>NC_079196.1:99002691-100202691 GCF_029499605.1 Hyla sarda
CCCGGCAGAATCCCATAAGACTTAATGTACAGTATTTGCACCTGCCGAATAGGGGACACTCCCAATAGCGGACGAGGACACACCAAATAGGGGACAAAACACTCCCAATAAGGAACAAAACATCCCAATAGGGGACAAAACATCCAAATAGGGGACAAAACACTCCCAATAGCGGACAACCGGGCTTATGTGCCGGCCTTACCTTGTACACAGGGCTGCCGTCTGGAGGGTACAGCCAATACCCCAGAAAGGGGCCAAGGCTCCACAGCACAGAAACAGAAGAGTGCTGTTTAAACAGTGGTCTCCTGATACTATATGTCCATCAGCTACATAATTCGCCCCCCCCCCCCTGTGCACATTCATCACCCCTTCTTTACCACCTCCTGTGCCATTTTATCCCCCTGTCCCAAATCATCCCCCCCCCTCACTCCTTGTGCCCTGGCACCTGAGCCTGCTGGCTACAGGGCACATGGGGCACATGGGGACTAAAGTGGCACAGGTGAATAAAATGGCACAAGGGAAGTAGAAATGGCACAGGGGGTGGTAAAGAGGGGGTGATGAATTTGCACAGATAGTAATAAAAAGGGAATCAAATGGCACAAGGAGGATCAAGGGGAAATGATGTGGCATAAAGGTAAGGGGGTGATGATTTGGCACACGGCACAGGGGGAATAAAGTGGCACAGGGTATAAAGGGGGAATGAAATGGCACAGAAGGGCTCAAAGAGGAAGAATGAAGTTGCTTTGGAGGGATCAAGAGGGGGAATTAAACAGCACTGGGAGATTCTTCTGTTATATTGCTCTTTATCATGTTTTATCGGTAATTACACTATGGAGTGAGTACAGGACAGTATTCAGTAATTTAGAAAGATTTTTTGAGGATTTCCCCCAATAGTGGTGGTACACTCTGCGCTCCCGCCGCAAGCTCCCTGAGTCCCTGTGTCCCCGTCTGCCGGCAGGGCCGGAATTCACATCGCGGGACATGCCCGCATATGAATCCCGGCCTGTCAATTACCACATCCTGCAGCCGTATCCTCTCCTGTTTCTAAGCTCCGGTGCACACCTCCCCGTCTCCTAGGGCGCGCACACACCGGAGCTCTGAAATTTAAAGGGCCAGTACGCCCATAATTAATGTGGCACCTGATACCACATTATAAAGTTCCTGCACCTCCCACACTTCTCTGCTGGATCTTCAGTGCTCTATGCCTGAGAGAAAGCGTTCCCAACAGCCTGTTTTGCCATACCCGTGTATCCAGACCTTCCCGCTACGTTTCCTGACTACGAACCTTTGCCTCCTGCCTTGACCTTCTGCTACGTTTGACTACGCTACAGCCTCATCCTACGGTACCCTGCATTGCTCAGTTACCAGTGTGGTCGAGCCGTGTCGGGGGTTGCGACCTGGGTGTCGCCTGCCGCAGCAAGCCCATCCTGCCTTGCGGCGGGCTCTGGTGAAAACCAGCGGCACCTTAGACTCCGCTCCCCAATACTGTCCGAGTCATCAGCCACACAGGTGGAGGATCCACATCCAAACTTCGTGACAGCCTACATCCCGGTACGTGACAAGGGGACATCATTCAATAAAGGACACTTTTTGTTTCCCTGTGAGTGTCCACTATTGGGAGATTTTATTGTATAATATGTGTTGGTGGGGTGTACTTTGTGCTGCATTGTGGTATATGATGCTAATAGCGGTATATTTTATGCTGTATTGTGTTATTTGTCTGGCATTCCTTGACCGGTATTTAAGCAAACCTGTGGTACTTGTTTGGTGCTTTTGGGGATGCACTGTATGTTGCACTGTGGTATTTGTTTGGTGTGACTGGAAAGGTATTTTTTCGCTGCATTATTAAATGTGGTGACATAGTGAAGGGAATTTTGCACTCTACTATGATGTGTGGCACCACTGAGGAGGGGTGCTGGCTGGTGAGGTCCCAATATCAACATGGATTTGCTGTTGAGTAGTGTTGAGCGGCATAGGCCATATTCGAATTTGCGATATTTCATGAATATATGGACGAATATTCGTCATATATTTGTTAAATTTGCATATTCGTAATATTCACGTTTTATTTTCGCATATGCATATGTGAAAATTAGCAAATACAAAAATTAGCATATGTGAAAATTTGCACGCCAGTCTCACACAGTAGTATTAGAGCCTTCTTTACACCACACAAGCTGGAAGCAGAGAGGGGTAATCACTGTGATGTGTACTGTGAAAAAAAAAAACACGAATATTCGTAATTACGAATATATAGTGCTATATTCACGAATATTCACAAATTCGCATTGCGAATATTCGCGAGCAACACTACTGTTGAGACCCAAGTAGAAATAGTTTAAGAAACCCCTAGTCAAAAGAATAAAAAATCAGGCTACCGTATATACTCGAGTATAAGCCGACCCGAGTATAAGCCGAGACCCCTAATTTCAACCCAAAATCCCAGGAAAAGTTATTGACTCGAGTATAAGCCTAGGGTGGGAAATACCTCATCCCCCCATGTAATCATCCAGACCCATCATTAACATCCTCATCATCATCCCACACATCCCCCCTTCATCATCCCCTTGTCATCATCCCACACATCCCCCCTTCATCATCCCCTTATCATCCCACACATCCCCCCTTCATCATCCCCTTGTAATCATCCCACACCCCCCCTTCATCATCCCCACCCCCCTTCATCATCCCCACACCCCCCCCCCCTTCATCATCCTCTTCTCATCATTCGCCCTCAGTGGTCTTCAACCTGCGGACCTCCAGAGGTTTCAAAACTACAACTCCCAGCAAGCCCGGGCAGCCATCGGCTGTCTGGGCTTGCTGGGAGTTGTAGTTTTGAAACCTCCGGAGGTCCGCAGGTTGAAGACCACTGCGGCCTTCAACATCATCCAGCCCCCTCTCACCCCCTTTAGTTCTGAGTACTCACCTCCGCTCGGCGCTGGTCCGGTCCTGCAGGGCTGTCCGGTGAGGAGGTGGTCCGGGCTGCTATCTTCACCGGGGGCGCCTCTTCTCCGCGCTTCCGGCCCGGAATAGAGGCGTTGCCTTGACAATGACGCAGAAGTACGTTGGCAATGAACGCACCTCTGCGTCGTTGTCACGGCAACGTGACTATTCTGAGGCCGGGCCCGAAGCGCTTAGAAGAGGCCTCCCCGGTGAAGATAGCAGCCCGGAACCACTATCCCACCGGACCACCTCCTCTCCGGACAGCCCTGCAGGACCGGACCAGCGCCGAGCGGAGGTGAGTACTCAGAACTAAAGGGGGTGAGAGGGGGCTGGATGATGTTGAAGGCCGCAGTGGTCTTCAACCTGCGGACCTCCGGAGGTTTCAAAACTACAACTCCCAGCAAGCCCGGACAGCCGATGGCTGCCCGGGCTTGCTGGGAGATGTAGTTTTGAAACCTCTGGAAGTCCGCAGGTTGAAGACCACTGCGGGTGGGGGAGTTCACTCGAGTATAAGCCGAGGGGGGTGTTTTCAGCACGAAAAATCGTGCTGAAAAACTCGGCTTATACTCGAGTATATACGGTACTTAGAAAAAATAAGAACCTGTCAATACCCATTCATACTCTAAAATAAAGGTTACCTTCTTCTTCTTCGGGAATGAAATCAAAACAAATAGGAATATCTGCATTTCTTGTTGCTCCCATTAGAGACAGGCACACAATTTCCCCATCAGGGCCCATAATAAGGCTTCCTACAGAATTGTCTTTACAGCATTCTAGAAAAAAAAAAAAAGAGAAATAATACATGGAGTAAGAGGTAAATTATTGCAGGTTCCCCCGTCTAGACAAACATTTTTTTAATAAACAAAATAAGGAAAACAAAAGAACAGATACATCCTATATAATTTCTCACAAAGTTTAAATATTATCATGACACATATAATTACAAAAAACAACAAAAAACAATACAATACAAGATTGTTTTTAAAACGAGTCTGTGAATTCCATGTTCTTCTTTGTATCACAATGGTAAGGAGAGGACAAGCATGCGCTTGCACGTAAAGGCATAAAAAAATAAAACTTAGATAATTTCTTTCGAAGACCGCTCCCTGTCTGTCTCCAGGTTGGGTGTGGTTCTGCAGGTCAGTTCCATTGAAGTAAATGGAGTCAAGTTGTAATACCACACCCAAAGTGGAAACAGACAGGGAGCAGTCTTTGAAAGAAAATAGGCCTGTTTTTCGATTCCTGGACAACCACTTTAATACAAACATGTAAACAGTTATGCTCAGTATTTTATCATAACTCCCCATGAGTTTGTCCTAAAAGATTTCATGATGAAAATGTTTATTGTCAGATATGTCTGATCTCACATCAAATGGTTGTACAGCTATAGCTGACTATTTGCTAGAGATCTTCTATTCTGTTTTTTTTCTGTCATAGCATCTGCATCATTTCAATAGAAGCTTATAATAGGCCACAGACTTAGTAAAGGAAGAGATTTATTAATGATTTGTCATGTTCTAAGACAACAAGTTTCACAGTCCATTCATGAACGACAAGTCATCTAATCAGAAAGCAGCCATCCAAAATTCCTAATGCATCACCAAATTATCGACAGATTTTAAAGCAGTATTTAGTGCAATTTTTTTTTTTGCCAAAGCTAGGCACGGATACAAAAGGATGGAAGCATGTAAATAAAAGACCAAGGCTTTGTATCCATTCCTATATCAAAAACTTCCACTAAAACTACATGTTTGATTCCATTCAAGAAGATAATTATTTATTCAGATAGTAGTAAATGGATTTTATGATCTTAAAAAAAACCTGCACAGCTGCATTACAGGCAGTAAGTTTAGTCATTTCCAAATGTATCTGTAGCTAAGGTGCCTCTGTAAGCCCGTCTCACAGACTTCAGATAACTATGGGGAGATTTATCAAAACCTGTTGAGAGGAAAAGTTGTAGAGTTGCCCATAGCAACCAATCAGATTGCTTCTTTTGTTTCTCAGAGGTCTTTTCAAAATTGAAAGAAGAAATCTGATTGGTTGCTATGGGCAATTTAGCAACTTTTCCTCTCAAGAGGTTTTGATAAATCTCTCCCTATGTGTCTAATGCTCATCTGCTACTTTTGTATGAGGGTTATGTACTCTCTTCCTGTAGTATGGGACATCACACATCACTAAGTCTCATGTCTCTACTGCTACCTGGCTCCCCAAACTCTCTATCTTTGGAAGGATTGTGTTTTACATGCTGGGCAGCAGATCATGCAGAGCTGCAAAATAAGTATAGAATACAAGTAGTAACTGTAATGGGGAGGTAAATAGTGGCAATATTTGTAAGAGGTAAGAGCAATCATGGCAAATGTAACCCTTATTATGGTAATCCAACCTTTTGCAAACCACAGAGCTAGACAGAATAATGAAAATGAAAAGTAGTTACTTCTGAACCTTACATATTGTTTTTGCTTTCTAGATTTTGCTATATATCAGTCAGTGGTGTGGGGCCCCACAAATAGGGGAGCCATGTCAGGGGATTCGGGACAGATGTCCCAGATCCCCTGATGACCATGGTTTTTGACTGTGTATGTGCCGTATAGATGTATGCTTCACCCAAGACTTCCGAGAGCTCCAAGAAAAGTAGCTATGGGGAGCAGAATATTAGGATCTGTATGGGAACATTCAAGGTGAGCGACTTTTCATGCGCTACTACTGTATGGTTCCAAATGATATATGGGACAGTATTGGGGCCTAACTACTATATGGGGTAGTATCGAGGCATAATACTATGTGGGAGCAGCATAGAGTGTGAGACAGAGACAGCAATGGCAATCACTATATTTATGCAAGATTCCTGCTTGATGTTTCTGAAACTAAATGAAGTTTCAGGACAGAGTGTCAGTGCGCATGCTTGACCTCCGTTCCAATAATACAAGTAATAGAGGACTCCCATTTTTATGATTAGAGGTTGTGATCAGTGGTCAGACACTTATCTATCATGTGGATATGAATTATACTGTATGATTTGCATCCATCACAGTAAGCTGTCAGGTTCAAATATAGGATTTTACCATTTTTACTAGGTGTCTCACTAAGTGCTGCATGATAAATATGTAAGGTCATTGTATTAGTTTTTTTTTTTACTGTGTAAAGTGGTGCACAACTAGTAAATTTTCCCAAGGGATTTTTAGCATAGATAACATCCATGGGGCAGCTGGTAACACAATATATCATATAATGCTGCATGTAAGATGCTGCATCATAATGTTTTCTTACCTTTGAGTTCTTCAGGTAGAGATCCTCTGATGATACCAGTAGGCAATCCTTTTGAGGTTATTGCACTGGCACTATTGTTGGCATTGGGTGCCTTCAAATTTGCCATGCTGCTCTGGTTCCCAGGTCCCTTCTTGCCATTTATTGGGGGTAGTGAGCCAAGTGGAGGGGCTTCTGGAGCTAGAAGATCTCCATCTTGCAAATAAAAAAGAAACAATAAAATTAAGCAAATGACTACTGAATAGTACTGACTCTGTAGAACTTTGATATCAGACATTTGCTTCACTCTTTTTACATTAAGCATACACTACTATTATGTCATAGACTGTTCCAGCTGATATCTGTAATGTAAACAAAATTATGTATTTAACAAACAATGAGAAAAAGTAATGTCCAGCACCGCTAGTCCTAAAGGCAAAGGACAATTAACTGGATATAAGACTACTGAATAGTACTGACACTGTAGAACTTTGATATCAGACATTTGCTTTACTCTTTTTACATTAAGCATACACTACTATTCTGTCATAGACTGTTCCAGCTGATATCTGTAATGTAAACGACATTATGTACTTATCTGGAATTTAATTCTAAATCCAAGTTACTTTGACGAATTGAAATACATAAAACCATATCACCTATAGGCAAATTCCTCTAACCCCAGTTCTACCTGGTGAGGCAGCCTCTACAGTGGAGCAGGGAAGGACACCCTCTACTTACAATGGCCTCGGGTTACAACATTTTCAACATACAATGGTCTTTTCTGGACCATTGTAACTTGAAACCGGACTCAACATACAATGCTACAGACAGTCCAGATCTGCGAAAATGTGTCAATGGCTGGAAGAACTGACCAATTAGAATGGGCATTCACTGGGAAAACACCTGTTTTACTGAAGTGAATGCACTGATTGGCTGTCTGGTAGCCCCTCCCTACAGTGAAGGGAGGTATTACATGTTCTGTGTAAGGATCTGGACTGGTAGCAGAAAGCGGTACTGGAAGTGGATCCCTTGTGTCAGTGAGGGAATGGCGTGGACCGTACCTGAGGATCGGTTCTAAGTAGTTACTGGTTTTCACCAGAGCCCGCCGCAAAGCGGGATGTCTTGCTGCGGCGGTAACTACCAGGTCGTGTCCTCCGGTAGTGGCTCAACCTCACTAACTGCTGAGACAGGCGTAGTACAGAAGGGACAGGCAGAGGCGTAGTCAGACGTAGCAAAAGGTCAGGGCAGGCAGCACAGATTCAGAGGCGGTAGTCGTTAGCAACGGGTTCGGCAACAGGCAAGGAGTACACAGTAAACGCTTTCTCTTGGGCACTAAGGCAACAAAGATCCAGCAAGGGGAGGAAGGGGCAGGATACATTTATAGGGACAGCTATTATTGGATTGGGCCAGGCACCAATCAATGGTGCACTGGCCCTTTAAATTTTACACAGCCGGCGCGTGCCCTATAGTACAGGGACGCGCGCTGGGAACCACGTGACCGGGGAGCAGAGGAGAGAGTCGGAGCGGGTAAGTGAGGATGGGCCACGGGCCGTGCGCGGGGACATCCCGTAGCGCGGACCGCGTCCCCGCCGGTGACAGAAACAGAGTGTCCCCGGGCAGTGAGTCTGACCGGGGCACTCTGCGGGGACAAACGCAGTGAGCGCTCCAGTCCAGGAGCAGGGGTCGGAGCGCTGAGCGTTACATTCTGTACTACTCTTTACCTGTGCCAGGGTTAGCTACTCCTTTGGACATCAAATGAGGGCAGCTTAATATTACTTTTAGGACATTGCGTATACTGTACAGGACCCTGAAGAAGCTCCTGTCCTCTACATAGACAGTGATTTACAGCTTCCAACAGCTCTTACTTTTATATGAAAGGGCTTGCTCTATCTGTATTAGATATCTAATTATTTTTCTTTAATCCATACTTTTTATTTTATTTTCAGATGACGTTTTGGGGGCTACAGAACCAATTTCCAGGTTTCCATAAAGTTATGGTCTCAACATACTGGAACCAAGTAATATTGTAGCTTGAGGGACCACTGTATATGCATTCTGGGTGCATATCCTATGTACCTTGTGGCATTACATATGTGTTTCAGCTGAACTTTTTGACATGTAAATTTAAGCTAGACAAAGGCTTCCAAGAGTTTATAAAATGTGCTTGCCAACAGGCTTTACAGAAGATGTGAGCGTGTGCTTGAGACATCAAAGGAAGCACTAACTTACTACAGATGTTTAGAATGTGCTTAGGTTTGAACATCATAAGATAAGATCCAATTTTTGAAGGTTCTGTCCTGACACTAGCTGGAAAGACTGGATATAAAATAGAGACATTACATTACGTGTATCTGCAGTCCCTGTAATAGTATTATTTAAAGGAAAATACCAACAGGAAGAAGCACTTGTCCTGCGGGCCCTCTGCTCTCTTCCATGCAGTACTCGTATGACTGCAGACATTTCTGCACCTGCAAAAGTACATCTGAATGTATCTGAATGTAGTAGTTTCTGCAGCAAGTACATTGATTTTTGCAAGCTTCATTCAGACAATTTCTACAACAAATCTGTAACATGAATTAACCCTAAAAAGAAAAAATAATAACTTCCTTATTACTATCACCCCCTCCCCTATGAGCTGTTTGATGGGCATGCTTAACCCCCTAATGAGGCTGCCTGTTTTGACATTAACACATTAAAAAACATGTCTCTCTTCAGGCTAGGTTTCCACACAGGTTTTTCCTGGCATTTTTGGGGGAAAACTGCCACTGCGGCTTTTGAGCCAAAACCAGAAGTAGATTCAGCAGGAAGGAGAAGTATAAGTCCTTCCTTTATATTTCCTATTCCTTTTGAATACACTTCTGGCTTTGGCTCAAAAACTGCAGTGGTAGTTTTCCAAAAAAACACCAGAAAATAACCTGTGTGGAAACCTAGCCTAAAGGTACGCTTACACGGACGGATCCACAGTATATTTTACACTGCAGATGATGGAGCCCTACATTGTGCCACCATCTGTGCCTGCTCATAGTGGCAATCCGCCATTATGAGCAGACACATTGCGATGTACGAATCACCGCACTCATGCGCAGTGTCCTTGCACACATCACGGCCGCTCCCCCTGCTCCCTGAGCTAGGCTGAGAGCAGCCGCGATGTGTGCGAGTATACTGCGCATGCCGCACATTGCAACGAGTCTGCTCATAGTGGTGAATTGCCGCTATGAGCAGGCGCAGATGGAGATACCATGTATGGGTCCATCGTTGGTGGATCTGCTGCGTAAAATACGCTGCTGATCTGTCTGTGTGAATGTTTCCTAAGGCTGCGTTTCCACTTGGCAGTTTTTTTGGGGAAAACTGCTACTGCAGTTTTTGAGCCAAAGTGGAACGACAAGTAATGGGAAATATAAAGTAAGGACTTAAACTTCTCCTTCCTCAAGGATCAACTTCTGATTTTGGCTCAAATACTGCAGTGGCAGTATTCTAAAAAAATAAAAAAATGTAGCCTAAGTAGTAAGAACTTTGAAATTCTAACTGTTCAAAGTGATTGTGAGATTGTTTTTTATGTTGGTGAAACTTTTTTGCAGCAGTTTTTGTGACAAGCTGTACTTTTAATTGCTACCATTTTTGCGATGCATGCTGCTTTTTGATTATTTTTATTCTACTTTTGTATCTGAAATGAGCAATTCTTGCACTTTTTTTGTTGTCGTTTTTTTTTAACGGTGCTTACCATATGGGTTAAATAACATTATCATTTTTAAGTTGTTACAAATGTGGCGATACCTATTATGTATAGTTTTTTTTTGTGATAACACAAGCCTTTATTGGGAAAAAAGCTTCTTTTAATTTTTTTGCACTTTTTATTTATTTATTGAAAAACATTTTATTTTCATACGTTTTACCAGATATACAATAGTAGAACTGTCAGTAACTAATAGGACCTCATAGGCCTCCATATTTGGCAGACAGGAGGCCAACATCTAGCTTCCGGCTGCCATGTTAACCATCAAGACCCTGCAATCACGTTGGTGGGGTTGCCGATGGGGTAGAGAGGGGGTCCCCCCATCAATTCTAGATGCTGTGGTCAGTACTGACTATGGCATTTATGGTGTTAAAACTGCCAAGACCAGTGCAATCTCAGTCTTGGCAGTTGTGACAGGATCCTGGCTGTGATTGACAGCAGGGTCCCGCAACCCATCTCCTGCCCTGCATCCAACAGCACAGGGAATATGCAGGATGTATGAGTATGTCCTGTTGGGGATAGATATTCACTGCAAGGATGTACCTATATGTCTTGTAGTGGGAAGGGGTAAAGTGTTCTTCTCATTTGAAAAAGCTTTTTGCATATCAAAGAGACATGGCAAAAATTTTAATTGATCAGGGTTTAGGTGTTCAGACCCCCACTGATGACAGGCTGGGAGAAGCCAGGGACAAATTTCTGGCTCGTACTGCCCTAGGGAGTTGGACTAAGCCTATACAACAGAACACAAATTCTCTATAACACCACAACATAATGAGGGATTGCATGTGCTTTTCCCAGCTCATTCTACTGACTGGTGGGATCTGAACACCTAGACCCTGACTGATCATACAGCCTAGAGTTTTTTTATTTTTTTTATGGGGGTAATTTACAAATCTGTAACTTTTTGACACCAGTTGATCTAGAAGTATTATTTTCTCCAGAATGCCACTTTAATTAGTCATGTTGTTACTTCAGACCGGCCATCTTACACAAAGATATATATGCTAATCAGTAGTTTTGTCCTCTATAAAGTATACTGACCCTTGTGTACTTTTTCACTTAAATATGTCATGAGTCACGCCACGGCCGGTCATGCTGGCTGCGGGCGTACTTACTGCCCATCTCCCTGTACAGATTCAGGGATGGGCAGCGCCGCAGCCAGTATGTCTGGCTGCGGTCGCACTCAGTTAGCCGGTGGTTACTTACCTCCTGGCTCCTCTGCTTCCTCTGACTGCCGGCATGCGCATTCCCGCTTCCTAGGGCACGAGCATGCCGGCTCTCTGGAATTTAAGGGGCCAGCGCACCGGTAATTGGTCCTTGCCAGGCACTGACCCTATAAGGTATCTTCATTTCCTCTTAACCGCTGCCGGATCTTTGTGCCTTGTAGCCATTGAGAAAGTGCACCTTGCAGTGTCCTGTCTATACCATGTACCAGTACCGTTTTTCTACGTTTCCTGACCACGTACCTTGCCGCTAGCCCTGACCTTCCTGCCAGTCCCCGCCTCAGAATTTCCTTATTAATTGTATTGCGCCTCCCCTCTGCTGCCACTGTGGGTTAGTTTTACCAGGTTTAGCGACCTGGGAGTTTGTCTGCCGCAGCAAGTCCATCCAACTTTGCGGCGGGCTCTGGTGAAAACCAGCGGCTCCTTAAACTGCGCTCCCTGGTGCGGCTTTCTACAGTGGTACAGCGGATCTACTACTCTGACCATTACA
The DNA here is from genome assembly GCF_029499605.1 of Hyla sarda. Classification (NCBI taxonomy): domain Eukaryota; kingdom Metazoa; phylum Chordata; class Amphibia; order Anura; family Hylidae; genus Hyla; species Hyla sarda. Next base: position 99,014,327 of record NC_079196.1, read on the forward strand.
ATGGCGAACAATCGATAATAACATTTTTGGAAAGAAATTATTAGTATGAATTCTATTGACTTTATTGTAATAATATTGAAACAAAAAACTTCTGATGAAACAGACTGGAACTAAAGAGACTTTAGAGTTCCGCATAGAACTCTGTCATTAATTGATTTAAAAATGGAATTCCCCATTAACTAGTCAAATTTGGTAAAATACCAATGGTTAAAATGATTTCTGCAGACATGTAGTAAATTAATAAAGAAACACTTCATAAAAGAACTGTTGAAAAAAGGTTGCTCATAGGTGAGGATGAAAATTCTGCCAACTATACAGAGGGCTAAAGCTTTTCTATCCCTATTAATATTAAAGCACGTCTTAATGAGCAGAGAATATACAGTACATTGCCCAAAGATCTTGCACCTAAGTATAGAGAGCCAATTAGATAAGTGGAGAAAATACTTTGAAGAAACTGTTGCTAAAGTCTAAGTTTTAATTTGATGAAAATATATTATGTAATACATAGTATATATGGAGAATTTTTTCCAACTGTCCCAAATTAAATTAAAACATTCTATTGGCAGACGAGAGCGCTCTTATAATACATTATATAACTGAAGGTCATTAATGGTTTACAACAATTTCTCTTTATTCAATTGAATGGGGCTGGCTGCTGTCCAATGCACAGCTGGGTGGCCAGGAGCAAGGCTGTGCAGGGAGAAACACATAATCACCAGGTTATGTCATCTCTCCATGACTGGTCCCAAGATTTAAAGGGGTACTCTGGTGGAAAACAAACTTTTCCAAATCTACTGGTGCTAGAAAGTTAAATAGATTTGTAAATCACTTCTATATAAAAATCTTAATCTTTCCAGTACTTATCAGCTGCTGTATGATCCACAGGAAGTTGTACCTGATGTTGGAGAGGAAATACAATATTACCAGAGCTTAGCTTTTATTTAATGGAATACTGGCAAGCCTGGGATATACCATAAATTGCCATCTTTTCAACTTAGAGTTCAAGATGAACATATTTGGAAAAGGAGCTTTGTATAGGATGTTCCGTCTCTGTACATAGAACGTTCACACCATAATAATTTAGCCATTTAGTAAAATAAAACCTCTTACAACATAGCAGCTATTACATGAAGAAAGACAAAGCGTGATGTTCCTTAATTTTTTTGCAATTCTGTTGATTTTAGTTTAACGGTCCTTTATTAGTAATGTAAATTATATGAGAAAAATAACATCTATCAACTGAAATAAAGCCCCATAACCCACAAATCTTACCAGGGTTCATATGCAACTGATCCCAGTTATTTGCCATAATACTTTATAATTGATCAAGGATGGAACTATACAAGCTCAAGTGGCAAATCAATCATCTCCTTTTATACTGAGATCATATGTACACTTCATGGGTCTCCATTTCAGCATTCTCTGTGAACACTCCAGTCCTAAAGGGATGAGTTATTGCTGCCAAATTCTTCATAAAACAAAGGTTTTAAATTAGTTTAGTTTAGTCACGTTTGGTATCCTGATCTAGTGCCAAGGACTGTACTGGAATTACCAGAGAAGTATGTGTGTATATCTGACTCATACACTGCTTTATATTCCATCCCAGTAGCATATTTCAGAGCGAGAGTAAGAAGAGGAGTAAACTATACACCAGAACATTAAAAGGGAAAGAACAATCATCACCTAATGACAATGGCACCTGTCAAGAGGTGGGATATACAGTATTAGGATAAGCGGGTAAGTGAGTAGGAAGGAGGAAAAAAATATCTGAAACAAATTGGGATGACTAGATGATTAGTTCAGAACAATATGGAATGTCATGTGGAGAGTTTACAGGTATGCAGTAAGTTAGTACCTACCAAAAGTGGTCAAGCTAAGAACAACCAGTATACCGAAAACAGGGTGTGTGAGGGTAAATCTACCCTGTCTGAAGGTTGCCAGTTCTGAGGAATCTTTGTGCATTGCTGGATGCAAGTATGTCACCTACCTAGGTCAGATACAGCATCAATATTCACAATGGGGAAAAGGTACATCAATTAAGTTCAGACAATGTTCTGTTGTAAAACCTTGCGTTTCATTTGGATGTTACTTTGACACATATCACCTATTATATCATATCTAAACAAACCAAGTAATCTTCTTCCTTTTCAGCTCTATAACCACAAACGTCTCTCCTTCTCTATTATACAGTCATGGCCGTAATTGTTGGCAACCCTGAAATTTTTCTAGAAAATGAATTATTTCTCACAGAAAAGAATAGCAGTAACATGTTTTGCCATACACATGTTTATTCCCTTTGTGTTTATTGGAACTAAACTAATAAAGGGAGGAAAAAAAGCTAGGATTACCAACGGATTTTGCGTCGCACTGTACAGCCCAGTGTCAGAAAGCTGGGTTTGCGTCCGAGATCTTGGGTCTTCCAGCAGGACAATGACCCCAAACATCTAGCACCCAGAAATGGATGCAACAAAGCGCTGGAGAGTTCTGAAGTGGCCAGCAATGAGTCCAGATCTAAATCCCATTGAACACCTTAAAATTGCTGTTGGGAAAAGGCGCCCTTGCAATAAGAGAGACTTGGAGTAGTTTGCAAAGGAAGAGTGGTCCAACATTCCGGCTGAGAGGTGTAAGAAGCTTATTGATGGTTATAGGAAGCGACTGATTTGTTATTTTTTCCAAAGGGTGTGCAACCAAATATTAAGTTAAGGGTGCCAATAATTTTGTCCAGACCATTTTTGGAGTTTGGTGACATTATGTCCAATTTGCTTTTTTTCCTCCCTTTTTTGGTTTAGTTCCAATACACACAAAGGGAATAAACATGTGTATAGCAAAACATGTGTTACTACAATCCTTTTCTGTGAGAAATACTTCATTTTCTAGAAAAATTTCAGGGGTACCAACACCATGACTGTACATACTCATAGATAATAATCCTAACTCATACACATACAGAAATATATGTACTATAAGCACACAACTATGAATAAATACTCTACATTCCTTAAAGGGGTACTCCCGTGGAAAACATTTTTTTTTTGTAAATCAACTGGGGCAAGAAAGTTAATCAGATTTGTAAATTACTTCTATTAAAAAATCATAATCTTTCCAGTACTTTTTAGGGTCTGTATACTACAGAGGAAATGGTTTTCTTTTTGGAACACAGAGCTCTCTGCTGACATCATGACCACAGTGCTCTCTGCTGACATCTCTGTCCATTTTAGGAACTGTCCAGAGCAGCATATGTTTGCTATGGGGATTTTCTCCTACTCTGGACAGTTCTGAAAATGGACAGAGATGTCAGCAGAGAGCTCTGTGTTCCAAAAAGAAAACCATTTCCTCTGTAGTATTCGGCAGCTAATAAGTACTGGAAGGATTAAGATTTTTTTAATAGAAGTAATTTACAAATCTGTTTAACTTTCTGGCACCAGTTGATTTAAAAAAAAAAAAAAGTTTTCCACGGGAGTACCTCTTTAATGTCGCCATTCTCTTCCCTTTCCTGCCATCATCTGGCTGCTAAACAATACCAGGGCACCCTCAAAACCACATTGGAGAAAATGGCACCCCCTCACATTGTAAACTGCCAGACACAGATGACCGCAACCCTGGCACAGGTCAATAACTAATTTTCTTCTATGGTACTCTAGGTGTGCTAAATTTCTGTGGAGAAATACAACAGGGGACTGCCAATGACCTAAACTAACATCCTCCATAATCTGAACTTGTCACTTTCAAAGACTTTACTCGTGTTGCACCAGTTCTCTGGAATGAGCTCTGGAATCAGACTTATTCCTACTACCCAAAGCTGTAACCATGCGCTGAAAACACATTTTTAAACAGGCTTATCATATTCCTGATAAGTCACTTCTACTATTTAGCATGTGCCACCATGCTGGATCGTTGTAGAAATCGAGCACTTTAGCCTTTCTTCCTTTTGTATCAACCCCTTTCCTTATAGATTGTAAACTCTCTTGAGCAGAGCCCTGACTCCTCATGTTTGGTTTGATTTGATGATGAATGTGTATTCCTATTAGAGGTGCACCGAAATGGAAATTTCAGAACCGAAACCGAAATAAAAAAAAAAATGTCCGTCCGAAACCGATACCGATACCGAAAATGACTTCTCCCCGTCTTCTGGTAAAATGCAGCGCTCCGCTCATTAGATTCCCCCACATTAGATTGCCAGCTCCCCCACATTAGGTCGGGAGTTCCCCCACATTAGTAGGCAGCTCCCCCACAATAGTAGGCAGCTCCCCCGCAATAGTAGGCAGCTCCCCCACAATAGTAGGCAGCTCCCCCACAATAGTAGGCAGCTCCCCCACAATAGTAGGCAGCTCCCCCACAATAGTAGGCAGCTCCCCCACAATAGTAGGCAGCTCCCCCACAACAGTAGGCAGGTTCCCAAATTAGGTCAGCATTTCCCCCACAATAGTAGGCAGGTTCCCCACAATAGTAGGCAGCTCCCCCCAACAATAGTAGGCAGTTCCCACACAATATTAGGCAGCTCCCCCCAACAATATTAGGCAGCTCCCCCCACATTTTTAGGCAGCTCCCCCCCACATTAGGTCAGCAGTTCCCCCACAATAGTAGGCAGGTTCCCAAATTAGGTCAGCATTTCCCCCACAATAGTAGGCAGGTTCCCCACAATAGTAGGCAGCTCCCCCCAACAATAGTAGGCAGTTCCCACACAATATTAGGCAGCTCCCCCCAACAATATAAGGCAGCTCCCCCCACATTTTTAGGCAGCTCCCCCCCCACATTAGGTCAGCAGTTCCCCCACAATAGTAGGCAGGTTCCTCACAATAGTAGGCAGCTCCCCCACATTAGGTCAGCATTTCCCCCACAATAGTAGGCAGCTCCCCCCAACAATAGTAGGCAGTTCCCACACAATATTAGGCAGCTCCCCCCACATTTGTAGGCAGCTCCCCCCCAAATTTGTAGGCAGCTCCCCCCCACATTAGGTCAGCAGTTCCCCCCCACATTAGGTCAGCAGTTCCCCCACAATAGTAGGCAGGTTCCCCACAATATTAGGCAGTTCCCCCCCATAATAGTAGGCAGCTCCCCCCACAATATCAGGCAGCTCCCCCCCCACAATATCAGGCAGCTCCCCCCAACAATATCAGGCAGCTCCCCCCAACAATATTAGGCAGCTCCCCCCAACAATATTAGGCAGCTCCCCCCAACAATATTAGGCAGCTCCCCCCAACAATATTAGGCAGCTCCCCCCACAATATTAGGCAGCTCCCCCCCCCACAATATCAGGCAGCTCCCCCCCCCACAATATCAGGCAGCTCCCCCCCCCCACAATATCAGGCAGCTCCCCCCCCCAATATCAGGCAGCTCCCCCCAACAATATTAGGCATCTCCCCCCCCCAACAATATTAGGCATCTCCCCCCCCCCCCACAATATTAGGCAGCTCCCCCCACATTTGTAGGCAGCTCCCCCCACATTAGGTCAGCAGTTCCCCCACCCCACAGACATACAGCTTCCAGTCATATACAGTGTACGGCTGGAGGCTGTATGTCTGTACTGCTGCCCCCACAGTGTTCCAGTCACCGCTCCTCCGGCCCGGGGTCACATCTACTGCTATGGCATATGGACCATAGCAGTAGGTGCCGGGACCGGAGGAGCGGTGACCGGAACGCTGAAGAAGATGACGCGGTCACTTACCAGGCCCCGGCCGGCGTGCGACCATAGAGGCGGAGAAGCGAAGGACCGAAGGAGGACCGAAGGAGGATCGCAGGAGGATCGCAGGAGGACGCCGGGGAATGGTGAGTGACCGGCGGACATCCTTATGTCCCGAAAAGATTTTTCGGGACACAGGGATGTCCGGGATAGGATTAGGAATACTTCTTTTTATGTGCCTGGGCCGGCTCCCGTGTGTGGCTGCAGGCGGGGGCCGGCCAGAGCATGTAAAAACTAATACTGTGTACTAAAAACCAGGGGGCCTCCAGCTGTTGTGAAACTACAACTCCCAGCATGTCCGGACAGACTTTGCCGGTCCGGGCATGCTGGGAGTTGTAGTTTCACAACAGCTGGAGGCCCCCTGGTTTTTAGTATACAGTATTAGTTTTTATATGCTCTGGCCGACCCCCGCCTGCAGCCACACACAGGAGCCGGCCCAGACACATAAAAAGAAGTATTCCTAATCCTATCCCGGAGAGCGCAACCCCCCCCCCCCCAGATGTTGCGGCCAGCCCCCCTTGCACCCCCCACGAGTGCCTCTGCCACTGGCAGTGTTTGTAACTTGTGCTGTGGGCGGGCAGGGGAGGTGGTCATTATCGGCACATTTTTTGTTGTTTCGGCATTTTGCCGAAATAGCTATTTTCGGCCGATATGTATCGGCCGCCGATATATCGGTGCATCCCTAATTCCTATAATATCTGATTTTTGTCTATACAGTATATGTATCCTAAGAATTGTTAAATGCTGAGTAATTTGTTTGAGGAACATAATAAATAGTGTTCACTTGGCCTAAAAATCCCCCACAAGTAATTCTCATCCAGCATCTGAGATATATGCTAGAAATAGGAACCACCTTGCAACTTTCAGGATTTAAAAGGGATATTCTGAGTTGTTTTTTTCTGCTCAGTCAAACTTTACATACCTCCCTCGCTCCCCCTGCCGCCATTGTCGGCATGAGCACTGCTCACTCAATCAGTAGCTGCAGACGTGTTTGCCTCAGTCACTGATGGCTAAACTGGCATTGTATGTGACCAGCCAAAACCAAAGAAGCAACATGCAACAGGCTTAGCTCTGAGAGAACAGCGGCATCAGGGGGAGTACATTTTTAATGAGGAATTTCAATTTTAAAAGATCTACTAATCTCTATGCTAATCTCTTGGTGCCAGAAAGCACAGGACAGCTTCAGAGGTGTTGACAAGTCCATGCCTTCACAGGTTACATCTGTTTTGGCAGCATAAATGATACCTACAAAATATTAGGTTTTAATGTTATGGCTGTATGGTAAATTAAAGGGTTTTTGTGGCTTTAAACCTTTTTTTAAAACCTTCCCTGCTGCCTGCATTAAAACATAAAAAAGAACAGACTTACCTCCCAACGCTTTTCTGGTGCCTCCAGTATTGCTGCCACCTCCTCCGATGTCGACTCCTGGCAACAAGGAAGAAGGCCACACCATATGAAAGGGAAATGATAATGGAGGCACCAGGGAATCAGTTGAAGGTAGGATAGTTTTTTTTTAAAGTCACAGAACCCCTTTAATTGGATTTTGGAGAAAAGGCAAAGCATACAAATACTATATTTTACTTGCTAACATTGACTTTACTGTACTGTAATGTCCCAGTACAGGTACATGGTCCTATACTACCTGTAGGCCCTGTCAGGTTGAGTCCCTCAGTGACCTGGGGGCTCCCCTGTAGGGTCTCCCTTTGTTTTCTCCCTGTTGTTTTATATGGTGTGTGTATCACTTTAATGCATAGACAGGATCCCTATGTCTAGATACTATACAGGACTTGTGGGAGGTCTCAAGGACCTGTGAGTAAGCCTGTCACATGTTATGTTATGTAGTCACATGGTTTGTTGTCACATGTACTCCCAGAGAGGACCAGCTTAACCTATGACCCACAGCTTGACCAATGGGTTTTAGTCCAGACCCACTATATAAAGGGGCGTCCACTGCAATTAGCTCTCTTTTCTCAGTCTCTTCTGAGAGTAACAACTAAGTCTTTGCTGAGGCAGCAGCTACCAGATATCTCAGGACAAGTGTTCAGCGTCTGGAAGGCCACAAAGCTAAAGTCTATACAGTAAGTCTCAAGTCTATGTCTGCTCTCACTACAAATAGTCAAGTCCTGCACACAGTCAAGTCAAGTCTAATTACAAGTCAAGTTTATTACAAGTATTGGTCCAGCAAGCTGGGAGGTCCTCTGGGTCCTGGCCACCTCTCTGGAAAATCTGGCCTTAGCTGTGAAGATAATTACACCTGTGAACTCTTTATTCACTACTAGCCCGTGGGATAGCGGAGAATCCGGGCATGTGGTGTTCCGGAACCCGGAAACCATACTGGCGTCACGAACACATAGGGCTTAATACCACCCGACCCCCGGGGTTAATAACATCTGATCCCACCACTCACACTGCAACATCGGTGGTCCCGCCATTTACATCGGTAGTTGCCACAGTAGGCTGGTCTGTAAATTTTTTTTTACAAAGAAGTAGATTTTAGGTAGCAAACACAGACATTTTTAATAGAGAGTTTGTGACGAGTTTTCTTCTGCGAGTTTGAGCCAGGGCAGGTTTTTCTCAGCAGATTTTCCATAGTGGAAAATCCTCAGCAAACCCCTTTGAAGTCAATGTAATCTGCTGCGGAAAACCTGCCAAAGTTCAATGTCACAATAGGAAAATAGTGATTAAATCCGTTCGTGTGAACGTACATTACAAAATCTGTAATAAAGAAAATCTGCTAACATACTTTTAAGGCTGGATACACACATATTATTTTGGTCAGTATCTCATGCCACAAAAAACAGTGGATCCAAAAACAAGCAAGTGAAAATCTTTCCTTTATTCTCCGTGTTCGTTAAACTGCTGTGTTTGGCTAAAAAACTAAAATAGGATCCACAATGAGGACCAAATACTATCCCAGCCTTAGATAAAATCTAAAGTACAGGATGGGCCATTTATATGGATACACCTTAATAAAATGGGAATGGTTGGTGATATTAACTTCCTGTTTGTGGCACATTAGTACATGTGAGGGGGGAAACTTTTCAAGATGGGTGGTGACCATGGCGGCCATTTTGAAGTTGGCCATTTTGAATCCAACTTTTGTTTTTTCAATAGGAAGAGGGTCATATGACACATCAAACTTATTGGGAATTCCACAAGTGTTACGCCGAGCGCTCCGGGTTCCCGCTCCTCCCCGGAGCGCTCGCTTCACCTCCTCCGCTGCAGCGCCCCGGTCACGTCCTCTGACCCGGGGCGCTGCGATCCTGCTGCTAGCCGGGATGCGATTCGCGATGCGGGTAGCGCCCGCTCGCGATGCGCACCCCGGCTCTCCTACCTGACTCGCTCCCCGTCTGTTCTGTCCCGGCGCGCGCGGCCCCGCTCCCTAGGGCGCGCGCGCGCCGGGTCTCTGCGATTTAAAGGGCCACTGCGCCGCTGATTGGCGCAGTGGTTCCAATTAGAGTTATCACCCGTGCACTCCCTATATTACCTCACTTCCCTTGCACTCCCTTGCCGGATCTTGTTGCCTTAGTGCCAGTGAAAGCGTTCCTTGTGTGTCCCTTGCCAGTGTTTCCAGACCTTCTGCCGTTGCCCCTGACTACGATCCTTGCTGCCTGCCCCGACCTTCTGCTACGTCCGACCTTGCTTCTGCCTACTCCCTTGTACCGCGCCTATCTTCAGCAGCCAGAGAGGTGAGCCGTTGCTAGTGGATACGACCTGGTCACTACCGCCGCAGCAAGACCATCCCGCTTTGCGGCGGGCTCTGGTGAAAACCAGTAGTGGCTTAGAACCGGTCCACTAGCACGGTCCACGCCAATCCCTCTCTGGCACAGAGGGTCCACTACCTGCCAGCCGGCATCGTGACAGTAGATCCGGCCATGGATCCCGCTGAAGTTCCTCTGCCAGTTGTCGCTGACCTCACCACGGTGGTCGCCCAGCAGTCACAACAGATTGCGCAACAAGGCCAACAGCTGTCTCAACTGACCGTTATGCTACAACAGTTGCTACCACAGCTTCAGCAGTCATCTCCTCCGCCAGCTCCTGCACCTCCTCCGCAGCGAGTGGCCGCTCCTGGGATACGCTTATCCTTGCCGGATAAGTTTGATGGGGACTCTAAGTTTTGCCGTGGCTTCCTTTCCCAATGTTCCCTGCATCTGGAGATGATGTCGGACCTGTTTCCCACTGAAAGGTCTAAGGTGGCTTTCGTAGTCAGTCTTCTGTCCGGAAAAGCCCTGTCATGGGCCACACCGCTCTGGGACCGCAATGACCCCGTCACTGCCTCAGTACACTCCTTCTTCTCGGAAATCCGAAGTGTCTTTGAGGAACCTGCCCGAGCCTCTTCTGCTGAGACTGCCCTGTTGAACCTGGTCCAGGGTAATTCTTCCGTTGGCGAGTATGCCGTACAATTCCGTACACTTGCTTCAGAATTGTCCTGGAATAATGAGGCCCTCTGCGCGACCTTCAAAAAAGGCCTATCCAGCAACATTAAAGATGTTCTGGCCGCACGAGAAATTCCTGCTAATCTACATGAACTTATTCACCTAGCCACTCGCATTGACATGCGTTTTTCTGAAAGGCGTCAGGAACTCCGCCAAGATATGGACTCTGTTCGCACGAGGCGTTTCGTCTCCTCGGCTCCTCTCTCCTCTGGTCCCCTGCAATCTGTTCCTGTGCCGCCCGCCGTGGAGGCTATGCAGGTCGACCGGTCTCGCCTGACACCTCAAGAGAGGACACGACGCCGTATGGAGAACCTCTGCCTGTACTGTGCTAGTACCGAACACTTCCTGAGGGATTGTCCTATCCGTCCTCCCCGCCTGGAAAGACGTACGCTGACTCCGCACAAAGGTGAGACAGTCCTTGATGTCTACTCTGCTTCTCCACGTCTTACTGTGCCTGTGCGGATGTCTGCTTCTGCCTTCTCCTTCTCTACAGTGGCCTTCTTGGACTCTGGTTCTGCAGGAAATTTTATTTTGGCCTCTCTCGTCAACAGGTTCAACATCCCAGTGACCAGTCTCGCCAGACCCCTCTACATCAATTGTGTAAATAATGAAAGATTGGACTGTACCATACGTTTCCGCACGGAGCCCCTTCTTATGAGCATCGGATCTCATCATGAGAGGATTGAACTTTTGGTCCTCCCCAATTGCACCTCGGAGATTCTCCTTGGACTTCCCTGGCTTCAACTTCATTCCCCAACCCTGGATTGGTCCACTGGGGAGATCAAGAGTTGGGGGTCCTCTTGTTCCAAGAACTGTCTAAAACCGGTTCCCAGTAACCCTTGCCGTAACTCTGTGGTTCCTCCAGTAACCGGTCTCCCCAAGGCCTATATGGACTTCGCGGATGTTTTCTGCAAAAAACAAGCTGAGACTCTACCTCCTCACAGGCCTTATGATTGCCCTATCGACCTCCTCCCGGGTACTACTCCACCCCGGGGCAGAATTTATCCTCTCTCTGCCCCAGAGACTCTTGCCATGTCCGAATACGTCCAGGAGAATCTAAAAAGGGGCTTTATCCGTAAATCCTCCTCTCCTGCCGGAGCCGGATTTTTCTTTGTCTCCAAAAAAGATGGCTCCCTACGTCCTTGCATTGACTACCGCGGTCTTAATAAAATCACGGTTAAGAACCGCTACCCCTTACCCCTCATCTCTGAACTCTTTGATCGCCTCCAAGGTGCCCACATCTTCACTAAATTGGACTTAAGAGGCGCCTATAACCTCATCCGCATCAGAGAGGGGGACGAGTGGAAAACGGCATTTAACACCAGAGATGGACACTTTGAGTATCTGGTCATGCCCTTTGGACTGTGCAATGCCCCTGCCGTCTTCCAAGACTTTGTCAATGAAATTTTTCGTGATCTATTATACTCCTGTGTTGTGGTATATCTGGACGATATCCTAATTTTTTCTGCCAATCTAGAGGAACACCGCCGGCATGTCCGTATGGTTCTTCAGAGACTTCGTGACAACCAACTCTATGCCAAAATTGAGAAATGTCTGTTTGAATGCCAATCTCTTCCTTTTCTAGGATATTTGGTCTCTGGCCAGGGACTACAGATGGATCCAGACAAACTCTCTGCCGTCTTAAATTGGCCACGCCCCTCCGGACTCCGTGCTATCCAACGCTTTTTGGGGTTCGCCAATTATTACAGGCAATTTATTCCACATTTTTCTACCATTGTGGCTCCTATCGTGGCTTTAACCAAGAAAAATGCTGATCCCAAGTCCTGGCCTCCTCAAGCAGAAGACTCCTTTAAACAACTCAAGTCTGCCTTTTCTTCGGCTCCCGTGCTCTCCAGACCTGACCCTTCCAAACCCTTCCTATTGGAGGTTGATGCCTCCTCAGTAGGAGCTGGAGCTGTTCTTCTACAAAAAAATCCTTCCGGGCATGCTGTCACTTGTGGTTTTTTCTCTAGGACCTTCTCTCCAGCGGAGAGGAACTACTCCATCGGGGATCGAGAACTTCTAGCCATTAAATTAGCACTTGAGGAATGGAGGCATCTGCTGGAGGGATCAAGATTTCCTGTTATTATCTACACCGACCACAAGAACCTCTCCTACCTCCAGTCGGCCCAACGGCTGAATCCTCGCCAGGCCCGGTGGTCTCTGTTCTTTGCCCGATTTAATTTTGAGATTCACTTTCGTCCTGCCGATAAGAACATTAGAGCCGATGCTCTCTCTCGTTCCTCGGATGCCTCAGAAGTTGATCTCCCTCCGCAACACATCATTCCACCTGACTGCCTGATCTCCACTTCTCCTGCCTCCATCAGACAGACTCCTCCAGGAAAGACCTTTGTTTCTCCACGCCAACGCCTCGGAATCCTCAAATGGGGTCACTCCTCCCATCTCGCAGGTCATGCGGGCATCAAGAAATCTGTGCAACTCATCTCCCGCTTCTATTGGTGGCCAACTCTGGAGACGGATGTTGGGGACTTTGTGCGAGCCTGCACTATCTGTGCCCGGGATAAGACTCCTCGCCAGAAGCCCGCTGGTTTTCTTCATCCTCTGCCTGTCCCCGAACAGCCTTGGTCTCTGATTGGTATGGATTTTATTACTGATTTACCCCCTTCCCGTGGCAACACCGTTATTTGGGTGGTCGTTGATCGATTCTCCAAAATGGCACATTTCATTCCTCTTCCTGGTCTTCCTTCTGCGCCTCAGTTGGCTAAACAATTTTTTGTACACATTTTTCGTCTTCACGGGTTGCCTACGCAGATTGTCTCGGATAGAGGGGTCCAATTCGTGTCTAAATTCTGGAGAGCTCTCTGTAAACAACTCAAGATTAAATTAAATTTTTCCTCTGCATATCATCCCCAGTCCAATGGACAAGTAGAAAGAATTAACCAGATCCTGGGTGATTATTTGCGACATTTTGTTTCCTCCCGCCAGGATGACTGGGCAGATCTCCTTCCATGGGCCGAATTCTCGTATAACTTCAGGGTCTCTGAATCTTCCTCCAAATCCCCATTTTTCGTGGTGTACGGCCGTCACCCTCTTCCCCCCCTCCCTACCCCCTTGCCCTCTGGTCTGCCCGCTGTGGATGAAATTTCTCGTGACCTTTCCATTATATGGAGAGAGACCCAAAATTCTCTCTTACAGGCTTCTTCACGCATGAAGAGGTTCGCGGATAAGAAAAGAAGAGCTCCCCCCGTTTTTTCCCCTGGAGACAAGGTATGGCTCTCCGCTAAATATGTCCGCTTCCGTGTCCCTAGCTACAAGTTGGGACCACGCTATCTTGGTCCTTTCAAAATTCTGTGTCAAATTAATCCTGTCTCTTATAAACTTCTTCTTCCTCCTTCTCTTCGTATCCCTAATGCCTTTCACGTCTCTCTTCTCAAACCACTCATCCTCAACCGTTTTTCTCCCAAATCTGTTCCTCCCACTCCTGTTTCCGGCTCCTCGGACGTCTTCTCGGTCAAGGAGATTTTGGCTGCCAAAAAGGTCAGAGGAAAAAATTTTTTTTTAGTAGACTGGGAGGGTTGTGGTCCTGAAGAGAGATCCTGGGAACCTGAGGACAACATCCTTGACAAAAGTCTGCTCCTCAGGTTCTCAGGCTCCAAGAAGAGGGGGAGACCCAAGGGGGGGGGTACTGTTACGCCGAGCGCTCCGGGTTCCCGCTCCTCCCCGGAGCGCTCGCTTCACCTCCTCCGCTGCAGCGCCCCGGTCACGTCCTCTGACCCGGGGCGCTGCGATCCTGCTGCTAGCCGGGATGCGATTCGCGATGCGGGTAGCGCCCGCTCGCGATGCGCACCCCGGCTCTCCTACCTGACTCGCTCCCCGTCTGTTCTGTCCCGGCGCGCGCGGCCCCGCTCCCTAGGGCGCGCGCGCGCCGGGTCTCTGCGATTTAAAGGGCCACTGCGCCGCTGATTGGCGCAGTGGTTCCAATTAGAGTTATCACCCGTGCACTCCCTATATTACCTCACTTCCCTTGCACTCCCTTGCCGGATCTTGTTGCCTTAGTGCCAGTGAAAGCGTTCCTTGTGTGTCCCTTGCCAGTGTTTCCAGACCTTCTGCCGTTGCCCCTGACTACGATCCTTGCTGCCTGCCCCGACCTTCTGCTACGTCCGACCTTGCTTCTGCCTACTCCCTTGTACCGCGCCTATCTTCAGCAGCCAGAGAGGTGAGCCGTTGCTAGTGGATACGACCTGGTCACTACCGCCGCAGCAAGACCATCCCGCTTTGCGGCGGGCTCTGGTGAAAACCAGTAGTGGCTTAGAACCGGTCCACTAGCACGGTCCACGCCAATCCCTCTCTGGCACAGAGGGTCCACTACCTGCCAGCCGGCATCGTGACAACAAGAAAACAATGATGTGCTTGGTTTTAACATAACTTTATTCTTTCATGAGTTATTTACAAGTTTCTGACCACTTATAAAATGTGTTCAATGTGCTGCCCATTGTGTTGGATTGTCAATGCAACCCTCTTCTCCCACTCCTCACACACTGATAGCAACACCGCAGGAGAAATGCTAGCACAGGCTTCCATTATCCATAGTTTCAGGTGCTGCACATCTCGTATCTTCACAGCATAGACAATTGCCTTCAGATGACCCCAAAGATCAAAAAAAAGTCTAATGGGGTCAGATCAGGAGACCTTGGGGGCCATTCAACTGACATCCGATGACCAATCCACTTTCCAGGAAACTGTTCATCTAGGAATGCTCGGACCTGACACCCATAATGTGGTGGTGCACCATCTTGCTGGAAAAACTCAGGGAACGTGCCAGCTTCAGTGCATAAAGAGGGAAACACATCATCATGTAGTAATATTGCATATCCAGGTGCCTTGAGGTTTCCATTGATGAAGAATGGCTCCACTATCTTTGTACCCCATATACCACACCATACCATACCATAAATTTTTGTGTTCCAACAGTCTTGGAGGGATCTATCCAATGTGGGTTAGTGTCAGACCAATAGCGGTGGTTTTGTTTGTTAACTTCACCATTCACATAAAAGATTTGCCTCTTCACTGAACAAAATCTTCTGTATAAACTGGGGGTCCTGTTCCATTTTTTGTTTTGCCCATTCTGCAGCACCTGAAACTACGGATACTGGAAGCCTGTGCTAGCATTTCTCCTGCGGTGTTGCTATCAGTGTGTGAAGAGTGGGAGAAGAGTGGGCAGCACATTGAACACATTTTATAAGTGGTCAGAAACTTGTAAATAACTCATGAAAGCATAAAGTTACGTTAAAACCAAGCACATCATTGTTTTTCTTGTGAAATTCCCGATAAGTTTGATGTGTCATATGACCCTCTTCCTATTGAAAAAACAAAAGTTGGATTCAAAATGGCCGACTTTAAAATGGCCGCCATGGTCACCACCCATCTTGAAAAGTTTCCCCCCTCACATATACTAAAGTTAATATCACCAACTATTCCCATTTTATTAAAGTGTATCCATATAAATGGCCCACCCTGTTTAATGGAAGACTAACACTTGGACTGTTCCTACGCCCCAATGTTGCGTGGAGCCCTTTGTTTCAGGAACATGATTCATGATGATATTTATTCAAGTAGTTAAGGCAAAATTATGCAAAAGAGAAAAGTGACTTAACAATATGGTTGCATTAATGCAGACGACAATTATGTTTTCCAATGGAGAAAAAAATTATGCAAAGACTCTTGAGACCATTGCAAAACATCTGGTCATGTCAGATATCTAGTGATTCTAACAATGTCCCTTACATCTTCCCATGAATTATGGGCAATTTCTCATTGCCATGGAACCCTAACATTATAGGTTTCTTCACTCCTTGGCATTTAGGCAACTGTACTCCTGGCATCCAGTATAACCCAGTATTACGCATAAGCCTGCCAGATGTTACTTCAGAAAATGTATTTCACTGCACAAGAGTCCAATGCCAGGATGCTTTACACCGCTCCAGCTAATGCTTTCATTTGCACATATGTGTTGCTCAGTTATAGAAACCCTATCCGTGAAGTTTCCCACATCCAGTTCTTGTTATGTTGTTTCCAGAAGTTTGGAAACCAGTAGAGAGGGTTACAACTGAGCACAGATTGTTATGTGCCTCTGTACTGAATGTTCTATGGGCTTGTGAAGGCTACTGCTTCACAGCCAAGCTATTGTTTCTTAGAGACAGTTCCCCTTCACAATGACAGCACTTACAGGCAGTCACACATTTTATGAACTGACTTCAGTACTTACCAAAACCATCTATATTGGCATGGTCATAAAACTGCCCAATGACCACTATACTGATTTGAATACAAAAATAGTGAATAAACTTTATTCAAGTGCATTATAAAATCATACATAAAATACAAGGTACTATACAGATGAAAGCTACAGAAAGAAGTAGTGATACTAAATCCACAATGGTAGACAATACGGACGGCAGGGATACAGTCCACAGATATCAAATTGCAACATGCCCATAAATAATAAAAATAAATAATGAAACATACATATAGTGAACGTATAAGGCTGGTATATGTCCTCAATAGGGCTATGAGTAAAGTGCAAGTAACTAATTGTATTGCACCTAGCCCTGTTCAGAGGTCAGTCAGCAGCATTATATAGTAAAAAAGAGGAGAGCATGAAAGACAGCATAAAGTAACAAATACCTGCCATACACCAATAGGGGAGATCACTACCTTTTTTTTTTTGGTGTAGTTAGGCTATAATAGGATCCAGTTTACGCAATTGCCTGTTAGCCAATTGTGTTTGTTCAGTGACAGTGCCCAATGACCACCTCAACCACTTGGGGGAATATAAATTGGCACGATTGATGATAGCTTTGGAAGGAGATCATAGATATCCACCTATGTCAACAGTTAAACATTCTTATCTACAGTACATTTCTTATATAGTTGAAGACAATCATTTGTTCCCTTTAAATAGTGACTTCAGATTGAGAAGAGAACAATTGAAGTTTTCTTCAATGAAATAACTAACTAACATACAGGAAGCCCAGAATAATCCCTGTTGTCATGTGATGTTTTTGTACTTTACTAATTCTTTCAGTTCTGATAACCTCAAGAAACATTTACAGATCCTCCTGTATATGTGTGAAATACTGTTTACTAGAATAATCCTTGCTGTGCTGTAATGTCTACTTAATCATCAATTTTTTCTAGTTAGCATAACATTTTATTAGTTCTTGAAGGGGATAGGGGATAAGATGCCTGATCGCGGGAGTCCCGCCGCTGTAGACCCCAGGGATCATGCACGCGGCACCCCGTTAGTAATCAGTCCCCGGAGCGTGTTCGCTCCGGGTCTGATTATGGGCGACTACAGGGCGGTGTGTGACGTCACGCCTGCGCCGGCGTGTAACGTCATGCTCCACCCCGCAATGCAAGCATACGGGAGGGGGCGTGATAGCTATCACGCCCACTCCTGTAGGCTTGCATTGAGGGGCGGAGCGTGACGTCACACGCCGCCCTGTAGTCGCCGGTAATCAGTCCAGGAGCCAACACGCTCCGGGGACTGATTGCAAACGGGGTGCCGCGTGCATGATCCCTGGGGTCCCCAGTGGCGGGACTCCCGCGATCAGGCATCTTATCCCCTATCCTTTGGATAGGGGATAAGATGTTTAAGCACCGGAGAACCCCACTAATGATAACAACAGTAGTTGTCGATGAATGTATGAGTCCTATTACACAGAGTGATCATTGGCTGAACAGGGGAAGCGATCAACAAAGCAAATGCCCGTTCTTTGGTTTAACGCTTCATTTTGACTTACTAAAAAACATTGTTCGTACCCACACATCTCCCCATGTAATAAGGGATGTTTGGCCAACAAATGGAAGCAAAGGGGTCCAGGTATTATATACATGGCTCTTTGTGCACAATAATCAATCCTTCTTTTAAGGGAATGTATCACATAGATTTTTCCAGATACTGAAACATCTTCTTTTATTCTAATCTATTTCTATGTTCTGATAGTATTTTTTTGTATTTCAAATTAAGTAAATTATTATGGGACAGCCATAGAGCCTAGCCTGTTTCTAACAACATTTAGTGATATGCTTTACAGAAAGTCCCATCAACATAGACACAATGAACATCTGCAGACCCTTTTCTTTGTGTTAGGAATATTTGTAAGCATGCCCTGTGACCTCTTTTACCTTTGCAGTGGTCATTCTACAGGGAGGGTGAGGCTGAGCTGCTATTGTCTTCTCTATCTACCAGTGTCCCCTTTCACTGTAATGCTGTACATATCCCTTTCCAGCAACCTTCGCCTTATCATCAAAGACAGAACAGGAAATATCAGCTTAATTTTAGGCCTAGCGACCAGACTGAAAAGATTTCAGATTTTTTTTTATAATATTGATATTAAAATGGAAAATTAGATAAAAAGTCACCAACAATTCTAACAGCATATGTTTTACATAAAAACTTGATTTAAACAATGTCATTCCCTGATGATTCATTCTCTTTAAAAAAAAAAAAACACCAAGCTACTGACCAATTTTCTGCACTTAGAAGCCATGGATGTTACGCCGAGCGCTCCGGGTCCCTGCTTCTCCCCGCTCCTCCCCGGAGCACTCGCGGCGTTCACCTCCATGCAGCGCCCCGGTCGGACCCGCTGACCGGGAGCGATGCATTAGTCTCACCGGCGGGGATGCGACCCGCGTAGCGGGACGCGCCCGCTCGCGGCTCGCATCCCAATCCCCTCACCTGTCCCGTCCTCTGTCGGCTCAGTCCCGGCGCGCGCGGCCCCGCTCCCTAGGACGCGCGCGCTGGCTCTCTGAGATTTAAAGGGCCAGTGCGCCATTGATTGGCGCCTGGCCCAATCAGTACTCACACCTGTGGCCTCATTATAAAAACCCCCTTCCTAGCATTGCCGGATCTTGTTGCCTCAGTGCCAGTGAAAGCGTTTCTTGTGTATGTCCCAAGCCAGTGTTCCAGACCCTCTGCCGTTGCCCCTGACTACAATCCTTGCTGCCTGCCCTGACCTTCTGCTACGTCCGACCTTGCTCTTGCCTAATCCCTTGTACCGCGCCTGTCTCAGCCGTCAGTTGGGGTTGAGTCGCTATCGGGTGGAACGACCTGGGGGTTACCTGCCGCTGCAAGTCCATCCCGCTTTGCGGCGGGCTCTGGTGAAAACCAGTAACCCCTTAGACTCCGTTCCCCTGGTACGGCCCACGTCATCACCCCACTGACACAGAGGATCCACCACCAGTATCCTCACAGTATACCCATCCGGACCCTGACAATGGACAAACCTATTTGTATACTGGCAGCTTCCAAACTGCATTCTCCATACATGTTCATTCTACAACATTGTCCATGTGTTCATGAGATGTAAGGATGGGCTACCTGTGTTAGGATCCACATTCCAATCAATATCAATCTGAAGGGTCTTGAATCTGCTCTCTGCAGCTGCTATGGGTACTTGAATGGTAGGCAGGGTGTCCACTTGCTCCTCATTTAATTCCTCCTCGCTCTTTGCTTTACCACCGGTAGGCTCTAAAAGCACAAAATGTTATTCAATATTTTTACAAAAACGGAAACAAAAGGAGAACAATTAGATTGCACACCTGATCTTAACAGCAGTTACCAGATAGAATAAAACTGGTGATGAGCAGCACAAGAAAGAAAGAAGCAACACAAAATGTTTGCCCACCTTGGATGAAAGCCATCAAGAAAACTTTGTGTATTTGTTTATCTAGGGCTGCTATACACTACAAATAAAACAGGAATTCATCTTCCTGTGTCATCTTCAGAAGCCTTTTGTTCTTTAAATGAATAGCATTACACTGGTGGACCATTGGCATCTGAACAAAAATCTGAACAGTTCTACTCATTTATATAATGTGACAAACAATGTTAAGAACACACAAACTTCTAATGGTTATCTGCTTGGCTAATAATCAATAGAAATGAATGTCCTGGAATGCCAGAAGTAAAACACAAAGCTTTGAGGGCTGACAGAGCGTCTCATCACCAGGGATGTGGCCCACAAAAAATGTTTGAGGTTACACAACATTTCTATTCTGCAGCTGGATGAGCAAGTCATCAAACAATATGAGCTTCTTGGGTTTTGATCAGCACAAACAGCACATCCATAATGTGGGAAAACTACTACATTTCTTAAGACCCTGAAATATTTCATAATCTTAAAATAAAAATAAAAGAGATCTAAAACTCAGAAGCTGAGAAATTATACTGTTAGGCCAGGTTCACACTCGGAATTTCCAGCCGGAAAAAATCAGTCCGGAGATTCCGAGTGCAGCCAGCGCCGACTGATCCATCCGTAGATTCCAAGTGCAACCAGCGCTGACTGATCCATCCATAGATTCCGAGTGCAGCCAGCGCTGACTGATCCATCCGTAGATTCCAAGTGCAGCCAGTGCCGACTGATCCATCCGTAGATTCCGAGTGCAGCCGGCGCTGACTGATCCATCCGTAGATTCCAAGTGCAGCCAGCGCCGACTGATCCATCCGTAGATTCCAAGTGCAACCAGCGCCGACTGATCCATCCATAGATTCCGAGTGCAGCCAGCGCTGACTGATCCATCCGTAGATTCCAAGTGCAGCCAGCGCCGACTGATCCATCCATAGATTCCGAGTGCAGCCAGCGCTGACTGATCCATCCGTAGATTCCAAGTGCAGCCAGTGCCGACTGATCCATCCGTAGATTCCGAGTGCAGCCAGCGCTGACTGATCCATCCGTAGATTCCAAGTGCAGCCAGCGCCGACTGATCCATCCGTAGATTCCAAGTGCAACCAGCGCCGACTGATCCATCCATAGATTCCGAGTGCAGCCAGCGCGACTGATCCATCCGTAGATTCCAAGTGCAGCCAGTGCCGACTGATCCATCCGTAGATTCCGAGTGCAGCCAGCGCTGACTGATCCATCCGTAGATTCCAAGTGCAACCAGCACCGACTGATGATAATTCAGAAGTGTGAACCCGGCCTAACTGTATAATTTCTCAGCTTCTGAGGTTTAGAACTGCTTTATTTTATGATTATTGAATATTTCAGGTTCTTAAGAAATGTAGTAGTAGTAGTAGTAGGACTGCGCAGCAACAGCTGTAGGCACAAAATGGGTTGGGTCACTGGCGGATCCAAAGTGTGAAATACGCTGTTACTTGATACCCTACCCTAAATCTATACTATATAATGTGAATGGAGCATGTTCACACATAGCATATTCATTACAGATGTTTCTGCAAATGAACAACCCATTTGATAATACGTCTGAATGGGATTGTTACTGCAGCATGTTCATGGGTGTTTGCAACCATCATTAAAGGGGCACTCCGGTGGAAAACACATTATTTTAATCTACTGGTGCCAGGAAGTTATACAGATTTGTAAATAACTTCTATATAAAAATCTTAATCTTCCCAGTACTTATCAGTTGCTGTTTACTCCAGAGAAAGGTGTATAGTTATTTTCTGTCTGACGACAGTGCTCCCTGCTGACACCTCTGTCCATGTCAGGAACTGTCCAGAGCAGGAGAGATTTGCTATGGGGATTTGTTCCCACTCTGGTCAGTTCCTGACATGGACAGAGGTGTCAGCAGAGAGCACTGTGGTCAGACAGAAAATAACAATACAACTTTCTCTGGAGCATGCAGCAGCTTATAAGTACTGGAAGGATTATGGTTTTTAAATAGAAGTAATATACAAATCTGTTTACCTTTTCGGCATCAGTGTTCCACCGGAGTACCCCTTTAAGATGAATGAAACAGTCGCAGACATTTTTGCAATAAATTTCTTGTATGTGAATATTCCCTATGAAAGTTGAAATAGTAGAAATAAATAACCAGTCCAGCTCTCCAGACATCTTGGTTGTCTGCAGTTGGCTAAGTCAGTGATAATGTTTTTAAAGGCCTAACCACAGCAGGAATATTTCAGAAACTGATGCTAGAACTGACAGTTTGCGTCTCAGTTTGGATGCCGGAAGTTTGGACTCGCAGGACCGGCACGGACAGGGGAACGCTTCTTGCTGCGTTCCCCCATCTGGCATTCAAAAATAATAGACGATTGATGCTACAAAACTGATGCATGTTGTCATCAGTCGTGGTATCAGTTGCATCGAGATTTAGGATGGGTTTACGTATGCCGGACACCGGATATATGTAATTCTAGCCTTAAAGAGTTTTGACAACTTTTTTTTTTTAACAAAAGCAGGAGGGGGATGTATATGGAGAGGAAAGATAACAACTGGAAGAGATGAATTAAGAATGTGGGTCAGTGTAGGGGCAGTGGATGTAGGAAGTAATGAACAAGATAGAAAGGAAAGAGGTCAAAGGATCAGGTGGTAGAAGGACAGGATGAAAACCCCACCAACCCCACCAAGCTTCCTCCTGAGATAAAATTCACGGATGAGCTATGAAGCATACAAATTTGTGTCTTAGTATTATCTGGTAACACTAACACATTTTCAGTGAAGAAAAGCATGAACAATTTCA
Organism: Hyla sarda; assembly: GCF_029499605.1. NCBI lineage: Eukaryota > Metazoa > Chordata > Amphibia > Anura > Hylidae > Hyla > Hyla sarda. The sequence continues at coordinate 99,036,890 of NC_079196.1, forward strand.
TGTAAGGATAGATATAGCATTAACAAGTGGCTTTGTGGAATGGCAGAACAGCAATACTTGCATCAGGGTAGTTTTAAATGAACAGACTAGCGCAACAGTAGCCTTTACACTGCTCAAAAAACTAAAGGGAACACAATGTAACTCCAAGTCAATCACACTTCTGTGAAATCACACTGTCCACTCAGGAAGCAACACTGATTGACAATCAATTTCACATGTTGTGCAAATGGAACAGACAACAGGTGGAAATTATTGGCAATTAGCAAGACACCCCCAATAAAGGAGTGGTTCTGCAGGTGGTGACCACAGACCACTTCTCGGTTCCTATGCTTCCTGGCTGATGTTTTAGTCACTTTTAAATACTGGCGGTGCTTTCACTCTAATGGTAGCATGAGATGGAGTCTACATTCCACACAAGTGGCTCAGGTAGTGCAGCTCATCCAGGATGGCACATTAATGCGAGCTGTGGAAAGAAGGTTTGCTGTGTCTGTCAGCGTAGTGTCCAGAGCATGGAGGCGCAACCAGGAGACAGGCCAGTACCCCAGGAGACGTGGAGGAGGCCATAGGAGGGCAACAATCCAGCAGCAGGACAGCTACCTCCACCTTTGTGCAAGGAGGAGCCGGAGGAGCACTGCCAGAGTCCTGCAAAATGACCTCCAGCAGGCCACAAATGTGCATGTATCCACTCAAACGGTCAGGAACAGATTCCATGAGGGTGGTATGAGGGCCCGACATCCACAGGTGGGGGTTGTGCTTCCAGCCCAACACCGTGCAGGACATTTGCCATTTGCCAGAGAACACCAAGATTGTCAAATTCGCCTCTGGCACCCTGTGCTCTTCACAGATGAAACCAGGTTCACACTGAGCACATGTGACAGACGTGACAGAGTCTGGAGACGCAGTGGAGAACGCTCATCTGCCTGATACATCCTCCAGCATGACCGGTTTGGCGCTGGGTCAGTAATCGTGTGGGGTGGCATTTCTTTGGGGGACTGCACAGCCTTCCATGTGCTTTTTAGAGGTAGCCTGACTGCCATTAGGTACTGAGATGAGATCCTCAGACCTCTTGTGAGACCATATGCTGGTGCGGTTGGTCCTGGGTTCCTCCTAATGCAAGACAATGCTAGACCTCATGTGGCTGGAGTGTGTCAGCAGTTCCTGCAAGAGAAAGGCATTGATGCTATGGACTGGCCGCCCATTCCCCAGACCTGAATCCGATTAAGCAGATCTGGGATATCATGTCTCACTACATCCACCAACACCACGTTGCACTACAGACTGTCCAGGAGTTGGCAGATGCTGTAGTCCAGGTCTGGGAGGACATCCCTTAGGAGACCATCCTACACCTCATCAGGAGCATGCCCAGATGTTGTAGGGAGGTCATACGGGCACATGCCACACACACTACGGAGCCTCATTTTGACTTGTTTTAAGGACATTGCATCAAAGTTGGATCAGCCTGTAGTGTGGCTTTCCACTTTGATTTTGAGTGTGACTCCATATCCAGACTTCAATGGGTTGATAAATTTGATTTCCATTGATCATTTTTGTGTGATTTTGTCAGCACATTCGCCTATGTAAAGAAGAAAGTATTTCATACGATTAGTTCATTCATTCATTCAGATCTAGGATGTGTTATCTTAGTGTTCCCTTAATTTTTTTTGAGCAGTATATATATTTATTTATCATTTACTTATATGAAACCACAATTAATTGTCAGTTCTGATGTACAATTGATATCACTGGTATGCGGTGGATCCACTAACTTACCTGTGATGGAGGGAAAGAATGAGCCTCGAAAGCAGATGTGAGCAAAGGCTGATACATTCAACCCACATGCAACACTACAATATCATGTGTCTAGTGTATACTGTACCTTCAATATTGTTGGAATTAGGAATTCCATTCTTAGTGGCTTCATCCATGCGTGCTTGCTCTTCTTGGGTTACTTTTTGATTCTCAAAACGGACAAGTAATGGTATAACCAAGAGTTCCTTTGGTGGGTCAGTGGCTTGACGTCTTCTCTTTCTTTGTGGTATTTTGGAAGACTCTTCAATAATTGGAGGTAATTTTAAGGGTTCTTGTACCTGAAAATAATATAAATTTTTCCAACATTATATGGGAACATTGAAAAAAAGAAGTGTAAGAATTTTAAAGCATGAGATGCACACAAACAATGCTTGCCTCTGGTTTTACAGAAATGGCTTAACTATGAGAAACTATGTGTAACAATAAGAAGGTAAGACATTATTTTAATCTCTGAGTACTATCATACAATATTCTTTGCACTTAAATAAGAAATCTTTAGATTACACACATACTGTATAAAGAGACTACTACAGACAATTTAGCATTTCACAAAGTTAAGAATTAAAGCAATAAATCCATTTTTAGACATAAACATGCTAAACATTTGTCAGTAACCACATAAAATGATACTGTATGTACAATTAATGCTTTCAAATTCTAAATTACCTTAAACATTTCCATAACCTACAGAAAAAGTTAAGGGTCTAAATCATTGAAGGCAATGGGGTCTGCAGCGGATTTTCCACAGCGGAAATTCTGGTGCTGAAAATTTGCTGCACAAAGAGCCTGCCCCCATTCAAACGCGCAGTGGGAAACACGCTGAAAGTTCGCAATCAAATCTGCCTGCGTGAACTAGCTCTTAAAGACTGCTACAAGTTTTACTTTTTATACATGATATAGATATAATGATAAACTTTATCTCTCAAAAATACAAATATAAGGATCGTGTATAAAAATAAACTTTAAAACAAGTAAGTTCCTCAGAGGACAACACAATTTCCTCTATATTCTTTGAGTCATGTGATGCCTTGGAATGTGAGTCTGAAAATCACTCTACACAAAACAAAGTTTGTAATTAAACAGTATAACATGGATGTCATACAATATGATTGTCCAAGGTAATCCTGGCACAGTTATTCTGGCATACAGGATATATAACTAACGTTCAATAAAAAAAAATTTTTAAGTCCTTATTGTTTACTGTATATAGTGACGTAATGACAATCGCGATCTGACGCAGTGATGCTTCATCTGGGCTGATGTCATGTTAGATGGTGACAAGCTGCTGTAAGTGATTATTCGATAAACATTATTTGATAATTTGATAATACTTGGTCCACATATTAATTGTCAAAAAAATATAGGATAGTTAAATTAACCCTAACCTACTCCTTTATGTGAAGAATGGGGTTTTTGTTTCAAGTCCCATGCAAGGATATGGGACTTCTGGTACCCTACTCCACCAGCTCTGCTCTGCATCTCCTGGTGAATATGTCAATCTGGCTGGCAAGCCACACCTTCCCCACATGCCACACCCCATCTTGCAAAGACACTCTTTAAGCCACACCTCTCTTATTTTCTACCCTTTTTGTATATTGGTCTGGCTTGCAACTCACATCCTCTCCCACAAAGCCACACCCCCTTCTATTTTCGGCTTATAATACCATCATCACAACTTGAGGATGGGATATGAGGATAGGATATGGGGACGGGATATAAGGACAGGATATGAGGACGGGATATGAGGACGGAATATGTGGATGGGATATGAGGACGGGATATGAGGACAGGAAATGGGGATGGGATATGAGGTCGATATATGAGGTCGGGATATGGGGATGGGATATGATGTTGGGATATGAGGACAGCATATGAGGTCAGGATATTTGGTCGGAATATGTGGACGAGATATGAGGATGGAATATTAGGTCAGGATATGAGGATGGGATATGAGGTCGGTATATGAGGACGGGAAATAAGGTCAGAATATGAGATGGGGATTTGGAGTTGGGATATGGGGTATATGAGGACAAAAGCTTCCTCCTTTCTTGCTTTTCCTCCCCCACAAGGATTAGGTAGGAAAAAACTGGCAACGCTGGGTACTCCTGATATAAAATTTTACTGTAAATCCTGGAAAATAGATTCAATGTATTATATTAGAAAACCGCCATAATGTGGGGAGATATATCAATCAGTCTGAAACCCTATTTGTCTGTTTTTTCCCACAGTAACCAATCACAGCTCAACTTTCCTATCTTAACGAGCTCTTGTAAAGTGAAAGTTGAGCTATGATTGGTTGCTATGGGAAAAAACAGATAATTATGGTTTCAGGCTGATTGATAAATCAGGGACAATCTGTTGTTGGTATAACCACATTTTAAATCATCAGGGAAGAGATGTTCCACATGCAAATGTTGTGTCTTTAATTGGGGTTTAAAATAATTTCTTAGATCTGGAATTATAAAACTTACCTTAGTATTTGGATCTTTGAAGACTTCTGCTTCTGCATTGATGGATTGAGAAACTGGTGGTAAGAATGTTCCCTCTGGAAAATGTTCGAAATAATCCTTCTGCTGTTTATCTGTATAGCACATTGTTACCAAACAACATTAGTGATGCCGCATTAGGCAAGTTAATGTTTCTGTAATAGGAATAATAAATATTCCTAAATATTTATCACGATAAATGCAAATAAACAACTTGGCCAATTGGGGTTATTGAACAAACCTGAATATACTGAATATGTGCTGAATCTCCAGTTTTGGAAACCTCCAGGTTTCCTGGACTGGGAACGTGATGTCACGCCACGCCCCATGTCTATGGGAGGGGGCGTGACGTCACGTCCCCAATCCCGGAAGCCCGGAGGTTTCAGAAACTAGAGATGCAGTCCCCGCATAGAATGCAGGTGCTGCAGGGAGATCGCGGGGGGTCTCAGCAGCAGGCCCCCCGCGATCAGGCATCTTATCCCCTATCCTTTGGATAGGGGATAAAATATTTTTGCCCGGAATACCCCTTTAAGGTTTCAAGCTTCATGTAGCTGAAACACATATATTCCAGGTTGATACTCCTGATAGCTCAAATACATTGTGATAACCCTAAGTAAAACTGTCCAGGTGCTGATACAACAAATCATCCTCACATATTCGCACATTCATGTTTGACCGTTGGCGTGATGTTCTTGTAGACATTCTGTCATTGTGCTATTATCCAATTGTTCAGCTATCCACAGAATATAATCTCCAAATGGCTTAGGGGTCATCTAGATGTTTCATTTTCAAAAGTGAAACAATCATTGATGTTACCAAAAGCTGGGACCAGAACGGCCTGCAGTTCTTTGGTTATTCTTCTTAGATGTAAAATCACAGACGGCTGTTTAAAGTCTTTTCCTTTTGGAAATTTCTCTACATTCTGTAGATTCATGGTACTCCAGAAAGTAAAAATATAGTTTTGTAACCTATTCTAAGATTAAATATTTCTACAGTTTTTGGAAAATGTTCTTAATTTATGGGCATCAATAGTCAATTTCACATAGACAACTTGTTCTTCACTGTATGAGGGGGAACCTACTTTTTCAAATGGAAAATTTGGATATTAGATAACTTAAAAATATAGTAATAATTAAAGAAGGCCAGTGACTAACCTATCAAAACTGAAATTTTCCTGATCAAATAAGTTTTTACATTTTCTTGATACACCCTTCTGTTCCCCAGATATGAGGGTTTGTGGTTTAACCGACAATTCAAGGAATCAGATGGGCATGAACTTAATTTTAAAAATGTGAGTGACGGTTTGGACTATACAGTCAGAGGGTGTGGATGTTTTACATTGAGGGGCATGTATACCTAATACACACCCACTGACTGTATGATCCCACCCATCACATGATACTTACTACCAACATTAAGTTCCGGCGATCTGACTGATTTCCTGATTTCTCAGACAATCTATGAACCCCCATATCTTGGTAATGAAAGGGCATGTTAAGAAACTGAAAAAAATAAAGGGTTTTATCATGGGAACTCTAAGCTATTTAAAGGAGTACTCCAGTTTAGGGAAATGTATAGCTTATCCTAAGGATAGGGAATAAGTGTCAGATGCTGGGGGTGGGGGTGGGCGTGCGATCACTGGGAATCTCTGCGATCTCCACAAACCATATAATATGACAAAGAAGGGACAAAAACATTCTCAGAGTACTAAACATAGTTCGGTGTGGTCCGGATATATTGATATATTTTTTACCTGTAGGTTGTCTTGTGATTAATATGGTTACTTACTTTGTGGTTGTCTCCTTCTTCCTGCAAAAGGTCCACCATAGAAAGTTGTGTGAGGCTTTCCATGATGTGGTGCAGAATTTTCCTTACAAAACAACATATCTACAGGTGCTGGAGGCTTTTCATTGTGGTCAGGGATACTGCTTATTGTATCTTCTCCCCTTGGCTGATTCAGCTGTGCTTCTACCTGTTACAGGGCGAAATGTGTTGAGTAAATATAAGTAAGAGTAAACCAGATTTCCTGTAAGCGTCCTCCTGGGCACTGTAGAGGGAAGACATCTTACACGAATATGATTGACTTAACCAATTTCCTTATATAGTTTAACTTTATAGACAGATTTCTTTTATTAGCCATAGAATATAATAATGGTATAAAAACTTGTGTTTGACTGTTTAAATTAGGGAGGGTTCACACTTGGCAAGCCTTGGGCTTTGTGGCGATCCAGGCATTCAAATGCCCTAACAAAGCACATGGAAAGGTGTGGAACAAGGTAGACAACCCCTTCAAGGTATTTTCTTATTGTACTGTAACATTTTGCTATAAATGCTAGTACAAGTTCTCTAGCTGCCATGGAGGGGATTTCAGAGTAATCTCTCTCTGCACTGTAGAGAAGAATACATCGGATCCTGACACTGGCAGAATTATCAGCAGTGCCTTGGAGACAGCATTCAAAAAATAGGGAAAATTATTTTAAAACCTGTGCAGAATAAAAGTGGAATACATGCCCATAGCAACCAATCAGATTCCTTCTTTCAGTTTAAAAAAAGGCCTCTGAAAAAATGAAAGAAGCAATTTGATAGGTTGCTATGGGCAACTGAACCACTTTTCTGAATGTTTTGATAAATCTCTCCATTGTTTCTATTTAATCCATAAATTAGTCCCTCCTCCTACTCCACCTTCTTCCCATATATGTATGTCTCGATATGTGTTTTCTTGATACATTTACCATATGTGAATTGCACTGCTCTTTGACTTTCCAGGAACTCTGTGTAACATGAGATTCTCTTTGCTCTGGACTGGATTTTCTGTGGGATGCTGTGCTGGGTATAGTTGAGCTTTTTCCATATACTTCAAGAATTTCCTTGTCATAGGCCAGTTCTATTTCATTTCCAGTCTCCTCTTCTACCGGGGTGCAATGCCCTAAAAAGTAAATAAGCCGTATGCATAAATTTGTACAGTTCAAATGTTGCTTTAAATTTGTCACAGATCACCACTGATAGAAGTTCTGCCATACATCTGGAAAGATGCATTCCAATAAGGAGGAAAACCTATTTCAGTGACAGTACTGTTGCTCTATACTGAATGTAAAATACGCATTTTAGGCCAAGTTACGTGTATTTTCTAGGTTTAGTCAAACATAGTATTTCTCCCTGGGTTTAACATAAATACACATTAAAAGCATTGAGAGGGAATGCGGAATATGCATTTTAGGCCAAGTTACCTGTATTTTCTGGGCTTAATCAAACATATAATATTTCTACAGGTGTCTAACATAAATATGCAGTAAAATCATTGAAAGTAAGTGCAGAATCACCCTAAAACATAACAATAACCTCACATCTTTTTCAGTACAAAAAAATTCTCTCTTTTAGAGAATAATAAGTCCCCTGTGGACTGGTTGACTTGTTCTCGATCATCTCAGGAGGAAGAATTGTATGACAATATGACATTAAGCAAGTGAATTCCTCATGGTCTACAGTAACATGGCGGGGTGAAAATGTCTGCCTGCTCTGGTGGTATTGTGGATCTGCTCCGCTCTATGCTTCCCACCACTAGTGCTAATCAGGATATCATTAGCCATGAGATGGAGTTGTGTGAGGACAGTCAGCCCTTGGAGTGTGTTGCAGAGGTGGTAGAGGTGGAAACTCTGGCCGAGCATAGCACTAGTGGGATTGGTGGTAGTAGGTTTGGTGGGGATACTGTAAGGCATTATGCTGAGGAGGAGCAAAGAAACGATGATCAGACATGAGAATTTCATGCTTAGAGGCATGACAGGGACAATAAGATGGAGTGTGAAGATGATGATGTCGTTTTGGACAGGATGTGGGATCTAGATGAGGAGGAGGTGATGCGTTCAGAGCAGGAGGGTAGTGATACTGTCAGTGCGGAAGAACATAGTGGATGTAAGGCCTGGACATCTGTCAAACTTACCAGACATAGGCCTGCTGGTATGCTCAGCTCAAACCAAAACATTTTCAATTTTTTCTCTACTCTCAGCCCAGACTTACCTCCTTGGTCACCTTATAAATTAAACTTTCCCTGATAGGTGCAGTGTGCACTTAAACTGACACATTAAAATTTTTTTTTTTTTCCAAAAATTATTGTCAAAAACTGTTTACATTTTTTTTTTAAAAAGCAGTGGCCGAGCATGGTACTAGAGGGACTGGTGGTGGTAGGTGTGGGGCTGATATTGTAAGGCATCATGGTGGATAGGCTGAGGGAGAGCAGGGAGCCCATGATAAGACATCAGAAGTTTATGCTTGGAGGAGAGGCAAGGACGATAGGGAGGAGTTTGATGGTGAAGATGTAGTGTTGGACAGGACGTGGGAAACAGGTGAGGAGGAGGAGATGTGTTCAGACAAAGGTAGTGGTACTTTAAGCCATGAAAAGTGTAGCTGAAGAACCTTCCAGAGTAGGGACACAGTCAGGTGATGTGTACCTGTATAGGATTCTGCCATGGGGAAATTCTTTTCTACCTTACCAGATGCAGAAAATGCGCCATCTCAGCAAACAGAAAGTGAGCCATGGCCAGTGTGTGAGTATAGGAACTACGTCTCTACATAGGCACATGGAGCAACATCACAAGGCTGCATGAGACAGTAGAGATGACCCACAATGTGAAGAATACCTTTCCTCTACTGCTCCTCCAGATCCCTATATTCTGTCTAGCAGCCAGGCCTCATCCAAAGATAGTGCATTCTTTGTCTTCCCTTCATCACTGTCATGCCCTCCTTCTTTATCTTGTCAATTATCTATTGGGAAATCTATGCAAACAGACAACAGTTGAAGTAGAAAGGAATATATGTTGCACTCACCACTTACAACTGCCCGTCGCACTCAGTCAGCTCCTCTGGAGCTGATGTCTGTTATCCTCCTTCCCTTCTGCACTGATGTACCGTGTGATCCTTCAATAAAGATGAACTAACTTTTCACAACTACAAACGTGATTAGTGCAACGTATATTCCTTTCTCCTTCAACATATTGCTATTCATTCCACATATGGTAGCACCACCACTGTCATTCCTGTAGGATAAACTATCCACAGCCACCACCAGGCTCATAGCTGGTTTTGGGCCACATCAGTAGTGCTGGACTACTTTTTTTTCTTTTTGTGTGCAAACAGACAACAGTATTTACCCATTCACCCTATTGTAGTGTGACTTAATCTACACCTGGACAATTGTTGGTGTTGAAGGCACTACTGTATAATCATGTTGACTCCACGACATTTGGCAATTAATGGGGTGTGCCAATCCCAGGTAAACCATACCTAGTTGCCTTAACTCTGCCAAAAAAGCTGTCTCCACTTGCACAATCATCAAGCGGAGAGGGTACACCACTCCATGCAGTTTTCAGTGAGAAGCACAGTGCATGCCACGGTAGATACTAGGGGTAGTAGCTATCACCAGGGCCAATACATGTCTTTTATGGCCCACTGGGTCAACTTCTGGCAGTACGAGGCTCCACCACAACAAGATCAAGACTAAGTGACAACTTCATGGTTGTGCCAATCTCATTCAACTTCTGACACCTGCTACCTATTCTTCTCTTCCTTCTCATCTAGGTTCATCTCCACGAACATCTGTCAGTCCTCCACAGGGAGGAGTGTAGCTTAACCTCCTCCTTCTTTCATCTGCTTAACATTGGTGTGAAAAGCCACACAGCAGAACCACACAACCTATCTACAGCAAGAAGATTGGAAAATGTGGTCGCCGATAATGGCACAAACTTTGTGGCTGCCCTGTGTTAGGGGACAAACTCCCCCTGCATGGCACATTAAATGTTTGCTCAACTCTAAAAGGGACTTCTTCTTGCTGACTCCATATCTGACTTTTGAAAAAAATTAAATAAAAAGCTAAGTGTGAAACCACTTTCAAAATAGAAAGAGATCATGTTTTATAAAGTCACCAGAAGTACATTTTATTATTTCTTTAGCAATGGTGTTACAAGAGTAATAATATTTATTTCTATAGAACTAACAGATTCTGCAGCACATAACAATTTTGAAGGTACAAATAAAGTATCAGTCATTCTAATATTACACACTAAATATCCAAACAGGAGGAGTGAGGCCCCTGCAGACGAGATCTTACAGACAATGAGGAATGGGGTTAAGACAAGGGGTAGAAGGTGCTGATGGTTCAGCAATGTTTTATAAATAGGGTAGATCACATAAAGGTGGGTGAACCAGTCACTAGCTAAACTCTAAATGTCTAAAGTGTTTATATTGTAGAGATAGACTGCTCCATATGGCACTTTTGATGTTTCCACAACCTAGAGGTCTCAAAAGGGGGCAAAGTGATATGCCCAATATGAACTCTATTAATCATATGTAATCACCATAAATCTTCGACATTCAAGAAGGGACAATTAAAGTATACAGTATCTAACTGTATAGACATGCAGTAAAATACATTGACTAAATTGTAGGCTCCTTCAGTGATGTACTTCAAAATGTCTATTTGTGTTGTACTTACTCTTCTGTTTCTTGATCTGATGTTGAATCAACACATATCATACTTTTATCTGTGCATCAATAGTATGGTCAATATTATCTTCACTGGCATGTTTGCCTACAATAGCCCCAAATATGTCTTTGTGTTAGATGTTTGTCTCCTTCCAACTATGACTATAAAATGGCTGTCCAGCTCCTACCTATTCATGGAGTCCCTTCTCCTCTTTCCTATAGTAAACCCTGTTCCCCCGTAGGTGAAGCACTATGGGAGATGCAACATGGTGTATTTTTTAATGAGGGAGGACTAGGAGCAGTGGGAGTAGACTGGTCTCTACGGGACGTGGTGGAATGGGAACACAATAAGCCTGCAGCCTCAAGCAGAAGTCATTGACAATATAGTAACCAACTTGGTGAGAAAGCAGTCACATGGGTGTGATTGCTCACGTGTGACCACAACTTGGAGTGGTATGGCAATGGCTTGTTGGCATCAGTAGCATACTGCTATTCCCTGGTAGCCTACAAAAGTGCTGGTGCGCTCTCTGGCACCGTGACACATCTAGTAAGGTGACTTATACATATTCCTCATTCTAATTGTTACAATACTGTGTCTTTTGATACAAAGTAGTTCCAATAACTCCATAGCTGACAACCAGGTCAGTAAAGTGATTAGCCACAATGCAGTATAGGTCCTGAAGCAACATATGATATATAAGTTAAATCCCAAATTGACATCAGAAAAATATTAGAAACTTTGGAGCCTTTCAAACAAAAGAGATCCACATCATTAACTTTAACAGGATTACTGGGACCTGTGGTGCTTTAACCTTTGTTTTGTCAACATTATCCAAACTGTTTTATATTTATCAACAATAGTCCAATTTATAAAATAATATATGACTAAAAGTCATCCTAATAACACCTCTCCATTAAAAGGAAATAATATACATCCCAATATTTTTTAACCTAGTAGATAACATGTTCATAACAACTTATTTTCTTCCTTTTCCGGGCTCACTAGAAGTGCATAAAGATACATTAAAATAATTGGATATGGTCACTTATATTAATGCCCTTTGGGGTCAGAATGTCGATATACAGATGACAAAGATCACCTACAAAAGTCCATAAAGATGTTTTAGACTGAAGGGAATTTGTCACCTACACTGTCACAGCATTATCAGGCATGCTGATTTTAGCCATGTGCTGGAGTATGGTCTATTCATGAGCTCTGGCTTCTAGAGATGAGCGAACTTCCAGTAAATCGATTTGTCACAAACTTCTCGGCTCGGTAGTTGCTGACATTAGCCTGTATAAATTAGTTCAGCTTTCAGGTGCTCTGGTGGGCTGGAAAAGGTGGATACAGTCCTAGGAGACTCTCTCCTAGGACTGGATCCACCTTTTCCAGCCCACTGGAGCACCTGAAAGCTGAAGTAATTTATACAGGCTAAAGTCAGCAACTACCGAGCCGAGAAGTTCGTGACAAATCGATTTACTGGAAGTTCGCTCATCTCTACTGGGCTCCCTTCACCCATCAGCTATTGGCTTCACTCTCTGCAGTGCAAGACATCTCTGTAGACATCTCTGCAGAAAGATGTCAGTCATTTGCCGGTGGGGGGTGGGGGAAAGCACAAAGCTTATGAATACTCAAGGCTCCACCTGCACTGTACTTGTACTATGCTGCAACTGATATTTTACATAAGGTATAAATGGGTAAAGTCTGTTGTGACTGCATGCTATCGTTAGAGAGGCACCACGACAGACTCTATTTAATGTCTCTTATACATCACGACATGACCTTATCCTTCATTAAAGGGGTTTATCCACCATAAGGTAATTTTAGTATGTACCTGGCAGACAGTAATGGACGTGCTTAGGAAAGATCTGCGCTTGTCTTGGGGCTAAATGGCTATGTCATGAGATTACCATAACATTGTGGCTAGCGTTTTGTGAACTGGTATTTCCTGTTTGATTTATTTTTTTTTTTTTTTACTACAAATCCTATAATTCCATTTTCCTCCCTCCCACACATCAGCCACCCCACACATTGAAAAATAAATGAGCTGCATCCATTAAAAGACCTGTGATTTTCAATCAGGGTGCCTACAGCTGTTGCATTAGTTACAGATTGATCTCTCTCCCACCAAGCGATCCCTCTATCCATTGAAGCAGAAAGGCTCCCTGTCATCAGCTGACTAGTGAGTCAGGTCTCGGCCGCATTGCAACCTGGGAAAAATCTGAGACAACAGTCATTTTGTATGCTGTTAAAAATAAATATAGGGGTGAAAATCACTTAAGAATTGTGAGAAAACCGTCACACACAGGTAGAGACACTATATTATGAACTACACTAACTTTACAGCCCCTGTTGCACAGTCAAATAAAACAAAATTCCTGTAATACCCCTTTAAGTTGCTTATCTCTTCTCTTGATTTTTTACCTAAGTAGAGCTATGTAAAACACAAAGACAATTTATTGAAATGATACCTGGACTGGTGAACAGATCTGCATTGCTCCAGTAAGGTAAGGAGGTGAAGGCAGGTAGTCGTTGATATTTCAATGGTGTAGATGACAAGTCTGGATGTCGTCCACCGCTGTCTCCTGAGGCTGTGAGTTGTTGAAGCTGTACTGAGTCTCTGAGGCTTCCTGAAAGAAAAAAAAAGTACAAAAGCTTGTGTTTCACAGGTTGGTCTGTTCATATTCTAGAACATGTTTAAGAGCTCTGTGGATTTTTGTGACCTTACAGTTTAAAAGGTTCCCCTACTATAAAATTAAAAATTAGACAAAACCACATAAAAGTATATGAATAAAGAAGTAGGGTTAGTCTCTCAAAACCAATATGTTTAACATTATAAGAAGTTTTAAGAGCTTTGCTGTCGGGCTAAACATTGCCTATTCCCATTTAATCCCTTTAATGCAGGCTTTTCTTGTAAAAAATCCATTACCAGAATTTAAATGACAGATAACATATAGTATCTATCACATAAAACATTTAACATATATTGACACAAATAAATGTAAAACATGTAAAATGACAAACCCAGGTGCCTTTGCATAAACATTTTTTAGATCAAGGTAAAGAAAAATGTGAAATAAAATTTAACTCACCCCAAATAAAACTAAAACCATTACTGATAGAACCCATGGTATATGTTTGAATTTCTGCATAAATTTTACCTATAGAATACATAATAGGCAATTGTGGGCTTCAACAACCCTCTGTCCATTGTTATTGCTAGTAGTCATCCAAGAAAATTTCCATCAAAAGGTAAGATATAATATTCCAGGATAACATATGTGGATCTGCAGGCCTCTAATACACTGGATAATATCACAGCTGATTAGTCAACCAAAAATACCCTTACACAAAAATAGTATGCACACGATAGTAACAAGAAAGAAGTCACTATTGTCCTTGTCAAAAAGTCTTCTGAAGATCCCATAGATGACCCAATAAAAATACTAGAAGGGAAAATTGTTCTTGACTAAGCTGAAAGTTGAAATATTTGGTTAAATGTTTATGTGTCATTTCTCCAGTGTATCAGAAAGGTGTGCTGACCTATACCATAGAATACTCGCTGCAGGTCCATTAAAATTAATAGACTAAAACTAGTCATTTATTGACTTCTTCCAGTCCATTCCCAAACATATACTGTTATTCTATGAGACTCACTGCTGCACTAATGGCTGTATTACACGGCCTGACGCCTGCCTGATACGGGGGCCAATATCCTAGATTGGCACTTGTTTACCCAGCCTTTAACATGCTTCAGTATAGAGTGAACAGGGCCGCACAAATTATGACTGGGTCGTTTGTGCTGCCGTTCTTCTGCCATTTGTCGGCCAACATGCCGTATTAAGTTGACCACCACTTTCAACAAATGTCAGCTAAATGTTCGCTCAGCTGACAGTTATTTTTCCTGACCTCCAAAACACATGGGTCCTCTATGGAAAGAGGAGGGGTAAGTCAAACAGACAGCTCTGGCACCGGCTTTTCCCTCATAGAATAAAAGGTTCGGGTGGTAGAAATCCAACAGAGTGACCCTCCTTTCCACCAACATCATACCACAGTATACCTTAGACAATTGGCCATGGTATATGAGCTCCTTTACACAGGCTGCTATGTGACCAACAACCATTTTAAAACTTGTCAGCTGAAGAACAAATATTTGCTTCATCAGCTCATCACTGGCCCTATTACACAGGGCCTTGTTGGCTAATGTAACAGGGCCCTTTCCAGAAAATAATTTTTAGGAGACGGCTGGTCCTTTAGAAAGTCATTATAATTATATTTATATTCATTTTACAGCTCAGAGTAAATGCTGGGAATTCATTTTTGTCAGAATATTGAGTTATACACATAGTATAGTGTTTTTGAGGCTTTGTGGTTTCCTAATTTGTCTGTTAAAGCATTGGCTGTCTATGATTTTTCAATACATCTTTCCAAATAAGGAACATTTAGGTTGGCAACCCTGGTTCAGGACTAATGTGACATATACCAGAAACTTTTTATTAGCTGTATTGAAATGTGTAGATGACTATGCTTCTCATGTTATAGGAGGTATCCGCAAAGAAAAAAAAACATACAATGCAGTCAATGGTAGGCATATGTAAGCCATGGTAATTGACTTTACCTAAGAAGCATTGAGACGCGCCTTTGAGCTAAAAAGAGAATTTCTACTGTACTGAACAAGCGTTGTCAACCCCTCTACCCTTACTTAACGTCCTGTGCTTTTCAGGATGATGGCATATTTTGGTTACTGAATAACCGTGCTAGAGGAGCGGATATTTTCAGTGAAGCTAATTCAAAAGTAAATACCATTCAACAGAACCAATTATGTTCCACTAAAAATGTATCACCTTGGGTTTATCTTGTTATAACCGCAACGCCTTCTAAATAGGCAAATCAGCTCCACCGAGTATGGTGTTATTAAAGGGGGTTTCAGAATTGAGAAAGTTTAGTATGAGGACAAGTCTACTCTCCTATAAGCCAAAACGGCACAAAAAACAGTGGAGAAAACTCTGGACACATAGCTTAGAGTCTTGTGTATTCATGAGAAGGACTCTCACCCTTCTCTCAGCAGTGATTGACGTTTGGCTGCCATATACCTGTATGCACAGTAACCTGTCAATCACCATGAGGAGGATAGGGATAGATGAATGGAGCACAGTCTGAGTTTTATGATACTGCTCACTGACCTGCTTGTTGTAGCTTGTAAACTATGTTTGGATCCCATGTTCTGAAGAGACGGGTAAGATATCTCTTTGGTGAATATCCAGGCCGGATCTGTCTTCCACTCTGAATATCCTCTTCATTTATAAAATGCAGGTATGGCTGCCAGTGAGGCTCAGTGTGATCTTTCTGGAGAAAGACAACACCGCTCTAGTCAGGAAGTCGCAGTAATCAGATTAACCAGAGATATGATCATTATATGTTCACAGCTAAATCTAATAAAAGACACAGACAAAAATATCACAACCACTAACCTAAATACACAATATAAATAATAATCTGTAAACATTAGTAACTGAGCTGCATTCTATTTTCAAGTTGATTCTTATTTATACTGTTTCTGGGACAAATGAACTGTATAATATGCAGAGTCCTAAGAAAATAGAGAATTGTTATTTCATAAAGCATGCAGTAATATTCTATAAAAGAGATGTCAGGAGAGCCATCAGGTCCTTTTTAAATTTAAATAAAAAGGTGTAATATGGTGTTCAAAAATGTATATCATATTGCTGGGGCTAAAAAGAAAAGAAATATACTAACCTACCCCAGTCCCCTGCAGCAGCTCCTCTTTGGCTCCTCTGGCACCCCAATATTTGTTTCTTCTGCCTGTTTCCAAAACATGAGTTCAGCACAGGACCTTCAATCACTGTCCGCAGCCGTCTCCTGTCTTGGCCAGGTATTGGCTAAGCAAACAGGTCCAACTCTGATCTCTCCTCGCGGAAGCAGGCAGGAGAGGCAAGCATTGGGGAACTGAAAGGACTTGAGCTGGAGCTGCAGCAGGACATGAGGGGGATTGGGGTAGATAAATATTTTTCCTTACCCCCAGCAATATAATAATTATTTTTAACTCTGGAATATACCTTGAAAAAACAACAAATATTCTGTAATAATTGTATATAACAATTCATGTAGTTATTCTGTAATAACCGTATATAAAAAATTCATGTAGTTCATGTATTTTTTTAAAATTTTGGATCTATTTTAGAATGTCTTGTAAGGTGATGGAAGTAGTAAAGTCATTTAGCTGTATGTTACTTAGAACTGTTTTAGCCCTTTGGTAGCAATGTTTGCATTTCTTTGTTGCTAAGCTGATCCAATTACTATTGTTAAGTAAAGTCTGTTGAAGCACGTATTAGTACATATCTTGCTGGTAAGCTCTCTCAACAATATATTCTTAAAAAAATTGTTTGAAAACATCACTTAACTATGTTAAAAAAAACATTTCACATCTTGCCAAAAACAGTAGATTTTACTTGTAACATGCTTTACAATTAGGACAATTAAATAGGCTTTACCTATTTAAAACAAGATAGAAAAAGATTAAACAATAATAATAATTTTATTTATTTTGTTTAAATGGACACTCTAGAGGGGTTTACTTCTGATTCTAATTATGTATTATTGTTTCTTCTGTTTAGGACAAGAAGATGGCAGCCAGTAGAATAAAGCTATGTTCACATGGTAGGAAACTGTGCAGAATGTCCACAACGAAATTCCGCACATCTGAAAGTTCTGGCAGACGCTAGGACCACTCAAATGTGCTGTATAATAGACGGAAATGCATTTCCTTTTTGCAAAATCTGCAAAAAGAATAGACATGTCTATTCTTTCTGCGGATGCCAGAACCAGTATTTCCGCAGCAGAAACAGTACAGCAGAATCCCATTGAATTCACTGAGTGTCTGTGCGGAATATTCTGGCAGAATCCTGCACAGACATTCTGCCGTGTGACCATAGCCTTAAGTGTAATGGTGAATGCACTTTTTCTGTTTGTAAGTATTGAGAGGGTATGAGACACTGATACAGTGGGGCAAAAAAGTATTTAGTCAGCCACCAAGTGTGCAAGTTCTCCCACATAAAAATATGTCATTTTTATCATAGGTATACCTCAACTATGAGAGACATAATGAGAGAGAAAAAAAATCCTTAAAATCACATTGTCTGATTTTTAAAGATTTTATTTGAAAATTATAGTGGAAAATAAGTATTTGGTCAATAACAAAAGTTTATCTCAATACGTTGGTGGCAATGACAGAGGTCAAACATTTTCTCTAAGTCTTCACAAGGTTTTCACACACTGATCCTGGTATTTTGGCCCATTTCTGCAAGGGCCCATTTTGGCCCATGCAGATCTCCTCTAGAGAAGTGATTTGTATGGGCTGTCGCTGGGCAACACAGACTTTCAACTCCCTCCAAAGGTTTTCTATGGGGTTGAGGTCTGGAGACTGGCTGGCAACTCCAGGACCTTGAAATGGTTCTTAAGAAGCCACTCCTCTGTTGCCCGGGATCATTGTCATGCTGAAAGACCCAGCCACGTTTCATCTTCAATGCCCTTGCTGATGGGAGGAGGTTTTCCCTCAAAATCTCACGATACATGGCCCCATTTATTCTTTCCTTTACACGGATCAGTCGTCCTGGTCCCTTAGCAGAAAAACAGCCACAAAGCATGATGTTTCCGCCCCCATGCTTCACAGTAGCTATGGTGTTCTTAGAATGCTGAGTTGCATCCATTCTCCTTCAAACACGACGAGTTGAGTTTTTGCTAAAAAGTTCTACTTTGGTTTCATCTGACCATTTAACATTCTCCCAATACTCTTCTGGATCATCCAAATGCTGCCTAGAAAACTTCAGACGGGCTCGGACATGTACTGGCTTAAGCAGGGGTACACGTCAAATCACTACATGATTTGAGTCCCTGGTGGTGTAGTGTGTTATTGATGATAGCCTTTGTTACTTTGGTCCCAGCTCTCTGCAGGTCATTCACTAGGTCCCCCCCCCCCATGTGGTTCTGGGATATTTTCTCACCGTTCTTGAGATTATTTTGAGACCGCGGGGTGAGATCTTGCGTGGAGCCCCAGATTGAGGGAGATTATCAGTGGTCTTGTATGTCTTCGATTTTCTAATAATTGCTCCCACAGTTGATTTCTTCACATCAAGCTGCTTGCTTATTGCAGATTCAGTCTTCCCAGCCTGGTGCAGGTCTAAAATTTTGTCTCTGGTGTCCTTTGACAGCTCTTTGGTCTTGGCCATAGTGGAGTTTGGAGTGTGACTGTTTGAGGTTGTGGACTGGTGTCTTTTATATTTTTAAGTTCAAACAGGTGCCATTAATACAGTTACAAGTGGAGGACAGAGGACTCTTAAAAGGAAAACTGTCAGATATATTCTCCTGCACTATCCACAGGTACTGTTGTTGGATAGTGCGGGAGATGCTGATTCCAACGAGCCCCTACCTTGCCCGGATCCGCCCGGCTATTCGCCTGCAATTGTGCTTTTATTCTATGTGTATATCTTGCTGTAACTGGCACGGGAGGGGCTTCTGCAGCTTAAATGGCACTGACATCAGCACCACTTATGAATATTTATCCCCCCTCCCTCCAGTAAGGAGCACGAAGAGATGGAGAACTGGAGGGAGGGTGGATGAATATTCATAAGCGGGCTGACGTCAATGCCAGTTAAGCTGCAGAAGCCCCACCCGTGCCAGTTACAGCAAGATTTCCACAATAAAACTAGAATTGCGGGCGAACGGCCAGGTGGATCCGGGCAAGGTAGGGCTCATTGGAATCAGCGTCTCCCACACTATTCACCAGTACCTGGATAGTGCGGGAGAAAATATCTGACAGTTTTCCTTTAAAGAAGAAGTTACAGGTCTGTGACAGCCAGAAATCTTGCTTGTTTGTAGGTGACCAATGTAACGCCGAGCGCTCCGGGTCCCGCTGTCCCTCCGGAGCGCTCGCGGCGTTCTGCTGTCAGCAGCGTTCCGGTCTCTGTCTCCGACCGCGAGCGCTGCTGTGTCCGTGCTGGTGGGGACGCGATCCACGTGGCGGGCTATGTCCGCTCGCGGATCGCGCCCCGTTCTACTCACCCATCTCCGGTGTCAGTCTCGTCCCGGCGCGCGGCCCCGCTCCCTAGGGCGTGCGCGCCGGCTTTCTAAGATTTAAAGGGCCAGTGCACCGTTAATTGGTGCCTGGCCCAATCAGTGTAATCACCACCAAACACTACATAAACCCACTTCCCCTTCCTGTCCACGCCGGATCTTGTTGCCTTGTGCCCTGAGAAAGCGTTTAGTGTGTTCCCTTGCCTGTGTATCCAAATCTTCTGCCTTTGCCCCTGACTACGAACCTTGCCGCCTGCCCTGACCTTCTGCTACGTCTGACCTCACCTCTGTCTAGTCCTTGTGTACCGCACCAGTCTCAGCTGCCAGAGAGGTCGAGTCGCTACTGAGGGACACGACCTGGTAGTTACCGCCGCAGCAAACAGCAAGTCCATCCCGCTTTGCGGTGGGCTCTGGTAAACACCAGTAACTACTTAGAACCGATCCCCCAGTACGACCCGCGCCATCGCCTCTCTGGTCCAGAGGATCCACCTCCAGTGTCTTCACCAGCCGCCAGTCTGGATCCTGACAGTAGATCCGACCATGGATCCCGCTGAGGTGCCGCTGCCGAGTCTTGCTGTTCTCACTACCATTGTTGCCCAGCAGTCCCAGCAGATCGCCCAACAAGGACAACAGCTGACGCAGTTGACCGCCATGCTCCAGCAGCTTCTGCCTGCTCAGTGTCAACCATCTCCTCCGCCAGCTCCAGCTTCTCCTCCACTCCGAGTTGCTGCAACTACCTCTAGAGTCCGCTTGTCTCTTCCGGAGAAATTTGATGGGGACTCTAAGATGTGCCGAGGATTCCTGTCCCAATGTTCCCTGCACCTTGAAATGATGTCGGACCAGTTCCCCACAGAACGGTCGAAGGTGGCTTTCGTGGTCAGTTTATTATCTGGAAAGGCCTTGTCCTGGGCCACACCGCTGTGGGACCGCAACGATCCTGCCACTGCTTCTGTCCGGTCCTTTTTCTCCGAAGTACGCAGCGTCTTCGAGGAACCAGCCCGGGCCTCCTCTTCTGAGGCGGCTCTTCTGAATCTCGTCCAAGGGAGCTCTTCTGTGGGCGAATATGCTATCCAGTTCCGCACCCTCGCCTCTGAGCTAGCTTGGAACAACGAGGCCCTCTGTGCGACCTTCAAGAAAGATTTATCCAGCCAGATCAAAGATGTACTGGCCGCACGAGGAATTCCTGCTACCTTGCCTGAACTCATCCAGTTGGCCACCCGAATAGACATGCGTTTCACGGAAAGACGCCAGGAGCTCCGCCAAGAAAAGGATCTTGTTCACACCAGGCGGTTTCCTCGCTCGGCACCTCTCTTCCAGAGTTCTCTGCAACCTACCCCTGTGCCTCCCGCCGAGGAGGCTATGCAAGTGGACCAGTCTCGCCTGACCCAAAAAAGAGAGGACTCGCCGCAGAAATGGAAATCTGTGCTTGTACTGTGCCAGTACTGAACATTTCCTTAAAGACTGCCCTATTCGCCCTCCGCGTCAGGGAAACGCACGCGCCTAGTTAACGTGGGAGAGGAGTTACTAGGTGTGAATTTCTCCTCTCCACGCCTGACTATTCCAGTGCGGATTTCTCCATCCACTAACTCCTCCTTCTCTGCGGTGGCCTTCCTGGACTCTGGTTCTGCAGGAAACTTTATTGAAGCCTCGTTCATCAACAGATTTAACATTCCTGTTACCCATCTTATTAAACCCTTCTTTATCTCATCCGTAAATGGAGAGAATCTGGACTGCACCGTGCGTTACCACACAGAACCCTTGCTCATGACCGTTGGAGTTCTCCATCAAGAAAAGATTGAATTCTTTGTTTTGCCGAATTGTACCTCAGACATTTTGCTTGGCTTGCCCTAGCTCCAGCGTCACACTCCTACCCTCGACTGGACCACTGGGGACATTAAGTCCTGGTGCGCCTCCTGCCACAAACATTGCCTTAAGTCTGTACCAACCAGTCAAGTCAACATCACTACTCCATTGCCTGGCCTTCCAAAGGCCTACCAGGACTACGCTGACGTCTTTAGTAAAAAGCAAGCAGAGGTCTTGCCACCACATAGACCCTACGACTGTCCTATTGATTTGCTCCCTGGTACCACACCGCCCCGTGGCAGAATTTATCCTCTCTCCGCTCCTGAAACTAAGGCCATGTCTGAATACATTCAGGAAAATCCTAAGAGAGGTTTTATTAGGAAGTCTTCTTCACCAGCTGGAGCGGGGTTCTTCTTCGTTGCCAAGAAGGATGGTTCACTACGCCCCTGCATAGACTATCGTGGCCTCAATAAAATTACGGTAAAAAAATGCTACCCTTTACCTCTCATCTCTGAGCTCTTTGACCGTCTTGCGTGGAGCTAAAGTTTTTACAAAGCTTGACCTCAGGGGCGCCTATAACCTCATCAGAATTCGTGAAGGAGATGAGTGGAAAACCGCTTTTAACACCCGTGATGGCCACTTCGAATATCTCATCATGCCATTTGGACTTTGCAATGTCCCTGCAGTCTTTCAAGATTTTGTCAACAAAATCTTTCGGGACTTACTGTATACCTGTGTAGTTGTCTATCTAGATGACATCCTAATTTTTTACTACAACCTTGAGGAACTCCGGCTCCATGTCCGTCAAGTGCTCCAGCGCCTTCGTGTGAACCATCTTTACGCCAAATTACGCCTGTTTGAACGCAGCTCTCTTCCTTTCCTAGGATACCTTGTCTCTGGACAGGGTCTTCAAATGGATCCTGACAAGCTCTCCGCGGTCTTGGATTGGCCACGCCCCTCTGGTCTTCGTGCTATCCAACACTTCCTCGGATTCGCCAACTACTATCGTCAGTTCATTCCCCACTTCTCCACCATCGTTGCTCCTATTGTGGCACTGACGAAGAAAAACGCGAATCCGAGGTCCTGGCCTTCCCAAGCGGATGAAGCTTTTACTCGCCTTAAGGCTGCCTTCACTTCTGCACCAGTCTGGTCTAGGCCAGATCCTCTGAAGCCTTTCTTCCTTGAGGTTGAAGCCTCCTCAGTAGGAGCCGGTGCCGTCCTTCTTCAAAGAACCACTAAGGGTAAAAACATCACTTGCGGTTTTTTCTCCAAAACCTTTTCTCCTCCTGAAAAAAACGATTCCATAGGAGACTGAACTGTTGGCCATCAAGTTGGCACTTGAAGAGTGGAGACATCTCCTGGAAGGGTCCCTTCACCCTATCACCATCTACACTGACCATAAAAATCTGTCCTATCTCCAGTCCGCCCAGCGTTTAAATCCTCGCCAGGCCAGGTGGTCGTTGTTCCTTGCCCGTATCAATTTACAAATTCATTTTTGTCCTGCTAACAGGAATGTCAGGGCTGATGCCTTATCACGTTCCACCGATGCCTCCGAAGCCGAGACCCTTCCTCAGCACATCGTGCCTCCTGAGTGCCTGATCTCTTCTGCTCCTGCTTCTCTGGTGCCAGTTCCTCCAGGACAAACTTATGTTTCTCCACTTTTTCGCCTCCAGACTCTTAAATGGGGTCATTCCTCCCATCTTGCCGGTCACACCGGAATTAAAAAATCCATACAGTTGATTTCCAAACACTACTGGTGGTCTTCCCTGGAAAAAGATGTGACTGATTTTGTACGGGCCTGTACAGTATGTGCACGTAATAAAACTCCACGCCAGAAGCCTGCAGGTCTTCTCCATCCCCTGCCGTTTCCTGAACAGCCATGGTCCCCCATGGACTTCATCACAGACCTCCCCTCTTCTCATGGCAACACCGTCATTTGGGTGGTCGTTGATCGTTTTTCCAAAATGGCTCATTTCGTCCCGCTTCCTGGCCTTCCTTCTGCGCCACAATTGGCGAAGCAATTTTTTCTGCAGATTTTTCGTCTCCACGGCCTTCCCACGCATATCGTCTCTGATATAGGTGTTCAATTTATCTAAAAATTTTGGAGAGCACTCTGCACTCAATTAAAGATCAAATTGAATTTCTCGTCTGCCTATCACCCTCAATCCAATGGACAAGTGGAGAGAGTGAACCAAATTCTTGATGACTACCTGCGACATTTTGTCTCCTCCCGTCATGATGATTGGGTTGACCTGCCGCCCTGGGTCGAATTCTCGTACAATTTCAGGTATTCCGCCAAATCTCAATTTTTTGTAGTGTACGGACATCATTCGCTGCCCCCCCCCTCCCCATTCCCACTTCATCTGGACTTCCTGCCATAGATTAATTAACTTAGGACTTCTCTTCTATCTGGAAGGAGACTCAAAAGTTGCTCTCACTGGCCTCGTCTTGAAGAACATGCGGACAAGAAGAGAAGAACTCCTCCTGTCTTTGCTCCTGGTGACAAAGTATGACTCTCTGCCAAAAACATTCGGTTCTGGGTCCCTAGCTACAAGCTGGGTCCTCGTTACCTCGGGCCTTTTAGAATCAAAAATCAAATTAATTCTGTCTCCTACAAGCTCCATCTTCCTCCCTCCCTTCGTATTCCTAACTCTTTCCATGTCTCCCTTCTCAAACCCCTCATACTTAACCGTTATTCCCCCAAGGTCACTGCCCCTGCTCCTGTCTCCGGGTCCTTTGATGTCTTCTCGGTGAAAGAGATCCTCGCCTCCAAGGTCATCCGAGGAAAAAAATAAATTCTTATTGATTGGGAGAATTGTGGTCCCGAGGAGAGGTTGTGGGAACCCGAGGCCAATATTCTTGACAAAATGCAAATTCATAAATTTCTGGCTTCCAAAAAGAGGGGGAGACCTAAGGGGGAGGGGGTACTGTAACCCCGAGCGCTCCGGGTCCCACTGTCCCTCAGGAGCGCTCGTGGCGTTCTGTCTCCGACCGCGAGCGCTGCTGTGTCCGTGCCGGTGGGGACGCGATCCGCTTGGCGGGATATGTCCGCCCGTGGATCGCGCCTCCTTCTACTCACCCTCCTCCGGTGTCAGTCTCGTCCCGGCGCGCGGCCCCACTCCCTAGGGCGCGAGCGCACCGGCTTTCTAAGATTTGAAGGCCAGTGCACCGTTAATTGGTGCCTGGCCCAATCAGTTGGTGCCTGGCCCAATCAGTGTAATCACCACCAAACACTACATAAACCCACTTCCCCTTCCTGTCCACGCCGGATCTTGTTGCTTTGTGCCTCTTGCCTGTGTATCCAGATCTTCTACCGTTGCTCCTGACTACGAACCTTGCCGCCTGCCCTGACCTCTGCTACGTCTGACCTCGCTTCTGTCTAGTCCTTGTGTACCGCGCCAGTCTAAGCTGCCAGAGAGGTTGAGTCGCTACTGAGGGACACGACCTGGTAGTTACCGCCGGAGCAAGTCCATCCCGCTTTGCGGCGGGCTCTGGTGAACACCAGTAACTACTTAGAACCGATCCCCCAGTACAACCCGCGCCATCGCCTCTCTGGTCCAGAGGATCCACCTCCAGTGTCTTCACCAGCCGTCAGTCGGGATCCTGACAACCAAATACTTATTTTCCACCATAATTTGCAAATAAATTAATTAACCCCTTAAGGACCAAGGACGTACCTGTACGTCCTTGGTCCTGCTCCCGTGATGTAACCCTGTATCATATCCCGGCGGGCCTGGCGTCATAGTGAAGCCGGGACCCGCCGCTAATAGCGCGCAGCGCCGATCGTGGCTAAAAGCGAAAGTGAAACCATGCCGGTTAACTCAGTGGGTTGTTCGGGATAGCCGTGGCGAAATCACGGCATCCCGAACAGCTTACAGGACAGCGGGGGGGCCCCTACCTGCCTCCTCGCTGCCGATCGCCGAATGACTGCTCAGTGCCTGAGATCCAGGCATGAGCAGTCATGCGGCAGAATCATCGATCACTGGTTTCCTATGAGAAATCAGTGATCAATGAAAAAGATCAGTGTGTGCAGTGTTATAGGTCCCTATGGGAGCTAGAACACTGCAAAAAAAAAGTGAAAAAAAAAGTGAATGAATATCATTTAACCCCTCCCCTATTAAAAGTTTGAATCACCCCCCTTTTCCAATAAAAACACAGTGTAAATAAAAATAAACATATATGGTATCACCGCATGCGGAAATGTCCGAATTATAAAAATATATCATTAATTAAACCGCTCGGTCAATGGCGTGCGCGCAAAAAAATTCCAAAGTCCAAAATAGTGCATTTTTGGTCACTTTTATTATCATTTAAAAGTGAATAAAAAGCGAGCAATAAGTCCTATCTATGCAAAAATGGTAGCGTTAAAAACTTCAGATCACGGCGCAAAAAATGAGCCCTCATACCGCCCCATACACAGAAAAATAAAGTTATAGGGGTCAGAAGATGACAATTTTAAACGTATTAATTTTCCTGCATGTAGTTATGATTTTTTCCATAAGTACGACAAAATCAAACCTATATAAGTAGGGTATCATTTTAA
The DNA here is from genome assembly GCF_029499605.1 of Hyla sarda. Taxonomy (NCBI): domain Eukaryota; kingdom Metazoa; phylum Chordata; class Amphibia; order Anura; family Hylidae; genus Hyla; species Hyla sarda. Next base: position 99,063,096 of record NC_079196.1, read on the forward strand.
TCGTATGGACCTACAGAATAAAGATAAGGTGTCATTTTTACCGAAAAATGTACTACGTAGAAACGGAAGCCCCCAAAAGTTACAAAACAGCGTTTTTTTTTTCAATTTTGTCGCACAATGATTTTTTTTCCGTTTCACCGTCGATTTTTGGGCAAAATGACTGACGTCATTACAAAATAGAATTGGTGGTGCAAAAAATAAGCAATCATATGGATTTTTAGGTGCAAAATTGAAAGAGTTATGATTTTTTAAAGGCAAGGAGCAAAAAACGAAAATGCAAAAAACGGAAAAAACCCCGGTCCTTAAGGGGTTAAAAATCAGACATTGTGAATTTATGGATTTTTTTTTCTCATGAGGTCTCTCATAGTTGAGGTATACCTATGATGAAAATTACAGGCCTCTCTCATCTTTTTAAGAGGGAGAACTTGCACAATTGTTTGCCCCACTGTAACTTTCGCTTTTCCTGAGTTTTATCTTTTATAAAAACGAGTCTATTTCATTTGGTGGTAATGAAATATCTGGAATTTCTAATAATGAACACAGAAATTCACCTCCGAAAATTAGTTCTTGTAAATTCACATATCTAACATTTTTGCTACATCTATGCTTGGAAAATTCCAGCTATGTCTATGCTACGTGAATTTTCACTTCACTCCATAACTAGTAAGACACAATGACAATATCTTTCACTACAGTTCTTTCCAAAAGTCACAGAGCTGCCTTTGTGTTAATAGTGGAGCCAGTTACTGAAAACAGTTGAAGAGGCTGCCAGACTGGAGGCATGTATGAACAGGTCACAACTATCCGCTGCTTTCTCTAGGACACTATTTAACAGACCCCAGTTGGCATATTTCTTGCTCAGTGAGCAGCACGGTGAGTGGAAAGAGCAGAACCAGATGAATCTCCTACAAAAGGCAACACTGTATTAAAGGTACAGTCACATCCAGTATGTAGAGAAAATTAGAAATGAATGTGTCTCTGAATCAGTCATTTTTTTTTAAATAAACATTGATCATGCCCTTACAATGGAAGCTGCTTTCTATATAAGAGGCAGCATATGAAAGGTCAGTTCTTGAAGTTGTGTTAGAAACAGTAAGAAAAAGAAAAAACGTAAAGATATGAGCGACCCAGACAAGGTCTAAATTGTGACTGCTGGGTAAAAGGGGTTTTTCTTGGTATGCAGGGGTAAATACTTTCCAAGGAAGGATAACTGGTGAACAGGCAACAAAGTCATGGACCCCAAATACTTATTAATGTGATGGGGAGCTAAGGCTAGCCTGTCTGCTCCGGTGATACAGAATAATTACTGTAGCACAAATTGATGAAAAAGAACATGCTGTCTGTAATAAAATGTTTAAAGCACATGCCAGTATCTCAGTGGAGCTGATTGAGACACCAGCTGTAAAACCCACAGGGTCCCGATCAGCTGAGATCCTACCTGCCTCCGGCTTGTCTGATCGGCGCTCCAATAAGGCAGGCCTCAGCAGCCTGTAGTAATGGAGCGCCGAGAACAATCATCAGTGCTATGCTATAGGCTCCTATGGCACACCATTGATCAGTGTCTGCAATCACAAGATTGCAAGTAATATTCCCCAATGTGTTGCCAGCTGTTGCAAAACTACTACTCCTTTGGCTGTCTGGGCATGTTGGGAGTTGTAGTACTGCAACAACTGTAAAAAAAAAAAGAGAGAATGAAGGTAATAAATGTGAGAAAGCCCCTCCCCTAATAAAAGTTTAAGGGTAGGGTCATACGACATGGATCCGCAACGTATTTTACGCTGCGTATTCCGCCGGTGACACGACGTTAGTGTGCCTCTAACTGCAATCCGCTGCTCCAAGCAGTCACACAGGGGCCTGCAAGTTGCAGCGCTCGGTCGTAGTCTGTTCACAGACATCACGGAGTGGCCAAAATGTCACACTGCGGTGACTCGCACAGTGATTCGCCCTGTGTGACTGCTCGGAGCAGCGGATTGCCACTGCGAGCAGAGGGGAACAGCTGAAGGAACACTATCGTTCAGGTCATAACCGAATCTGCAGAGTAAAATATGCTGTGGATCCGTGTCATGTGACCCTACCCTCAATCACCCCCCCCCTTTCCCCCCCATTTTTAGCCCCTTAAGTATTCAGCCCATTTTCACCTTAAGAACTCAAAAATTTTTCATTTTTGCACTTTCGTTTTTCCTCCACACCTTCTAAAAATCATAACACGTTTAATTGTGCACTTACAGACCCATATAAGGGCTTGTTTTGTGCATCACCAATTTCACTTTGTAATGACATCCCTTATTTTATAACATAATCTGCGGCAAAACAAAAGAAAAATATTTGTTGGGTGAAATGAAGAAAAACAATGCCATTTTGCACATTTTTAGGGCTTCCGTTTCTAAGTAGTGCACTTTTCGTAAAGATGACACCTTATATTTATTCTGTAGGTCCATACGGTTACAAGGATACCCAATTTATGGCGTTTTTTTTATTTTGCTACTTTAAAAAGATTATAACTACGTGCACCAAATTAGTATGTTTAAAATTGTCATCATCTGACCCCTATAATTTTTTTTATTTTTCCGCATATGGGGCTATATGAGGGCTCATTTTTTGCCCCGTAGTCTCTAGTTTTTATTGGTACCATTTTTGTTTTGATGGGACTTTTTGATCATTTTTTATTAATATTTTTATGGTATATGAAGTGACCAAAAATGCACAATTTTGTACCTTATATTTTAATAGTTCGGAAATTTACGCACGTGGCTGTACCACATATGATTTTTTTTTTACATGATTGTTTATTAAAAAAAAATAGGAAGAGGGGGGTGATTCAAACTTTTAATAACACATTTATTCTCTCTTTTTTTTTTTTTTTTTTTTTTTACACTTTTTCCTTTTTTTTTTTTAGCCGCCATAAGGGGCTATACCATGCAATCTTCTGATTGCATATACTCATCAATGGAATGCCATAGCATAGCACTGATCAATGTTCTCGGCACTTTGCTGCTCTAGCCTGCTCAGGCTTTAGCAGTAGATCGCCGATCGGACAAGGATGAGGCCGGTGAGGACCCTCCTGTCGTCCAGTTAGCTGATCGTGACCTGTATTGATCTATAGACTTGTATTGATCTATAGACTTTCAGTTTTCAGCTAACAGCACACATTGGGTTAATATAATACATTTATGGAAGGAATTATAACAGTGCCGGATTTTTCTCTGTTTTTCTTCTGTGGAGTGGCATAGTTTTAATTTCATTCATTTTTATTTTCTAAAGGGTTAATGCCAGGCATCGGCCCAATCGGCGGTGGCCGGCATTAACCCTGGGTCCTGGCTGCTGATAGAAGTCAGGACCCGCAGGGTTTAAAGCATTCTCCGGTCGTGAGAACACTTTAAACCCCGGTAACGGGACTCAGGACGTACACGTTCGCCGAGTGCTTAACTGTGAAATAATATAATGTAAACAAAAATAAACATGTGCTTTCGGCGCATGTGTAATTGTCTAAACTATTAAAATATAACATTAATTAAACCGCACGGTCCTTGGCATAAACGTTAAAAAATACTAAATACATGGATTGCAGATTTGAAAAGGTGAATAAAAACTCCCATCAAAACAAAAATGATACCGATTATATGTTTAGGAAGTGTGTATGTATAATGGCCCTCATGTGCTATTACAAACCCGACATGTTTTGTCGGGATCTGCACCAGAATTTGCGCCTGAAAGAAAATCCGAAAAGGGGGCGTGTCCATTGGGAAAAGGGGCGTGTTCTCGACATTTTCACAAAAAAACAACATATTTATTAAGGTTTCCACAGAAAATGTGGTGGATTTCACCCGAGGAAAACCCTACAGATCACATCATGTGTAAAAAAAAAAAAAAAATGTAGGGAAAGGGGAAAATTTTGGGAAACCTCAGTATATACCGTGGAAAATTAATTGTAGGAAATTAAAACCCACAAAGAAACCTACACAACACTCTTACTAAATAAGAGCCAATGTGTGTATGTATGATAGTTGTGTGTGTAAGCTAGATGGTGTATGTATGATGTTTGTGTATGATTGTGTATGTATTATGTTTCTATGTATGTGTGATGTTTGTATGATGTGTGTATGTATGATAGATGTGTATATGTGTGAACCTAAGGAGCTGTTGCTCCTACTACTACTACCTATCTAAGGTGTGCTGCTACTTCTACTACCTAAAGGGAGCTGCTACTACTACCACCTAGGGGAGCTGCTGCTACTACTACCTAAATGGGGTCTGCTTTTACTTTAAGTGGGGGCTTCTACTACTACACATGAGGGTCTGCAACATTATAAAGGGGGCTACCATCTACAATGGGACCTACCTACAGGGAGTAACTCCTACTTATAGGAGGCTGCTACTGTCCCTTGTATAGTGGTGTTATTGGTGATACTGGTATGTATATAGTGGTTTTATTCAGTATCAGTATGGCAGTATTATCCCGTCACTATATGGTGGTATTGGTTGTGGTTATGATGATGTGGTGCAATTATTAGACAATGGTCTGTGTATAGTGTTCTTTATTTAATAACAGTATGATGGTATTAGTCACTGCGATAGTAATATGTCATTCTGGTATGCACAATAATCTGCATTGCCACCATACGTCAGTGATTGGGGTGGAGGGGGGGGGTTCGCTTGTCTAGACAAAAAAACTTGCACCGCCCCTGCACATACCATCTACCTTAACAATATTGAAGACCAAGTAAACGCCATCATGGCTATGTTATTTCCTTATGGCAGTAGCCTCTGTGTCACATTGCAAAAACTGTCCAGGAATGGTTTAATGAACATGACAAAAAGCAGAGATCTACACGAAGAAATGACATGTTATCCTGGAACTTCTTCCACAAAACTGTAAATCAGTCTGCTTCACTCTAACTAATCTGTAACATGATGCCTACAGATTGGACTGCATTTCCAATATGACAGGTCCCCTTTAATTTAGGAGCTTGACCCAAATATTGTTGCTAAATATGTTGATAGAATGATCCCATGAGAAAAAGTTTAAACCTGCAATACAGCTAAAGTCAATAGACAAAAATCGTGTTCTTTACAGAGTAAGGGTCAGTTAATACAACATCAATGGTGGACTGTTGGTATATACAGGACATTGGGGAAATTACTTTATAAAAAGGCTGCCATTCCCACATACTTTTGCTGCCCCTTTGGCATATGTTTGCCCAGTATACATTGGAGACACATCATTTATATGGCTGTCAGGGGCAGACACATTAAACCATATCAGCATTGGAAATAATGTGCATAGTGACATGACATAAATGTTTTTGAGAGAAAATAACCTTTAAACCAATTCAGTGGCATATCAAATTCACATAAAACACATTTATTTAAAGAAAAAAAAACGTATTCTATAAAAATGGAACCCACATTCGTGTTTATAAAGTTTTACTGTGGTTTGTCCTCTCTCTGACATAAAGCAGGTATCAGAGGTGGTGGGCACAAAGAGAGTGAATGTAACACAATTCTTTCTGGTGCAGTCTTAAAAAATGTGTTTGACAGTCAACGCACCACAATTTAGGCGCATGTGGAGCCAAAATTCTGGTGCATTGAGGCAAAGTAAATGTGGGCCACTACACATAACACTTTTCTGCAACCAAGAATTCTTATGTGTCTGGTGTTTGACTGCTTCATGGTGCATACATGTGTGTATTCTTACAAGTTACGTCTTATAATTTCCCTTAATAAACTTACCTCTTTTCTTCCATAAGACAAAATAGCTCCGGTCAAATCTTGGAGAGTGCTGAGCTCAATCTGATAATTCTTCCTTTTGTGGCGATGCCTTTTTTTAATCCTCTTGTCCTGTGATACATTCCATGCTGGCAATGCCAAATCCTCAGAATAGAGGACCAATGCTCCTTTCCTAGTGGTATACGTCTTGTGAGTTGGCACTGCCCAGTAGTAGTTGGATGTATATCTACCATTGAGAAATCGTTTGATGTGAAAATCTTGACGGGACTTCCAATTGAAATAATCCTAAAATGAGAAATAATAAAACATAGAGAGAGCTGAAGCACAATTTGCAACAAAATAATGTTAGGCATCATGGTTTAAGAAAAAGGCGCCACTGCTGCCTGTAGCAACCAACCAGATCACCTCTTTATTGTCATGTTTGAGAAAAAAGAAAGCAGGAGTTTGATTGTTTTTTTGTTTTATGACAGCAGTTTTGATGCATGAGAACTAGGCCAAACTCTAAGTCCATATGTCATTGTTGCTACAGATTTTCTGAATGTAAAAGGTGAAATTTAAGACAAAATAATATAACAACTTTAGATATATACAGCAATTATCTCTACAATGCTAAGTAATTCCTTTGTGTGCACAATAGGGATGTAGCAAGGGATGGAAGGGCCTAGGGCACTTGCACAGATCACAATCAGGTAGATATGTATGGGTAGGGGGATGGGTGCTTGACATGGGTCTCCGGAAGTCCTGCTACCCCCCCCCCCCCCCCATCACCTTTTCTGTCTGTCCTGCAATGAGGATGGTATTACACAGTGTAACTCCCACCTAGCATACCAAGTGCCGATCTTCTAGGTGCAGTGGACAGGAAGCTAATGCAAATAGCAAAAAATTTATTAAAAATGATCGATATGTGTGTGTTTGCGTGTGTGTGTTAAAGTTGTGTTTGTGTGTGTGTGTTAAAGGGGTAACCCAGTGAAAATATGCCCAGGCTGCGGCAATTCACTGCGCCAATTCGCTGCACCTAGTGATTAGCAGCTCCATTATTGCGTTTAGGGTCCAAGAATCATGAAGAGGATCCGAACAAAAGGATAGAGCAACAAAATCAAAGGGCCCCCCTTTTTTTTTTTTTATAACTGCGGTATCCTGGGCATATTGAGATTAAAAAGACTTTTTGCCCCTTTAAATGTATATGTAATGAGGAAGTTAGATTTTACAGTGGAAAAAAATGGATCAATATTTTTTATACATCGTTGTAAAATGTTACAAAGTGACAAGTGTGACATAGAAAGATAAAAAAAAAAGGAAATGCATATGAGCCTTGTGTAGAATTGTGCTATTCTTCTATGCTTTGTATTTACCTATCAATCTCCCCCTGCATCTTTGCCACCTGTAAAGTAGAGCCTAGCTACAGTATATATGCATATAGTCTAAGGATGGATTACATTCAGGAAATTTAGTTTTTTTTTTTAACATGCTGTAGCTATAGCATTTTGTTGCAATTTGTCTCAGCAATTTCAGTGAGTAAAGTAAAATGAAAAAAGAAAAACCCTTCTATACAGCCCCTTTTTTCCAGTTTTCTTCAGAAATGCTTCCAACAAATCACTTTTGAAAAGTATTTTACAAGGCCGCAACATAACAAAATGTGTACAAAGTGAAAGGGTCTGAATACTTTCCAAATGCATTGTATGCATAGGCAACTATAGGCTAGTATGGAAACCACTGCAGTAAAATTGTTATATTCTGCCACAGAAATCTCATTGAGCTGCATTGCAGAAATCCATGACGTGAAGAACTGCTGTGCCAAGAAACCCAATTCAGCATCATCCTGCACATGAAGCCGCACAACACTTCCCTAAGTGTAGGTTTTGCTTATAGCCTTCACAATTTAAGTGAAAAATATTAGTAGACACATTTTTTACAACATTTCTATATACAGAAATACACTCAATTATAGTAAATGACCCAACATTACATGCTCATAACATGATGACGTTAGTAGACAGGATGCAACATATGAAAAAATGTTAAACCCTTGGCTTCTACCCATCCGTGGGATCAAAAGCACAGGCTAGAGTGACCATCAAAATACATATCAGGTGTTACAGCACAGCTGCTGTATGACAGCTTTACACTATTCACACATCATGGCGACTAAGTCAACTTCCTTAGCTAAACAGCTTTGCCAAATCCAATTTTCCTCTGTTTGACAGACTGCAAGACATTTAGGAATATGAAATACACATACATGCAAAAAAATTATAGCACACTGTAACAAGTCAGCACTTGCTTATTTGAGGACAACATATTCTGTAGATAGGAGTTTTTCAGGAAAATACAACAAAATACAAAACTACTTGCCCTTATGCAAGGCCACACATGCCTATGGCAAGGCTACATTTGTTAACCCTGCCTCCCATGGTGTAAAGCTTCTAGAGAATAATTCTCTCAGGATTTACACACATATTTAGTAGCATGTGTTTGTATTAGCATTTTGATAGCCTTTTTTTCTGCTTTTTGGAGGCAAACGTTACTTTGAAGTATATAAAATGCACTATATACAATGCGTTTTGGTTTCTGCCATTTTGGGGGGCAGTGATGTCTTTTTTTAAATGATGCTGTGGGTCCCCCCCCCCCCCCCCCTCCATAGGTTTCAGTTTAGGAAAACTGGAAAAAACACATATACAAAATAATGCGAGTGGAAATTTCGTCAGGCGTCCGCTGCAGAAGATACTTCGGCAGTAGGACCACGGGGCACTGCGCCATCACCAGTTAAGGCTATGCAGTACTCACGGAATTCCACCAAGGAATTAACATGTTCTTTCTTTGTGCGGAACTATTTCAGCGGTGGAATTGTCCGCCGCTGAAATTCCGCAGTGTTAACAAGTCTTGCGGAAGACCCGTTCACACTGATGGGAATGTTCACTGGGTGGAATTTTACTCACGGAATTCCGCAGTGTGAACATACCCTTAGTATTACAGATTCGCTCCATATGCCTATAATTTAGGCTTTGATACCTTTAAGTGGTTATTGGGGATTTTAATAGGGAATACATTATAAGCAATTAGTATTAAAAAGCTTAGATAACCACTTCAAGTTTACATATTATTCCAGTGGCGTAGCGTGGGTTGTCAGCACCCGGGGCAAGGCTAGTAATTTGTGCCCCCTAACCCGTGGATTTTAGCACTCGAGTCTCTTGCACTAGATTAGTTAAAGAAACCCTTACCCCCTAAGCACATGTATTGTTTGTTATGAAAATACTGATGTAATTAAAGTAAAATGCATCTAAATACAAGTTTATTTTCAAACACTTTATTGAGTGCGAACATGCATTACACATTCTCCACATTGTCAGCGGGTCTATGAATACAAATCTACAAATGTAGTAACCTAGCATGGGCCATGCTATTATATGTCGTCTCACAACCATCGTAAACGACAAAAAATATCAAGAACAAAAACTAAACATCAAAATGGAACCATACCCTGGAGATGATCCAAGGCACATGACTTTGGGTATTATAAGTGAGTGGCAAATGTCAGGGGGGCATTATATGGACATATGACAGGGGGCCCCTGTCATGTGCCCCCACATATATTGCCCCCTGACATGTGCTCCTCACATATAATGCCCCCCTGTCATGTGCCCCCACATATAATGCCCCCCTGACATGTGACCCTGACTTATAATGTCCTCTGTCCTGTGCCCCTCACATATAATGCCCCATGTCCTGTGCCCCTCACATAGAATGCCCCCTGACATGTGCCCCTCACATATAATGCCCCCTGAGGGGGCATGACAGGGGGCATTATATGTGAAGGGCACATGTCAGGGGGGCATTATATGTGAGGGGCACAGGACATGGGGTATTATATATGAGGGGCACAGGACAGGGGTGGGGGGTCCTGTCATGTGCCCCTTACTCATCATTTGCCCCTCTCACTTATAGTTTGCTCCCCCCTCCCCTTTCTCACGCCTGTCACCTTTCTCCCACGCTGCGGCTGCTCCATTCCTGCAGTCAGTGAGAGCCGCGGGGACGTGATCTCCGGGCGCCGGCGCGATGATGTGATGTCATCGCGCCGGCCTGCCGTGATTGGCTCTCACTGACTGCAGGAATGGAGCATCCGTGGCGTGTGATAGCAAGGTGACGGGCGTGAGAAAGGGTTGGTGGAGCAGGACAGCCGACAGCTCCCGCTCCACCATGCGATAGTTCAGGAAGAGGGGCAACAATCTCGGGGGGGGGGGGGGGGCAATTGCCCCGTTGCCCCCCCCCCCTGGATCCGCCACTGCCTCCACAGTGGGCGGCGACCCGCCGGCTCGGATCGGATTCACACAGCCAGCACTGCAGAGAGAGTGAGTGAGCCAGGCAGGGGCAGAGAGCTGCGAGTGCGAGCGCGCCCCCAGATGTTGGGCCCGGTGCGGCCCCCCCTGCACCCCCCACGCTACGCCTCTGTATTATTCCCACATGTTATAGCCAAGGCCAGATTAAGGCTGCCTACAGCATGGAGCATCATTAGTTATGTAATTCTTTATACCTCTAAAAAATCATGCAGATAACAAATCATACTACTAGACAAATAGGAAATTTTATGAACATACATATAGCCATCATACTGTTACAGAACAAATCAAGTATACCAAGAATTATATACAAGGGACAAATATTATCCCTATAAATATCATACTTTTACTGACCAATCAGTTTGTCAAGAATAATATTACCACTATACTAATATAACCCCCACATAATGATTGAATGAAACCACCATAGAGTTACTGATCATTCAGTATACAAAGACAAATATTACCAATAATATCAATACACAGTAGACAAATAATACTGCCAAACCATGACCACAATACCACCACAGTCACTAAATGTACTGTACTCCATACTAGAGCCCTACACGGAACTTTATTTTTAATCCCACTTCCTCCTGCTCCCGCTGGTTTCGGACCGTTCCCACCCACTTCCACAGGGGGTTTGTTCCATTCCCGCCCACTCCAGCAGCTTTTCCTTTTGTTATCTGTTTGGCCCAGTATGTCATGACAATTTCTTTTAACCATAATTCATCTCTTTAAAATGTGCCAAACACCTTAGACTTGTCATTTTGTCACCACTCATCCCTCCCCCTCCCAGCACAGTAAAAGTGTGTAGGTAAGTAGGTTCCTCCCATTGGGTATTTAGCTCCCCCATCTAGTAGGTACATCACCCACTGACAGGCTGCCTCTGCTACAATTAGGAAAGGGATTAGGTTTGAGTGGCTTATAATGAAAACATAAATAGTTGTCTTTTAATGGATACAGAAAAAAAATTCAGCTACAAATGGACAAAAGGCATGTAAGTTAATTTTAGGGCAGTCATTCAAAAAACATTAATAGAAGTTATTTAAAAAAATGGTAATTTTACTACAGAGTTCAGCAGAATATAAAGTAAAACAGAAAACAGTTTTTAAACCATTTTTATCCAAAATATCCTTGGTACAAGTGAAAAAATGACCCAAAATACAGTGCGTGAACATGGTCTCATGGATATCATAGCCTCAGGACTATAATGTAGCATAGGGGCAATCTGGGTTATAACCCTTATTTTACTTAATTATAATCCACCACAAATCTATATATACATACTCCCCAGCAGTGCAGCGGACAGTGAGGGGATACCTGGATGCAGGGCCTGTAGCTGGAACTTTAAGAGCTCCAATGATTATAGCAATATTATGCTTTGGTTAAAGGGGTACTCTGGTGAAAAACTTTTTTTTTTTTTTTTTTTTTTTTTTTTAAATCAACTGGTGCCAGAAAGTTAAACAGATTTGTAAATTATTTCTAATAAAAAATCTTAATCCTTCCTGTACTTATTATCTGCTGAATACTACAGTGGAAATTATTTTCCGTTTGAAACACAGAGCTCTCTGCTGACATCACGAGCACAGTGCTCTCTGCTGACACCTCTGTCCATTTTTTGAACTGTCCAGAACAGCATATGTTTGCTATGGGGATTTCCTTTTACCCTGGACAGTTCCTAAAATGGACAGAGATGTCAGCAGAGAGCACTGTGCTCATGATGTCAGCAGACAGCTCTGTGTTTCAAACGGAAAAGAATTTCCACTGTAGTATTCAGCTGCTAATAAGTACTGGAAGGATTAAGATTTTTTTTATAGAAGTAATTTACAAATCTGTTTAACTTTCTGGCACCAGTTGATTTAAAAAAAAAAAAAAAAAATTTTCACCGGAGTACCCCTTTAAAACAGTTTATGGACAAAAGTATTGGGGCATACCTCTTTATCATTTAATTCAGTTGTTTCATTCAGTCCCATTGCCAAGGTGTATAAAATCCAGCACCTACCAATGCAGTCTGCCTTTACAATCATTTTGATTAATGTGAATGAAGAAGATGTCCAGCGCAGGTAGATCAAACAAACTCTTTATTGAATGTAGCTTTAGCACATGGAAAACACACAGAGTGACGCATTTCGGCCCAAAATTAGAGCCTTAGTCATACAGAGTAAAAGCAAACGTACAAATCTTAAATAGGGAGCGCTGCACCGGATCAGCCAATCACCTGGTCTGTACCGTGCAGTGCACACCTATCGCTCAATTACCATACAGGTGCGGCAGCACCATATACTGTGCAAGTAGCACAGCGGCACGGAATGGAGCAGTGTAACAATATGGAATGTGAATACCACGTCATATAATCAAAAATATATATACAAAGCCATTAAAAAATATATGTTCATAATTATAAAACCATAGTGTTGAAAACAGATCTCATTCAGACAGTCAGTCAGTTGAAAAGGGAAAATCATACACAGATGTAAATAATACCAACATGTAATACAAAAATAATATGTAGATAATAACTATTGAAGGTATATCTATGCTTGTGTATTGTTGGACCCCGTACCTTATATAAAAAGTTTAAGATATAACTAGCTTAGGTACGCTGTCTGAAAAATGTACGCAAGAGAATATATGAATAGATGTTAATAAGAGGAGCATACATATAATATCCCTGTATATTGCTAGGATAATAAATAAATAAATATAATAAGCAAACACTTGTAGAGACAGGGATTATTATATGTCAACCAAGATGATAAGAAAAAGTGGAAGAAGGAGGTGGGACCACATAAAGAAACAGTATATGCAAAGAATTACTAATAACAACGATAAGGAGAAGGACAATAAGGAGCTATCAGGGACTCATATATTAATATGCCTAAAAAAATGTGAACTACTTAATAGTGAAGAATAGTGTCCAACCTCTTGTTGAGTCCTTTCGGGGTATGGCTATCCAATTTTAGGATCCAAAACACCTCCCGATCCAGGAGTTTGGATCTGAGATTACCTCCCCTGATAGGGGGTATAACTCGTTCCAGACCCTGCAGTGCAAGGGAAGAGGTGTCCCCTGCATGTACTTCTGCTACATGTCTTGATACCATGGATATATGCCTAGAGTTAAAGTGGGGTATATCCGAAATCACCCCACATACTGCAGCCTGCAATCTCGACGAGTACATAGACAACATTGGGTGTGGGACAGCTTATTTCTCCCAGTCTGTTTTCTACACAGTCACGAAAACTGCAACCTACCTGGTTGCGCTATATTGGATCATACAAGTGTGGCCATGGCAAATATGTGTGCTGCAGATTTATGCAAAATTCAGACACAGTTGTGTCCACCACTACTGGTGATTCATAAAAGATCATGAAATATATCAACTGCAACACACCCAATGTTGTCTATGTACTCACTTGTCGAGATTGCAGGCTACCGCGATGTACGGTACCTTGTATTTCCCCCCACATTAGATAGGCATCATGTTCCCCCACATTAGGTAGGCAGTATAGTTCCCCCCACATTAAGTTGGCAGTTCCCCCACATTAAGTTGGCAGTTCCCCCACATTAGGTTGCCAGCTCCCCCACATTAGGTCGGCAGCTCACCCACATTAGGTCGGCAGTTCCCCCACAATAGTAGGCAGCTCCCCCACATTAGGTTGGGAGTTACCCCAAATTCGGTCAGCAGTTACCCCACATTAGTAGGCAGCTCCCACACATTAGTAGCAGTTCCCCCACATTAGTAGGCAGCTCCCCCACATTAGTAGGCAATTCCCCCACATTAGGTCAGCATTTCCCCACATTAGGTCAGCATTTCCCCCACAATAGTAGGCAGCTCCCCCCACATTTGTAGGCAGCTTCCCCCACATTTGTAGCCAGTTCCCCCACAATAGTAGGCAGCTCCCCCCACATTTGTAGGCAGTTGCCTCACAAAGCAGCTCCCCCCAATAGACATACACTGTATATGGCTGGAGGCTGTACTGCCCCCACAGTGTTCTGATCAACGCTCCTCCGGCCCGGGTCACCATCTACTGCTATGGCCTATGGACCATAGCAGTAGGTGCCGGGACCGGGGAGCAGTGACCGGATCACTTAAGATAGCACAGCCGGTCACTCACCAGGCCCCGGCCGGCGCGTCCTCCTGCGGTCCTCCTGGTCCTGCGCTCCTCTGCCTCTATGGTTGTATGCACAGGAAGTCACTGACGTCCCATGCGTACAACCATAGAGACGGAGGACCGGACCGCAGGAGGATCGCAGGAGAATGGTAAGAGACCGGCAGACATCCTTATGTCCCAAAAAGATTTTTCGGGACACAGGGATGTCCGGCATAGGAAAACTTATGATTATCTGCCCGGGCTGGCTCCTGTGTGTGGCTGCAGGCAGGGGCCAGCAAGAGCAGGTAAAAACTAATACTGTATACTAAAAACCAGGGTGCCTCCAGCTGTTGTAAAACTACAACTCCCAGCATGCCCGGACAGCCTTTGCCGTGCTGGGAGTTGTAGTTTTACAACAGCTGGAGGCACCCTGGTTTTAGTATACAGTATTAGCTTTTACTTGCTCTGGCCGGCCCCTGCCTGCAGCCACACACAGGAGCCGGCCCGGGCAGATAATCATAGGTTTTCCAATCCCGGAGCTCAATACCCGGCGTATAAGACGACCCCCGACTTTTCAGAAGAAAATTCGGGGTTAAAAAGTCATCTTATACGCCGGGATATACGGTAGTAATTCTTTGCATATACTGTTTCTTTATGTGGTCCCACCTCCTTCTCCCCCTTTTTCTTTTCCTCTTGGTTGACATATAATAATCCCTGTCTCTACAAGTGTTTGCTTATTATATTTATTTATTTATTATCCTAGCAATACACCGGGATATTATATGTATGCTCCTCTTATTAACATCTATTCATATATTCTCTTGCGTACATTTTTCAGACAGCGTACTTAAGCTAGTTATATCTTACATTTTTTATATAAGGTACGGGGTCCAACAATACACAAGCATAGATATACCTTCAATAGTTATTATCTACATATTATTTTTGTATTACATGTTGGTATTATTTACATCTGTGTATGATTTTCCCTTTTCAACTGACTGACTGTCTGAATGAGATCTGTTTTCAACACTATGGTTTTATAATTATGAACATATATTTTTTAATGGCTTTGTATATATATTTTTGATTATATGACGTGGTATTCGCATTCCATATTGTTACACTGCTCCATTCCGTGCCACTGCGCTACTTGCACAGTATATGGTGCTGCCGCACCTGTATGGTAATTGAGCGATAGGTGTGCACTGCACGGTACAGACCAGGTGATTGGCTGATCCGGTGTAGCGCTCCCTATTTAAGATTTGTACGTTTGCTTTTACTCTGTATGACTAAGGCTCTACGTTCGGGCCGAAACGCGTCACTCTCTGTGTTTTCCATGTGCTGAAGCTACATTCAATAAAGAGTTTGTTTGATCTACCTGCGCTGGACATCTTCTTCATTCACATTACCGTGCTACAGGAGTTGCCCATGCCAGTCCATGCGCTACGCTTGGGAGAGAGCTGGACTTTCATCTATTTTGATTAATGGTACTATAATAGAAGGCCACCATTCTCTTCTAGATCTTCAAAGATGGACTGTAAGGCTAGTTTCAGACTACGGAATCTCCGGGCAGAAAATTTCAGGCCGGAGATTCCGAGTGCGGCCGGCACTGGCTGAATCAGTTAGCGCTAGGACCGCGTGGACACTGCAGTCTCCCATAGAATTTCCGCCTGCAATTCCTCTCTGAAATTGCAGGCAGAAATTCCGTAGTCTGAACCTAGCCTAAGTGGTATTATTTTTTTTATTAGGTTCTATTAAAATTAAAATACCCATTTTAATAGAATCTCCTAAAAAGTGATTTAGGGGGGGGGGGGGGGGGGGTCTCTAGATGAGGGTTTTTCCCCACGGGTGGGGAAATCCCATAAGGGGTTGACTATTGATTTATATGCCCTTGGATCTGTCAGGGACTGGTGTTAAGTGTATTATTGAAAAGTGGACGCATTTCCAACGGCAAATTAGCCTTAAAAGTGACAGACCACTTAAAGTTTTAGAGCAGGTTTGCTAAGGCGCATAGTGCAAAAAAAAATTGTCAATGCTCTGCTGACTCAATAACTGCATAGTCCAAAACCTCATCTGGCATTAAAATTAGCACAAATACAGTACGCAGGGAGCTTCATGGCATGGGCTTTCATGGTTGAGCAGCTGCAAGCAAGCATTACCTCCCCTAGCATACTGCCAAGTGTCAGATAGAGTGGTGTAAAGTATGCCCCCAATGGACTCTGGAGGAGAGGTAACATGTTCTGTAGAGTTCCTTATCTGGCAGTCCAATGATCTGGATTTGACGAATGTCAGGAGAACTTTCCCTTTCTACATTGTGCCATCTGTAAAGTTTGGTGGAGGAGGGAAATTGTTAAAGGGTTGTTTTTCAGAGGCTGGGACAACTGTATGTTTCCAACTTTCTGAACAGTTTGGGTTCAGACCTTTTCTGTTCCAGCACGACTATGCCCCAGGGCACAAATCTTGGCCATGTGAATCAACAGCCAACTTCATGGAGAGTTTGGCGTGGGAGAAAATGACTGGCCACACAGAGCCCTGACCTAAAGCCCATCCAACATATTTTTACACACCGGTTGGGGTGGGGGATGTTGGGGTTAGGAATTGATCAACATATTTAGAGCCTTTTTTGGTTTTGAAAAGTTGTCAGCTGTGAGACCTTATATAGACAGGGCTGTGTCTTTCCAATTCATGTCCAATCAAGTTACTGAAGTTACCACAGGTGACTCCAATCAACGTGTAGAAATATCTCAGAGATGATCAACATAAATAGGAGATCCCGGAGCTAAATTTAATTGGGGAGATTTATCAAAACCTGTTTAGAGGAAGATTGCTTCTTATATTTTTAAAAAGGTCTCTGAAAAATGAAAGAAGCAATCTGGTTTCTATGGGCAACTGAACCCCTTTGCTAGCTATTGATAAATCTCCTCTGATGTCTATGCAAAAGGTTAGTTTTATCTGTGCTCAATGGGGGAGATTAATCACAACCTGTCCAAAGGAAAAGTTGCTGAGTTGCTCATAGTAACCAATCAGATCGCTTCTTTAATTTTTCACAGGCCTTTGAAAAAATTAAAGGTACAATCTGATTGGTTGCTATGGGCAACTGGACAACATTTTCTCTGCACAGGTTTTGATAAATCTCCCCCAATGTTCCTGTGGGGCCTTCCCCGGATACTCATAGAGCTGACCTGAGAAAATCTGGACTTTACAACATCTTTACAACCGGATCTATGCAGATTATCATATTGTAACCTGGTCTTGTTAATATGTAATGACCCTTATTTATTATTCTATGTACTTCATATTTTCTTTACTGTTGAATATCTGTTTTAAAAGAAAAATTATTTAACCCCTTAAGGACACAGGACGTAATCGTACGTCCTGGTGTGGTGGTACTTAATGCACCAGGACGTACATTTACGTTCTGTGCATAACCGCGGGCATTGGAGCGATGCCCGTGTCATGCGCGGCTGATCCTGGCTGCTGATCGCAGCCAGGGACCCGCCGGCAATGGCCGACGCCCACGATCTCGCGGGCGTCCGCCATTAACCCCTCAGGTGCCGGGATCAATACAGATCCCGGCATCTGCGGCAGTGCGCGATTTCAATGAATGATCGGATCACCCGCAGCGCTGCTGCGGGGATCTGATCATTCAGAATGCCGCACGGAGGTCCCCTCACCTTCCTCCTTCCGGCTCCCGGCGTCTCCTGCTCTGGTCTGAGATCGAGCAGACCAGAACAGAAGATGACCGATAATACTGATCTGTTCTATGTCCTATACATAGAACAAATCAGTATTAGCAATCATGGTATTGCTATGAATAGTCCCCTATGGGGACTATTCAAGTGTAAAAAAAAAATGTCAAAAAATGTAAAAGTAAAAGTTTAAAAAAAGTGAAACATCCCCTCCCTCGATAAAAAAGTAAAACGTCCGTTTTTTCCTATTTTACCCCCAAAAAGCGTAAAAAATAAATTTTATAGACATATTTAGTATCGCCGCATGCGTAAATGTCCAAACTATTAAAATAAAATGTTAATTATCCCGTACAGTGAACGTCGTGAACGAAAAAAAACTTTTTGCTACTTTTTTAGTACATTTTATTTTTAAAAAAATTATAAAAAATGTATTAAAAGTTTTTTATATGCAATTGTGGTATCAAAAAAAAGTACAGATCATGGCGCAAAAAATGAGCCCTCATACCGCCGCTTATACGGAAAAGAAAAAAAAAGTTAAAGATCATCAAAATAAAGGGATTATAAACGTACTAATTTGGGTAAAAAGTTTGTGATTTTTTTTTTAAGCGCAACAATAATAGAAAATTATGTAATAATGGGTATCATTTTAATCGTATTGACCCTCAGAATACAGAACACACGTCATTTTTACCATAAATTGTACGGCGTGAAAACGAAACCTTCCAAAATTAGCAAAATTGCGTTTTTCTTTTTCATTTCCCCACAAAAATAGTGTTTTTTGGTTGTGCCATACATTTTATGATATAATGAGTTATGTCATTACAAAGGACAACTGGTCGCGCAAAAAACAAGCCCTCATACTAGTCTGTGGATGAAAATATAAAAGAGTTATGATTTTTAGAAGGCGAGGAGGAAAAAATGAAAAAGTAAAAATTTAATTGTCTGAGTCCTTAAGGCCAAAATGGGCTGAGTCCTTCAGGGGTTAATAAAAAAAAAACTGTTGAACAAAAAAAAAAAGTTTGTTTTTCCTTTTTAATAAATTTGCACACATTTCTAGATTTCGGTTTTTACATTCTCATTATGGAGTTGCGAGTGAAAAATGATGGAGAAAAGTTGACATATAATTTCCATTTTAGCACACGGCCTCAACATATCCAAATATGATAAAAAGTGAAAGGGTTGGGAGACTTTCCTAATGCATTGTACCTTATTGTTTAGCTGTGTATCCACCGCAGAGTCACTCCTGCTCAGAGAAAACATTTATGTATAGTGTACTTTACACATATAAACACTTATTGATGAAAACATTTATATTTTTCTTAATTTTGCTGAAAAAACTTTTCCCTGGCTTCACTTTTTAGTGGTTCCTGGAACATGTCAAATCTCTTGGTGTATGCACCAATGTTCCCAAACTTTTAGTGGCCAAATGTACGGCAATAGGATGTCAAATCTCAGTTGCTTTTCTGACAAGCAACATATCTTCCCACTCAGCTGTCTGCCATCCAAAGTGCACCGCCACCAAGTGTTGGAGAAAATCTGTCCTGTTGTTAGACACAATTCTGACAGCTAATAGGACCCATTTATCATTTCATTAATCACACTTTGTATACAGATAAGGAAGTCCAGGCTACAATCATCCATCTGTTCCCACAAGCACCCAAAATCAGTCAGAACAAAGAGCTCTCTAGTCAGCTCACAGAGCACGGTCCTTTACAAACTTGTGAACACTCCTGTTATTAGTCAATGACAAATATGGGTGGTATGGAAAACATCAGGAAATAGACTTTGATGTTTACTAGCAGCCTCCCATATAAAGAGACTAAGCAGAGAATAATAGAAGTCGACAATAAAAATGGGAAAATATCTTTAAAGAGGACCTGTGATCAAATCCATAATATCGATTTTTACAGTATACTGATAGGGCCCCATTACCGAAATATGGGGCTTTTTATTTTTCATCTGATGATCTGCGAATCCATCAGATAGGTGTGTCCTATATTACAATAGGGTCTGTTAGGCTAAGTTTCCACTTTTTTTTTTCTGGCAGTTTTTGGAAAACTGCAACTGCAGTTTTTGAGCCACAGTCAGAAGTGGATCCATAAGGGAGGAGAAGTATAAGTCCTTCCTTTATATATCCTATTCCTTTTGAATGCCCTTCTGGCTTTGGCTCAAAATCTGGAGTGGCAGTATTCCAAAAACTGCCAGAAAAAAAAAACAAGTGGAAACTTAGCCTTAAAGGGGTATTCCGGCTTTATACATCCTATCTCCTATCCAAAGGATAGCGGATAAGATTTATGATCGGAGGCAGCACCCAGCGCCCTTTGGATAGGGGACAAGATGTATAAAGCCAGAATACCCCTTTAAGCCTGTAAAATAAGGTGCCAGTGACTTCTTTTGGGTCGTTTTGGCATATATTTTGAAACATATTTAGTGAAGTAAACATCCCAAAAATGCCTCAATTGAAAACACATTTTTTCGTGGCCATAGTTTTTGCTGTAGCCACCAAAAAAGTCTAAAAATACATTTTAAAAAAAGGCCAAAAATGCTAACCAAATGACTCACATTTTCAGATGCTTTTTGCATGTAAACTGTAATTTTTGGAAGTTCAGTCAATGCTACTCAGCTTTATGTTATTCAGTGCTAATAGTGTCAAGCTATGTGCACACTTTCCCCCTTTATCCTTTGAGGTAAATTTTAAAGGGTCACATTGAGTTCTGAACGCTGTGTGTGGGCTTCCATGTTCACGCCCGCCCCCTCGTAACATCACGCCCTGTCATGTGACATCACGTCCTGCCCCCCTCAATGCAGGTCTTTGGGAGGGGGCGTGACCGCCCCCTTCCCATAGGCTTTAATTGAGGGGGCGGGCGTAAACACAGAAGCCCGCACACAGCATTCGGAACTCAATGCTCAGGACGATGGGGAGTGGAGTAACCCTTTAAGCCTCATAAGAAAGGTTCATTTTACAGGTGAAATTAGTTTTAAAATGCCAGATATTTTTCTGGTATTTGGCACTTTTTCTTCCTTTTTTCCCCATTTATGAATCAATTTTTTGTGGGATGCAAAGAGACCAGTTACATTTGGATAAGAGCCCAAAATGTTCCAGCAGCAAATATCCAAGCCCACTGGTTATTAAACATTTTGGCTCCAATTTTAAATGGGCACTGTCACTTTAAAAAACTTTTGCTACCGTATATTAAAGAGTTTTGATTGCTCCGAGACCAAGACAGATTCTTAATGTTAGTCCATGGATCTCTCTCATGCCACATAGTGCATAGAGAGGAGCACTCAGCTGCGTGCTACTCTCGGCTTCTTCTAGCAATCAGTGGGGGTCTAAACAACCGGACCTCCACCAATAAAAACTATTGACAATGTTTCTATGTCAAAAGTTTTTTTTTTTAAGTGATAGGTACATTTAACTTATTCACTTTATCTTAAAAATACATTATCTGATAACCATGTTTATAGAAGTACAAAAACTTTATAAAAGTTATTAAAGTTCATCCAAGAGCTGCCACTTTTTGGGGTTAGATGGCTATTATTTTTATTATTTTTATTAATAATTATATGACAAAGGGCGGAATTTGTAACAGATTTTCATTTATTGGCTTTACAAAATCGCACATTTATGCACCTGCCGTCTTGCACAAAAATGTGCAACTTTTCATGCCGCACCTGCCATTTTTCATAAAGAGGGTAATGCTTACCATAAATGCTTACCATTTTCCAACAAATTTTCTTTAGGTCACACCAAAAAAACTGGTCTAAATCATAGTTGAAATCTACTCCATTTCTTAGCTGACACAGATTTTTGTCTGTGACGCACGGACAAAAGATTTACCAAATTTGGAGAACATTACTCCAGCGCAGATTCGCTAAAGACCGGGGCGTGTGAAAATGCCAGTCTTAGTAAATCTGTATGAGAAGTATATAGTAATTGAGCGGAATCTATCTGAATGGACAGGAGAAATCCCCTTAATGATCTGAATACCCATCTCACCTCTGGCTCATAGTGAATGACTATCTTCTCATGAGTGATTTTGACCACCTGGGCATTTCCACGGCTCAGCAGTGATAGAGTTGACATCTTTCATGGCCGACCTCCAGCGATGTAGAAATTCCCAAAGCCCTGCACTCTCACATGCCAGGGCTGCCAGCCTCCAATGCAGACACCGTCTTCTTTTCCTATGAAATCCTCAGGAATAGTTGGGGATACACAGAATTATCTAATGATAAATTGTCAGTCAGAGAACTGCATGAGGGCATTAGAATACATTTGGATCAGGATCTCCACTCCCTCCCATTGCTCACAATGTTTGTGTCTGCCCTGCACTGGTTGCCATAGACTGCACTGTCCCAAGTCGTTCTCTGAGACTCTTCACCGCGCCTCATTGTTAAAAGATTGTTTCTGGTGTTACCTTGGTAGCAAGTGGAGGAGATCAGGAGCCCTCAGGGATATGTACAAATACCAGCAGTGATGTTGGTGCAATCACTTGGTACATGCTAAAACATCCAGTACATTCCCATTCATGTTGTTGCTTTATTATGTTTATTATGTAAGTATAAAGTGATACATTTAATTATAAACCATTTCTACACAAACATTAGAAAATTTTGGTAAACATTAGTTGTTCTTGAATCATTTCTTAGTTTATTTAAAAAACAAACAAACAACAACAGCAACAACAACAAAATATATATAATTAAAAAAAACAATTTTTTTAATTCTTATTTTTGTTTCTGGGAAAGCTGAGTAGCAAGTAATATAAATATCACTACTAGCTTGAGTTGAGAATGTAAAATCTGCTTGTTTAAGCATCTGTACAAACGTAGGAAATGTTTACTTATATAGCTATAGAGAATTACCATGCAGGATTCCTGGAAAGCTGAGTTGAAAGTCCTATGGGAGCTAAAAATGTAACAATACTACTTGACATCAAGATTTTTTAGGTCAGGCATACATAACAAAACATTTTTCACATAGAACTTTTAGGCTAAGCTCACATTGCTTAAAACCTCCTGACGTATTTTATGTTACGTGTGCATGTGGGTAATTGGCAAAAATTTTGGGTGTTTTTTGTTTGCCAATTACAGACAAAATTGTGCGGGAAAAATAAAATATATTAGGCAGTTTTCTGCAGTGTAAACTTAGACAGGACAACAGAATAACTCAGGGACGTATTAAGCACAGACTGTTGTCATGGGAACACAGGAGCAAAGCAGCTCTTGTGACTTCAAGCAATGGGAGACATTGGAGAACTCTTGTAAAGCTGCACATTGTTTTAAATAACGTCTGTAATTACAACATTGGATTACTAGCTTTTTTAAACAGTCTAACGCCGGGTTCACTCGACCGAAAATTTGCAGAATGTCCACCCGGAAAACGCGGACAGACATTAGCATATTTGAATGATCTGGCTGGCGTGAGGACCGTTCGGAAATGTGCTGTCTCATAGACTGCACTCTGCTTCCTACAGCATATGTTTCACTATGTACTGTCTCTTAGCCCAGATAAGGGTCCCCTTGGGCTTAGTTTCAACTATGCCACCTTAGGAGGATATACAGTGTCTAACATAAATGAGCACAACCCTCACTACCTGCAACAGTGTTTAATGTTGTGTCCCCTCAAAATAACTATTAATCACAGCTATTAATGGGGTACTCCGCTGCTCAGCGTTTGGAACAAACTGTTCCAAATGCTGGAGTCGGCGCCGGGAGCTTGTGATGTCATAGCCCCACCTCCTCATGATGTCATGCCCCGCCCCTTGAATGCAAGTCTATGGGAGGGGGCTTGACAGCTGTCACGCCCCCTCCCATAAACTTGCATTGAGGGGACGGGGCATGACATCATGAGGGGATGGGGCTATGACGTCACGAGCTCCCGGCATCGACTCTAGCATTCGGAACAGTTTGTTCCAAACGCTGAGCAGTAGAGTATCCCTTTAAAGGGGTACTCCACCCCTAGACATATTATCCCCTATCCAAAGGATAGGGGATAAGATGTCTGATCGCGGGGGTCCTGCCGCTGGGGACCCCCGCATTCTACCATGCGGCACCCACCTGTAACTTCCGGAACCGCTGGAGGCCCTCAGGCTAATACCATCCCGACCACAGGGACATAAGATCGTGATGTCACGACTCCGCCCCCGTGTGACGTCACACCCACCCCTTCAATGCAAGTTTATGGGAGGGGGCGTGAAAGCTGTCCAGGTGGGTGCCGCATGGTAGAATGCGGGGGTCCCCAGCGGCGGGACCCCCACGATCAGACATCTTATCCCCTATCCTTTGGATAGGGGATAAGTTGTCTAGGGGTGGAGTACCCCTTTAATGTCTAAACCTTGCCAACAAAAATGAGTACACCCCTAAGTGGAAATGTCCAAATTGGGCCCAAAAGGGTCTATGTTTTGTGTAGCCACCATTATTTAATGCACTGCCTTAAGCCTCTTGGGCATGGAGTTTACCAGAGCTTCACATGTATGTTAGAGACCTTGTGGACCCTCATCTTCTGTTTGAGGATGCCTCACAGATGCTCAATAGGGTTTATGTCTGGAGACAAACTTGGCCTGTCCATTACCTTTACCACAGGTTCTTTAGCAAGGCAGTGGTTGTCTTGGAGGTGTTCGGGGTTATCA
Organism: Hyla sarda; assembly: GCF_029499605.1. Taxonomy (NCBI): domain Eukaryota; kingdom Metazoa; phylum Chordata; class Amphibia; order Anura; family Hylidae; genus Hyla; species Hyla sarda. Next base: position 99,087,573 of record NC_079196.1, read on the forward strand.
TCATGTTGGAATACTACCCTGGATCTCAGTCTCCTAAGAGACTTGTATGTCACAGTAAATGTTGGCATTTATGGTTCCCTCAATGAACTGTAGCTCCCCAGTGCCAGCAGCACTCATACAGGTCAGACCATGACACTCCTAACACCATGCTTGACTGTAGACAAGACACACTTGTCTTTGTACTAGGAACAGACGTCTACTGCCTATAAACAGTTGTGTACGGACAGTAGCAGGTGATGTCAGGGCTGCACTCTTCCCAGTCCTCTCTTGCCATCTCTGAACAGTTTTACCCAATGCTATACTTGATGCTTCCTCTCTCTAGTATTGGGTACAACACTGGCTAAACTTATTTAGGGTGCGTTCCCACATGGGTATACGCAGCAGCGGGAAATACGCTGCGTATTCCTTGCTCACTATACACACAGGGCTTTCCGGCGGCAGCCCTATGTGTGTAGTGATGCGCGTCTCCGCCTCCAAAACTCACTGCACACATAGGGCTGCCACCGGAAAGCCCTGTGTGTATAGTGAGCAAGGAATACGCAGCGTATTTCCCGCTGCTGCCGTAAATTTTGCGCAGCATGAAATATGCTGCGTATACGCCGTGTGGGAACGCACCCTTAGAGAGAAAGGGCACTGGTATCAGCAATGGCTCAGTTAACAGTTAACGGGCAGAGCATACCAACGTTACATTAGAAAAGGAGGGCCCAGTGTAATAAGTATTTTCCCACAGAAGCAGAAAGATTAAAGGGGTACTCCAGTGGAAAACTTTTTTTTTTTTTTTAAATCAACTGGTGCCAGAAAGTTAGACAGATTTGTAAATTACTTCTATTAAAAAATCTTAATCTTAATCCTTCCAGTACTTATTAGCTGCTGAATACTGCAGAAGAAATTATTTTCATTTTGGAACACAGAGCTCTCTGCTGAATCACGAGCACAGTGCTCTCTGCTGACATCTCTGTCCATTTTAAGAACTGTCCAGAGTAGGAGAAAATCCCCAAAGCAAACATATGCTGCTCTGGACAGTTCCTAAAATGGACAGAGATGTCAGAAGAGAGCACTGTGGTCATTATGTCAGCAGAGAGCACTGTGTTCCAAAAAGAAAAGAATTTTCTCTGTAATATTCAGCAGCTAATAAGTCCTGGAAGGATAAAGATTTTTGAATAGAAGTAATTTACAAATCTGTTTAACTTTCTGGCACCAGTTGATTTAAAAATAAATAAATAAATAAATGTTTTCCACCGGAGAACCCATTTAAACTAATAAAATATGTCAAACTTTTTTAAATGGTTTATATTTTGTAATAAAAAAAATAATCATAATGGCAGGTATACTTTAACTTGGCTATTCAAGTGTTAGCCAACATGAATCAGCTCAGAATTAACCTTTATTTTAACTTGTTAAGGACCAAGGGCATACTTCCATTCACCGCCACATCGGAATGGAATGGCTGCTAATATCTATCAGCAGCCATCCCAATACATCGTCTGAGGGTGTCCTGAGACCCCTCTTTGTCGACGATTGCCGTGATTCGCCAGTCAATTCTGACTGGCAAATCACGGCTTTTCCAGGCTGATCGGGTCTCTGGTGACCCGATTGCCCTGAAAATAGGGGTGATCAGTGCTGTTAGAGACAGCCCCGATCATCCTAAAGGATAGGAGCGAGGTGGCAGGGGTGCCAACTACTCCCATCCCCTGCGATTTGCTGGTCAGGTCTGGAATTCCGGGCAGAGTGGGAGGAAGATGGCCCCGACAGCTGCGGGGGCCAGTGTGGCGCGGGGCAGTGGTGTAAGGCAAGTGGAGGCAGTAGTTAGGAGGTAGCGGCATTGTCAGAGGCATCAGTGAAGATCGCTGTAAACTGATCTTCACTGCTGCCTTCTAGGAGTTTCAAGACTACAACTCCCAGCATGCTCAGACAGCCTTTTGCTGTCTGGGCATGCTGATAGTTGCAGTTTTGCAACATCTGGAGGGTCCCAGTTTGGAGACCACTGTCCAGTGGTCTCCAAACTGTGCCCTTCCAAATGTTGCAAAACTACAACTCTCAGCACTATGGAGTGCAGTTAACCATGTGGTGCCTGGCACCTCCCACCAGGCCGATGTGGTTGATCCCGTGGTGTTCTCACAAATTACCCTCTGTGGCTCCAGCTGAAGTAATTGGCTGCTGCCAGGTTAGGGAGTCACCATTAGCTGCGAGCCTGGGAATGTAGAGATCTGATGTGTTGTCCGTGGGGATAGCTGGCGGCGTCCTCGTGTGTACAGCGTGCCAAATATTGTGGTCAAAGCAAGTAAAAGGAGGTTGTTGCACGCAGTGCAGTGCTTAATGCGCTTGGGATGATGTGGTATACAAAGATAAGATAGATAGGCTAGACGTGTTTCAAAGCACTCTTTGCCTCTTTTTCAATAGCTATGTCATATCATAATCTGATCCCACTGCAATTGGTGAGTTTGGACAATAGTCATGTAACGTTAATGGCCAGCTTATACATCACACAGGCTAAGACTATCAATTCATCTTGTGTAACCAGCAAAGAATGTGTAAAGAAAAGGTGCTTGATAAACACTAGACAGACACAGGAAAGATGGAGAATGTATGTGCGCAATGTTTACAGACATAAGTCAAAATGATTCCTTACATCAATATTATCTACTGCAGACATCTACTAGCAAAAAACAATGGTTTGAAGTCCAGGTTTCAGTATATTTTATTGCTGTATGATCTGTGCTGCTTTATAATGCTATGTGTATCAAAAAGTAAATAAAAACACGTTACTTATACCTTTCTAACCCATGAATGGCAAACATATCTCTATATAACATGGCTGATTTGTCATTCATATTAGAAAAGCTGGGTCAGAACCACCAAGTGAACTATAATGATTATGTAGAATGTGTAAGCATTTATTTGTATACACTATCATCTACTGCACAGTGTTATAAAAAAAATATTACAATAAAAAATGCATATCTAGCTATAGCTCTATTTACATAACACTGCACAGGTATTTGCTTAACGGGATCTGAATGGGTTTCACAAATGACAAAGAACAAATAAGGGGGCTAGATTAGCAAAATCCTGCATATCTGTTTCTATATCTTTATACCTTCTAGCAAGGTTTCTATTATTCTGGGGATAAGACCAGTACTGCATGCTGTTCTGTTCTTACCATCAAAAGTGGTCAAAGCCCAGCTGGAACACGTGAGTGAGTGTTATAAGAATGTGAATATAGCCTTAGGGTACGTTCACACGGGAGGTTTACCTGCAGAATTTCCACAGCGTATTTGCTGTGGAAAATCCACAGCGTATTTGCTGTGGAAAATCCACAGCGAATTCTGCTACCATTGACTTTAATGGGTCTGAAGAAAAATCTGAAAATCTGCCTCTATTGCGGATTTTCTGCTGACCCATTAAAGTCAATGGTAGCAAAATCAACTGAGGATTTTGCAGGTAATCCGCCCGTGTGAACATACTCTTAGGCTGGGCTCATGTCAGGGTTAAAGTCCTGCAGGAACGCATGGGAACTGAGTTTCTGCACTTTTTCTCAGCAGGACCATGATTCTCTTTAGCAGGAGTCCTGCAGGACCAGCCGTTCGTTGAATGGAAATCCTTGTGTAACATTTTGGTCAGTATGTTTAGCCAAAACCAGGAGTGGAACCAATAGAGATTACATTTTATGGGAAAATTTGTACATTATTTCAGTGATTTGGACCCTCTCCAGGGTTTGGATAACAAAATACTGTGTGTGAACCCAGGGTGACATTACATGCTTCATCAACAATGGCTTCTGATCATAAAGGAGGTATACAATATAGGGGAGATTTATCAAAACCTGTGTAGAGGAAGAGTGGTGCAACCAATCAGATCGCTTCTTTCATTTTTTAAGAGGCCTGTGAAAAATGAAAGAAGCGATCTAATTGGATGCTTTTGATAAATCTCCCCCTATGTCTTTACAAGTAGCATTTATTTTATATTAGGCTTAAGTCGAAATCATGGTTACATTTGCTCGGCAATGGGCATTAAAGGGGTACTCTGGGGGAAAAAAATTTTTTTTAATAATCTGGTGCCAAAAAATTTAACAGATTTGTAAATTACTTCTATATAAAAATCCTAATCCTTTCAGTATTTTTTTTTTCTGTCTGACTACAGTGCTCTCTGCTGACACCTCTGTCCATGTCAGGAACTGTCCAGACATGTAGAAAATCCCCATAGCAAACCACTCCTGCTCTGGAAAGTTCCTGACACAAGTCTCTGCTAGATCATAGACATATTTGAAGAAGCCACCATATGAAATGATTAAAAAATATATTCTACCTATGGAAAATAGAAAGGCAACTTTAGCTTTAAGTGAAAGTAAATTTTATGTTGCCCTACAGTTTATGAGCGTACACCGGAAGCTACAAGAAGAATTTCTGGTAACACTTATGGACATTTATCAACGAGTTTAGTTAGGTTTTCTTTACTATAATTGTCGCAAAATTGTCGCAACTGCGACTACGCGATTTTTCGTGCGACATTTTGACTGGAAAGCGAGAAAAGCAAGTTTTCCAAAAATTAACTACGTAGTAATAATTTTAAAATGGACTACGGGTAGTCAGGTATTTATATATTAATATAGTCAGAGCATCTCTACTGTAACATTTTCTCTAGCTTCAAAATCAGAAAATAACTTTTACAGCAAACCTAAAGAATGTGCAATATGTAAGTAGCTACTTATAGGGGTACCCCAGTGGAAAACTATTTTTTTTAAATCAACTGGTGCCGGAAAGTTAAACAGCTTTGTTAATTACAGTGACCACTCAACCTACGATTGCCCCGACATACGATCATTTCAACATGCGATGGCCTCTCAGGGGCCATCGCATGTTGAAGGCAGCATCAACATACAATGCTTTTGTATGTTGGGGCCATCGCATAAACGGCTATCCGGCAGCGCAGACTGCTTCAGCTACCACCAGATAGCAGTTTACGGTGCCCCGTGCCCATTGCTGACGATCACTTACCTGTCCTCGGGGCTCCGGCGCATCCTCTTCAGGATCCTTTGCATCGTGGGCGCTCTCCATCGACGTCATCACGTCACTGCACATGCCGTCCCGTCATCCAATAGGATCGGCGTGCGTAGCGACATGATGGCGGCGATGGAGAGCGCCGATGCTGGGGAAGAAGAGGCCTTACCGGTGCATCGGGGACACGGCGACAGCGATGGACGGCGACATCCCGGGCAGCGGTGATGGTCCGGAGCGGCGGGGACAGGTGAGCACAACTTCCTCTAAAAGTGGTCTACAACCTGCGGACCTCCAACGGCTGTGCGGGCATGCAGGGTGTTGTAGTTTTACAACATCTGGAGGTCCGTAGGTTGTAGACCACTGTCCTATACTTTACATTGCACGGATCCCTCAACATGTGATGGTTTCAACAAACGATGGCCCGTTTGGAACGGATTACCATCATATGTTGAGGGACCACTGTACTTCTATTCAATAATCTTAATCCTTCCAGTACTTATCAGCTGCTGTATACTACACAGGAAGTTCTTTTCTTTTTGTATTTCTTTTCTTTCTGACCACAGTGCTCTATGCTGACACCTCTATTCATGTAAGGAACTGTCCAGAGCAGGGGAGGTTTGCTATGGGGATTTGCTCCTACTTTGGACAGTTCCTGACATGGACAGAGGTGTCAGTAGAGAGCACTGTGGTCAGATAGAAAAGAACTTCACAACTTCCTCTGGAGTATAAGCAGCTGATAAATACCCTTTAAGGGTGCGTTCCCACAGGGTGTATACGCAGCGTATTTGACGCTGCGCAAAATTTACGGCAGCAGCGGGAAATACGCTGTGTATCCCTTGCTCACTATACACACAGGGCTTTCCGGCGGCAGCCCTATGTGTGTAGTGAGTTTTGGAGGCGGGGCCGTGTGCTGGCGTGTCTGTGACGCGCGGCTCCGCCTCCAAAATTCACTGCACACATAGGGCTGCCGCCGGAAAGCCCTGTGTGTATAGTGAGCAAGGAATACGCAACGTATTTCCTGCTGCTGCCGTAAATTTTGCGCAGCGTCAAATACGCTGCGTATACGCCCTGTGGGAACACACCCTTATACTTGAGGTAAGAAGCAAATCCTGCAATGTAATAAAATGTTATATACTTATATTACACGAGGAAACACTATAAGGACAAAGGCTGTCCGGCATGCTGGGAGTTGTGGTTCCGGAACAGCAGGAGGCTCACAGGTTGGGAAACACTGATACAATGTAAATGTGCACTAATTTTATGGATCGGATAACGAAAGCAACGCAGAAATGCAAAATCACTGCAACATAAACTCCTATACAAAAGAGTTCATGAAGCAAGAAGCACTGCAAGTCTCAGCATGCCAGAAGCATTGCATTGTTAGGGTTTTACAATGACGACAGGTTGACAAGGTCCATGCCAGGTTATACTCCAAATTTGCTTCATGTACAAATGTATGTATACATGTACAATACAATATGAATACATACTGTTACTCACCATGAATGCTTTGAAATTTGCTGGGGCATTATCACTATAAGAAAGGCGGAATAATTTGGAGCATTAACAGATTGATCTTTCCATTCAAAGACATTCCACCTTTATTTCAGCGCCTGCCCTATGAACCTGCTTTGAAGAAAATACAAAGACCCAGAATTTAGAGCTGGGCATTTAATTATAGACCTTTTTATGTCAAAGGGAGGAGGAAGCGATGAACTATGAATACAATTACTTTCTCATTGGTACCAGCGCAAGAAGGGTTAACAAAAGACTTTGGTCTCTGCAGTCCTCACATGGTTGGTATTCTTCTGCTACTTGAGAGGTCTGTTCAAGGCATCTGCTTCCCTGGAAACAGCTTACATTGGATCAATCAAAGGCTTTTCTTCTAAAGAAAGGATCCTACTGGGAAGCCCTCCACCTCTCCTGATCATGCCATCCTAACCAGGACAAGAGGGTACAGCTGGCAATAACCCTTTCAAATCGGAAAGATCACCCCAAAACTTATGTCCATGTGTCCAAACTTTATCATTTTCAAAGCCTAAGTTGAATGGGGTCTGTGTTGGTGACAAAGTCCGATCAAACCTTAAAAGGAGAACCAGCATAAAATGGATGAATAAGCATAAAAGAGGAGTCAAAACCTTAAAGACAAATACAGAACAAGGGAAAAAATGACATGTGAACACAAGTCTAGATAGGGTCAAAGCAGGGAGCAGTCAGCAGCCAAATCCAGTACAGGCAGTATACTAGCTATAATATCTTATAATATCTTTTACCGTACATTGCTTGACCCCTTAAGGACCCAGCCCATTTTCACCTTAAAGGGGTACTCCGGGAAGGGGTATTCCGGTGGAACCTTTTTTTTTTTTTTTTTTTATCAACTGGTGCCAGAAAGTTAAACACATTTGTAAATTACTTCTATTAAAAAAATCTTAATCCTTCCAGTACTTATTAGCTGCTGAATACTACAGAGGAAATTCTTTTCTTTTTGAAACACATAGCTCTCTGCTGACATCATGACCACAGTGCTCTCTGCTGACATCTGTCCATTTTAGGAATTGTCCAGAGCAGCATATGTTTGCTATGGGGATTTTCTCCTACTCAGCAGAGAGTACTGGGTCATGATGTCAGCAGAGAGCTCTATGTTCCAAAAAGAAAATAATTTCCTATGTAGTATTCAGAAGCTAATAAGTACTGGAAGGATTAAGATTTTTTAATAGAAGTCATTTACACATCTGTTTAACTTTCTGGCACCAGTTGATAAAAAAAAAAAGTTTTCCACCGGAGTACCCCTTTAACCCCTTAAGGACCACAGGTTTTTCCGTTTTTGCACTTTCGTTTTTTCCTCCTCACCTTTTAAAAATCATAACCCTTTCACTTTTGTACCTAAAAATCCATATGATGGCTTATTTTTTGCGCCACCAATTCTACTTGTGAAAAAAAATCTACAGTGAAACGGAAAAATAAAATCATTGTGTGACAAAATTGAAGATAAAACGCCATTTTGAAATTTTTGGGGGCTTCCGTTTCTACGCAGTACATTTTTCGGTAAAAATGACACCTGATATTTATTCTGTAGGTCCATACAATTAAAATGATACCCTACTTTTATAGGTTTGATTTTGTCGTACTTCTGTAAAAAATCATAACTACATGCAGAAAAATGTATACGTTTAAAATGATCATCTTCTGACCCCTATAACTTTTCTATTTTTACGCATATGGGGCGGTATGAGGGCTCATTTTTTGCGCCGTGATCTGACATTTTTAGAGGTACCATTTTTGTATTGATTGGACTTTTTGATCGCTTTTTATAAATTTTTTCATGAAATAAAAAGCAACCAAAAATATGTTATTTTGGACTTTGGAATTTTTTTGCGCATACGCCATTGACCGTACGGTTTAATTAATGATATATTTTTATAGTTCGGACATTTACGCATGCGGCGATACCACATATGTTTATTTTTATTTACATGGTGTTTTTTTTTTTATGGGAAAAGGGGGGGAATTTGAACTTTTATTAAGGAAAGGGTTAAATCACATTTATTAACTTTTTTTACACTTTTTTTTTGCAGTGTTATAGCTCCCATAGGGACCTATAACACTGCACACACTGATTGCCAGCACTGTTCACTGCAAAGCCATAGCTTTGCAATGATCAGCGTTATCGGCGGGGACACGCCGGAGGCAGGTAAGAGGACCTCCGCTCGTGTCCCAGCTGATCGGGACACCGCATTTTCCCTGTGGTTGGCCCGATCAGCCCCACTGAGCAGCCGGGCAGCTTTCACTTTCGGTTTAGACGCCGCGTCTAAAGGGTTAACAGCGCGCGGCACCGCGATTGCTGCCGCGCACTATTAGCCCCGGGTCCCAGCATCAGATACATGTATTTAGCATTTTTCTAACTTTGAAGCTCTCTACTTGTACAAAAAAAATGGATATTCCAAATAAATTTTATTTTTATTCACAAATACAATGGCCCACATTTATCATTACCTGTCTACCTCCGTGTTTTTGTTGCGCCTTTTTAAACCCCGTATATTTCCCGTCCTTGCGCCTTTTTTATTAAAAAAGCGCACGCATCTTGATGATTTTGGCGCAAGCACGGTAATACCCTCAAACCTCTATCTTACACCTTTCTCTTACACTGGTTTTTGTGATAGCGCAGTGGACACGTAGAAGGATTTCCTACACCACCTTGAGCTTGGTGTAAATTTTTGCCGTATTTCTGGTCTTTGCGCCTTTTTATGCGCCTTTTTATAAAAGGCGCAATTGATAAAACACATCCATATCATGCGTGCTGCCCAAATCAGTGGATCGTAACTCAAAATCACCAGAAACTTCTAAACAAAAAGGCGCAAAAAACATACTTTGCGCCAAATTAGCGCCAAATATAGAAGGAAAAAACGGTGTAAACACATTGATAAATGTGGGTCAATATGTCCACTTTATGTTGGCATCATAAAAAGGACAAATTTTTACTTTTTGAAAAAAATTAGAGGGCTTCAAAGTAGAGCAGCAATTTTCAAAAATTTCATGAAAATTGCAAAATCTGAAGGGACAGATGTTACAGAACTACAACTCCCAGCATGCCTTGGTGGTCAAGGCATGCTGAGAGTTGTAGTTTGGCAACATCTGGAGGGCTACCGTTTGGGCACCACTGTAACAGTGGTCACCAAACTGTGACCCTCCAGATGTTGCAAAACTACAACTCCCAGCATGCCCAGACAGCCTTTGGCTGTCTGGGCATGCTGGGAGTTGCAGTCCGGCCTTCCTAGTGGTTGCCACAGTAAAGATCACATTATTTTCACTTTCATTTCTCCCCCGCCACTGACGATTCCCTACCTGAGCTGTGATCTCCGCTTGATGTCTGCGATGATCGCCGTGCCCCATGCATCTTCTCCTCAGGTACAGAACTCCATCTTCTCCCCCCCCCCCCCCCCGTTCTGCCAGACATCCAGGGGTGGGCAGAATGGGGGGTTTCCATGGCAACCCCCTGTCCTGCGCTGCCATTGGTCAGAACTCAGTTCTGACTAATGGCAAAGGATAGGAGGAGATCGCAGCACTACGACCTCACTCCTATCCCTTTAGGCTGATCGGGGCTGTCACTGACAACTCCAATCATCCCTATTTTCCGGGCGATCGGGTCACCAGAGACCCGATCAGCCCAGAATTGGAGAAAATGCGATTTTCTCTGATTGTCGACATGGGGGGTCTCAGGAACCCCCTGGTCAATGTGCCGGGGGGCCTGCTGAAAGATTTCAGCAGGCATCCCGATCCGGTCCCCAACCGGCTGGGAACGGAATTCCCATGGGCGTAGCCATACGCCCTGCATCCTTAAGGACTCGGGATGCAGGGCGTATGGATACGCCCTGCGTGCTTAACAGGTTAAGTTGAAAATTGGCTGGGTCCTTAAGGGGTTAAGCAATGTACAGTAAAAGATATTATAAGATATTATAGCTAGTATACTCCCTGTACTGGATTTGGCTGCTGACTGCTCCCTGCTTTGACCCTATCTAGGCTTGTGACCACATGTCATTTTTTCGCTTGTTCTGTATTTGTCTTTATGGTTTTGACTCATCTTTTATGCTTAAGATTTTTTAATAGAAGTAATTTACAAATCTGTTTAACTTTCTGGCACCAGTTGATAAAAAAAAAAAAAAGTTTTTCACCGGAGTACCCCTTTGACCCAGTTCTTGTTGATCCAGTGTTTGAATTTTTACAAGGGGTAAAAGGAGAGAAATCACCCTAAAATTTGTAACCCAATTTCTCTTGATTAAGGAAATACCTCATATGTGTATGTCAAGTGCTCTCTGTGTGCACTAGAGGGCTCAGGAGGGAAGGAGCGACAAATGGATTTTGGAGAGGGAATTTTGCTGAAATGGCTTTTGGGGGGCATTTCTCATTTAGGAAGCCCCTATGGTGCCAGAACATGAAAAAAAAACAAAAAACACATGGCATACTATTTTGGAAACTACACCCCTCAAGGCACCTAACAAGGGTTCTAGTGAGCCTTAACACCCCACAGGTGTTTGACGACTTTTCGTTAAAGTCAGATGTGTAAAAGAAAAAAAAAAGTTTCCACTAAAATCCTGGTTTTTCCTTAAACTTTACATTTTTACAGTCAGTGGCTGTCCAGAAATGCTGGGAGTTGTTGTTTTGCAATAGCTGAAGGCTCTGTTTTGGAAACACTGCCGTACGATACGTTTTTCATTTTTATTGGTGGGGGGGGGGGGGGGGGGACAGTGTGAGGGGGTGTATATGTAGTGTTTTACCCTTTATTATGTGTTAGTGTAGTGTTTTTAGGGTTACATTCCCATAGGTGGGAGTTTACAGTGAGTTTCTTGCTAGGAGTTTGCCCTGCTGCAGAAAATTTGCTGCAGCTCAAACTTGAAGCAGGAAACTCCCTGTATACCCACCTGTGTGAATGTACCCTGTACATTCACATGGGGGGGGGGGACCTCCAGCTGTTGCAAAACTACAACTCCCAGCATGTACTGATCGCTGAAGCGCATGCTGGGAGATGTAGTTATGAGATGTAGGTATGCAACTACAACTCCCAGCATGACGAGACAACCGTTTCCTGTTCATGCATGCTAGGGGTTGTAGTTTTGCAAGATTTAGAGGGCCACGATTTAGAACCGCACAGTGATCTCTATACTGTGGCCCTCCAGATGTTGCAAAACTACAAATCCCAGCATGCCCAAAAAGCAAATTGCTATGTGGGCATGCTGGGAGTTGTAGTTTTGCAAGATTTACAGGGTCACAGTTTAGAGACTACTGCACAGGGATCTCCAAACGGTAGCCCTACAAATATTGCAAAACTACAAATCCCAGCATGCCCAAACAGCAAACAGCTGTCTGGGCATGCTGGGAGTTGTAGTTTTGCAACATCTGGAGGGCTACAGTTTAGAGACCATTGTATAGTGGTCTCCAAACTGTAGCCCTCCAGATGTTGCTAGGCAACAACTCACCGGCTTCCGTAGTCTGCAACAGGAAGCCACACCAGGGAACCGCACCTCATTGCCGCCGATCGGCCCGGTAAGTGACCACCGGTCACAGCTCAGTTCCCCCATTCTGTCTGGACTACCGTGGGTGGGCAGAGCAGGGGAACCGAACTTTAACCCCCCCCGTCCCCGATCTGCTATTGGTCGGTTGCTTCTGATTGACCAATAGCAGGGATAGGAGGGGTGGCACCCCTGCAACCTCACTCCCGTCCCTTCAGCGGGATTGGGGGTGTCTTGGACTGCCCCGATCCTCCTTATTTTCCAGGTCACCAGAGACCCGTATGACCCAGAATCGCCGCAGATCGCAGTCTGAATTGACTAAAGACCCCCCCCCCCCCCCCAGGGGTTTGCACGGGGTGCCTGCGTAATGATTTCAGCAGGCATCCCGGTCTGGCCCCCACCCGGTGAGCAGCGGGGACCGGAATTCCCACGGGTGTACAGGCAAGTCCTGGGTCCTTAAGTACAAGGGAGCCAGGGAGCACCTGTACACCCTGGGTCCCTAAGTGGTTAATAAAGATAAAGAGATCCAGTCACGGTACAAAAGGGTAACACAAGTAACAGTTTAAGTCAAAATTCGGGGTCCAATAAAGGTAATCAAAAGAACAGGCAAAACAAAGTACATTTCTGGTAATAGCATATATATATATATATATATATATATATATATATATATATAATAGCAGACAACAAGGACAATATAGCTTACATGTTATATAAAGGGCACTGACTGGCCAAGTGGCCATTTGCTCTGCACATGTGCCAATTGGCATTCTGCTTGGTCTTATTGTGAATAGCAGAGCATTAACAGCAGCTGAGACATATGGAAATCATTGCAGTACAGCTGGTTCAAGTGTTATTATTTGTAATAAACATAATTACAGTATGCACCTCCATTGTGCTGCATGTATTGGTTTCCTTAGAAAACAGAGGCCTGGTCTAAAAAGGAGATATTAGTTTGCCACCTTATAAAGCACTGCTGCTTCTGCATCTTAAAAGGAGTACTTTGGTGAAAAACAAATGTTTTCAAATCAAATGGTGCCAGAAAGTTTAACAGATTTGTAAATGACTTCTATTTAAAAATCTTAATGCTGGTAGTACTTATCAGCTGCTGTATGCTCCACAGGAAGTTGCATTTCTTTCTGGAGTTATTTTCTGCCTGACCACAGTGCTCTCTGCTGACACCTCTGTCCATGTAAGGAACTGTCTAGAGTACAAGAAAATCCCCATAGCAAACCTCTCTGGACTGCTCTGGACAGTTCCTGACATGGACAGAGGTGTCAGCAGAGAGCACTGTGGTCAGACTGTAAAGAACTCGAGAAAGAAATACAACTTCCTGTGGAGCATAAAGCAGCTGATAAGTGCTAGAAGGATTAAGATTTTTAAATAGAAGTAATTTACAAATCTTTTTAACTTTCTGGCAGCAGTTGATTTGAAAAAAAAAATTTCCACCGAAGTACCGCTTTAAATTTGCAGTACAGTGTGGGGTATCTGTAAATGACAAGGAGATCAGAAAGCTAGAAAAAATTAGAGGACAAATAAATACATAATGAGAACAGAAGTCTTAAAACTACCCATATCTGTGTGGGTTTTCTTCAGGACCTCTGGTTTGTTTCCATATCACTCCCTTTGGGGACAGGGCAAATCATGCTGGTGCTAAAAAAAGCAACTAAGAATTAAAGTACCGTATAGTACCGCATATACTCGAGTATAAGCCGAGTTTTTCAGCACGATTTTTCGTGCTGAAAACACCCCCCTCGGCTTATACTCGAGTGAACTCTCCGCCCTCAGTGGTCTTCAACCTGCGGACCTCCAGATGTTTCAAAACTACAACTCCCAGCAAGCCCAGGCAGCCATCGGCTGTCCGGGCTTGCTGGGAGTTGTAGTTTTGAAACATCTGGAGGTCCGCAGGTTGAAGACCACTGCGGCCTTCGACATCATCCAGCACCCCACCCTCTCACCCCCTTTAGTTTTGTACTCACCTCCGCTCGGCGGGACGTTAGGGTGCGCTGGTCCGGGCCATCTCTGCTGCAGGGACCGTCCGGTGGGGAGGGATAGTCGTTCCAGGCTGTCCATCTTCACCGGGGGGGCCTCTTCTCCGCGCTTCGGGCCCGGCCCCGGAATAGTCACGTTGCCTTGACGACGACGCACAGGGACGTTCATGAGCAACGTCCCTGTGCGTCGATGTCAAGGCAACGTCTCTTTTCCGGGCCCGAAGTGCGGAGAAGAGGCCCCCCCAGTAAAGATGGACAGCCTGGAACGACTATCCCTCCCCACCGGACGGTCCCTGCAGCACAGATGGCCCGGACCAGCGCACCCGCCGAGCGGAGTTGAGTACAAAACTAAAGGGGGTGAAAGGGTGGGGGGGCTGGATGATGTCGAAGGCCGCAGTGGTCTTCAACCTGCGGACAGAAGTTTCAAAACTACAACTCCCAGCAAGCCCGGACAGCCGATGGCTGCCCGGGCTTGCTGGGAGTTGTAGTTTTGAAACATCTGGAGGTCCGCAGGTTGAAGACCACTGTTAAATCAGACATTGACAAGCGGTGATGATGAAGGGGGGGGGCTGATGACATGTGGTGATGATGAAGGGGGGGTGGGATGATGACAAGGGGATGATGACAGGCGGTGATGATGAGGGGGGGTGGGATGATGACAGGCGGTGATGATGAAGGGCGGTGATGATGAAGGGGGGATGATGACAGGGTGATGATGAGGATGAGGGTGTTAATGATGGGGGTCTGGATGATGACAGGGGGGATGATGTATTTCCCACCCTAGGCTTATAGTCGAGTCAATAACTTTTCCTGGGTTTTTGGGGTGAAATTAGGGGCTTATACTCGAGTATATACGGTATATTAGTTCACCATAAATATTTAAATATAACATTTTCATACATTAGCAGTTAGCACTATTGTTCTTGTAGCCCAAATGTTATTTGTTTATTGAATGTATATACATAATTTGCAGTAAGAGTAAATAGTTTATTGCAATGAAACAAACCATAATGGATAATAAAAAGTAATAATAGTCACCATCATCTTCCACAACAACAAGTGAATAGAACCATATCTAACATTTACACTAAATCAATGATTTTTGGCAGGACATTCATGATGTCTGTATCTAGTTAGAGAGATCTGGGAATAGTTTTGTTGACTGTAGGTGAAATTGAAGTAGTGTTATTGAAAGTATGTGAAAAAAAATTGTCTGGTACACAATGAACAAAACAAGCAATTAAACATAGGGATCAAAATTCTTTTGTCTGAAATACTACTTACAGGTTCATGAAACGGGCAGAGGTAATAATATTATATACAAAGACACAAAGAGTTAATATAGCCCTTCATATAAAAGTTATAGTTTAAAGAAGAAATAAGTGGAAACCTAGCCAGATACTATCAACATTACAATATAAGAAATCAAAAAAAGAGAAAGCAAAAGGAAAAAAGGACTCGTTACGAAACCCAAAGGGCGTGCAGTCAGCTTACTCTAGCACCAGTGAGTACTATGGAGGGAAATGCAAGGGAAGGGGGGAATAAATAATTTGAGGGTGACTCTAGGGGACTGCTCCCCTGGAAGCGATGACTTACCTATGGCCAAGGGCCCATCTCCTGAACCCTACCTACACTGCCTGTAATGTAAATAGGAAGAAGAGGACTCCCCAAACCCCCCTCACACCCAGAGGTGATCTGGTTAACCCCTTTTTTCGTATTAACCCCCTATCCCTGCAGTCAGGGTTACCTATGCCTAACCAGCTAGGTAACTACCACGACATAAAAAATGTATTACAAAATGCACTACAGAAGTAGCATGAAAACAAAATGTACTAACTAGAAGCAAAATAGAGTACATCACATGCTATGTCATGTCCATGTGATAAGGAAGTTCTGCATGATAGTGTGAAAAAAAACAAAAGAATGAAGGAAGCAAATATTAGTTTACTCATATCATGGAAAGGCTGGGTGAGTGAGAAAGGGAAAAAGGAAGGTTTGTACAGCTGCAATCCTAAACTGGGAAACTTCTTAAGGTTGTTGGTTGCTGCCAACCATTTACATTATAGGAAGATAGATAGTCAGATATATAGATAGATAGACAGATATGAGATAGATAGTCAGATATATAGATAGACAGATATGAGATAGATAGATAGATAGATAGTCAGATATATAGATAGACAGATAGGAGATAGATAGATAGACAGATATGAGATAGATAGTCAGATATATAGATAGACAGATATGAGATAGATAGATAGTAAGATATATAGATAGACAGTCAGATATATAGATAGACAGATATGAGATAGATAGATAGTAAGATATATAGATAGACAGTCAGATATATAGATAGACAGATATGAGATAGATAGATAGAGTCAGATATATAGATAGACAGATAGGAGATAGATAGATAGATAGATAGATAGTCAGATAGATAGATAGACAGATAGGAGATAGATAGATAGATAGTCAGATAGATAGATAGACAGATATGAGATAGATAGTCAGATATATAGATAGACAGATATGAGATAGATACCGTATATACTCGAGTATAAGCCGACCCGAGTATAAGCCGAGACCCCTAATTTCAACCCAAAATCCCAGGAAAAGTTATTGACTCGAGTATAAGCCTAGGGTGGGAAATACCTCATCCCCCCATGTAATCATCCAGACCCGTCATTAACATCCTCATCATCACCCCACACATCCCCCCTTCATCATCCCCTTATCATCCCACACATCCCCCCTTCATCATCCCCTTATCCCACACATCCCCCCTTCATCATCCCCTTGTCATCATCCCACACATCCCCCCTTCATCATCCCCTTGTCATTATCCCACACATCCCCCCTTCATCATCCCACACATCCCCCCTTCATCATCCCCTTATCATCCCACACATCCCCCCTTCATCATCCCCTTGTAATCATCCCACACCCCCCCTTCATCATCCCCACCCCCCTTCATCATCCCCACACCCCCCCCCCTTCATCATCCTCTTCTCATCATTCGCCCTCAGTGGTCTTCAACCTGCGGACCTCCAGAGGTTTCAAAACTACAACTCCCAGCAAGCCCGGGCAGCCATCGGCTGTCTGGGCTTGCTGGGAGTTGTAGTTTTGAAACCTCCGGAGGTCCGCAGGTTGAAGACCACTGCGGCCTTCAACATCATCCAGCCCCCTCTCACCCCCTTTAGTTCTGAGTACTCACCTCCGCTCGGCGCTGGTCCGGTCCTGCAGGGCTGTCCGGTGAGGAGGTGGTCCGGGCTGCTATCTTCACCGGGGGCGCCTCTTCTCCGCGCTTCCGGCCCGGAATAGAGGCGTTGCCTTGACAATGACGCAGAAGTACGTTGGCAATGAACGCACCTCTGCGTCGTTGTCACGGCAACGTGACTATTCTGAGGCCGGGCCCGAAGCGCTTAGAAGAGGCCTCCCCGGTGAAGATAGCAGCCCGGAACCACTATCCCACCGGACCACCTCCACTCCGGACAGCCCTGCAGGACCGGACCAGCGCCGAGCGGAGGTGAATACTCAGAACTAAAGGGGGTGAGAGGGGGCTGGATGATGTTGAAGGCCGCAGTGGTCTTCAACCTGCGGACCTCCGGAGGTTTCAAAACTACAACTCCCAGCAAGCCCGGACAGCCGATGGCTGCCCGGGCTTGCTGGGAGATGTAGTTTTGAAACCTCTGGAAGTCCGCAGGTTGAAGACCACTGCGGGTGGGGGAGTTCACTCGAGTATAAGCCGAGGGGGGGTGTTTTCAGCACGAAAAATCGTGCTGAAAAACTCGGCTTATACTCGAGTATATACGGTAGATAGTAAGATATATAGATAGACAGTCAGATATATAGATAGACAGATATGAGATAGATAGAGTCAGATATATAGATAGACAGATAGGAGATAGATAGATAGATAGATAGATAGTCAGATAGATAGATAGACAGATAGGAGATAGATAGATAGATAGTCAGATAGATAGATAGGTGACAGACAGATATATTGCAGAATATCTGCTTGGTGTGAGTACAGTAAAAAATCACTCGAAACTCATGCAAACATAAGATATGAAATACATGTCTGTAATATCAGCCAGCCTTGTCTTGCCTACTCTCTGCTTTTTCCATAAATTGTCCAATGTTCTGATGGTTGAACCTTTGACTTTCTCAAATAAGACTCAGAATAATGGGGGACTAATGTAGACAAAATTATTTGATCTTATGAAAACAGAATTTATTGTGTAAATGTTATGTTCATGGGAATACAGACTGAAGAGATGATGGTTTGGAAAGTCCTGTGCCACCTCCAGTAAATGCTGACTGGTGACATTGTCGTTCAGCATCATATCATGGCTGCCATGGTGACTTTACTACAACGTTGTAGGAGGGTTGTGTCCGTCTGCAGCATGTGTATGTGTTGAATTTATAGATTAAAAAGTGTATTACTTCTTAAGAATTTAGGTTTGTAGGAATACATTTTTAGGCCATGTTCACACTGTGGAATTTACATGTGGAATGCGGCAGAAACATCTTGATTCAGGCCTCTGCAGAAAGAGTTGACATTAAAATGGAATTGGCGTCTATGGGGATGGCACGTCCGGTAGTTTGCAAAGTGTCTGCCAGACATTCTGCAAAAATTCTGTTGTGTCAACATGGCCTTTATTAAATATATGCCCCACCATAGAGGCAGTTATGTTAGGCCAATCATAAGAAGTATTTACATATAAATACTTTTAGCATATTAGAGACCAGAAAGTGCAACGTCATTATCACAGGATGGGGACATTTCATGATAGAACATACACTGGCTAACCAATATTTATGGGAAATATTATCAATGTCCTAACATTGTGCCTTGAATCTTGTGGCAGATGCTTTGTACTTTTATAGTCTGGTTTTATCAGATGTCAATATGTTGGACACAGTCATTCCCTAGGAGGTAATAAAATAAAGGCACTTGTAGCTTTTCACAGCTTGAGGAGATGACAATTTAGGGGTTGCCGATTAATGTCATATACTGTCTGCAGT
This sequence comes from Hyla sarda, assembly GCF_029499605.1. Taxonomy (NCBI): domain Eukaryota; kingdom Metazoa; phylum Chordata; class Amphibia; order Anura; family Hylidae; genus Hyla; species Hyla sarda. The sequence goes on from NC_079196.1 coordinate 99,106,596, forward strand.
TGCTCAAGCAATTGGTATAGAAAAAAAAAATGTAAATATTCTATATATTTATTCTGTCTGCCCTTCTTGTTTGCTGTCAATCACTTTGGAAGTATTGGCATTTCTCAAGTTTGCTGCTACTTTGGAATGTAGTCCTGCAAAGAGCAAATAGTCTTTCAGTCTGGAGTTATTTAACTAACCAGCAAACACACAGTGTTGTTGTGCTTGACCTTAAAGCTGTGGATTATCCTCACAATATTAACTTTGCATACCTGGTACTCAGGGCTGACATAAATTAAAGAAGCACTCCAGGAATTTTTGCTTAGATTTTGTAGAATAAGTTATTATTAGAGAATAATGTAAAGGTTCTGGCGTATGCCTTTTACTTACCTGTTTTAGCTGATAAGGCAGGCATAGGTTTTAAGTCATAGTCATTTGTATTTCCCCACTTTCTTATGCTGCCTAAATTTCCCATGAAGCCTATGGCTTTGCAGGGAGAGGATGTGGAGTCTCATTACTGCAGGTCCACTAATTATGCCAAATTAATCAGCCTGGCTGCTGGAGTCATGTCAAGTAAGACACAATAAGTGGATTAGTGTCAGTTAACTTTAATTTATTTAAAGAATGTTTAAATCCTTTTTGAGTACCCATTCTGGTGAGCATCGAGCTGGCAGTCCACCGCGTTGCAAACTACCACCTGTCCCAGCCCCTGCCTCTCAGCACACCCCCATGATCTGAGTGTACACTTGAAAAGGGAGGGACTGCAGTAACAGCAACTTGCACAGAAGCACAATTAACGTCTGCGCCATTGGATAAGTGGGCGAATACTGCTAGAAGTTGCTGCAGTGAAAAAGCTCATACTTGTATCTTAAAATTGAGCCGGCGGTCCTCCACGAGGCAAACTGCCACCTGTTCCAGCCCCACATGGCGGCACAATGACACAGCCTGGAGGTGGCAGCAGCATGAGGAGACCATATAGTGGCAGAATGACCCAGCCTGGAGGTGGCAACAGCCTTACCAGACCATAGGGCCTCACAATTGAAAAGTTTAAAGATATATTTTTTTAATTTAAATTGAAGATTTCAAATAGATGAACCTAAAAAGTTTCATTTAATGTGTCAGCAGCATGAGAAGACCATATCGCAGCACAATGACAGAGCATGGAGGTGGCAGCATCAGCATGAGGAGACCATATGGCGGCACAACGAGAGAGCCACGAGGTGGCAGCATCAGAATGAGGAGTCCATATGGGGGCACAATGACAGAGCCTTGAGGTGGCAGCAGAAGCATGAGGATACCATATGGCAGCACAATGACAGAGCCTGGAGGTGGTAGCATCAACATGAGGAGACCATATGGCAGCAGAATGACAGAGCCTGGAGGTGGCAGCATCAGCACGAGAAGACCATATGGTGGCACACAATTACAGAGCCTGGAGGTGGCAGCATCAGCATGAGGAATCCATATGGTGGCACAATGAGAAAGCCTGGAGGTGGCAGCATCATGAGACCATATGGCAGCACAATGACAGAGCCTGGAGTTGGCAGCATCAGTAGGAGACCATATGGTGATACAATGACAGAGCCTGGAGGTGGCAGCAGCAGCATGAGGGCCATGCCAACTGAGGGTTGACTCTGAGTAACCCACCGACTGTTGACTAGGGAGGTCAGGTGTCACTTGGGATTAAGTGGATGACCGAGTGAACCAATCACAGCTGCTGGGTTGCTGGTCGAGACACGACTACTAGCTGGTACCGGGAGCTCAGACCTCTCTCTGCAACATCTGCTGCCGCACGCCCCTACTCTGTTGCGACCTCTGCCTGCGCCTGATGAATTTATGCCTCTGTTACTCCTATGTGCACGTCCTGGCACTTCTCTGCCTGACATACTTATACACCAGCTGAGTGCGTATATGTTACACTTATGAGAGGAGGAAAATAAGCTCCACTAGGCTTAAAACGGTATTTGGCTACAAAAGCAGGTGTGTAGCTTTGGCTGGCGTTTCAGAGTAACTAGGCCCTTATGACTTTAACAGGAATAAAATCATACACCACATAGGTGTACGTACAGTATACACTTATGAGAGGAGGACTATGCTCTCCTCTACGATTAAAACTGTTTTATACTACAGAAACAAGTGTGTAGCTTTGGCTGGCCTTTCACAGTAACTAGGCCCAAATTATTTTAACAGGAAAAATATAAAGGACACCATGTAGGCGTATGTACAGTTTACACGTATGAGAGGAGGACTATAAGCTCCGCTACAAACTGTATAAGGCTACAAAAACAAGTGTATAGCTTTGGATGGTCTTTCACAGTAACTAGGCCCAAATTAGTTTGACAGAAAAAAAAAAAAACCACGTATACCACCTATGTACGCACAGGTTACACTTATGAGAGGACAACACGCTCCGCTACGTAACCTGTATTAGGCACTGAAATCAGGTGACTATGGCTTTTCGTACTCACCCTAACTGGCCCCTGTTAGCTTTAGAGTTGTAGTACAAACTAGTGCTGCAGCACAGAGTCGCTGTGTAGTTCAGCCCAGTACAGTATTATTATGCACTAATAGCAGGTGAAAATGGCTTTTAGTGCTTAGCCTAACTGGCCCCTATAAGCTTTAAAGTTGCTGTACACCACACTGCAGCAGTACAGAGTCGCTGTGTAGTACACCCAAAATATATATATATCTCTCTCTGTGCGTTTCTGCAGTGATTTGGGCTTGTGGTGAATCACTGCTGTGAAGCCGTTTTTTGTGCAATGCACACACACTGCTCTCTCTCTGTCTGCAATAAAACGCTCTCTCTGAAATACAACGCTGGAATGGCTGGCCGCAAGATGGCTGCCGAGTATATAGGGCTGTAACATCACAGGGCTGGCTGGCTGCTGGTAGTCTGCATGCTGCATGTGATTCAGGGTCATCTAGCCTACCCGCCTTCCCAGAGTTCCTTGCCCCCTGTCCTCACATGTGAATTCACCATTTTAGATGCCCTGGAGCCTGGACAACACTAAATGGAGTTTAATGAAGCGATTCGATTCATTGAATCGCGGCGATATTCAGATTCGTTGCTAATAAAATTTTTCCTGAAATTCGTAATAAATTCGGATTTGTCAGAATCGATTCGCTCATCCCTAGTTAGAATTACAACACAGACTTTGTTTGGATTAACATGATGCCCTCACCATTTTCAGCGTTTGGTACTTCTGAAGAGGAGCCCTATTCCTGAGACCTGTGTATTAAGATTTATTATCTCCAGTCAGAGCCTGTCTGACTTAAAGGGGTACTCTGGTGGAATTTTTATTTATTTTTTTAAATCAACAGGTGTCAGAAAAGTTAAACAGATTTGTAAATTACTTCGATTTAAAAATCCTAATCTTTCCAGTACTTATCAGCTGCTGTATGCTCCACAGGAAGTGCTTTCCTTTTTTTATTTATTTATTTTCTGTCAGACCACAGTGCTTTCTGCTGACACCTCGGACCATGTCAGGTTTGCTCCTGCTCTGGACAATTCCTGACATGAACAGAGGTGTCAGCAGAGAGCACTGTGGTCAGAAAGAAAATAATTTAAAAAAAGAAAAGAACTTCCTCTGGAGCATACAGCAGCTGATAAATACTGGAATGATTAAGATTTTTAAATAGAGGTAATTTACAAATCTTTTTAACTTTAAGACACCAGTTGATAAAAAAAAAACGTTTTCCACTGGAGTACCCCTTTAACCTCTTAAGGACCAAGGATGTACCGGCCCTTTCCTTTCTATAACGCGGGGCCGCGACATGGCCCCGCATCATAGCGGTTCGGGCCCGGCCTCTAACAATGTTAGAGGCCGGGACCCGTGGCTAATAGTGCGCTAATAATTACAAAATATAATTATAAAAATATATCATTAATTAAACCGCACACTCAATGGCGTATGCGCAAAAAAATTCCAAAATAGCGTATTTTTGGTCACTTTTTATATCAGATCACGGTGCAAAAAAATGAGCCCTTATACTGCCCCATATGCGGAAGAATAAAAAAAGTTATAGGGGTCAGAAGATGACAATTTTAAACATATACATTTTCCTGCGTGTGGTTATCATTTTTTTCAGAAGTAGAACAAAATCAAACCTATATAAGTAGGGTATCATTTTAATCATATGGACCTACAGAATAAAGAGAAGGTGTCATTTTTTCCGAAAAATGTACTGTGTAGAAACGGAAGCCCCCAAAAGTTACAAAATGGCGGGTTTTTTTTTCAATTTTGTCTCACAATGATTTTTTTTTTTCGTTTTGCCTTAGATTTTTGGGTAAAATGACTGATGTCATTACAAAGTAGAATTGGTGGCGCAAAAAATAAGCCATCATATGGATTTTTAGGTGCAAAATTGAAAGAGTTATGATTTTTTAAAGGTAAGGAGGAAAAAAAATCATAACTCAGGACTCAGACAATTTTATTTTTAAATTTTTCGTTTTTTCCTCCTCGCCTTCAAAAAATCACAACTCTTTTATATTTTCATCCACAGACTAGTATGAGGGCTTGTTTTTTGCATGACCAGTTGTCCGTTGTAATGCCATCACTCACTTTACCATAAAATGTATGGCACAATGAAAAAAATACTATGTGTGTGGGGAAATTAAGAAGAAAATTGCAATTTTGAAAATTTTGGAAGGTTTTGTTTTCACGCCGTAGAATTTACGGTAAAAATGACATGTGTTCTTTATTCTTTGGGTCAGTACAATTAAAATGATACCCATGATAAACATACTTTTCTATTATTGTTGCGCTTAAAAAAAATCTCAAACTTTTAAACCAAATTAGTACGTTTAAAATCCCCCTATTTTGAAGACTTATAACTTTTTCATTTTTCTGTATAAGCGGCGGTATAAGGGCACATTTTTGCGCCATGATCTGTACTTTTTATTGATACAATAGTTGCTTATATAAAACTTTTAATACATTTCTTATTAAAAAAATGTAAAATAAAATGTTATAAAAAAAAGCAGCTATTTTGGACTTTTTTTATTTTACGTTCACGCAGTTCACTGTACGGTATCATTAACATTTTATTTTTATAGTTCGGATATTTATGCACGCGGCGATACCAAATATGTATATAAAAAAAAAATTTACACTTTTTGGGGGCGAAATAGGGAAAATGGGACAATTTACATTTTTGTTGGGGGAGGGGGTTTTTCACATTTTTTTTAACTTTTTTTACTTTTATTTTTACACTTTAATAGTCCCCATAGGGGACAATTTATAGCAATCATTCAATTGCTAATACTGTTCAGTGCTATGCATAGGACATAGCACTGATCAGTATTATCGGTCATCTTCTGCTCTGGTCTGGTCTGCTCAATTACAGACCAGAGCAGAAGACCCGTGGAAGACAGCGGAGGCAGGTGAGGGGACCTCCGTCTGCCGTTCTGGATGATCGGATGGCTGCGGCAGCGCTGCGAGCGATCCCATCATCCATTTTAGTGACCGCAATGCTGCAGATGCCGTGATCTGTATTGATCATGGCATCTGAGGGGTTAATGGCAGACATCCACGCGATCGCGGATGTCCTCCATTACTGGTGGGTCCCTGGCTGCTATCATCAGCCAGTACCTGCCGCGCATGACCCGAGCATTGCTCCTATGCTCGTGGTTATGCATAGGACGTAAATGTACGTCCTGGTGCGTTAAGTACCAGCTCACCACGATGTACATTTATGTCCGGTGTCGTTAAGGGGTTCTCCATCATAAGGAGATTTTAGTACGTACCTGCCAGACAGTAATGGACATTCTTAGGAAGGATATGTGCTTGTCTTGGAGATTACCATAACACTGTGGCTAGCTTTTTATGAACTGGCTATTTCCTACAAATCCGATCATTCCCTGTTTGTAAGTGTGAAGTGAGGTAAGTGTTTCTCCCTCCCACACATCAGTCATCCCACCCATTGAAACACATCTGCAATAGACCAATGTTTTCTGACCAGCGTGCCTCCGGCTGTTGCAAAAACAGAATGATCTTCCGCCTACCTAGCAGTCGCTCCCCCTATGGAAGCAAAGACAGACTTCCTCTGAACACCTGACTAGTGATGTAATGTCTCAAGCCACACTGCAACATGGAAAAACCTGACATGACAGTCATTTTGTATGCTGTTAAAAATAAACCTTGGGGCAAAAAAAATCACAAGAATTGCGAGACCAGACAGAAGTACAGTCAAATAATTATATATATATATATATATATATATATATATATATATACACACACATACACACACACATTACATCCTGTACATGACCGTGAGCATCGGAGCGATGCTCTGGTCATGTGTGGGAGGTCCCGGCTGCTGATAGCAGCCAGAGAGCCGCTGGATGTGTTATGTATGGTAATATCGTCTTCTTCACCATCCCTGGGACAGCTTCCTGCCAGCAGTGATGGTGAGGACATGATGTTTAAAAGTGTTCCCAGCCAGCCCTTACATTACCAAGTGTTATATATGGTAAAATCTGATTATTTACAAATTTGTAAAAAAAAAAAAGTCTTAATCCTTCCAGTACTTATCAGCTGCTGTATACTACAAAGGAAGTTAGTTTCTTTTTGAATTTCTTTTCTGTCTGACCACAGTGCTCTCTGCTGACACCTCTGTCCATGTCAGGAACTGTCCAGAGCAGGAGAGGTTTGCAATGGGGATTTGTTCCTACTCTGGACAGTTCCTAAAATGCACAGAGGTGTTAGCAGAGAGCACTGTGGTCAGACAGAAAAGAAATTAGAAAAGAAAATAATGTATTTGGAGCATACAGCAGCTGATAAGTCCTGGAAGGATTAATATAAGATTTTTAAATAGAAGTCATTTACAAAGTTGTTTAAAGGAGTACTCTGGTGCAGACTACACCTGCTCCGTCCTGCAAAAAAAAAAAAAAACATCCCTCACCTTCCTGCGTTCCCGCGGAGACCCACTACAGGTGATCGGTCCTCCGGTCCATCTTCTTCATACTTCCAGGTGAATGAAGAGTCACATGGCGCTCAGCCTATTATGGGCCGAGGCAGAACATCGTGGCGGCCGGCGATAGGCTGAGCGCCATGTGACACTTCGTTCACACGGAAGTATGAAGAAGATGGACCGGAGGACCGATCAGCTGTAGTGGCGCTCCGCGGGAACCCAGGAAGGTGAGTGATGGTTTATTTTCATTTTTTTTTGCAGCCCGGGCAGGACGGAGCAGGAGTAGTCTGCTCCAGAGTACTCCTTTAACTTTCTGGCCCCAGTTGATTTAAAAAAAAAATAAAAAGAAGTTTTCCAGTGGGAAACCCCTTTAACCCCTTAAGGACTCAGCCCATTTTGGCCTTAAGGACTCAGACAATTTAATTTTTACGTTTTCATTTTTTCCTCCTCGCCTTCTAAAAATCATAACTCTTTTATATTTTCATCCACAGACTAGTATGAGGGCTTGTTTTTTGCGCGACCAGTTGTCCTTTGTAATGACATAACTCATTATATCATAAAATGTATGGCGCAACCAAAAAACACTTTTTGTGGGGAAATTATAACGAAAAACGCAATTTTGCTAATTTTGGAAGGTGTTGTTTTCACGCCGTACAATTTATGGTAAAAGTGACGTGTGTTCTTTATTCTGAGGGCCAATACGATTAAAATGATACCCATTATTATATACTTTTATATTATTGTTGCGCTTAAAAAAAATCACAAACTTTTTAACCAAATTAGTACGTTTATAATCCCTTTATTTTGATGACCTCTAACTTTTTTATTTTTCCGTATAAGTGGCGGTATGGGGGCTCATTTTTTGCGCCATGATCTGTACTTTTTTTTGATACCACATTTGCATATAAAAAACTTTTAATACATTTTTTATAATTTTTTTTTTAATAAAATGTATTAAAAAAGTAGGAATTTTGGACTTTTTAAATTTTTTTTCGTTCACGCCGTTCACCGTACGGGATCATTAACATTTTATTTTAATAGTTCGGACATTTACGCACGCGGCGATACCATATATGTCTATAAAAAATATTTTTTACGCTTTTTGGGGGTAAAATAGGAAAAAACGGACGTTTTACTTTTTTATTGGGGGAGGGGATTTTTCACTTTTTTTTTATTTACTTTTACATTTTTTTACATTTTTTTTTACACTTGAATAGTCCCCATAGGGGACTATTCATAGCAATACCATGATTGCTAATACTGATCTGTTCTATGTATAGGACATAGAACAGATCAGTATTATCGGTCATCTCCTGCTCTGGTCTGCTCGATCACAGACCAGAGCAGGAGATGCCGGGAGCCGCACGGAGGAAGGTGAGGGGACCTCCGTGCGGCGTTATGAATGATCGGATCCCCGCAGCAGCGCTGCGGGCGATCCGATCGTTCATTTAAATCGCGAACCGCCGCAGATGCCGGGATCTGTATTGATCCCGGCACCTGAGGGGTTAATGGCGGACGCCCGCGAGATTGCGGGCGTCGGCCATTGCCGGCGGGTCCCTGGCTGCGATTAGCAGCCGGGATCAGCCGCGCATGACACGGGCATCGCTCCGATGCCCGCGGTTATGCTTAGGACGTAAATGTACGTCCTGGTGCGTTAAGTACACCTCACCAGGACGTACATTTACGTCCTGCGTACTTAAGGGGTTAACAACAGCCAGTGAACAGCAGATTGCAGAGAAGTGAGACACCTAGTTACAATTTTGGAGCTTTTTTTTCTAGAGTAAAGGGTAACTTCTGGCAAACGGGGTCATTCACAAATATGGTACAGATCACATGGGATATCACATAGGGGGAGATTTATCAAAACCTGTCCAGAGGAAAGTTGCTGAGTTGCCCATAGCAACCAGATTGATTCTTCTTTCAAAATGAAAGAAGCGATCTGATTGGTTGCTATGGGCAACTCAGCAACTTTTCCTCTGGACAGGTTATGATAAATCTCCCCCACTGAGCTTAACCCCTTAAAAGGGGTACTCCACTGGAAAACATTTTCTTTAAAATCAACTGATGACAGAAAGTTATACAGATTTGTAAATTACTTATATTAAAAAATCCCAATCCTTCCAGTACTTATCAGCTGCTGTATAATTCACAGGAAGTTCTTTTCTTTTTGAATTTTCTTTCTGCCTGACCACAGTTTTTCTTTCTTCTTTTATTTTTCATCTATGTTCCTTGGTTCTCTCCTTTCTGAATCTACCTTTTTTTTTTAAATGCTGTCATGTTTACCTACCTTTTATGTTCAACATTATATCCAGTATCTATGGTATAATAGACCTTCAGATCTGACATGCACTTTATTTATACCATTATTTATATTATTCTTACCAATATTATTTTACTATTATAGACTAAATTATTGGCATTCATATTTATATATGTATACCTCTTATCTTCTACTGCACTTTATGACACTTGCACTTTACATAATGTATTTAATTTTTTGTGTGTGTATGCATATTAGGGTTTATGTACATACACAGATATTTCACTACATATTCATATAATTTTAAATTATACACTTTTTACCTTTTTTATTATCTCCCATTATCACACACATTTATATATCGGTTTTCACATATATACAATCCCTCTTCTTTATTTTATTGCACCTCCTCCAGACCCCACTGTCCATTCTTGACCCATCTGTACTTCTCCAGACCCCTCTCTCCACTCCTGACCCCTCTATTCTCCTCCAGACCCCTCTATTCTCTTGCAGGTTGAGTCACCGTGTACATACATTATATTACTTATCCTGTACTGATCCTGAGTTATATCTTGTATTATACTCCAGAACTGTACTCACTATTCTGCTGGTGAGGTCACTGTGTACATACATTACATTACTTATCCTGTACTGATCCTTTGTTATATCCTGTATTATACTCCAGAGCTGTACTCACTATTCTGCTGGAGAAGTCACTCAGTACATATGCTACACTTTGACCCGCCATGCCATTTTAGTGTGCTTCGCTGACCACTGCCAGCCAGAGCTGCCATTGACACAAGGAGGGTGAGAGCCTGCAGAAAGAACAGATTTGGAGGTACCACTATTAGATAGAAGCTTAACTTTGTTGTAGAATAGTGTAACACTCAGGACATACACTGACTACAACATAATATAATGATAATATTCCTCCTTGTATACTGGTATTATTGGTAATGTTGATCTCAGTATACAGGATTTGGTCAGTAACAATATGATGGCAATATATATGGTGATAATATTGTCCTGCACCTGTGTAACTTATATTGCTCTTGTTACCACTGTACATTGAGAAATAAAAAGTTTACACAGCCTCTCTGCCAAGATCACCTATTTAATACCGGCGAAGTGCCGCACACAAGTCGGTTTTTGGGTCTGTCCCTCTGCACGGACATCCACAACACACTTTCAGCCATTTAGCTGTGTGGGCATGCACTCTCTGGCAACGCTACTGGTAATAAAGGGTAGATAAAGAACTTCAGCTATTAACATAAGGGAAAACTTTTCTGCTTTAAAAAACGCTTTTGTAAGCGGGTTTCCCGGTTTTTGCTTACGTGTGATTTATTTATCAAGGTCGTGCGACTATTTCATAAATAGGTCATACGTAAGCAAATGTAAGTTTAAAAAAAAATTGTCATATAAAAGCCATACGTGTGAAAAGAATGATAATTCTCCTTCTATATATATTTTTTTTATTACATTCCACTATTATAATGTGGACAAATTTAATACACGTTTTACCCATATAACAACATCCTATGTCGATATTTGTATTATGGAGTTGTTGCTTAATATTATTTCTTCCCCACAGATGGCTTTGCATGATATATCCATACTGCACTGGCATTTATGATTTTCCCAGCTGAGTCATTCACATGGATTTCACGGAGCATGAGCACTCATCACTTACCTTCCACGGTTTGTTCACATTTTTTCTCACTTATTGTTTATCTTGGTTTGGTTTTGGCACCTGTCACTTCACTTTATCTAATACGCATGCGCTACAGGACGGACTGACACTCCCTTACTATCGTGGTATTGACGGCAGTGGTCTCACTGGGATCTCGCGCCCGGCCTGTCATGTGACTGGTTCTTGTCACGTACCCTCTGCCGGGTTGCGCGGTCTTGCTAGACAGATCACTGGCTGGCGGTGGTGGCCCGGCCAGTCGCGTGATCAGTTTCAGTCACGTGTTTCTGGCAGGGTTCCTGGTCTCGCGAGACTCATCACTGCTTACATATAGGGACATATGCAGGTATTCATGACCTTTATCCATGCATTGGCGGCAATATACCGATATTAGAGTACTCAGGAATGGCCACTTTTGTTAGTATGAATGTGATTGGCCCAAGTTTGCATTATATGGCCAATGTTGACCCAGCATTAGCCATGCCCCGTGAGGAAGCTCGATGAAGCGAAACATATGTAGGGGTCTGGCATGTCCCTGGGTAAGGCTTATTATTTAATCTATAAACAGGTAAAATGTGTATCAGCGCTAAGAGAGGTAGATACAGTGGTCCCTCAACATATGATATTAATTGGTTCCAGGAGAACCATCATATGTTGAAACAATCATATGTCGAGTACATATGTCTATGTAAAAATGGTAATTGGTTCTGGGGCCTCGGAACCATTGTATGCTGAATACATATCTCTATGGGAAACTGCTAATTGGTTCTGGGATGACCATTGTATGTGGAGTGTATGGTGAGTGTTTAACAAACCAGGGTACCTCCAGCTGTTGCACAACTACAACTCCCAGCATGCATGTACAGCCATTGACTGTCTGGGCATGCAGGAAGTTATAGTTTTGCAACAGCTGGAGGCACACTGATAGGGAAACATTGATGTATGGGGTGTATAGTGTGTATATGTATTGTATGTGATGTGTGACATCGCATACAGTACTGTACAGTTCTTTAAATACCTTCAGGGGTGGACAGAATGTCCTCCATTACCATCCTGCCGACTACAGCTCTATAGGAAAGGAAGGGGAGGGCAGCCAGCAGCTCATTGGATGCCTGCAGCAAGATGCTGCAGGCTATTGGCTATGGCTGCACTGGGGCTGGGGCTGCATCATATGTCGAGGCTGCCTTCAACATACGATGGCCTCTGAGAGGCCATCATATGTTGAAATGATCATATGTTGGGGCCATCATAAGTCGAGGGGTCACTGTAGTTTGAATGACACTTACTTGATTTCTGTAGAGAGAGTTCATATGAAGGGTATAATATTCAGCATTCACTGAAAAGAGACGTATGCCGTAAAAATATATATTATGTATACAACGGCTGTGTCTGATACTATTTGCTCGATATATTTACTATACTATTACTATACTATTACTATTTACTATATATTTACTTACATATCCACTTTATCTTACTTATAATTTTAAGTCCCAAGTCAGATACAGCAACTAGAATGATATGCTGGTATCTCTCTCTACAGAAATCAAGTAAGTGTCATTCAAACTACCTACCTCTCTTAGCGCTGATACACATTTTACCTGTTTATAGTTTATTTAATCTTGGAGTGGAAAGACCATAATTTGCGCTGGTACTATAAATGTCATATTTATTATACATCTGGTACTGGTTATATTATTTGTCTGTTACACTCTGCTATAATACTTGTCACTCTGTTTACTACCTATACTTTTAGCTCAGCATGAGTGTCAAATATACTTTTTTTTCTATATACCCATTCATAGCCTGCCCTGGTATGTGCTTACCATAGTGTTTTCCTACTGTGCCATTTCATCTTATTTATGTTTTATTGTCTGTATATTATTCAATAAAGATTATTTTTGTATTATTGTTATTACTGCCTTTGGTTAGTGTTCATTTTTTGGTGTAGAGAGTTAGTATCATACTACCCACATATACTTACCTTGCAGTGGTTTATCTCTTCAGAAGGTCTTTTGGAGTAGATATTGAAATTACTTTAATTTAAAAATCTTAATCCTTCCAGTACTTATCAGCTGCTGTATGCTCCACAGGAAGTTATTATGTTTTTTCTATTTCTTTTCTGTCTGACCACAGTGCTCTCTCTGCTGACACCTCTGTCCATGTAAGGAACTGTCAAAAGCAAGAGAGGTTTGCTATGGGGATTTGTTCCTGCTCTGGACAGTTCCTGACATGAACAGAGGTGTCAGCAGGCAGCACTGTGGTCAGGCAGAGAAAAAAAAAAAACACAGCAATAACCAGCAATGTTATTATTCTCCAAAAATGCATCCAGACCCTTTTTGAACTCTTTTACAGAGTTCACCATGACCACCTTCTCAGGCAGAGAATTGCACAGTCTCACTGCTCTTACAGTAAAGAACCCCTGTCTATGCTATACGTAGAGGATGCCCCCTTGTTATAGATACAGTCCAGAGTATAAATAGATCATGGGAGAGATCTCTGTACGGTCCCCTGATTTATTTATACATAGTTATTAGGTCTCCCCTAAGCCTTCTTTTTTCTAAATTAAATAACCCCAATTCTGATAATTTTCTGGGTACTGTAGTCCTCCCATTCCCCGTATTACTCTGGTTGCCCCTATTTGAACCCTCTCTAACTCCCCTATATCTTTCTTGTACACTGCTGCCCAGTACTGTACACAGTATTCTATGTGTGGTCTGACTAGTGATTTGTACAGCGGTAGAATAATTTCCTTGTCGTGGGCATCTATGCCCCTATTGATGCACCCTATAATTTTATTTGCCTTGGCAGCAGCTGCCCGACATTGGTCACTACAGTTAAATTTAATATGACTCCCAAGTACTAAGACTCCCAAGTACTTTTCCACATCAGTCATCCCAAGTGTTCTCCCATTTAATACATAACGTGTTTTTCCTCCCCATGTGCATTACCTTACATTTATCAGTGTTGAACCTCATCTGCCACTTCCCAGCCCAAACCTCCAACCTATCCAGATCCATTTGTAACAGTGCACTGTCCTCTATTGTGTTTACCGCTTTACAGAGTTTAGTATCATCTGCAAAGATTGCTACTTCACTATTCAACCCCTCTTCAAGGTCATTATTAAATAGGACAGGACCCAAGACGGACCCCTGTGGTACCCCACTAGTAACAGTCACCCAATCAGAATAAGTACCATTAACCACCCTCTGTTTCCTATCACTGAGCCAGTTACTTACCCACTTACACACATTGTCCCCCAGCCCAATCCTTCTCATTTTATGCACCAACCTTTTATGTGGAACCGTATCAAATGCTTTGGAAAAATCCAGATATATGACATCCAGCAATTCCCCCTGGTCCAGTCTGGAGCTCACCTCCTCATAAAAGCTGATCAGGTTAGTTTGACAGGACCGATCCCTCATAAAGCCATGCTGATATGGAGTCATACATTTATTTTTATCAAGATATTCCAAAATAGCATTTCTTAGAAAACCCTCAAACAATTTACATACAAGGGAGGTTAAACTAACAGGTCTAGTAATTTACAAAATCTGTATAACTTTCTGGCACCAGTTTATTTAAAAGAATTTTTTTTCCAGTGGAGTACCCCTTAAATGACGAAGCCCATTATGACCTTAAAGGGGTACCGGCCTTACGGTGCTTACACATCTTATCCCCTATCCTTTGGATTGGGGTTAAGATGTGTAAGCACCGGAGTACCCCTTTAAGGACCAGAGCATCTGACCACTGTCATTTTAAGCATTAATAACTTTAGAGAGGAGCGAACTTCCAGTAATTCGATTCTCAGCAGTTGCTGACTTTTCCTGCATAAATTAGTTCAGCTTTCAGGTGCACAGGTGGGCTGGAAAGGTGGATACAGTCCTAGAGAGAGTCTCCTAGGACCGTATTCACCTTTTCCAGCCCACCGGAGCACCTGAAAGCTGAAATAATTTATGCAGGATAAAGTCAGCAACCGCCGAGCCGGTTCGTGATGAATCGAATTACTGTAAGTTTGCTCATCTCTAATTCCGATTCCAAGATAGTTTTTTCATGACATATTCTACTTTAACATAGTGGTAAATTTCCGTCGATACTTGCATCATTTCTTGGTGAAAAATGTGAAAATGTTGAATTTTTTCTAGCTTTGAAGCTCTCTGCTTGCAAGGAACATACATAGACATACCAAATAAATGATATATTGATTCACATATACAATATGTCTACTTTATATCTGCATCATAAAGTTGACATGCTTTTACTTTTTGAAGACATCAGAGGGCTTCAAAGTTTAGCAGCAATTTTCAAATTTTTCAAAATTGGAATTTTTCAGGGACCAGTTCAGTTTGAAGTGGATTTTTGGGGCCTTCATATTAGAAATACCAAATAAATGACCCCATTATAAAAACTGCCCCTCCCATAGACTTGCATCCTTTGGATAGGAGATAAGATGTCTTAGGGCAGGAGTACCCCTTTTATACCCCACAGGTGTTTGATAAATGTTCATTAAAGTGGGATGTGAAAAGGAAAAATTTAATTTTTTACACTAAAATGCTGGGGGTTACACCAAATGATTATTTTTCACAAGTGGTAATAGGAGAAAATGTCCCCCAAAATTTGTAAATAAATTTCTTCAGATTAAGGACATATTTGGATGTAAACTGCTCTGCGGGTGCACACCAGGTCTCAGAAGAGCAGGAGCACCATTCGCCTTTTGGAGAATTTTGCTGGAATCAGAGTCATGGGCCTTGAGCGTTTATAGAGCCATCATGGTGCCAGAACAAAGGGACCCCCCCCCCCCCCCTCAAGTGCCATTATTTTTGAAACTACACTCTCCCTCAGGTGTTTTGAACAGTGGTCCGTAAAATGACAAAATAGTTTTTTCTTCACAAAAATGCTGGTATTACCCTTATTTTTTCATCTGCACAACGGGTAATAGGAGAAAATGCCTCCCATATTTTGTAACCCCATTTCTTCTGAGTATGGAAATACCCCATATGTGGACGTAACATCCTGTGCGGGCACATAACAGGGCTCCAGTCATGGAGCTATGTTTGCATTTGAGGCCTAAGGCATATCAGTAGCTGACAGCTACATACATTCAGAGGAAAATAACAAAAAGGAACACCCACACGTGACTCCATTACAGACAGTTAAAATTTAGAATGTACTCTGGACTGGTACATTGGGGTCAAATTATGGAAAATTAAAATGAAAAGATAAAAAGGATAAAAAATGTAGTACTCCATGGAAGTTTGATACTCCCTGAAGCAATCCTTAATGCAGAGGCCCGGATGATCGGAGCAAGTGTCATATTGAGTGGTAGTGACCTTCCATATCCCCCTCTTGTGTCACACTCTGCATTTTTTCTGGGATCGTCCCTTCTTTCCAGTGTGGGGGACCGAAACTGGGAAGTGCTGGCCTGGGACGACCCTGGCACCTATATTTCCAGTTCCTTGGGAACTCCGGCCTGCTCTTTCCTGGTTGCCAAAGATTAGGGCCCTTAGGACTTCTTCTTGGAACTAGAGGAATGTCCCTGTGTTACCAGCGTACTGAGACAGTACAAAATAGTGGTACATGGCAACCTGGACCACGTAGACCGCAACTTTTTTGTAACATGCCCGTGTTTTCCACATGGCTATGTATGGCTTGAGGACTTGATCAGAGAGATTAACTCCCCCCATATACCGATTGCAGTCCAAAATAAAATCGGGCTTGAGGACCATTGTTGTGGTACCTCGCACAGGGACAGGTGAGCTGCAGTTACCTTGAATTGTGATCAGCATAAGGACATCCCGCTTATCCTTATACCTGACCAGCAACAGGTTTTCATGGGTAAGGGCACGGGACTCACCCTTGGGCATAGGTGTCTGGATAAAATTTAGAGGGAGGCCTCTCTGGTTCTTCCGCACGGTCCCAGAAGCAGATGTGGATCTGGCGGCGAGGGATGTGAAGAGAGGGATGCTGGTATAAAAGTTGTCCACATACACATGGTAATCCTTATCCAGCAATGGGTGCAAAAGGTCCCAAACGAGTTTCCCGTTAACACCCAGAGTTCTGTAGGTTCAATACGGGAATCCTGTCCCTCGTAAACTCTAAACTTGCAAGTGTTCCCCGGAGGTACATGCCATACCTCGGAATGTATTGGTAGAAGATGAGTCTCCCCTTAAAACTGAAAAGAGACTCATCAACAGAGAGCTCCCTTTGGATTGATGACTGGCCTTACTTTGTAAAGCTGGTCATAGTCAGGATCACCTTGGGGGGGGCGACATGCTGCATTATCAGTGTAATGCAGGCATTTCCATATGGCCTCAAACCGTCCCCGTGTTATAGCCATACTGTAGATTGGGGTCTGAGAGAGGACATCCCTGCTCCAGTATTGCCTGACACTTTTTTTTTGTCTAGGTCCATATGCAGCACGAGGCCCCAAAACATCCTCATTTCGGCTGCATTGATGGACCTATTGTACATAGCCAAAAAGGAATCTGGGTGGTGGGCGATGACCTGTTGGGCGTACAAGTTTGTTTGCTCCACCATTAGATTCACAAAGTCGTCACACTGAAATATAGACCTTTTTAGTTATAAATTTCAGTGTATCCGACTATGTCAATCTGAATTCCTGAGTCACCAACAAACTCAGGAATCCGAGGCTGATATCCATCTGGGGGTCTCCAGACAGGTACACCAGTAGGGGGCTCAGGTAAAATTGTCTGGGGGGGGGGGGGGGGGTCGGACTACTATTACAAGCAGTATGGGCCACTATCATCAGTATGGGCCACTCCACCGCCGAATATGCCCGGCGGGCCATCATTTTTTTTTTCTTGTACGGGCGCGCGCGCGCGGGGGGGGGGGGGGGATATGGATTTTGATGCAACTATGTAACGGTGTGTGATTATATATCACATCATTATATTATAACAACAAGAAAAAAATAAAAGAGGTGGCAAAACACAACGGACCAATTAGGGTATTTTATTTTTTTTGACACAACACTTACCTGTCCCTCCCTAAAACTCTCCCTGCACAGAGTGGCAGGAGTCCACTTACTCTGCCCTGAGGGGCACAGATCTTCACAGAGTGGAGTCCGCATATCGCTGGTCTGAATTGACTCGGGACGCCCCCTGGCATTGGCATGGGATGCCTGCTGAATGATTTCAGCAGGCATCCCATTCCGTTCACCGCCCTGATAATGGCGGTGAACAGAAGTGTCCAGGGCGTACAGGTACGCTCTGGGTCCTTAACGACGCAGGACGTATATTTACGTCCTGCACCGGCTCCAGCTATATAATGCGGGGTCACGAGGTGACCCCGCGTCATATCGGGTCAGTTTACAGGACACCGGGAGGATCCCTAACTGCCTCCTCAGTGTCCGATCGGTGAATCTGACTGCTCCTGCCTGAGCTCCAGGCAGGAGCAGTCAAGTGCCTATAACACTGATCCATGGCATGTTAATACATGCCAGTGATCAGTGTAAAAGATCAGTGTGTGCAGTGTTATAGCCCCCTATGGGAGCTATAACACTGCAAAAAAAAAAAAAAAAAGTAAACAAAATGTGTTAATATATATGATTTAACCCCTTCCCTAATAAAAGTTTGAAATCACCCCCCTTTTCCCACTTAAAAAAAAAAAAGAAACTGTAAATACAAATAAACATATGTGGTATCGCCGCATGCGTAAATTTCCTAACTATAAAAATATATACCGTATATACTCGAGTATAAGCCGACCCGAGTATAAGCCGAGACCCCTAATTTCAACCCAAAATCCCAGGAAAAGTTATTGACTCGAGTATAAGCCTAGGGTGGGAAATACCTCATCCCCCCCTGTCATCATCCAGACCCGTCATTAACATCCTCATCATCATCATCCCCTTGTCATCATCCCACACATCCCCCCTTCATCATCCCCTTATCATCCCACACATCCCCCCTTCATCATCCCCTTATCATCCCACACATCCCCCCTTCATCATCCCCTTATCATCCCGCACATCCCCCCTTCATCATCCCCTTATCATCCCACACATCCCCCCTTCATCATCCCCTTATCATCCCACACATCCCCCCTTCATCATCCCCTTGTAATCATCCCACACCCCCCCTTCATCATCCCCACACCCCCCCCCCCTTCATCATCCTCTTCTCATCATTCGCCCTCAGTGGTCTTCAACCTGCGGACCTCCAGAGGTTTCAAAACTACAACTCCCAGCAAGCCCGGGCAGCCATCGGCTGTCCGGGCTTGCTGGGAGTTGTAGTTTTGAAACCTCCAGAGGTCCGCAGGTTGAAGACCACTGCGGCCTTCAACATCATCCAGCCCCCTCTCACCCCCTTTAGTTCTGAGTACTCACCTCCGCTCGGCGCTGGTCCGGTCCTGCAGGGCTGTCCGGTGAGGAGGTGGTCCGGGCTGCTATCTTCACCGGGGGCGCCTCTTCTCCGCGCTTCCGGCCCGGAATAGAGGCGTTGCCTTGACAATGACGCAGAATTACGTTGGCAATGAACGTACCTCTGCGTCGTTGTCACGGCAACGTGACTATTCTGAGGCCGGGCCCGAAGCGCTTAGAAGAGGCCTCCCCGGTGAAGATAGCAGCCCGGAACACTATCCCACCGGACCACCTCCTCACCGGACAGTCCTGCAGGACCGGACCAGCGCCGAGCGGAGGTGAGTACTCAGAACTAAAGGGGGTGAGAGGGGGCTGGATGATGTTGAAGGCCGCAGTGGTCTTCAACCTGCGGACCTCCGGAGGTTTCAAAACTACAACTCCCAGCAAGCCCGGACAGCCGATGGCTGCCCGGGCTTGCTGGGAGTTGTAGTTTTGAAACCTCTGGAGGTCCGCAGGTTGAAGACCACTGCGGGTGGGGGAGTTCACTCGAGTATAAGCCGAGGGGGGTGTTTTCAGCACGAAAAATCGTGCTGAAAAACTCGGCTTATACTCGAGTATATACGGTAATTAATTAAACTGCACGGTCAATGGTGTACATGTAAAAAATTCCAAAGTCCAAAATAGCGTATTTTTGGTGACTTTTCATACCGTTAAAAAATGAGTAAAAAGTGATCAAAAAGTCAGATTAAAACTAAAATGGTACAGCTAAAAACTTCAGATCACGATGCAAAATAATTAGCCCTCATACACAAAAAAATAAAAAATAAAGTTATAGGGGTCAGAAGATGACAATTTTAAACGTATAAATTTTCCTGCATGTAGTTATGATTTTTTCCAGAAGTACGACAAAATCAAACCTATATAAGTAGGGTATCATTTTAATCTTATGGACCTACAGAATAAAGAGAAGGTGTCATTTTTACCGAAAATGTACTGTGTAGAAACGGAAGCCCCCAAAAGTAACAAAATGGCGGGTTTTTCTTTCAATTTTGTCTCACAATGATTTTTTTTTCCGTTTCGCCATAGATTTTTGGGTAAAATGACTGACATCATTACAAAGTAGAACAGGTGGCGCAAAAAATAACCCATCATATGGATTTTTAGGTGCAAAATTGAAAGAGTTATGATTTTTTTTTAAAGGTAAGGAGTAAAAAACAAAAATGCAAAAACGGAAAAACCCCAGGTCCTTAACCCCATTTTGGCCTTAAGGACTCAGACAATTTAATTTTTATGTTTTCATTTTTTCCTCCTCGCCTTCTAAAAATCATAACTCTTTTATATTTTCATCGCCAGACTAGTATGAGGGCTTGTTTTTTGCGCGACCAGTTATCCTTTGTAATGACATAACTCATTATATCATAAAATGTATGGCGCAACCAAAAAACACTATTTTTGTGGGGAAATTAAAAAGAAAAACGCAATTTTGCTAATTTTGGAAGGTTTTGTTTTCACGCCGTACAATTTACGGTAAAAATGACGTGTGTTCTTTATTCTGAGGGTCAATACGATTAAAATGATACCCATTATTACATACTTTTATATTATTGTTGTGCTTAAAAAAATCACAAACTTTTTAACCAAATTAGTACGTTTATAATCCCTTTATTTTGATGACCTCTAACTTTTTTATTTTTCCGTATAAGCGGCGGTATGAAGGCTCATTTTTTGCGCCATGATCTGTACTTTTTTTTTTATACCACATTTGCATATAAAAAACTTTTAATACATTTTTAATAATTTTTTTAATAAAATGTATTAAAAAAGTAGCAATTTTGGACTTTTTTTTTACGTTCACGCAGTTCACCGTACGGGATCATTAACATTTTATTTTAATAGTTCCGACATTTACGCACGCGGCGATACCAAATATGTCTATAAAATTTATTTTTTACGCTTTTTGGGGTAAAATAGGAAAAAACTGGCGTTTTACTTTTTTATTGGGGGAGGGGATTTTTCACTTTTTTTTTTTTTTTTTTACACTTGAATAGTCCCCATAGGGGACTATTCATAGCAATACCATGATTGCTAATACTGATCTGTTCTATGTATAGGACATAGAACAGATCAGTGTTATCGGCTATCTTCTGTTCTGGTCTGCTCGATCTCAGACCAGAGCAGAAGACGCCGGGAGCCGGAAGGTGATGGGACCTCCATGCGGCGTTCTGAATGATCGGATCCCCGCAGCAGCGCTGCGGGCGATCCAATCGTTCATTTAAATCGTGCACTGCC
Organism: Hyla sarda; assembly: GCF_029499605.1. Lineage (NCBI taxonomy): Eukaryota > Metazoa > Chordata > Amphibia > Anura > Hylidae > Hyla > Hyla sarda. Next base: position 99,128,046 of record NC_079196.1, read on the forward strand.
GCAGATGCCGGGATCTGTATTGATCCCGGCACCTGAGGGGTTAAAGGCGGGCGGCGATCAGCAACCGGGATCAGCCGCGCATGACACGGGCATCGCTCCGATGCCCGCGGTTATGCACAGGACGTAAATGTACGTCCTGGTGCGTTAAGTACCACCGCAACAGGACGTACATTTACGTCCTGCGTCCTTAAGGGGTTAAAGGTGTACTCCGGTTGGTCAACGTGTTTTTCCATTTTTGACTTACACTATTTGCTTTGTTTCATTTCTATTCTTGTTGTTTAGGCGACTCTATTTCCATTCTTTGTTGTCTTTTTTTCCCCCACTTTGTTTTCCTATCTTTGCTTCTATTTCCTGTTTCTTACTGTGCTGAAAACTACAAATCATCAAAAATCCAAAATTGTAGACTAAAATATAACCTTTATTGGATTACCTTAAAAACCATGCCCCTATTGGGCTAACAACAATTCCACACCAAAATAAAGTGCTCAAATTCGTGACCAATTCAACAAAACTTGAAAAGTAAATATAGTACAAATATAATATAAAATTGGTATAAGTATCGCTTCTGACTACCACTCTCCCTAAACCCTTGACTCGGGGGATATAGAAATATGGGAACATAGAAATATCAATATAAGTGTTCATCAAATATTCTCTGTGATTATTAGATAGACTTGAAAAGCTTGGATACATTTATAGATAGTGAAAAATCTATGTAATTTGACCCACCGGTGCACATATGGGCCCACTTACACTCTATTGTACATCCAGATAAATATTAGTATCTCAGGTACCTTATTAACATTACCACAGGTCATACTCAACCTCTCCAGCACATAGAAAGAGGGGTTTTACAAAGAGAATATCAGGTACATCATTATACATGTCCCCCAGTTATACCCAGATTAGCATAAATGAACAGGGGCAAACAAGTGTCTTCTATGAAGCGATACTTATTCTGTCAGATAAAGGGATATTCATGTCTCAACGCGTTTCCTTGCTTAGGTCGTCAGGAGGCTGATAAGGGCTTGATGCAGTGAGCACGCCATGGTTGCAAGTGATGGTCTGATAAGAAATGCAGCCGCATTATATATTGATATTTCTATATCCCCATATCAGCGACACTGTGGAAACCCTAACCTTGATGTATTTATTATCATAGATATATATAGGGATTGGTCCACCTAGTGAGTCAGAAAATAACACTAGTAAGTGAGCTAGTTCATCTAGGGACACCTCGTAAGACCAGACTAGGTTCCAGAGCGGGGCCGTCCTTATCAGGACGTCAACTCCGCCTAGGGCAGGCTTATAGAATAGGGGTATTGTAGGGCGTACCAGGTTCCTGACCCCACCCTGCCTGTTGTCCCATAACCAACCCCCCCCCCCGAGTCAAGGGGTTAGGGAGAGTGATAGTCAGAAGTGATACTTATACCAATTACCGTATATATTATATTATATTTGTAATATATTTACTTTTCAAGTTTTGTGGTAATTGGTCACGAATTTGAGCACTTTATTTTGGTGTTGAATTGTTGTTAGCCCAATAGGGGCATGGTTTTTAATGTAATCCAATAACGGTTATATTCTAGTCTACAATTTTGGATTTTTGATGCTTTGGTGGTAGACTATTAGTATCGATATTTAGATTTTGAAAACTACAAATCCCAGCATGCCACATGCCTTGCTGGTTTGGGGCAGCTCCTTTATTTTTTATTTTTTCCACCCTTTACCCACCCTACTATTTTCCCGGGTCGGCCCCCTTATACACAGCACACTAATATAAGCCCTGGTTGGGATACACTGGCATACACACACACAAAAGGGACTACAACTCCCAGCATGTGTCATTCAGTAGTCTTCAGTATAACACCAGCATTCTACCTCTGTAGTCTCCTGGGGGTTGTAGTTCACCACACCTCTATAGGGCATACACCAGTGTTTCCCAACCAGGGTGCCTCCAGGTGTTGCAAAACTACTACTACCAGCATGCCCGGACAGCCAAAATCTGTCTGGGCATGCAGGGAGTTGTAGTTTTGATACAGCTGAAGACACCCTGGTTGAGAAACAATGCACTTTGTTTGTAATATACTCAATAGGCTAGGCCAGTGTTTCCCAATCAGTGTGCCTCCAGCTGTTGCAAAACTACAACTCCCAGCATGCCCAAAGTTGCAAAACTACAACTCCCAGGCATGCTGGGAGTTGTAGTTTTGATACAGTTGGAGGCAGACTGGTTTGGAAACACTAGCATACACACACATAACAGGGACTACAACTCCCAGCATGTGTCATTCAGGAATACCCCCCCCCCCTTCACACACAGAAATCATCCCGTCTGAGATTTATTCCCCTGCAGTCTATACATCCCCAGCCCGTGCACCTTGTTATCACTTCACATACATCTTCTCTGTCTTCTCCTCTATGCAGACCTGCGTCCTCACAAGACAAAGCAGGGGGAGGGGAGATGAGGAGCTGTGTAGGAGCTTCTTGCTCTTATGCACACCTGTGACCACCTGGAGGGGGAGATGGGGGGGCGTGGCCTATCTCTGTCATGCACACCTGTGACCACCAGGAGGGGGAGATGAGGGGGCGTGGCCTATCTCTGTCATGCACACCTGTGACCACCTGGAGGGGGAGATGGGGGGCGTGGCCTATCTCTGTCATGCACACCTGTGACCACCTGGAGGGGGAGATGAGGGGGCGTGGCCTATCTCTGTCATGCACACCTGTGACCACCTGGAGGGGGTGATGAGGGGGCGTGGCCTATCTCTGTCATGCACACCTGTGACCACCTGGAGGGGGAGATGTGGGGAGCGTGGCCTTTCTCTGTCATGCAGTTTTGAAAGAACAGAGAAAAATAAAACATGACATCTTGTCCACAGCCTAATCCTAACCTGTGGACAACAATCAGAGATCCAACACAGAACTACAGAACTTCCTGGCCCACAAACAGGTAAGAAAAAAAAAGACACATGCTACACAAACATATAATACATGTCAATTGCAAAAACATGAACATTAAAGAAGATGCAATATGGCCAGAAATCTTAACCACCGGAGTACCCCTTTAACCCCTTAAGGACGCAGCCCATTTGGGCCTTAACCCCTTAAGGACCAAGGACGTACCGGTACGTCCTTGGTCCTGCTCTTCTGATATAACGCGGGGTTACACAGTAACCCCGCGTCATATCATGGCGGGCCCGGCGTCATAGTGCCGGGACCCGCCTCTAATAGCGCGCAGCGCCGATCGCGGCGCCGCGCGCTATTAACCCTTTAGCCGCGCGCTCAGAGCTGAGCCGCGCGGCTAAAAGTGAAAGTGAAAGTTCCCGGCTAGCTCAGTCGAGCTGTTCGGGATAGCCGCGGCTAATCGCGGCATCCCGAACAGCTGACAGGACAGCGGGAGGGCCCCTTCCTGCCTCCTCGCTGTCCGATCGCCGAATGACTGCTCAGTGCCTGAGATCCAGGCATGAGCAGTCATGCGGCAGAATCGTTGGTCACTGGTTTCTTATGAGAAACCAGTGATCAACATAGAAGATCAGTGTGTGCAGTGTTATAGGTCCCTATCGTTAATTAAACCGCACGGTCAATGGCGTGCGCGCAAAAAAATTCCAAAGTCCAAAATAGTGCATTTTTGGTCACTTTTTATATCATCAAAAAATTAATAAAAAGCGGTCAATAAGTCCTATCAATGCAAAAATGGTACCGTTAAAAACTTCAGATCACGGCGCAAAAAATGAGCCCTCATACCACCCCATACACGGAAAAATAAAAAAGTTATAGGGGTCAGAAGATGACAATTTTAAACGTATTAATTTTCCTGCATGTAGTTATGATTTTTTCCAGAAGTCCGACAAAATCAAACCTATATAAGTAGGGTACCATTTTAATCGTATGGACCTACAGAATAAATATCAGGTGTCATTTTTACCGAAAAATGTACTACGTAGAAACGGAAGCCCCCAAAAGTTACAAAACAGCGTTTTTTTTTCAATTTTGTCGCACAATGATTTTTTTTCCCGCTTCACCATAGATTTTTGGGCAAAATGACTGACGTCATTACAAAGTAGAATTGGTGGCGCAAAAAATAAGCCATCATATGGATTTTTAGGTGTAAATTTGAAAGAGTTATGATTTTTTAAAGGCAAGGAGCAAAAAACGAAAATGCAAAAACGGAAAAACCTCCGGTCCTTAAGGGGTTAAAGGACAACTGCAGCGCAATATACACAATATACACTTATCCCCTATCTACAAGATAGGGGATAAGTGTTTGATCGCGGGGGGTCCGAACGCTGGGACCCCCCGAGATCTCCCTAACGGGGTGCCGCCATTAGTGTTCATAGTGAATCTCCTCCCCGTCCCCATACAGTTCTATGGGGGGGCCGGGGTGGCACGAACACTGCCTCCCCGCCTCTCCCATATAGATGCATGCAGGAGGCATGCCGGCCGCAACGTCATGCTGTGGCAGGCATGCCCCCTGCACAGGAGAGCCACGGCACAGTACAGGAGATGGTGGGAGGTCCCAGCGGTCGGACCCCCCACGATCAAACACTTATCCCCTATCTTGTAGATAGGAGATAAATGTATATTGCGCTGCAGTTGTCCTTTAAGGACGCAGAAATTTTTATTTTTACGTTTTCATTTTTTCCTCCTCGCCTTCAAAAAATCATAACTCTTTTATATTTTCATCCACAGACTAGTCTGAGGGCTTGTTTTCTGTGCGACCAGTTGTCCGTTGTAACGCCATCACTCACTTTACCATAAAATGTATGGTGCAACCAAAAAAATACTAATTGTGTGGCGAAATTAAAAAGAAAACCGCAATTTTGCTAATTTTGGAAGGTTTCGTTTTCACGCCGTACAATTTATGGTAAAAGTGACATGTGTTCTTTATTCTTTGGGTCAATACGATTAAAATGATACCCGTGATAACATACTTTTCTATTACTGTTGCGCTTAAAAAAAAATAACAAACTTTTTAACCAAATTAGTACGTTTAAGATCCCCCTATTTTGAAGACCTACAACTTTTTCATTTTTCCGTATAAGCAGTGGGATGAGGGCTCATTTTTTGCGCCGTGATCTGTACTTTTTATTGATCCCATATTTGCTTATATAAAACTTTTAATACATTTTTTATTAATTTTTGGGGGAATAAAATGTTATAAAAAAGCAGCTATTTTGGGAAAAAAAAATTTTTTATTCACGCCGCTCACCGTACGGTATCATTAACATTTTATTTTAATAGTTCAGATATTTACGCACGCGGGAAGGCAGATCAGAGCAGAAGACTCCCGGAAGACAGCGAAGCCAGGTGAGGGGACCTCCGGCTGCCGTGCTGGATGATCGGATCGCTGCGGCAGCTAAGCGGCCGATCCGATCATCCAATTAAGTGACCGTGATGCTGCAGATGCCGTTATCGGTATTGATCACGGCATCTGAGGGGTTAATGGCGGACATCCGCGGGATCGCGGATGTCCGCCATTACCGGCGGGTCCCTGGCTGCGATCAACAGCCGGGACCTGCCGCGCATGATCCGGGCATCGCTCCGATGACCGCGGTTATGTTTAGGATGTAAATGTACGTCCTGGTGCGTTAAGTACCACCTCACCAGGACGTACATTTACGTCCTTCGTCGTTAAGGGGTTAAGTCCCAGGACATACCTGTACACCCTGTGTCCTGGAAGGGTTCAAAGTGATCATTTAATTGTGAGTATGATATGCTTAATGGGGGACATGTATCATTTCCAGTGTATAATAGAAGTTGTTTTACCCCTCTGCCTGTTGTCTAAATTTGGTGCAGCTGCGTTAAATTTATCATTCTTGTGCAGCTACTTTCTTGAATTGCGTTTAAATTTAGAATTCTCCTCAGAGCATAAATTTACACCGCAGCTCTATTTAGTAGGAGCTTTGTCTGCAGCATATCTGCACCTAAACAGTAATTGGGTCCTCGTTATTAGTTTTAGAATTTTTTTTCTTCATTATGTAGAGTTTTAATCTCACAATAATACCACTTTTTGCACCCAATTATAACACATCAATTATACCAATGTCCTTATTCTTCATTTAACATCTGTGACACCCCTGTGCAAATCACCTCAAATGTACATGGTGCACTCTACCTTATGGGACTTGTGCGCCCGCAGAGCACTTTGCGCCCACATATGTGGTATCTCTGTACTCTAGCTAAATTGTGTCCCAAAAAATGGTTTTTTTTTTTTCCCATTTACCTCTTGTGAAAATGTAAAGTATGCGGCAACACCTGCATGTCAGTGTAAATAATTTTATTTTTATACACTAACATACTGGTGTAGACTCCAACTGTTCCTTTTCATAATGTGTAAAAGGAGAAAAAGCCCCCCAAAATCTGTAAGGCAATTTCTCCCGAGTACGGCGATACCCCATAGGTGACCCTAAAATGTTGCCTTGAAATACGACAGGGCTCCAACATGAGAGCGCCATGCGCATTTGAGGCCTAAATTAGGGTTTTGCATAGGGGTGAACATAGGGGTATTCTATGCCAGTGTTTCCCAAACAGGGTGCCTCCAGCTGTTGCAAAACTCCCAACATGCCTGGACAGTCAATGGCTGTTCGGCAATACTGGGAGTTGTTGTTTTGCAACAGCTGGAGGCTCCATTTTGGAAACAGTGCCGTACCAGACGTTGTTCATATTTATTGGGGAGGGGAGGGGGGCTGTGTAGCGGTATGTGTATATATAGTGTTTTTTACTTATTTTATTTAAGTGTAGTGTAGTGTTTTTAGGGTACAGTCACACGGGCGGGGGTTGACAGCGAGTTTGCTGCATCTCAATCTTGCAGCACTCCCTGTAAACCTCCGCCCATGTGAGTGTACCCTGTCCATTCACATTGGAGGGAGGGGGGGGGGGGGACATCCAGCTGTTGCAAAACTACAACTCCGAGCATGCCCTTTGGCTGTCCGTGCATGCTGGGAGTTGTAGTTTTGCAACAGCTGGAGGCACACTGGTTGCGAAACACGGGAACAGACTCAGTGTTTCACAACCAGTGTGCTTTCAGCTGTTGCAAAAACTTTAAATCTCAGCATGCAGTGACAGCAGAAGGACATGCTGGAACTTGTAGTTATGCAACAGCTGGAGGCATACTGCTACAACTCCCAGCATGCCCTTTGACAGTCCGTGCATGCTGAGGGTTGTAGTTATGCAACAGCTGAAGGCACACTGGTTGCAGAACACTTGAAAGTTTTTTACTTAACTTAGTGTTTCCAAACCAGTGTGCCTCCAGCTGTTGCACAACTTCAATTCCCAGCATGCATGGTCTGTCAGTACATGCTGGGCGTTCTAGTTTGGAGGCACAGCTGGAGGCACACGGGTTGGGAAAAAGAGTTAGGAAACCAACAATGTTTCCCAACTAGTGTGCCTCCAGCTGTTGCAAAACTATAATTCCCAGCATGGCCAGACATGCTGGAAGTTGTATTTCGGCAATATCTTAAGGGTCAGATGTTGACGAACTACAACTCCCAGCATGCTTGGGCAGTCTGGGCATGCTGGGAGTTGTAGTTTTGCAACAGCTGGAGGTCCACAGTTTGTAGACCACTGTATAATGGTCTCCAAACTGTGGCCCTCCAGATGTTGCAAAACTACAACTCCCAGCATGCCCAGATGGTCACATGGTAAGATGGCTGGCTATCAGTGATAGCCACTATCTTACCGGGCGCTGGGGAAAAGTATAACGGAAAGCAGTAAATTGTAAAAATAAAAGGAGAATGATCTACAGTGTTAAGTGGATTACAAAGCTATTTTAATGTGACGGAGCTTGTTCAATGATAAGTAAGATATCAAACATTTCCTATGTAAATGTATTAAATTGTTGGATCATAAAATAGCAATACCAATATACAAGTGATCTAATGAATAACTGAACTGTAAACAAATATTCTATATGCAAATTATTTTAAAAGTGTTTTGGAATAACCAAGGAGTAAAAATATAAAGCAAAGCAGGAATTGAGATAGGAAAGTAAAAACATTCTGGAGGTTCCTTAGTAGAACTTTCCTTCAGAAATAGAAAGGATTGCTACGTGCAGTTAAAGTTGGCTTATATTTATGGGGGAAAAGACGCACTTGCGTCAAAATTTTTGGTGCAAAGGAAAAGAACGCAGGTAATAAATCCATGTGTACTATAGATGTCACTCCAAGGTACCCTGATTCAGCCACATCTGGAGGACATGCTCTACCAAAACGTGCGCAAAAAAATGCGCAAAAAAAAGGGCTTGCGCAAAATTTTGCGCAAAAAAATACACACAAAACAGGGGTAAAATCTTTGATACATGTCCCCCAATGTGTATATCATGGGAAAACTCACCAGATGCCGTGACTTTAAAAGGGTTATCCAGGCTTACAAAAACAGGGCTAATTTAGGGGGGAAAAAAACAGTGCCAAACCTGTCCTCAGGTTCTGTGTGGTACTGCAATTTGGCTCCATTTACTTTAATGGAACTGATCTGCAATACCACACATAACCTACTAGTCATGCCCTTGCTAACTGTAATTTGTCCATGCCTGTGCATGATATTATGGATGGTACGGAGACCCTAGTGGTCTTTTTTTTTTATTTCTAAAAAATATATATAACATTTTTTTATGAAGTATATTAGAAAGGTTAATATTTTGCAAAGATGTAGAATAAATAAAATGTTTAATTTACATGGGCACAGTCAGAATCAAACAAAAAGAAGGTCTCCCCTCATTCAGAAGGTCTTCTTGAGCTGTGCTGAGTATGTGTGTGGGGATAAAGAGAAATAAGGTTGTCAATAACTCTGCACAAGGCAACGATTAACATTATTCTCCTAAATCCTCCTGCACAAGTGTTTTTTTCCAGTTGCTGCGCAAAATTAATTATGTGGTACACGTCAATTCACAAATGTGCGCAAATTACAGGAAGCCTCTGTATAGCGTAAAAAAATGGAATACAACTCACACACTTTCATATGCCAACTGGTCACTGGGGAACATTTGTGATATATAATTTTTTTTTTTTTTTTGCACAAATTATAAGAAAAAAAAACTATGCCCCCTGCAAACACACAGCACAAAAAAGGCAACGCCGGCGCAGACAACATATAAATAGTGCAAAACTAGATTGTTTCAGTACAAGTAAAAGGCCCAAAATAAAAACGCAGCGTGCGCACAATTTAGCAGGTGCAGGCCAATTGATAACCCCCCCCCCCTCCCATGTATAGTTTTTTTGTTACGCCCATATAGCCCTGTGGGAAGGAGACATAGGATGGGTGTAGTATGCCTGGCCCAAATGTAAAACATCTGCAGTTTGAATCAGGAAAACAATAACCTAATATAGAACATATACTCTCGGGTGGAGCTGCCTTTTAAGTCAAATACCAACATTTATAAAATGTGACCTTTATACACATTGATGTACATTATTTTAGATTTAAATTTTGGCTGAGCTACTTCTCCAAACAATACTCAGAGTTCCAGCATGTGGCTTAATTCATAGCAGAAAGAGCAATATGAGACGGCGATTGAGCAGTGAACCTTATGGTGGAGCATTATCTCACTATAACCGCATTGATATACCATGGGCCTCACGTATTGGATACTCCTGTTAGACATTCTTATGGTATGAACTTTGGGAAATACCTTATAATGTGTATTGATCTAGTTATTGTGCAGGTTATTCACGTATTTTCATCTAGAACAGTGGTTTCCAACCTGCAGACCTCCAGATGTTGCAAAACTACAATTCCCAGCATGCCCGGACAGCCAACGGCTGTCCGTGCATGCTGGGAGTTGTAGTTTTGCAACATCTGGAGGTCCGCAGGTTGAAGACTACTGATCTACAGGGTGGGCCATTTATATGTATACTCCTTGATAAAATGGGAATGGTTGGTCATATTAACTTCCTGTTTGTGGCACATTAGTATATGTGAGGGGGGAAACTTTTCAAGATGGGTGGTGACTAGAGATGAGTGAACTTACAGTAAATTCGATTCGTCACGAACTTCTCTGTTCGGCAGTTGATAACTTATCCTGCATAAATTAGTTCAGCCTTCAGGTGCTCCGGTGGGCTGGAAAAGGTGGATACAGTCCTAGGAAAGAGTCTCCTAGGACTGTATCCACCTTTTCCAGCTCACGGGAGCACCTGAAAGCTGAACTCATTTATGCAGGATAAGTCATCAACTGCCGAGCCGAGAAGTTCGCGACAAATCAAATTTATTGTAAGTTCGCTCATCTCTAGTGGTGACCATGACGGACATTTTGAAGTTGGCCATTTTGAACCCAACTTTAGTTTTTTCAATAGGAAGAGGGTCATGTGACACATCAAACTTATTGGAAATTTCACAAGAAAAACAATGATGTGCTTGGTTTTAACGTAACTTTATTCTTTCATGAGTTATTTACAAGTTTCTGACCACTTATAAAATGTGTTCAATGTGCTGCCCATTGTGTTGGATTGTCAATGCAACCCTCTTCTCCCACTCTTCACACACTGATAGCAACACCGCAGGAGAAATGCTAGCACAGGCTTCCAGTATCCATAGTTTCAGGTGCTGCACATCTCGTATCTTCACAGCATAGACAATTGCCTTCAGATGACCCCAAAGATAATAAGTCTAAGGGGGTCAGATCGGAAGACCATGGGGGCCATTCAACTGGCCCACGACGACCAATCCATTTTCCAGGAAACTGATCATCTAGGAATGCTCGGACCTGACACCCATAATGTGGTGGTGCACCATCTTGCTGGAAAAACTCAGGGAACGTGCCAGCTTCAGTGCATAAAGAGGGAAACACATCATCATGTAGCAATTTCGCATATCCAGTGGCCTTGAGGTTTCCATTGATGAAGAATGGCTCCACTATCTTTGTACCCCATATACCACACCATACCATCAATTTTCGTGTTCCAACAGTCTTGGAGGGATTTATCCAATGTGGGTTAGTGTCAGACCAATAGCGGTGGTTTTGTTTGTTAACTTCACCATTCACATAAAAGTTTGCCTCATCACTGAACAAAATCTTCTGCGTAAACTGAGGGTCCTGTTCCAATTTTTGTTTTGCCAATTCTGCAGCACCTGAAACTACGGTTACTGGAAGCCTGTGCTAGCATTTCTCCTGCGGTGTTGCTATCAGTGTGTGAGGAGTGGGAGAAGAGGGTTGCATTGACAATCCAACACAATGGGCAGCACATTGAACGCATTTTATAAGTGGTCAGAAACTTGTAAATAACTCATGAAAGAATAAAGTTATGTTAAAACCAACCAAACCATTGTTTTTCTTGTGAAATTCCCGATAAGTGTGATGTGTCACATGACCCTCTTCCTATTGAAAAAATAAAAGTTGGATTCAAAATGGCCGACTTCAAAATGGCCGCCATGGTCACCACCCATCTTGAAAAGTTTCCCCCCTCACATATATTAATGTGCCACAAACAGGAAGTTAATATCCCCAACCATTCCCATGTTATTAAGGTGTATCCATATAAATGGCCCACCCTGTAGAATTTGTCTTATATGTAGCTGTGAATAATTCTACCACACTGTGTGTGTGTATTTCAATGGACATATATATGTGACCATAACACTGTGGCTAGGAAATTATTAATAACTTTTGGGCCATGTTCACATGTCAGAATTTCAGTGCCGCATTCCTTATTGGAATCCGGCATGGAGATTGCTCTGCAGTAGATTCCCATTGAATTTAACAGGATTCTGCTGCGCTGTGCACACGGCAGAATTTCCGTGGCAAATGTTTCCGGTGTGTGGTCCTAGCGCTGGCATATTATGCTGGCACCTCCGCAGGGAGATTCTCCATGTGGACATTCCGTCATGTGACCATAGCCTTAGGAATCTGTTCCTTAGTTAGGTCACACCTGGAGATCTACAACTCATTTTACTCATAAATATATTATGATCCTAAAACAGTGGTCTCAAACTGGCAGCCCTCCAGATGTTGCAAAACTTCACCTCCCAGCATGCCTGGACATGCCTAGACAGCCATTTGCTGCAGCTAATGGCTGTTGGGAATGCTGGAAGTTGAAGTTTTGCAACATCTGGAGGGCCAACAGTTTGAGACCCCTGTCTTACAAGAAGGGCAATACCAAATATGCACAAACTTCAACATCCTTCATTGCCTCAATCACAGGCTTTCTGAACCAATAGGCGCTATCTCCCTCCAGACATTGCATGCTCCTATTCCTGGTTGGATAACGTGGTGGCAGCATGTGCAACAGCCGAGGTTGCTTGAGCATGGAAGCACTCCTCTACCTCTGCATGGCCTTGATGTAGACCTTGAGAATGACATGTGAGTGAGCGGTACACAGCACCTTAAAAGTGTACTTCAGTGAAAATATTTTTTTCTCAAATCAACTGGTACCAGAAAGTTAAAACAGACTTGTAAATTACTTCTATTAAAAAAAAAATAATAATCTTAATCCTTCCATTTCTTATCAGCTACTGTATTGCTCCAGAGGAAATTGAGTTGTTATTTTCAGTCAGACCAATGCTCGCTGCTGACACCGCTGTCCATGTCAGGAACTGTCCAGAGCAGGAGAGGTTTGCTATGAGGATTTGTTCCTGCTCTGGATAGTTCCTGATACGGACAGAGTTGTCAGCAGAGAGCACTGTGGTCAGACAGAAACAACTTAACCTTCTCTGGCACATACGTTGCGCACAGTGCCATACAGTTACGGCACAGCCATGAAGTGAGCGTAGGAGCTGAGCTCGCTTTATGCACGGCGGGTCCCGGCAGTAATGGCGAACAACAGCAATCGCATTAATGTCTCCCATTAACCCCTCAGATGCTGTGATCAATACAGATCACAGCATCTGCGGCACTTTAAATGGCTGACCTGATCCCCACGGCAGAGTCGCAGGGATCAGATAAGCCAAGAAAGCGGACGGAGGTCCCCTCACCTGCCTCCATCCACCCTCATGGTGTCTTCTCTTTTGGTCTGAGATCGAGCAGACTAGAGAAGTAGATCGCCGATAACATTAATCAGTGCTATGCATAGCACTAAACAGTATTAGCAATCTGATTGCTATAAATAAAAATATAAAAAAAAAAAAAGTGTAAAGTAAATGTAAAAAAAAAAAAATCACATTGCAAAAAATAATATATAAAAATTTATAAAAAGTGAGCAAAGATACATATACACAAAAGTGGTAACAAAAAAATTATCATGGCGCAAAAAAAATAAAATAAAAAAAAGCCCTTACACATCCTCATATATGGAAAAATAAAGTTGGAGGTGGTCAAAAATAGGGCAATTTAAAACTGATTTTGTGAAAAAAATGAATTGAGATATTATTATTTTTTTTTAACCCCTTCAGGACGGAGCCCATTTTGGCCTTAAGGACCGGAGCGTTTTTTGCACATCTGACCACTGTCACTTTAAACATTAATAACTCTGGAATGCTTTTAGTTATCATTCTGATTCCGAGATTGTTTTTTCGTGACATATTCTACTTTAACATAGTGGTAAGTTTTTGTCGATACTTGCATCCTTTCTTGGTGAACAATCCGTAAATTTGATGAAAAATTTGAAAATTTTGCATTTTTCTAACTTTGAAGCTCTCTGCTTGTAAGGAAAATGGATATTACGAATACATTTTTTTTTTCACATATACAATATGTCTGCATCATAAAATTGACGTGTTTTTACTTTTGGAAGACACCAGAGGGCTTCAACGGTCAGCAGCAATTTTCCGATTTTTCACAAAATTTTCAAACTCAGTATTTTTCAGGGACCAGTTCAGGTTTGAAGTGGATTTGAAGGGTCTTCATATTAGAAATACCCCATAAATTACCCCATTATAAAAACTACACCCCCCAAAGTATTCAAAATGACATTCAGTCAGCGTTTTAACCCTTTAGGTGTTTCACACGAATAGCAGCAAAGTGAAGGAGAAAATTCACAATCTTAATTTTTTACACTCACATGTTCTTGTAGACCCAATTTTTGAATTTTTACAAGGGGTAAAAGGACTTGTATTTGTAGCCCAATTTCTCATGAGTAAGGACATACCTCATATGTCTATGTAAAGTGTTCGGCGGGCGCAGTAGAGGGCTCAGAAGCGAAGGAGCGACAAGAGGATTTTGGAGAGTACGTTTTTCTGAAATGGTTTTTGGGGGGCATGTTACCTTTAGGAAGCCCTTATGGTGCCAGAACAGCAAAAAAAAAACACATGGCATACCATTTTGGAAACTAGACCCCTCGGGGAATGTAACATGGGATAAAGTGAACCTTAATACCCCACAGGTGTTTCACGACTTTTGCAAATGTAAAAAAAAAAAAAAAAAAACTAAAATGCTTGTTTTCCCAAAAAAATTTTATTTTTAAAAAGGGTAATAGCAGAAAATACCCCTAAATTTCTCCCGATTCAGAAAACACCCCATATGGGGGTGAAAAGTACTCTGCTGGCGCACTACAGGTCTCGGAAGAGAAGGAGTCACATTTGGCTTTTTGAACGCAAATTTTGCTCTGGGGGCATGCCGCATTTAGGAAGCCCCTATGGTGCCAGGACAGCAAAAAAAAAAAAACCACATGGCGTACCATTTTGGAAACTAGACCCCTCGGGGAACATAACAAGGGGTTAAGTGAACCTTTATACCCCACAGGTGTTTCACGACTTTTGCATATGTAAAAAAAATTTTTTTTTTTTACCTAAAATGCTTGTTTTACCAAAAATTTTACATTTTTAAAAAAGGGTAAAAGCAGAAAATACCCCCCAAAATTTGTAACACAATTTCTCCCGAGTACGGCGATACCCCATATGTGACCCTAAACTGGAGCCCTGTCGTATTTCAAGGCAACAAAGTGAGAGCGCCATGCGCATTTGAGGCCTAAATTAGGGATTGCATAGGGGTGGACATAGGGGTATTCTACGCCAGTGATTCCCAAACAGGGTGCCTCCAGCTGTTGCAAAACTCCCAGCATGCCTGGACAGTCAACGGCTGTCCGACAATACTGGGAGTTGTTTTGCAACAGCTGGAGGCTCCGTTCTGGAAACAGTGGCGTACCAGACATTTTTCATTTTTATTGGGGAGGGGAGGGGGGCTGTGTAGGGGTATGTGTATATGTAGTGTTTTTTACTTTTTATTTTATTTTTTGTGGTAGTGTAGTGTTTTTAGGGTACAGTCGCATGGGCGGGGGTTCACAGTAGTTTCTCGCTGGCAATTTGAGCTGCAGCAGAAAGTTTGCGGCAGCTCAAATTTGCAGCGATACTTAATGTAATCCTCCGCCCATGTGAGTGTACCCTGTACGTTCACATTGGGGGGGGGACATCCAGCTGTTGCATAACTACAACTCCCAGCATGCCCGTTGGCTGTCGGTGACTGCTGAGAGTTTTAGTTTTGCAACAGTTGTAGGCACACTGGTTATGTATCACGGAGTTTGTGACCTAACTCAGTGTTTCACAACCAGTGTGCCTCCAGCTGTTGCAAAACTACAACTCCCAGCATGTACGGTGCATGGTGTACGGTGACTGCTGAGAGTTGTAGTTTGCAACAGCTGGAGGCACACCGGTCGTGAAACACTGAGTTAGGTAAAAAAAAACTCTGAGTTTCACAACCAGTGTGCCTTCAGCTGTTGCAAAACTACAACTCTCAGCAGTCACCGACAGCCAACGGGCATGCTGGGAATTGTAGTTATGCAACCAGCAGATGCACCACTACAACTCCCAGCATGCACTTTAGCTGTTTGTGCAAGCTGGGAGTTGTAGTTATACAACAGCTGAAGGTACACTTTTCCATAGAAAGAATGTGCCTCCAGCTGTTGCAAAACCATAAGTCCCAGCATGCCCATAAGGGAATGCTGGGAGTTGTGGTGGTCTGCCTCCTGCAGTTGCATAACTACAGCTCCCAGCATGCCCTTTTTGCATGCTGGGAGCTGTTGCTAAGCAACAGCAGGAGGCTGTCACTCACCTCCAACGATCCAGACGCTGCAGGTCAGTCCCGCCGCCGCAGCTGCCCCTGGGGCCCCGATCCCAACATTAACGCCGGGGATCGGGGTCCCCAGCACCCGGGGTGCACGTCCCGCACCCGCTCACGTCCTCCAGAAGAGGGGCGGAGCGGGTGCGGGAGTGACACCCGCAGCAGGCGCCCTGATTGGTCGGCCGGTAATCCGGCCGACGAATCAGGGCGATCGTGAGGTGGCACCAGTGCCACCTCACCCCTGCAGCCTCTGGCTGTTCGGGGCCGTCAGAGACGGCCCCGAACAGCCAGTAATTCCGGGTCATCGGGTCACTGGAGACCCGATTGACCCGGAATCGCCGCAGATCGCTGGACTGAATTGTCCAGCGATCTGCGGCGATCGCCGACATGGGGGGGCATAATGACCCCCCTGGGCGATATGCCGGGATGCCTGCTGAACGATTTCAGCAGGCATCCGGCTCCGGTCCCCCACCGGCTAGCGGTGGGGGCCGGAATTCCCACGGGCGTATGGATACGCCCTCGGTCCTTAAGGACTCGGGATGCAGGGCGTATCCATACGTCCTATGTCCTGAAGAGGTTAAAGCAGTACAATAATAACAAAGCATGTAACCATGGGTATCATTTTAATCGTATACACCCACAGAATAAAGAAAACATGTCGATTTTACCGTAAAGTGTACAGCAGGAAAACCAACCCCCCACCCCCAAAATTGCAAAATTAAATTTCCCTTATATGGGTTTGTGAATGGTAAAGAGTTATGTGATTTTCAGAAGGAGAGGAGGAAAAAACGAAAACGCAAAAATAAAATTGCCTGTGTCCTTAAGGGGTTAATAGAAGTAATTTACAAATCTATTTAAAACTTTCTGGAACCAGTTGATTTAAAAAAATAAAAAAACATTTCCACTGGAGTACCCCTTTAAACAGTTCTATGTACAGGCCATGCAATCCCTGATAGCCTATGGTCTGGCTGTTGGATCATTTATTAGTAAGGAACTTTGTCTCCCACAGGAGTGCTACAGAGTACTTTGTTAGAGACACAGAATCAGTGCACATTTAGTGTAACTGTGTCACTTTTCTTTTTTATATACATTTACATTTGTTACAGCTTATCCAAAATACAAGCTACATAGTTACATAGTTAGTACGGTCGAAAAAAGACATATGTCCATCAAGTTCAACCAGGGAATTAAGGGGTAGGGGTGTGGTGCGATATTGGGGAAGGGATGGGATTTTATATTTCTTCTTAAGCATTAATGTTATTTTGTTCCAGGAATGTATCTAATCCTGTTTTAAAGCTGTTAATTGTTCCTGCTGTGACCAGTTCCTGAGGTAGACCGTTCCATAAATTCACAGTCCTCACGGTAAAGAAGGCGTGTCACCCCTTCTTTCAGTGGACACAGTAACTTGCAATATATGTGGATAAACATAACTTATTAGTGCACCATTTATGTATATGTCTCTATATAGTGGTGGTATAAATGTTTCTATTTATTATATCATTTTTAGTTTTTATTGTATGTTTTATCTAGGTAGGTGCACAAGACTAACTGACCTACCAGTTAAGTGTGTACATCATTTTATTAAAATACTTCTACCCAACAGTGCAGAGCATCAATCTTTTTCAGTGTTTTTGTTTTGCCTTTTCTAAACACCTCTAGGGAGATTTATCAAAACCTGTCTAGTGGTGCAGCATAGATTGCTTCTATTTCCCCAGACCTTTTTAAAAAGAAGAAATCTAATTGGTTGCTATGGGAAACCGCACCACTTGTTTTCTACACAGGTTTTGATAAATCTTGCTCCTGGTGAGTGCGCCTTGTATTATAAAAATAGTACTTTATCACCCAGAGAGCACATGCAGTAGACCGTCATCCAGTTCCCTCTAGCAGGAGCTCAGATTCCCACAACATCATGCCATTGTTAGATTTTTATTTATTTTTAAGAATCTGAGTGCTGAAGACATCTACCTCTTCTCACTAATCTTCCAGAAAACTAGAAATAAAGTAATAAAGGTGAAGAATGCAGGAGGATCAAGACATATGTAAAAGGAAGAGTGGTGCAGTTGCCCATATCAACCAAAATGCTTTTTTTTTTTTTTATTAGACAGATGAAATAGCTATCTGATTGGTTGCTATGGGCATCTGCATCTCTCTACACAGGTGTTGATATAAACTCCCCCATAGTGTTTATTGTACCAGAATAAATAATGGACTAAATTCCTTGGAATGCAGCAACATTATAATTACACATTGTAAGACATTTCCATAAGCATAATGGCAGCAATGCTCACACGGAGCCTACTGTGCTGATATTTTATACACTAGTGTTGCAATGTATGTTTATAGTAGCATGAACTGATCCGTGCGCACACCGCACTGATGTGTATGGGCTATATATCAAACCAGTAAGTCAGGAGAGGGGCAGAGATACAGAACACAGCACCAGAGGAAGGAAATCCTGACTGCAATAATGTAGATACTGTATTATTGCAAACACTCAGCTATGCAGCCCATGGCAAAGAGATTATGCAATAAAAATGTGGTGGCCCAGTACAGGAGTTGCACTCCTGTACTATTGCTGCCCTGCCAGGCAAGACTCCATTTTGTGACCACTGGGCCTCCCCTTCACCTGTGTGCCCTGAATAGTTAAATAATGTATGTGTTATCCAATGCAATGTACATAATTGTTCTATGCCTTTAAAAGGTAACTCATTTAAATACATTTTTTGCTATTGCACTCCTTATGGTAAATAAAAGATTTCGAATATACTTTAGTTTAAAAAAAAAAAAAAAGTTTTCTATGTTTTATGTGTGCTTAAAAAAAAGCTCAAGAGCACATTTCCCCCCCCATATTATACACAGACTTAGGACCAAAGCCCAAACACAGGAAGTGCAGCCTGGAGTGCTGAGGGGGGGGGGACCCCCCCCCCCCTCAGCACTCCAGGCTGCACTTCCTGTGATTGGACTTCGGTCCTAAGTCTGTGTATAAGATGGGGGAAAATGTGCTCTTGAGCTTTTTTTTTTTTTTTTTAAGAAGAAAACATAGAAAACTTCATTTTTTAACCAAAATATATTACAAATATTCTGTATTTACCTTAAAAGGAGTGCAACAGCAAAAAATAGTTTGAATGAGAGTCGCCATTTAAGTACTGTTGGACATGTGATTGTAACCAAGGAAGTTACCAGTGACCATGTGACCTACAGGGTGACCTATGTGACCTCTCCCCCATATAAAACCTGTGTGGAGCTCTCTTAGTCTATGGCCCCACATCAAATTGTCCAAGTCCACTATAATTCCCAGCAAGCCCGGTGATCTCTGAAGTCACTGGTCACCTCCTTGGCCTTAGCCAAGCTGTATAGACTGTTACTTCTGTCTGACTCCGAAAAGTTGCCATTGTTCAGTAATTTGGCATTGGAGTCATTATTTGCCCCGTGCCTAGCCCAGGATCCAGCGGTATACCTTTGGGTGGTGAAAAGGATAAACCACACGATGGTGTCACGAACACAAGGGGTTCATTCCATCTGCCCTCATGACACCCTCACCACAAAATGCTTTACAAACATTAAAGAAAACAAGAGTCCTGCAAGTCTGTCAGTAGAATGTATCCTGTTTGTAGCATTGTGCACACAGGCTGTAATACAAACAATCTATATTAGTGTATCCCAATCAGCGTGGCTCCAGCTGTTGCAAAACTACAACTCCCAGCATGCCCAGACAGCCAACAGCTGTGAAAACTGTCATTTAAAAAAAAAAAATCCCTAATAAGTGAGCTATAAATAAACCGTCTAAGATAACAAAGCACATATTATACACAACCCCTTTAACTAAACCTGGTTTCACCCTTTGCACACACAAAACTTCCCAGTAAAACACCCAAGAGTTACCTAAAAAGTAGGCTTTATTTAGTGTCTGTACACAAGATAAGAGTGAGGCATAGAAATGTATAAATACATATATATCTTCGTACAAAAGGAACAGTTATTTACAAAAAAATATATAACAATGTCGTCTTCATCTGTTGATATGACATGCACATTACAAAAATGTATAAAATTGTCTCTTAAATTGTCAAAATACACAGTATGCAGCAACTGGTATATTCCCAGGGTGTAGAAAAATAAAATGGGACATTTCTTCTGGGGTTGAGAATATACAGAAAAATACAAAGAAAACAAAACCAAAAGTGAAACCTGCCAGAGCCTTTTGTTCTCAATACTTTCCTAGACAGATAACTAACTGTAAAACCAGTGAATGTAGCGGAATAAAGTCACCAAGACACAGGCTGGATCCCCCCAGTATACAGCGCTATGGTATGGAAACAAGACAGATTAGATGTGCCATCACCTTTAACCTCTGCCCTGACAGGGTGACCCATAAAAAAAAGGGTGTTAAGTGTTAACCATTACTCTAAATGGTCTTAAAGCACTAACAAAGGCATAATGCACTTTACACCATAAAATTCACTGAATATCACGGGGCTGTAGTTAAAGCCCAAAGTCTCAACCCCCCCTAAGTTATGGGTGGCAGAGGAATCCCAGGCCATTTGGCATGAGTCTACAAAGGAAATGCTTTAACCCCATTTGCAGCTGCAGAAGATAGCAAAGCCTTGCTAGAGGAATGTGTTGCTGGCCCCAGACTCAAGAACCTTTAACTATTTCCCTCCTGCCTAGCCAGAACACTTAACTTAGCCCAGAAGTTAATACTAGCCAATGATTTTAATAAGCACCCATGACAACATGAATGGGGGTAGGATGGCAGCTATTTAGGGTCAATACATGAGGGGGGGGGGGTCACTAACAGAAAGCCCAGCTACACAATACAGAGCTGAATAAGCACCTTGTTGACATAACAGCAGGAGTGTCTCCACCAAAAGGTGCTATTTGCCCAGCTGCTAGGGAGGAGACTCCAGTCATTGGAACTTTAATGAAGTGTCTGCCTGCTGACTACTGGGACCCCCAGACCTGATCTACTGAGTAAACATGGCCTACCCACTGTGCCAGCTGAGTAAATGACAAATGCCTCTACTGCAGGTTGTGTACAGCAGCACTCCGCAACCTGTGACACTACAACTTCCAGCAGGTCCTTCACAGGGGTCACTGGGTGCAGACCACTGCTGTATACAAGGGCATCTCACTAAATATACAGAGCTGAGAGAATTGTATCATCCACACTGGAGTAGTGAGTGATCCGGGAGGGGGGCAGTAATTCCATGGAGTAATAGTCCATTCTACAAGGCTGATAACAGGGAACAATAGAGGAGTGAGGCATCATTGGTATGGTCCATCACAGGGTGCAGAACAATGTGCATAGTCAAGTTATTATAACTTAGAATATCCCCCACCACAGGGGTCACTGCAATAAGGAGTCGTCCATAGCCCCTCATACCGCAGTCTCCCCCTTACCGCTGCCAGTATGACTTAGTTTATGGTAGAACTTGCGCCAGGACTGGAGGGTCTTCCCGGACCAGATCCAGAAGCTGGAGGTGATGCCCACGATCATGGTCATCAGATACTTGATCATGAACACTGTGAAGTCCGGGCTCATGGGGGAGAAGTGCTGGCTGGGGCACGGGATGGCGAAGCTCTTACACGTCTGCATCAGCCACGTCTTCTCCCACGTCTCCCGGAACGCCTGCTCGTAGAAGTAACAGGCCAGCACGATGGTGGCGGGCACGGTGTAGAGCACGCTGAACACCCCGATGCGCACCATCAGCTTCTCCAGCTTCTCGGTCTTGGTGCCATCGTGCTTCATGATGGTGCGGATGCGGAATAGGGACACGAAGCCGGCCAGCAGGAAGGAGGTGCCGATAAACAGGTAGACGAAGAGCGGGGCCAGCACGAAGCCGCGGAGGGCCGGTACACTGCTGGTGCCCACATAGCACACCCCGCTCAGGAGGTCTCCGTCCACTCTGCCCATGGCCAGGATGGTGATGGTCTTGACTGCGGGCACGGCCCAGGCCGCCAGGTGGAAGTATTGGGAGTGGGCTTCTATGGCTTCATGGCCCCATTTCATGCCCGCGGCTAGAAACCAAGTGAGGGACAGGATGACCCACCAGATGGAGCTGGCCATGCCGAAGAAGTAGAGGATCATGAAGAGGATGGTGCAGCCCTCCTTCTTGGTGCCCTGGGCCACCGTGCGGTAAGTGTCCTCCGAGAAGCGATCCAGGCACACGGCGCGCTCCTCCAGCAGGAAGCCTGCGGCATAGGCCACCGCCACCATGAAGTAGCAGCCGGACAGGAAGATGATGGGCCGCTCCGGGTAGCTGAAGCGCCGCATGTCCACCAGGTAGGTGAGCACGGTGAAGAGCGTGGAGATGCCGCACAGGATGGCCCAGATGCCCACCCAGAGCCGGGCGAAGCGCACCTCCTCCTCCTTGAAGTACATCAGGCCGTTGGCTTTGCTGGGCTCGCAGGGGGCGCCGCAGTCCTTCTCCCCCAGGAAGCGGTAGCCCAGGTAGGGGGGCACCTTGAGCTGGCGGGGGCAGCTGAAGTCCCGGTGCGGGGAGTGCGGCTGGAAGGTGAGCAGTTCGGGTAGGTAGGGTGTCGGGTGGGCGGTGGGGCCGGCGGGGCTGTCCGAGGTGTTCTGTCCCACACAGATCTCGCCCGCTCCGTGCACAGGAAAGTTCTCACAGCGCAGTCTCTCCGGCCACTGGAAGCCGAACTTGTTCATCAGGGCCTCGCAGCCTTGTCGGGCCCGTTCACACAGCGAGCGGCACGGAGGGATGGCGTTCTCCAGCACCGTGCACACCGGAGCGTACATGGAGCACAGGAAGAAGCGCAGCTCGGGAGAACACTGCACCTTCACCAGCGGGTAGAACTGGTGCACCTCCAGCCCGGCGTCCTCCTGGTTGGTGTGGCCCAGCAGGTTGGGCATGATGGTCTGGTTGTAAGCGATGTCCGTGCACAGCGGGATGGAGATGGGCTGGCAGAAGCCGTGGTCCGGGGCGGAGATGCCCTTCTCTCCGTGGTACGGCTGGGCGGCGGAACCGGGGGGGAAGCAGAGCCCCAGCAGCAGGGTGAGCGCCCGCAACAGGCGCCCCGTACTCCTCATCATGGTGCGCTGAGACCGGGCAACAAGTGTCTGCTGTGTGCGGCTCCCAGCGGAAGGAGGCGCTAGGGCACCGGGAGGAAATCCAATACAGTCCAGTGAGGTTAGTGCTCCACACGGCTCTTAGTCCCGGGGATAGCAGGCAGATAGCGGTAAGTCACTGTCCGTCATGTGAGCACACTCTCCTCTCCCTTCATAACTCACTACAGTAGAGCAACAAGCGCCGCGCTCCTTATAAGAAGGCGTAACTCTGCAACAAGGAAAAGGGGCGTGGTCTCCGCCAAACTCCTTGTCCCCGCCCACTATACTAATCAGCGTGCTGGGCCCCCCATTCACAAACCGTGGCCGACTGGAAATGGGCGTGGCGTGGCGCAGGAGCCTCCACCAATCGGTCTCTTTGTTTTTCTACCCAGCGCCGGTTTTGATTGGACGGGAATGAAAGGGGAGGAGGGGGGATGCTGGAAGCTGAACAAAGCGAGGGGCGCCCGAATGGGGGAGGGCGAGGCTGTAGTGAAACTTAGAGGGAAAGTTTGTGAGGGAAGTGGAGAGAAGTTCTGTGCTGTCCCGTGTTCTGTAAGGGAACAGGAAAAGTCACCTACCTCAGGGGGCAGTGGATGAGGCACAGGGGGCTTCTTTTATATAGACAGCTGTAGTAAAACTACAACTCCCAGCATGCCCGGACAGCCAACATGTGAGGGAACAGGAAAAGTCACCTACCTCAGGGGGCAGTGTATGAGGGACAGGGGGCTTCTTTTATATAGACATCTGTAGTAAAACTACAACTCCCAGCATGCCTGGACAGCCAACATGTGAGGGAACAGGAAAAGTCACCTACCTCAGGAGCAGTGTATGAGGGACAGGGGGCTTCTTTTATATAGACAGCTGTAGTAAAACTACAACTCCCAGCATGCCCGGACAGCCAACATGTGAGGGAACAGGAAAAGTCACCTACCTCAGGGGCAGTGTATGAGGCACAGGGGGCTTCTTTTATATAGACAGCTGTAGTAAAACTACAACTCCCAGCATGCCCGGACAGCCAACATGTGAGGGAACAGGAAAAGTCACCTACCTCAGGGGCAGTGTATGAGGCACAGGGGGCTTCTTTTATATAGACAGCTGTAGTAAAACTACAACTCCCAGCATGCCTGGACAGCCAACATGTGAGGGAACAGGAAAAGTCACCTACCTCAGGGGCAGTGTATGAGGCACAGGGGGCTTCTTTTATATAGACAGCTGTTGTAAAACTACAACTCCCAGCATGCCCGGACAGCCAACATGTGAGGGAACAGGAAAAGTCACCTACCTCAGGGGCAGTGTATGAGGCACAGGGGGCTTCTTTTATATAGACAGCTGTTGTAAAACTACAATTCCCAGCATGCCTGGACAGCCAACATGTGAGGGAACAGGAAAAGTCACCTACCTCAGGGGGCAGTGTATGAGGCACAGGGGGCTTCTTTTATATAGACAGCTGTAGTAAAACTACAACTCCCAGCATGCCTGGACAGCCAACATGTGAGGGAACAGGAAAAGTCACCTACCTCAGGGGCAGTGTATGAGGCACAGGGGGCTTCTTTTATATAGACAGCTGTAGTAAAACTACAACTCCCAGCATGCCCGGACAGCCAACATGTGAGGGAACAGGAAAAGTCACCTACCTCAGGGGCAGTGTATGAGGCACAGGGGGCTTCTTTTATATAGACAGCTGTAGTAAAACTACAACTCCCAGCATGCCTGGACAGCCAACATGTGAGGGAACAGGAAAAGTCACCTACCTCAGGGGCAGTGTATGAGGCACAGGGGGCTTCTTTTATATAGACAGCTGTTGTAAAACTACAACTCCCAGCATGCCCGGACAGCCAACATGTGAGGGAACAGGAAAAGTCACCTACCTCAGGGGCAGTGTATGAGGCACAGGGGGCTTCTTTTATATAGACAGCTGTTGTAAAACTACAATTCCCAGCATGCCTGGACAGCCAACATGTGAGGGAACAGGAAAAGTCACCTACCTCAGGGGGCAGTGTATGAGGCACAGGGGGCTTCTTTTATATAGACAGCTGTAGTAAAACTACAACTCCCAGCCTGCCTGGACAGCCAACATGTGAGGGAACAGGAAAAGTCACCTACCTCAGGGGGCAGTGTATGAGGCACAGGGGGCTTCTTTTATATAGACAGCTGTAGTAAAACTACAACTCCCAGCATGCCCGGACAGCCAACATGTGAGGGAACAGGAAAAGTCACCTACCTCAGGAGCAGTGTATGAGGGACAGGGGGCTTCTTTTATATAGACAGCTGTAGTAAAACTACAACTCCCAGCATGCCCGGACAGCCAACATGTGAGGGAACAGGAAAAGTCACCTACCTCAGGGGCAGTGTATGAGGCACAGGGGGCTTCTTTTATATAGACAGCTGTAGTAAAACTACAACTCCCAGCATGCCCAGACAGCCAACATGTGAGGGAACAGGAAAAAGTCACCTACCTCAGGGGCAGTGTATGAGGCACAGGGGGCTTCTTTTATATAGACAGCTGTTGCAAAACTACAACTCCCAGCATGCCCGGACAGCCAACATGTGAGGGAACAGGAAAAGTCACCTACCTCAGGGGGCAGTGTATGAGGCACAGGGGGCTTCTTTTATATAGACAGCTGTAGTAAAACTACAACTCCCAGCATGCCCGGACAGCCAACATGTGAGGGAACAGGAAAAGTCACCTACCTCAGGGGCAGTGTATGAGGCACAGGGGGCTTCTTGTTGTAGTTTTGCAACAGCTGGAGGACCCCAGTTTGGAGCCCACTGAATTCTAGAGGAAATCTGTCACACGCAAGCATGTAGTTAAACCAGGGGTGGGCAGACTTTTACACAAGCATCAATTTAGCAAATCAACACTCATGTAATAAACTGTTTAGGCCGTGTTCACACGTTGCGGCAAATTAGCGCATGCCTTTTTGCTGCAAGTGATCCAACGATTGCCAGAATCACAGTAAAAATTGTGCGTTGTCTTGTAATGTCAGTTGTGGTAAAGCAGCAAAAAACGCATGCGGTAACTAGTTGCGGTACCGTTCATTGTAAACACAGCCTAACATGGCTCGGTAATTGTGCCGCCAAGACAGCATGAACGATCACTGAATCATTTGTGCCGTCATTTACTGACATCATTGTTTCCCGCACGCCTCCTGTTAACAAAGGGAGACATGTGGTTCTGTGATTTGTCTGTTGATTTCTGGGGCTTTTACATGGGGCAATACTCAGCCTGTGTAAATGGCCCTTTAGCCTATGGGCGCACTTTTCCTAATGTGCATATTACTTCTCGAGTACCCACAAAGTGCCCCCTATTGCCTCAAGTGCCCAGTAATCCCAATCCATCCGTTTAGTTTCACATCTTGGCAAAATCATGTGCATGGGCAGTAATTCTCCTGGGGGCCTCATAGATGATGTACTCGGAGAGACCAGTGTGCATGTCCCGGTGGAGGATCGGCAGCAGGTAAGTATACGTTTTTTTTATTAGATCACTTTTCAATATGGAAATATTTATCTGGACTACCCTTTTAAAGTCTTACAATCATTTCAACAAACTTTTGCCATGTCATGCAGACTTGTCAAAAGTTTTGTTCTGTAGGGGTCTCAGTTCTTAGACCCCCATCAATCTCTAAATATAGCCAGAAGAAGACTTACAATGGAGTTTATCTCCTGCAGTAAAATGGATTGAACACCAATCTGAGGACTGAAGCACACTGCTGACTGTATCTACAGATTGGAGGGGTTCCCAGCATTGAGACCCTGACGACTGATCAAAATGTTCTACAAGTCTGCAGGACATGTCAAAAGTTCATTTATGTGACATTAATAATTTAACTTTATGATTTAGAGTAGTACAGTGGTTCCTCAACATACGATGGTAATCCATTCCAAATGAACCATCGTCAGTTGAAACCATAGTATGTTGAGGGATCTGTAAAGTATAGGAAGTTGTACTCACCTGTCCCTACCGCTCCGGACCGTCACCGCTGCCCTGGATGTCGCCCTCCATCGCTGTCGCCGCGTTACCGGGGTGTCCCCGTCGCTCCGGACGTCTGTGCTTCCCCGGGATCGTCGCTCTCACGTCGTCGCCTTCACGTCACTATGCACGCCGCTCCTATTGGATGACAGGACAGCATGCGTGGCGAGGTGATGACGACGATGGAGAGTGCCGTATGAAAGCATCGTATGTTGATGCTGCCTTCAACATGCGATTGCCTCTATGTCGGGGCCATTGTAGGTCGGGGGGTCACTGTATTGTTCTTAAATATCAGGCAATGCTTCTAGGGAAGAAAATATCAGTACATATGGTTTCCAATGGAAATCCGTGGTGGATTTCAGATAAAATAACATTGTCGGCGGTGCCGTACAGGCCCTATGTATCTCCTTAGAAGCCCTTAGCATAGAGCTACAGATGTGTACACGGCTCAGATGCCGTGATCAATACAGATCATGGCATTTTCGGCTGTGCAGCACTTAAAATGGCTGATCTGATCAGCCAAGATGGCGGACGGAGGTCCCCTCACCTGCCTCCGTTCGTCTCCCGGGGTATTCTGTAGTGATCTGCCTTCCAGCAGACCAGAGCAGAAGATCGCCGATAATACTGATCAGTGCTATGCTCTATGCATTGCACTGAACAGTATTAGTAATCTAATGATTGCTATAAATAGTTCCCTATGGGGACTAAAAAAGTTTAAAATAAATGTAAAAAAAAGTTTTAAAAAATATGTGAAAAAGCCCCCTCCCCCAATAAAGTTTTAAATCACCCCTTTTCCCCATATTAATAGAGAAAAGCATAAAAAATGTTAAATAAAAACATATTTGGTATCGTCGCTTGCGTAAATGTCCGAATTATAAAAATATGTTAATGATCCACTATGGCAAACGGCGTAAACGTTAAAAAAAAAAGTCCCTAATTTCAGCTTTTTTGTCACCTCAAACTGCAAAAATAATTAATAAAATGCGACCAAAAAGTCACATATATGCAAAAGTGGTACTAAAACAAACTACAAAAATGAGCTATCACAAACCCCCAAAACTTTTTTTTTATATATATAAACTGGCTCCAGAAAGTTAAACAGATTTGTAAATTACTTCTATTAAAAAATCTTAATCCTTTCAATAATTATTTTCCTGGATAACCCCTTTAAGGTCAAAATGGGCTGTGTCCTTAAGGGTTTAAACACAGTAATAATGAAGGTGAGACCTTCTGACCTACTAAAGCTGAAACAAATATTTATTATTAATGGAAGAAATGTAGCTACATTGGTAACATGCTCATGTTGTTAGGAACCAGCATGTGTATACCATGGGGGCCCAAGAACCCTCAGAACAGAAGCAGTGAAAGATCAGGAAGGTAAATCTGACTTCTTTTACCACTTCACAAAATGATGAGATGTTAGAGTACCTATCACTAAATAAACTTTTCTAAACTATCTCAAACAATGTTCCCTAACTACACCTAAATCCCCCCCCCTTACCTTAAAATGTTTTAGGAGCTTTAAAAAAGCTCTAATTCTGACCTGTCTTCTTGCTTCTGCTGCCGGTGTGAGGTGGTTTTTTGCACCCCCGTAAATCCATGCGTCCGCTCCTCCCCCAGCTCTCCGAAGATTTCCGAAGCTAGAGCTGGGGGAGGGCGGAGGTTCAAGCCCCCTCCCTCAGCTCGGCTGGACGCAGATCTCCACAGGGAGAAGTACACACCCCCTCTCTTATCTCCCAGAACTGAGGACGTAGATCTCCACAGTATGTCCCTCTTTAGCCCGTACAGTATGTCCCCCTTTACACATAGAGCTCACTGGGAGCACTGCTCTACATCCTCAGCTCGGGGAGATGAGGGAGGGGGCCTGCCGTGGAGATTTACGTCCTCAGGGAGGGGAGATGAGGGAGGGGACCTGCCGTGGCGATCTATGTCCTCAGGGAGGGGGCGTGCCGTAGAGATCTGCGTCCAGCCGAGCTCAGGGAGGGGAGATGAGGGAGGGGGCGTGAACCTCCTCCCTCCCCTTGCTCTGCCCTCCCCCAGCTCTAGCTTCGGAAATCTTCGGAGAGCTGGGGGAGGAGCGGACGCATGGATCTACGCGGGCGCAAAAAACCACCTCACAGCGGCTTTTTCACAGTGGGCTGGGGCATTGGTGGCTTTACTGTAGTTGAGCGGCGGCTTATTCACTGGGGGGTATGCAGGGCAGCGCTGCACTGACATTTGGCAGGAGCGCGCCATGCTGTGAAACAAGCGTAGCGCTCGCTACCGCCTATCTGATTGACAGGCGGGGAGCTGCACTGAGCTAGTCACCTGGTCTACGATTTCGGACTCATGCCAGGCCGGCATGAGTCCAAAATCAATACAGAAGTCTTGCAGCAGGATTGCTAGGGAGACCCCTAGTGGTTAATGTTTTACAGTTAAAATACACCATAAAGGAGGCAACATTTTTAATTTAAAAACAATTAGAAAATTATTCAATAGGGAATTAACTTTAATATATCAAAAGTTTGTTTGATGAGAGGTACACTTTAAAGGAAAAAGAAAGAAAATGGTCCGGAGAGCATCTGTAATGTCACCTGACAGGGATCAGACACCTCAGTTATAAACCCGTCAGTTGCTTTGTGTATCTTGAGATAAGCAGCGCCAAATGCATTTTCCTTCTGGCTGATTATCTCTCTCCCTTTTTGTCTGCTCAGCCCAAGAAACAAAGAAATGTGTGAAGACTTTGGATTGTCTTATGAATGGACAGGCAGCTTCTGTATACATGTCACTATGAGGTCACATATTATGAAGTAATGAGCTTGTAAAAAGTGCATGTCTGGATATGCAGCACAGAGGACGAAGACATTCAGCCGCCGAACAGCCCTGACAAGTAATGACGGCGGAATGACAGGAGATTGATGCTCAGCAAATGGGATCATTTTAAAATTTGCCAACACCCGACCTGGGTTATAAGTAGCTTCTGGTCTTTGAAACATAAGGGCAGAAGTTGTGATCATTGATGTATGCTACAGTGGCGTCTGTCTCTATTGATTGAACTTATAATTATATATTTGGTTTGAAAGTAAGTTATAAAATTGTTAGAGGATTAACAAGAATGTATTAGACATATTAAATGCTTTGGACAATATTTATAAGACTGGCAAGCTGTTCACACTGTTGGACCCCACTGATCAGCTCTTATCTTCGGGGAAACCTGGGAGTGTTTCATTTCCTTGCAGCGACATCAAGCTGTCTTCGGAAGGACATGCTCAAAAGGCTTATAACCCAAAGGTTTTGGCGTAAAAGCTGCACTGACTTCCACTTCAAAAACTATTGCGTTTAACCCCTTAAGGACCAGGCCCATTTTGGCCTTAAGGACCAGAGCGTTTTTTGCACATCTGGCCACTGTCACTTTAAAGGGTACCTCATCAAAAAAACTTTTGATATATTATAGATTAATGTATGCAGAATAACTTTACAATTGCATGTTATTAAAAAAATATGCTTCTTTCTATTTAATTTTCCACTTTGAAGAAATGACCACTAGGGGTCTCCCTACCAGTCCTGGCAGCAAGCATTTCAGACTCATGCTGGAGTCCTAAACACTACGAGCTGCCAGTCTGCTTTGTTCACAAAGGAGAACACTCAGAGCTGCCAGCCTGCTTTGTTCACAGCCTGTTTGGCTGTGAACAAAGCAGGCTGGCAGCTCTGAGTGTTTAGGACTCCAGCATGAGTCAGAAATGCTTGCTGACAGGACTGATCGGGAAAAATACAATAGAAAGAAGCATATTTTTCATTAACATGCTATTGGAAAGTTATTCAACATTCATTAATCTAAAATATATCAAAAGTTTATTTGATGAGAGGTACCCTTTTAAGCATAATAACTCTGGGATGCTTTTACCTTTGATTCTGATTCCGAGATTTTTTTTTCGTGACATATTCTACTTTATGTTAGTGGTAAAATTTCATCGATACTTGCATAATTTTTTGGTGAAAAATTCCAAAATTTGATGAAAAAATTTAACATTTAGCATTTTTCTAAATTTGAAGTTCTCTGCTTGTAAGGAAAATAGACATTCCAAATAAATTATATATTGATTCAAATATAAAATATGTCTACTTTATGATTACATCATAAAGTTTACATGTTTTTACTTTTGGAAGACATCAGAGGGCTTCAAAGTAGAGCAGCAATTTTTCAAAATTTTTTCAAAATCTGCATTTTTCAGGGGCCAGTTCAGTTTTGAAGTGGATTTGAAGGGCCTTCATATTAGAAATACTCAATAAATGACCCCATTATAAAAACTGCACCCCTCAAAGTATTCAACATGACATTCAGTGTGTTAACCCTTTAGGTGTTTCACAGGAATAGCAGAAAAGTGAAGGAGAAAATTTTAAATCTTCATTTTTTACACTTTCATGTTCTTGTAAACCCAGTTTTTGAATTTTTACAAGGGGTAAAAGGAGAGAAATCTTCCTAAAATGTGTAACCCAATTTCTCTCGAGTAAGGAAATACCTCATGTGTATGTCAAGTGTTCGACGGGTGCAATAGAGGGTTCAGAAGGGAAGGAGCGACAATGGGATTTTGGAGAGTGAGTTTTTCTGAAATGGTTTTTGGGGGGCATGTCACATTTAGGAAGCCCCTATGGTGGCAGGACAGCAAAAAAAAAAAACACATGGCATACTATTTTGGAAACGACACCCCTCAGGGAACGTAACAAGGGGACCAGTGAGCCTTAACACCCCATAGGTGTTTGATGACTTTTTGTTAAAGTTGGATGTGTAAATGAATTTTTTTTTCACTAAAATGCTGTTTTTCTCCCAAATTTTACATTTTTACAAGGGGTAATAGTAGAAAATGTCCCCCAAAATTTGTAACCCCATTTCTTCTGAGTATGGAAATACCCCATGTGTGGACATCAAGTGCTTTGCTGGCGAACTACAATGCTCAGAAGAGAAGGAGCGCCATTGAGCTTTCGGAGAGTGAATTTGTTTGGAATGGTAGTCAGGGGCCATGTGTGTTTACAAAGCACCCCATGGTGCCAGAACAGTGGCCCCCCCCCCCCCCATGTGACCCCCCCCCCACATGTGACCCCATTTTTGAAACTACTACCCTCACAGAATTTAATAAGGGGTACAGTGAGTATTTACACCCCACTGGCGTTTGACAGATCTTTGGAATAGTGGGTTGTGCAAATGAAAAATAAAATTTTTCATTTTCACGGACGACTGTTCCAAAAATCTGTCAGACACCTGTGTGGCGTAAATGCTCACTGTACCCCTTATTACATTACGTGAGGGGTGTAGTTTCCAAAATGGGGTCACATGTGGGTATTTATTTTTTTGTGTTTATGTCAGAACTGCTGTAAAATCAGCCACCCCTGTGCAAATCACCCATTTAGGCCTCAAATGTTGTGCGCCCGCAGAGCATTTTACGCCCACATATGGGGTATTTCCGTACTCAGGAGAAATTGCGTTACAAATTTTGGGGGTCTTTTTTTTTCTTTTACAGCTTGTGAAAATATAAAGTATGGGGCAAAATTTTAATTTTTTTACACTAACAGGCTGGTGTAGACCCCAACTTTTCCTTTTCATTAGGGGAAAAAGGAGAAAAAGCCCCCCAAAATTTGTAGTGCAATTTCTCCCAAGTACGGAGATACCCCATATGTGGCACTTAACTGTTTCCTTGAAATACGACAGGGCTCGAAGTGAGAGAGCGCCATGCGCATTTGAGGACTAAATTAGGGATTGCATAGGGGTGGACATAGGGGTATTCTACACCAGTGATTCCCAAACAGGGTGCCTCCAGCTGTTGCTAAACTCCCAGCATGCCTGTACAGTCAGTGGCTGTCCAGAAATGCTGAGAGTTGTTGTTTTGCAACAGCTGGAGGCTCCGTTTTGGAAACACTGCCGTACAATACGTTTTTCATTTTTATTTGGGGGGGGGGGCAGTGTAAGGGGTGTATACGTAGTGTTTTACCTTTATTATGTGTTAGTGTAGTGTAGTGTAGTGTTTTTAGGGTACATTCGCACTGGTCGGTTACAGTGAGTTTACCGCTAGGAGTTTGTGCTGCGGCCAAAAATTTGCCGCAGCCCAAACTTGAAGCAGGAAACTTACTGTAAGCCTGCCCGAGTGAAAGTACCCTGTACATTCACATGGGGGGCAAACCTCCAGCTGTTTCAAAACTACAACTCCCAGCATGTACTGACAGACCGTGCATGCTGGGAGTTGTACTTTTGCTACAACTGGAGGCACACTGATTGGAAAACCTTCAGTTAGGTTCTGTTACCTAACTCAGTATTTTCCAACCAGTGTGCCTCCAGCTGTTGCAAAACTACAACTCCCAGCATGTACTGATCACCGAAGGGCATGCTGGGAGATGTAGTTATGCAACAGCTGGAGGTACGCAATGACAACTCCCAGCATGCCCAGACAGCAAACTGCTATGTGGGCATGCTGGGAGTTGTAGTTTTGCAAGATCTAGAGTGTTACAGTATAGAGATCATTGCAAAGTTATCTCCAAACTGTGGCACTCAAGCTGTTGCAAAACTACAACTCCCAGCATGCCCAAACAGCTTTCTGGGCATGCTGGGAGTTGTAGTTTTGCAACATCTGGAGGGCTACAGGTTAGAGACCACCGTATAGTGGTCTCAGACTGTAGCCCTCCAGATGTTGCTAGGCAACTCACCGGCTTCCGTAGGATCCAGGGAGCTGCATAACCGTCCTCTTCTGCCGCCTGCTGCCACCGCCAATCGCGTCCCGCTGCCATCGCCGACGGGTAAGTGGACTCTGGCGCCGTTCCCTGTCAGTTTCCCGGTCCTGCCCCGCCTATTGTGGGTGGGCAGAACGGGGAAAACGAAAGTTAACCCCCCCCCGCCCCCTCCTATCCCTTCAGGGGGATCGTTGGTGTCTTAGACAACCACGATCCCCCTTATATACCGGGTCACCATAGACCCGTATGACCCGGAATCGTTGCAAATCGCAAGTGGGAATTCACTTGCGATTTGCGCCGATCGCCGACATGGGGGGGTCTGATGACCCCCCTGGGCATTTGTGCGGGGTGCCCCGGGTCACCCCGGTCCCCGACGGCGCATGGCGGGGACCAAAATTCTCCATGACGTACGCGTACGTCCTTGGTCCTTAAGTACCAGGGACCTAGGACGTACGCATACGTCCATGGTCCTTAACAGGTTAATAGGAGGGATGTCACTTTTTCCCTGCATTGTTACTTTGTGCAGATTACCACATGTACATATGCCCTTATGCAGGACGGCTTCTTCTAAGAAAGAGAAAGTCTTATAAAGTCAGAATTCCCAAATACAATTGGTGACATTTGGCTTTAAATTCAAAAAGCTCTTTAGATGGCACGTGGCTCTGTGGTATACAGTATAATGCCACTGTATACTTTGTATGGTAGTATTGTTCCTACAGGAGGATAGACTGTAGTGTGCCTATGAGCTGTAGACTATAGTCTTCAGAGTGGTGATGGGCCACACGGAATGTGTTTATGCCATGGCTGTCTGCTAGGAGTTATTCTCATATACAAAAGCTAAGAAATAGGCATTACTGTAAAGTCATCTGGGGTCAGCTGATCATCTAATGTGGTGGCTTCTAGACCATCCCCACTGTCAGAGGAGAGAAGTGTTGGGCAGGTTAGTCTTTAAAGGGGGTGGAGTACCCCTTTAACATGGTTAGTCCATTTGTTTTGTGGATATAAGCTGCCACCAGAAGTGTCCAGCAGTGGCTTTATACCCCCTCCCTTTCCAGAATATGCTGTACATAAATGCTCAGCTGAGCCGAGCATGCATGTGCTTATGGTATCAGGAGTGATAAGTGTTTAACTGACAGCTGTTTACAATGTATGGCTATCTTTTTTACTTTACAAGGATTAAAAACCAAAGGGCGCATTCAGTAGATTTTGGCCAAGTGTTCTTTGGGCCAACAGCTATCTCTCTCATTTCCCATATACACATGAACATTCAACTCTGCAGAACAAACATGTTCTCAATGACAAGAGGGGATTCAACCACTGCCAGACTGTTGCCAGCCTATTCCCCAGAGAACAAAAGGATCAGGCATGTTGAAATCCAAAATGCCGACTCTTTCTGTCCCCCCCTTCTGTCCCCCTTGACATCATCGGGGGAGAGTCCTATACACATTAGACAGTTGGCTGATCCCACTGGAGTCGGCAGGTTTGGCCATATTTTAAATACTCATACTTATAACTTACCAGAGAACAGTCTGATTTAGATTACCCCCTTTCAGACTGTGGGTCCCTCTGTAAGGGGGGTAGATATCAATGCTTCTCTTTTTGATGGATTTGTGTAATTTTTAGCATAACAGATTGTAATGGATCTAGTTTACTTTAATGGGATCCACCAGGCTTCGCAGAGCAGCGTAACAGACTATACTGTTCTATTACAAAAAACAATGTGCACTTGGAGGAATGAGGTCTAACTGGAGCCAACTCATTCAGATGACAAAAATTGCATCTAAACCACATTTTCTTTAAGCCAGTAGGAACAGAATAAAAGTTAAAGGGGTATTCCAGGAATAAAAAACTGGCCTTTTTTCTTTCAAAGACAGCGCCCTCTTTGTCTCCACTTTGGGTGTGGTATTACAACTTGGCTCCATTCACTTCAATGGAACTGAGCTGCAGAACCACACCCCAACTGGAGACAAACAGGCAGAGCTTTTTGAAAGAAAAAAAGCCTGTTTTTTTATTCCTGGAATACCCCTTTAATGTGAACTGAGCCCCTGATTATTGAACTGTGCACTCAGTTGAGATGTACAGGTACATACTATATACAGAAAACAGATCTAACCTTCATTTGTGTGTTCCGCCAGGTGCAATAGTTGAAAAGATATTGATGAAATTGCTATGCTTCATGCATCTTAGGAAAATGTCAGAGGCTGTAATCACATTGTTATGATGAAGCAGCGTATAAACATGTGTAGGCCTGCTGGTATGTTTACATATGTGCAAATGTACATGTGTATGTCATTTTGGAGTCCATAATGTATGTCTGTGTTTAGTCTGTGTAATGGTGCCTCAGCTCAATGTGTGTTTTCTTGTAGAATGTTGTTATGCTGTTATCAATAAGCTACGATAACAGTGACACTTGTCACTTAATATTGAGTCATGCAACAGTGCCGCTTACATAGCTCTGCAAAACATAACTCCATTCTCAAGTAGCTAGACAGCTTTTTCACTGATTTGATAATCACAAAAATATGTAGTTTGAATGTATTGATTTGATGACTGATTTATTGTACTGATTTATGTATCAGCATTACTTTTTAGCATTTATCAATATCTGCACAATTTGAATATAATCAATACTAGATACTAGTTAATACTAGATTATAGTATTTTTGGCTATTTTTATCTCCACAGTGTTTTCTGTGTTTGTACACTATGTTACATCTCTTTACCTTTGTGGAAAGAGATAAGTCTAGTCTCCACGCCTCACTTGACTCTTCTGTTTACCTCTTCTACTGTCATCCTCATTAAATACTGTACCATACCGAATGTCATTTGTGGTTAAACACAGGAAGTCTGTGTTATGAAATGTTATTTTATGTTATGATAACTTCCGTTTGCATTTTATACTGCTCCATGTTCTTATCTGTAATGCTGCTGTTTGCCAAACACCAGACCGGGTCTTCTAGGTGCCATGTTCCTGCTGCATTTCCTGGTCTGTCATGTGTTTTTCTGCTTTGTCCACTAGGAACCGTGCACGAGCACTAGCTATGTTTTATAGAGCTGGTGTACGATCCCTAGTGGTTCCCCTTCCAATCTGTGGAAGGCACTCCCTATATAAAGAGGCCACACCTGCTGTTCCGGGCCTCAGCAAGATTGTGCATTCTGCTTTAGGCTGGGTTCACACTACGTTTTCTCCCATACGGGAGAGCATACGGCAGGGGGGAGCTAAAACCTCGCGCTCCCGTATGCGCTCCCGTATGTCATTCATTTCAAAGAGCCGGCCGGAGTAAAACGTTCGGTCCGGTCGGCTCATTTTTGCGCCGTATGCGCTTTTACAACCGGACCTAAAACTGTGGTCAACCACGGTTTGAGGTCCGGTTGTAAAAGTGCATACGGCGCAAAAATGAGCCGGCCGGACCGAACGTTTCACTCCGGCCGGCTCATTGAAATGAATGACATACGGGAGCGCATACGAAGGCATACGGGAGCACGAGGTTTTAGCTCCCCCCTGCCATATGCGCTCCCGTATGGGAGAAAACGTAGTGTGAACCCAGCCTTAGTTCGTTTGCATTGCTAGGTCTCTGCCTGATCTGTCTGCTATTCCTGATCTGTTACCGGTCTATTGGACTTTGTATGCACCTTGTAAATAAACACCATTATCTTTTTTTTTTCCTTAACCCCTTAACGACGCAGGACGTATATTTACGTCCTGCGCCGGCTCCCGCGATATGAAGCGGGATCGCGCCGCGATCCTGCATCATATCGCGTCGGTCCCGGCGCTCATCAACGGCCGTGACCCGCGGCTAATACCACACATCGCCGATCGCGGCGATGTGCGGTATTAACCCTTTAGAAGCTTCTAAAGTGAAACTGAAAGTGACCCGGCTGCTCAGTCGGGCTGTTCGGGACTGCCACGGTGAAATAGCGGCGTCCCGAACAGCTGACCGGACACCGGGAGGGCCCTTACCTGCCTCCTCGGTGTCCGATCGACGAATGACTGCTCCGTGCCTGAGATCCAGGCAGGAGCAGTCAAGCGCCGATAATGCTGATCACAGGCGTGTTAATACACGCCAGTGATCAGCATAGGAGATCAGTGTGTGCAGTGTTATAGGTCCCTATGGGAGCTATAACACTGCAAAAAATTTTTTTTTTTAAAGTGTTAATAAAGGTCATTTAACCCCTTCCCTAATAAAAGTTTGAATCACCCCCCTTTTCCCATAAAAAAAATAAAACAGTGTAAAAAAAAATAAATAAATGTGGTATCGCCGCGTGCATAAATGTCCGAACTATAAAAATATATAATTAATTAAACCGCACGGTCAATGGCGTACGCGCAAAAAAATTCTTAAGTCCAAAAAAGCGTATTTTGGTCACTTTTTATACCATTAAAATGAATAAAAAGTGATCAAAAAGTCCGATCAAAACAAAAATCATACCGATAAAAACTTCAGATCACAGCGCAAAAAATGAGTCCTCATACCGCCCTGTACATGGAAAAATAAAAAAGTTATAGGGGTCAGAAGATGACATTTTTAAACGTATACATTTTCCTGCATGTAGTTATGCTTTTTTCCAGAAGTGCGACAAAATCAAACCTATATAAGTAGGGTATCATTTTAACCGTATGGACCTACAGAATAATGATAAGGTGTAATTTTTACCAAAATATGCACTGCGTAGAAACGGAAGCCCCCAAAAGTTACAAAATTGCGTTTTTTTTCCGATTTTGTCGCACAATGATTTTTTTTCCCGTTTTGCTGTGCATTTTTGGGTAAAATGACTAATGTCACTGCAAAGTAGAATTAATAAAGTAGAAAAGTAGAAAAAATAAGCCATAATATGGATTTTTAGGTGGAAAATTGAAAGGGTTATGATTTTTAAAAGGTAAGGAGGAAAAAACGAAAGTGCAAAAACGGAAAAACCATGAGTCCTTAAGGGGTTAAAGAGCTGAGGCAAGTGCTCTCTATCACCCAAAGTGCAAGAAAAAGGGCAAGCGTGTCACACAAAAAAAACGTGCACAAAGGATGCGGTCTATCGCTAAGCCCTTCTCCAACAGGAGAGAGGCCACACAACAAACCTACCCTTCACCTCCAGGCCAGAGGGCACCTGCAAGGATCCAGGTTCGATGCCCCTTTTCGCCGAAGCTACTAAGGGGCCGAAAATGCTCCTGGCTTCAACCTAGGCATTAACCAAGGTATCAGCCGAGGAGCCATATACTGATGGCATCTAGCCTGAAGCCAAGATGCCCAGGGGTTGCAGGGAGGTGAGGAACCAAAAGGCCACACACACCTCCCCTAGACCGCCAGGAGGGACACCCAGAAGGGCTACCACATCCTGACAATCCTGTGTATAAATAAAGACACAAACGTGGCACAGTGACAAGACATAAAAATAATAAATAAGTGGACGAATGCAGATATACTGCCCGGTCATCCGGCCGGATCTATAAAAATTTCCCCGATCCTAGCCAGAAGGCCGGGATACCAAGGGTGAGTGCCAAAGGTGAAGAGTAATGGTGCAGTGCTTTCACTCAGTGAGTTATAACACCTAGTGAGTTTCGGCACCTCAGGGTCACCACTCCCCGAGGCACAGACGTACCTCGGCTCTACACCCCTCTACCTCATGGCGAGACCCGGAGGAAACAGGTCACATCAGGGCAGCCGTCGAGCTGATTCCTCAGAACCAGCCCCGGAACACCTGCCCCCTCCATGCAACACCCATCCCCACCAGTCTCACACCAGCGTTTCCCATCCACTGGCGGAAACTGATAAGAACAGATACAGTGGTCCCTCAACATACGATGGTAATTCGTTCCAAACCAGCCATCGTTTGTCGAATCCATCGTATGTTGAGGGATCCGTGCAATGTAAAGTATAGGAAGCTGTACTCATCTGTCCCCGCCACTCGAGATGGTGTCCCTGCCGCTCCCGATGGTGATCCCGGGCCTCCGCTGGGCTCTCCGCTGTCTTCTCCAGTCCTCTTCTGTCTTCTCCGGTCCTCTTCTGTCTTCTCCGGTCCTCTTCTGTCTTCCGCAAGGCCTTACTGGGCCTGCGTAGCGACGTCATTATGCCGCTGCGTACGCCATTCCTATTGGATGGCGTGCGCAGCAGCGTATTGACGTCATCGGAGAGGGCCGAGAAGATGCCAGAAGACCAGTGCTGGACCCGGAGGGCACCCCGGAGCATCATGGAGGGGTAAGTAATACTTACCGCACCACACGGGGAACATTAAGCTGCTATCCGGCAGCAGCTTAAGTATTTGGCGCTGCCGGATAGCACTTAATGCGATGGCCCCGACATAAAAAAGCATTGTATGTCGATGCTGACATCAACATGCGTATGTCGATTTCATCATATATCGGGGCCATCGTAGGTCGGGGGGTCACTGTACTAAACTTGATCTTAGCCAAAAGGCCGAGAAGCGATAATAAACACCATTATCAGCATTGCTGCGTCTGGCGCTATTTCTAAGTGTCAGTTTAGCTCCATTCTAACTGACCCGTGGGGCGTGACATTATCTAGTTTTTCCTGTGTTCTAGCTAGGGCACATATCACTTATGAAAGGAATCATTGTTCCTGTGTTATGTCCTATCACTACATTTGATTACTTTCCCAAAATAACTCTTTTTTTTTACAGTATGTATACCAGAACAATAAGTGAACTAAAAATATTCTTGGCTTCATACAGCTGTGCTATACTCAGAGGACAACCCCTTTGTTTTACGCATATTAGAT
This sequence comes from Hyla sarda, assembly GCF_029499605.1. Lineage (NCBI taxonomy): Eukaryota > Metazoa > Chordata > Amphibia > Anura > Hylidae > Hyla > Hyla sarda. The sequence goes on from NC_079196.1 coordinate 99,168,425, forward strand.
ACTTTTCATATTGTAGACACTTTTAGAAAGACTATACTGTTGGCCATTAAAATGTTATTTTCTAGCACAGCTTTTAGTTTTCTGGTTGTCTGTAATGGACAACATTGACATTTCTCATCTTTTCACTTTCACAGATGATCCCAATTGTATCGCTAAATCTGTAATTTCAGTAAATTATGCTTTTATTAATATTATTCTTCAGTCAGTAAATAGCAATTCTTGTTTTCCCCTAGTTGTCTCGAGAGGGTTTCCACATCTACCATGTTACTTGTAAATCGAGATAAATGAGTAATAAGATATCACAATGGGCAGTTTTCTTTCACTAAATGTACACGGACATGGTGAAGAACAACATCCGAGACAACTAAAAATGCAATGGAGGTCCTGCACAAGGAGTTAGAATAAGTTTGTTTACCATGTCTGAATTTAAAAATACACTGCTCAAAAAAATAAAGGGAACACCTAAACAACACAATGTAACTCCAAGTCAATCACACTTCTGTGAAATCACACTGTCCACTCAGGAAGCAACACTGATTGACTATCAGTTCCACATGCTGTTGTGCAAATGGAACAGACAACAGGTGGAAATTATAGGCAATTATCAAGGCACCCCCAATAAAGGAGTGGTTCTGTAGGTGATGACCACAGACCACTTCTCATTTCCTATGCTTCCTGGCTGATGTTTTGGTCACTTTTGAATGCTGGCGGTGCTTTTACTCTAGTGGTAGTATGAGACAGAGTCTACAATGCAAGCTCAGGTAGTGCAGCTCATCCAGGATGACACATTAATGCGTGCTGTGGCAAGAAGGTTTGCCGTGTCTGTCAGCATAGTGTCCAGAGCATGGAGGCGCTACCAGGAGACAGGCCAGAATATCAGGATACGTGGAGGGGCCGTAGGAGGGCAACAACCCAGCAGCAGGACCGCTACCTCTGCCTTTGTGCAAGGAGGAGCACTGCCAGAATCCTGCAAAATGACCTCCAGCAGGCCACAAATGTGCATGTGTCCACTCAAACGGTCAGAAACAGACTCCATGAGGGTGGTATGAGGGCCTGACATCCACAGGTTGGGGTTGTGCTTACAGCCCAACACCATGCAGTATGTTTGGCATTTGCCAGAGAATACCAAGATTGGCAAATTTGTCTCTGGCGCCCTGTGCTCTTCACAGATGAAAGCAGGTCCACACTGAGCACATTTGACAGACGTGACAGAGTCTGAAGACGCCGTGGAGAATGTTCTGCTGCCTGCAACATCCTCCATCATGACCAGTTTGGCAGTGGGTCGGTAATGGTGTGGGGTGGCATTTCTTTGGGCATCAATGCCTTCCATGTGCTTGCCAGAGGTGGCCTGCCTGCCATTAGGTACTGAGATGAGATCCTCAGACCCCTTGTGAGACCATATACTGGTGTGGTTGGCCCTGGGTTCCTCCTAATGCAGGACAATGTTAGACCTCATGGGGCATGAGTGTGCCAGCAGTTCCTGCAAGAGGAAGGCATTGATGCTATGGACTGGCCCGCCTGTTCTCCAGATCTGAATCTGATTGAGCACATCTGAGACATCATGTCTTGCTCCATCCACCAACTCCACATTGCACCACAGACTTCCAGGAGTTGGCAGATGCTTTAGTCCAGGTCTGGGAGGACATCCCTCAGGAAACTATTCACCATCTCATCAAGAGCATGCCCAGGCATTGTAGAGAGGTCATACAGGCACGTGGAGGCAACACAGACTACTGAGCCTCATTTTGACTTGTTTTAAGACATTACATCAAAGTTGGATCAGCCTGTAGTATGGTTTTCCACTTTGATTTTGAGTGTGACTCCATATCCAGACCTCAATGGGTTGATATTTGATTTCCATTGATCATTTTTGTGTGATTTTGTTGTCAGCACATTCAACTATGTAAAGATGAAAGTATTTCATATGATTGGTTCATTCATTCAGATCTAGGATATGTTATCTTTGTGTTCCCTTTATTTTTTTGAGCAGTGTACATTGAATTAAGTATCAGGATTTTATACCAACCTCTTCCTCTGGGCCTCCATTGCATTATTAATGGATAATATGGTAGATTTAGGTTGATACTACCTTCTCTATAGAATTAATTAATTTTATTTCAAATCGTCTATTGTAAAGCCAAATGAACCCACACACTCCATACAGTAAGAAAAATGCTATAAGACATTGGTTCTCACTTCTGCAAAAATGAACCCCTGTCTGTGCATAAGATACGGTAAACATTGCTTAAGTTTACTCTTTTTTTTGTCTGATAACCCTTTTCTCGAAGCAACATATATCAGTGCTGTTTATTGACATTACAATAGTTGTCAATCATTGCTGTGCCATATTTTATGTTGGTAAAAGTCCCCACCACCACCATCCTCCAATCTTTTGTTTTCCTTGGCAAGCTGAATATTCATTGTAGTACGAAGTCCAAATCTATTAGGAGTGTTTGTGGAGTACTTACAAAACCTCTTTTAAAGGTAAAGGCTTTAGGGCCGTGAACCACTGATTGCATCTCAACAAGAAAAGACTACTTAAGCGTAATGAGAAGTCATAAAAGTGAGATTGTTCCTTTTTCTAAGACAAGATTTTCACATAACTGCTAATCAGTTTAGTTATGGGCGCAGACTTTTCTCATTTCCCAAACACAGGAAAGTTGACATGTAGGTTTTTGGTGTAATTAGTCCATTGTCTGATAGGCTCATGTGGGATCAGTAAACATGTCGGTGTTCATACCTGCAGCTTCGTTCATTAGGCACATCCTCTCTTTTTCTGTTCCCAGACACATCACCAGCACATGTCTAAATGTGTATAAGCTAATGTGTAACTTTACAAGGGCGTCTGCTACTTCTAGCTTTATGTATTGATGAGTTAAATGCTATATGTGTGTATTTATTTCCTGGCTTACCTTTAATTGTCTCTCTAGCTGTTTTATGCTAATTTTATTTAATTACCAATACAAAACATACTATTACCAATACAAAACAATACAAAGAACAAAGTTCCTAATTTCATCATGTGCAGCTTTATGTTCCAGAACATGAACAAAGTGAATTATTTGTAATGCATTAATAAATTTCATTAGTTTGTATAAAAATGTTTTGTATATTTGATTTCCCATATAAAAGCTATCAAAGACTATATAGGCTGGATTTATGTATAGTAATCTTCACTGTAGTCCAAATTAAAAACTTGGATACCAGCTATATTAATAATGTGTTCACTGTCATAAGGATTAAATAAATTTGATAGAGAAGTTTAATATTTACCTGACCTACTTAAATTATACCTGATCTGATCTTCCTACATAGATGAAAATAATCTGTTTTAAAGCTTTATTTTCCTTTTCTTATCCAAGCAAAATATTTGCAATATTTGAAACTCCTTGTAGATTGTAAGCTCTTCTGGGCAGGGCCCTCTCCCCCTTTATTGAATCTGCACCATTTTCATTGCTTCACCATTTGTATTATGTATTTTAACCCTCATCATATTTAAAGCGCCCTGGAACCAAGGGCACTATATAAATAAATTATAAACTATAGAACTCAAACTGAAATACATTTAATTTATTATCTTCATGTCTGTCTAATTGTGATTTTGTCTATCTAATTGTGTGTAATTGTGAGTCAGAATTGTTATGTGTGTAATGTAAGGCCTCCATACACAGTAGTGAAAAGTCAGCTGAACCCACTGATTTTAGTAGGATCAAACAACTATCTGTTCTATATGGAGGCCCCCTATTCTTTCCTAAATAGATATAATGAGATTGCTCCTCACATTTGCCCCTATATCCACTTCACAACTAAAGCCAACCACTGGCCCCAGTAGTCTGTTGACCCACCTCAGCCAATGATTAGTTGAACAGGTATTTCCTGTGTTGAGACGGGAACCAAGAAGTAGAGATTAGAAAGGACCTTGCAACATCTGAACAGCATCTGTGGGGGATCAGGGAGGTGAATACAGCTTTTTCAATTTGTTTCTAATCAGTCTGAACGCCCACCATTCAAACATTGAAAACCTAAAAAACCTAAAACCCTTTAATTTCATTAGGAAGTAAAATTGAAAAAAAATGTTGTTTTATAGTATAGAAAATGAAATTGTGTGGGAATGGAGCAGCATTAAAACCCGCAGGTCACAGGTAGACATAATCTACCTAATAACCATGCTTCTACACTTGTAATTAATTTATCCAGTGGCTGTGAACCTTCGGGGCGTCTGTTGTGCAGCATACATTAATTAATTCTGTCTACCACTATCCTGGTAAATGGAATACCTGCTATTGTTCCCTTTGTTAGTCTGGATAGACCCTCTAATTAATGTGAGTCTTGCCCTTGCTTTCAATTAGAATAAACCTATCCCAGAGAAAGGTGAGCTCATTCTGTTTGTAAAAAAAAAGAAAAAAAGAGTCCTTTTAACCTTATCTTGGTGAAAGAGGGCAATTAGACTGTTCACTAAGTACACAAGTTTATCTCTGCATTTCTCGGTAATTCCGTTTATGATGAAGACGGCCCTAAAAAGCTTTCCAGACACAAGTATTTTGAGAGGACTAAATTAATTTGGAAACAAAAACCTACATAACTCCAGACTTGTGATTTTTTTCTTCCTGCCTTGCCAGATAATCATTAACAAAACCTTGTCCTTTAAAGATATTGACTTACTTGTTTCATGCTAGAAATGTTTTGTATTTGTGGGTATTCTTGGCCTTGAAATCATTATCATGATTTCCCCAGAGAAAAAAGTAAGAAAACATTTTCAAGCCATCACCTTAGCACTATTGATCACTTGGCTTAAGCAAGGGCATTTACTTGATTACATTTTCACCAATATAGTTAGTGGTTTCCTCTTGAAATTAGCTGTCTGTAAACCTATAGGATTCCACTTAAAGATTAACTTAACACTAATATAACATTTTAATTGCCAGGAATAACAATCTAGGCTAAACACTTTTAGATGTGGATTTTATACATGAAGATATCACTGCAACAGTATACTGTACAAAAAATAGTTTTATTTCTGATTTTCAATCATGAAAAAATATTTACAACCAATATTGGCAGGGTGAGCAGATAAAAATAACAATATCCCTTTTTAGGGTATATTCACACATCGATAACTAGCAGCAGATTTCCCACTTCTAGAGGTGTTTCACGGCTATTCACTTCAATAGGTCCACCAGCAATATGCAAATCTGCCACTATTGTGGATTTTCTGTTGGCCCATTGAAGTGAATAGTAGCAAAACTCACAGCGGATCGGCCGTGAGTTTATCAACGTGAACGTATCCTTAATGCGTACCATGGCAGATTACCCTTAATCATGGAGCTATTTGGTGGGGGTCCAATCATAGGAACCCCTACAGATCACATGAACAGTGAAAAACTGTCCCCCAATCAAATGAAGCCTATTGCACATATTAATGTGTTCTCAATGGAGGGAGGAGGGGTAAGCTGCTGCCAGACAGTTTTGTCAGCTTATCTCTTTAAGAACAAATGGGTCAGACTTAAAATATAACATGCTTAACCCTTCATTTCCCTGACATCATTTATCATGGCAAGGGTAGAGCAGAAAAAGGATCTTCTTTGATAGGCATTGCTGTTGTGATGTCAGAAGAATGAAATCCAATCCAACATTAAGATAATAGTAAACCAAAAGGTTTTATGTAAAAGCGCAAAAAAAAAAAATGTGTGATATGAAAGCAGATAACGTATTTCGGAGGTAAACTCCTCCTTCTTCAGATCAGTATACTGGTATACTGATCTGAAGAAGGAGGGGTTTACCTCCGAAACGCGTTATGAGCTTATTTATCATGTATTTTTTTTTTACTTTTAAATAAAACTTTTTGGTTTACTATTACTTTATTGTTGCATTGAATTCCAATCTTTTGACATCACAACAGCAACAACTATCTAACAAGGTCCTTTTTCTGCTCTACTCTTGCTTATCACTACAGGATGGTTCTTCACCTGCGCCTGGGATATGGGAGTGTGATATGGGAGTGTGCCACTTGCCTCAGGCGAGTTACCTACAGAATTACTCTGCCCTTTGTACGTATTTGTGTTCTCCCCCTTTAACCTGTTCAGGACCCAAGACGTATGCATACGTCTTGGGACCCTGGTACTAAAGGACCCAGGACATATGCATATGTCCTGAGTCATTTCGGTCTCCGCCGCTCGCTGGGCGGAGATCGGAACGGCATGCCTGCTGAAATCGTTCAGCAGGCATGCTGTGCATATGCCGAGGGGGGTCCTGGGACCCCCACATGTCGGCAATCGGCGCAAATCGCATGTGAATTTACACATTCGATTTGCACCGATTCCGGGTCATACGGGTCTATGGTGACCTGGTGACCCGAAATAGAAGGGGGATCGCGGTTGTCCATGACGCCCACGATCCCCCTGTAGTGATAGGAGTGAGGTGGCAGGGGTGCCACCCCTCCTATCCCTGCTATTGGTGATCTAGACGCGACCACCAATAGCAGATCGGGGGGGGTTAACTTTCGGTTTCCCCGTTCTGCCCACCCACAATAGGTGGGGCAAGACGGGGAAACCGACAGGGACCGGGCGCCGAAGTCCACTCACCCATTGGCGACGGCAGTGGGCGACGATTGACGGCGGCAGTGGGCGACGATCGGCGGAAGAAGAGGACGGCAACCCAGCACCCTGGATCCTACGGAAGCCGGTGAGTTACTTAGCAACATCTGGAGGGCTACAGTCTGAGACCACTATAGTGGTCTCTAAACTGTAGCCCTCCAGATGTTGCAAAACTAAAACTCCCAGCATGACCAGAGAGCTGTTTAGGCATGCTGGGATTTGTAGTTTTGCAACAGCTGGAGATCTACAGTTTGAGACCACTGCACAGTGATCTCTATACTGTGGACCTCCAGATCTTGCAAAACTACAACTGCTAGCATGCCCACACAGCAGTTTGCTGTCTGGGCATGCTGGGATTTGTAGTTTTGCAACATCTGGAGGTCCACAGTTTGGAGATCACTGTGCAGTGGTCTCTAAACTATAGCTCTCCAGATGTTGCAAAACTACAAATCCCAGCATGCCCAAACAGCAAACAGCTGTCTCTGCATGCTGGGAGTTGTAGTTGCGTACCTCCAGCTGTTGCATAACTACATCTCCCAGCATGCCTTTTGGCGATCAATACATGCTGGGAGTTGAAGTTATGCAACAGCTGGAGGCACACTGGTTGGAAAATACTGAGTTAGGTAACTGAAGGTTTTCCAACCAGTGTGCCTCCAGCTGTTGCAAAAGAACAACTCCCAGCATGCACGGTCGGTCAAATTTTTCGCCGCAGCACAAACTCCTAGCGGTAAACTCACTGTAAACGCCCGCCACATAATAAAGGGTAAAACACTACATATACACCCCTTACACTGTCCCCCCCCCCCCCCCAATAAAAATGAAAAACTTATCGTACGGCAGTGTTTCCAAAACGGTGCCTCCAGCTGTTGCAAAGCAACAACTCCCAGCATTTCTGGACAGCCACTGACTGTACAGGCATGCAGGGAGTTTAGCAACAGCTGGAGGCACCCTGTTTGGGAATTACTGGCGTAGAATACCCCTATGTCCACCCCTATGCAATCCCTATGAAGTCCTCAAATGCGCATGGCGCTCTCTTACTTCGGAGCCCTATCGTATTTCAAGGAAACAGTTTAGGGTCACATATGGGGTATTTCCGTACTCGGGAGAAATTGCACTACAAATTTGGGGGGCTTTTTATCCTTTTACCCCTTTATGAAAAGGAAAAGTTGGGGTCTATACCAGCCTGTTGGTATAATTTTTTTTTATTTTTTACACTAACATGCTGGTGTTGCCCCATAGTTTTTATTTTCACAAGCGGTAAAAGCAAAAAAAGACCTCCAAATTTGTAACACAATTTCTCCTGAGTACGGAAAATACCCCATATGTGGGCGTAAAGTGATCTGCGGGCGCACAAGGCTCAGGAGTGAGAGCGCACTATGTACATTTGAGGTCTAAATAGGTGATTTGCACAGGGGTGGCTGATTTTACAGCGGTTCTGACATAAACGCAAAAAAATGAATACCCACATGTGACCCCATTTTGGAAAATACACCCCTCACGGAACGTGACAAGGGGTATAGTGAGCCTTAACTCCTCACAGGTGTTTGACAAATTTTCATCAAAGTTGGATGAGAAAATGAGAAAACATTTTTTTTCACTAAAATGCTGGTGTTAACCTAAATTTTTCATTTTCGCAAGGGAAAATAGGAAAGAAAGTCCCCCAAAACTTGTAACCCCATTTCTTCTGAGTAAGAACATACCCGATATGTGGATGTAAAGTGCTCTGCGGGTGAACTACAATGCTCAGAAGAGAAGGCGCGCCATTGGGATTTTGAAGAGAAAATTTGTCCGGAATTGAAGGCCACTTGTGTTTACAAAGCCCCCATGGTGCCAGAACAATGAACCCCCCCCCCACATGTGACCCCATTTTGGAAACTAAACCCCTCATGTAATGTAATAAGGGGTACAGTAAGCCCCACAGGTGTCTGACAGATTTTTGGAACAGTGATCCGTGAAAATGAAAAATTTAGTTTTCCATTTGCAAAGCCCACTGTTCCAAAAATCTGTCAAACGCCAGTGGGGTATAAATGCTCACTGCACCCCTTGTTAAATTCTGTGAGGGGTGTAGTTTCCAAAATAGGGTCACATGTGGGGGTTCCACTGTTCTGGCACCACGAGGGGCTTTGTAAACGCACATGGCCCCCAACTTCCATTCCAAACGAATTCTCTTTCCAAAAGCTCAATGGCGCTCCTCCTCTTCTGAGCATTGTAGTTCGCCAGCAGAGCACTTGACGTCCACACATGGGGTATTTCCATACTCAGAAGAAATGGGGTTACAAATTTTTGGGTTAATTTTCTCCTATTACCCCTTGTAAAAATGTAAAATTTAGGGAAAAAACTGCATTTTTGTAAAAAATAATTATTCTTTTTCATTTACACATCCAACTTTAACAAAAAGTCGTCAAATACCTGTGGGTAGTTAAGGATCACTGTACCCCTTGTTACGTTCCTTAAGGGGTTTAGTTTCCAAAATAGTATGCCATGTGGGTATTTTTTGCTGTTCTGGCAGCACAGGGTATTCCTAAATGCGTCATGCCCCCAAAAAAACATTTCAGCAAAATTTGCTTTCAAAAAGCCAAATGTGACTCCTTCTCTTCTGAGCATTGTAGTTCGCCAGCAGAGCATTTTATGTCCTAACATGGGGTATTTCCAGATGGGGTTACAAATTTTGGGGTGCATTTTCCCCCATTACCCTTTGTAAAAATGGTAAATTAGGGGAAAAAACTGCACTTTAGTGAAACATTTTTTTTTCCATTTACACATCCGATTTTAACGAAAAGTTGTCAAACACCTGTGGGGTGTTAAGGCTAACTGGACCCCTTATAACGTGCCTTGAGGGTTGTAGTTTCCAAAATGGTATGCCATGTGGGGTTTCCTGCTGTTCTGGCACCATAGGGGCTTCCTAAATGTGACATGCCCCCCAAAAACCATTTCAGAAAAACACTCTCCAAAATCCCATTGTCACTCCTTCCCTTCTGAGCCCTCTACTGCGCCCGCCGAACACTTGACATACACATATGAGGTATGTGCTTACTCGAGAGAAATTGGGTTACAAACTTTGGGGGGATTTTTCTCCTGTTACCACTTCTAAAAATTCTAAAACTGGGTCTACAAGAACATGCGAGTGTAAAAAATGAAGATTTTGAATTTTCTCCTTCACTTTGCTGCTATTCCTGTGAAACACCTAAAGGGTTAACACACTTACTGAATGTCATTTTGGATACTTTGAGGGGTGCAGTTTTTATAATTTGGTAATTTGTGGGGTGTTTCTTATATGAAGGCCCTTCAAATCCACTTCAAAACTGAACTGGTCCCTGAAAAATTCAGATTTTGAAAATTTTGTGAAAAATTGGAAAATTGCTGCTGAAGTTTGAAGCCTTCTAATGTCTTCCAGAAGTAAAAACATCTCAACTTTATGATGCAAACATAAACTAGACATATTGTATATGTGAATTAATATATAATTTATTTGGGATGTCCATTTTCCTTATAAGCAGAGAGCTTCAAAGTAAAAAAAAAATGCAAAATTTTCAATTTTTTCATCAAATTTTGGAATTGTTCACCAAGAAATTATAGACAAATCGACAAAGTATCGACAAAATTTTACCTCTAACATAAAGCAGAATATGTGGCGAAAAAAACAATCTCGGAATCAGAATGAAAGGTAAAAGCATCTCAGTGGTCAGATGTTCAAAAAATGAAGTTTTCTTCGAGGCTGATGACGGGCTATACACCACTGAGGAAGGGGTATTACTTATCTGCTCTGAACCCCGAAACGCGTTTGGTGACCGAGATTGAGCCTCTTTTATTGGTCTAGTTCACACTACAGCTGCGGTTATACAAGTATCTATCGGATAGTTCCTCTCTGGAGAGACTTCATCCACTATCCATTCATTACATGGTCCGGTACTTAAATTCATCTGCTGAACCGGTGTTGAACCCTCCACCATTGGATCAACATCTCTATCTGCATGCAGCATTACTATACAACATCATTTAGCACCAACTAACCTCCCGCACAAGGTCAGCTGACCTGCCATCAGCTGACCTGCTACGTCAGACGCCAAGAGTTAACTCGCCGGTGAGAGCGGCTGGATATTCTGCGACCAACACTCCGCCCCGGCTAGAGTACACCTGACGCCAAGGGACAGCTCGCCGGTGAGAACGGCTGTCTATCCCGCGACCATCACGCCGCCCCGGCTAGAGCTCATTCGTTCATCATCCATCTGTCTATCAGCGGTGCGGTGAGTGGCACAATCGTGCCAGTGACTTTATTTCTATTTGTAGGCTGTGGAGTGGAGAAACCGGCAACAGCGATTTAATTGCAATATCCACTATTCAAACAATTCATATGGTATCACCATATACAGTGTATATTTTTTTGCAGGACATTATTTTTTGCAGAACATTATTTTAGGCCAATTATAGGATCCATCCTACAGGTCATAACTCCACTATTTACAGGACTGCTACTTTTCACTTTCAGGACCTATTTTTCAGGACTTATTTTTCTTGTACCATCCATTTTTTCTATCAAACCATTTTTCTTTCCAGGAGGAACGTTTTATTATTATTATTTTTATTCTTATTTTTGTGCACACTGAATTTACTATTATTCTGATCAGAGTAACACTTTAACATACCATCACCCAGTGTATCATCCAGTGTATCATTATACGGCTGTTAGCCTTAATAGATACACTCGCTCTGTAGTGTAACTACTTGTTATATTTTATATTTCTTTTTTAACTAATTGTGCGCTACCGTAGGGCCCTGCGGGAACGCACTATTTAATATTTATTAAATACCATTTATACACTAATTGTGTTTTTTCTCTATTATTGATACCAGACATCCTCCATTAATCTTTTTTCTGATATTGAGCTGAGGACTAATATTCTATTTTTTTCACTTTTCTGCATCTCTCTGTGGGGGAGAGCTTTTAGTTAACCTCGCTCATTTTTCTGTGGTTGAGCTACACATATCTACATTTCCCTAATTTACAAATCTGTTTAACTTTCTGGCACCAATTTATTTGAAATTTTTTTTTCCCCCCCCACCGGAGTACCCCTCTAAGGTATTTCAAAATGTATTCACTATGTTATGCTAAATGAAGGATCTGAAGGGGGGGGGGGGGGGACATGACACATGGATGTTCTATAGCTTGCGTTATATCGTAGTGCACCAAGGCATAACATGTGTACACTTTTTTAATACTACTAAAAAACTCAAAGAGGGAGTATAAATAACCTGAATATCTATGATATTGTTTTGCCTCTCTTTTAATTTCCTATTTTAAATAGCTGTTTGATTAATTATATCATTTTATATTTACTCATTTATCAGTGCACCTTTTTCCATTATTTTCTTTGCTCTATCAATGCCTGTTCTTTTTTTAAAAGAGCACTGGGGACATCTTAGCTGTCCTCCCTCTAGTCCACACATTACAGTTACAGCACTATGTCTTGTGCTTGATGTCAATTATAATCCTTGTTGTAAATATATATGTTGCTCCTTCTGATGCCAAGAATCTGTGGCATTGCATAGGTTTAACATAAAGGTTACTATAACCGCACATATGCCTGTCAAAACACCCAGTTTACTCTTAAACTGCTTTACTGAATTTGACGTCACAACTTCCTCTAAAAACAAATTCCATTGCCTGATTACTCTCGGAGTAAAGAGCAATCCCTCTTTGCTGGCATAAATGTCTACTTGACCAGACTGCTCATTGCTACTCACATGACTGAGTATGATCGGAAGCAGCAGACCCTACTGCTGTCATATTATTTTTATAACATACATAAATCAGAGGATCCAAATGTTTTACCAGCTGAATTTACCCATTTACCCAATGATGTCTGTTAACTACTTAACAAAGTGTCCTTTCTAGCATATTATAGAACGCCAATGGACAATAAACATTCACATTAGTTTATAAAAGACACTGTAGTATAGCTTTAATTTTTCATTTCATACATACCCATTGAAATGACCAGGGTTACAGATTCAGATTGTGTTTGCGTCTGCATATTTTTATCATAATGTCTTTAAAAACAGTATTTCGTGTAAAATACAAAAAATGAAGTGGTTAGTAAAGTATATAATACATAGATATACAGGCATGTAGGGCTATAAGGTTTTATTAACATCTCATTTTTGGTCTTTGTCATTGTAATACATCAGGACATCCTCAAAAAAGTATGCCGAAGCATCCTGCTGTGTTCCTGCAGTGAGCTTATTGGCATTAATAATTATTTAGCCATATTTAATAATACAGCATTATGATTATCATACATAATGATATATTGAAAAGCTATATCTACAGCCAGCTTTCTGTCAGAGTAGCAGACAGTAGATATCACAATCCCGTTTAGGGTGTATTCACACATACAGGATCTGTTGCATATTCAATGCTGCAGATTGTATGCTACAGATTTCAACGTAATATTAATGATTGAACACAGCATCAAATCTGCAGCATGAAATGTCCAGAATCAAATATGCGCTGGATACTGTACGTCAATACATCCTTAGGGGAGTGTCACATGTGCCGTATTTTGCTGTGTATTTGCTGCTGCACATTTTGTTGCTCATTGAAGTCAATGGGTAGCAAAATCAGGTGCGTATTAATTTCAGTGTGTAGGCAAATACACAGCAAAATACAGCACGTGGCATAATTATAGTAATGCTGTCCATTTACTTTAGATTACTGTGCGCCAAACCCATTTATCTATTTTGTTTAGAGGCAACTGATGGCTTTTTCAATATCTTCTATTGAATATCATCCAGCCTGATCCTTTGGTTTCCCTGGGAAATTGAAGCAGAATTGTTCATGGACAGCTAAGTCAAATGTATAGTCAACTTAACAATACAAATAAACCTGTACGCCCCTGAAAGACCAGGCCTGTTTTTTCAAATAGGGGATATCTGTCTTTATTAGAGAATAACTCTGGTAAGGTTTTGCCAATCACGATAATTCTGACATTGTTTTTTTTGTCACAAGTTGTCCTTCATGTACATAGTAAAAGTAAGCCGATATCATTTGCATTTTTTTTTTTTACAAAAAATAATGAAATGTAAAAAAAAATTAGATTTTTGCTATTTTAACACTAATAGGTTGCATATATTTATACTTACTGACCAAATAGTTTATGAAACTTATACTTTCAGATGTCAACTTTATTTTGACAGCATTTTTTTTGTTTTTAATTAACATTTTAAATTAGTTAGAAGCCTAACAATTTAACTTGAAATTGTGAAAATTTAGATTTTTTTTTTTATGTGCTATGCAAGGTTTGCAGACATTTGAAGGTGGTAGAACATAGGAATACCCCCCAAATTACCCCATTTTAAAAACTAGACCCTCAAGGTATTCGCTAGGGGGTACAGTGAGTATTTTAACACCATAGTTTTTTGACAGGAATTATTACAAAGTCAGTGTTAAAAATGTGAAATTAGCATTTTTTCACAAATGTATCATTTGTGGGGCATATCGCTTCGGATATTGCAAGAAATGCACCCTACATTTTATTAAGCTGCTCGGCCCATGTTTGGAAATACCCCCACTTAGGCCATATTTGGTTCCTTGGCGGCGTGGTAGGACCCAGAAGGAGAGGAGCTCCATTTGGCTTTCAGGGCATCATTTTAGGTGGAATGGATTATAGGCCGCACTTCATTCCTGCAAAGGGTTTCAGCTGCCAGAACCATTCAGAACCCCCACAAGTGACCCCATTTTGGAAACTACACCCCCCAAAATTATTCATCTAGATCAAAAGTGAGTACTTTGAGTCCTTTTTGTGTGGCTGGAATGGATACAAAGTCAGTGGAAACATTTTAATTTTCTTTTTCCCCCACAAATGCATCATTTGTGGGACATATTTTTTGTACATTGCATCTGAAAAGTAGAAAATGCGCCCCATATTTTATTACGCTGTTCGTCCCATGTTCGGTAATACCCCCGCTTAAAACCATATTTGGTTGCATGGCCACATGGTGGGACCTAAAAGGAGAGGAGCAACATTTTGCTTACAGGATATCATTTTATAAATTATAGGCCGCACTTCATCTTGCAAAGCATTCTAGCTGTCAGAACAATACCGCACCCCCAGAAGTGACCCCATTTTTGAAACTACACCCCCTAAAGTATTCACCTAGGGCAAAGTGAATACGTTGAGCCCTTATTATGTGGCTAGAATTATTTCAAAGTCAGTGGAAAAAATTGCAATTAGCTTTTTTTCCCACAAATTCTTTATTTGTGGGACATCATTTTGGTAAGTCGCTTTTGAAATGGAGGAAATGCGCCCATATTTCATCACGCTGTTCGTCCTGGACTGGGCAGTACCCCTACTTAGGCCATATTTGGTTGCCTGACCGCCTGGTATGACCAAGAAGGAAAGGAGCCCCCTTTGGCTTTCAGGGCATCATTGTATGAATAGACCCCATTCATACTGTATTTCTGCAGTATAGGTGTCCGTTGTCATGTCAAAAAAGGGATCCAATGTATGCTGTATCCGTCCCATTCAGAAATAAATGGAGATGCTACAGTATACATCAACATCACTCCTTTTGAAGTGATGCTGACAGATACCTCTAACACTGCGGAAACACAGTATGAACGGGACGCAAGTAGGGTCACATAGAGCGCATCCTCAGAATATTTCACACCGCGGATGCTCCCCAGAAGTCACAAGGGGCGAGATCACTGCTGTGGCTGGGTAGCTCAGTGTGTCCGCTCATGACTGCCGGTAGGAAATCCGCCACTATGAGTGGACACACAAAGCTTCCTAGCCGCAGCAGGGAGCTCATTATTGTGACTGTTGGCGGGCATCCGCAGCATGTAATATGCTGTGGATGTGTGCCGTGTGATCCTACACATTATACATTTTTATTTTTCATTATATTTATTTAATAAATGTATTTTTATTTTTTTACACTTTTTTTCCCTTTTTTTTTAAATACTTTTATTTATATTATATATTTTTTCACTTTTTTTATGCTTTGGAATACTTAGTATTCCAAAGCATTGCAGATATATCCTGCCTGCTAGTTTTACACTAGCAGGCAGCATATCAGGACGTCCTGACAGGCAATAACCAGGGCAGACCTGGGGGTCCTTATAAAGCCACCTGGGCTGCCCAGGTAACCAGCAGCACCCCATGATCGTTGCGGGGTGCTACAGAAGAGAGACAGATGGAGCCCCCTCCCTCTGTCAAAACTCCTTACGGCTCGTGGTCGCTTCCGACCAGGGCTGTAAGGGTTAAACTGCCGGGACCGAAGTTTTCTTTGGTGCCGGCAGTGCGGCAGGTCCCCGCCCGCCAGGGATCACACACAGCCCTCGTGATCACGCTGCGGGGTGCTGCAGGGGTGACAGAGGGAGCTCCCTCAGTCATAACACTTGCAGCCCGCAGTCACTTCTGACCTCGGCTGTAAGGGTTAAACTGCCGGGACAGAAGTTTACTTCAGTCCTGGCAGTGCGGCAGGGTCCCGGCGGTGTGTTACAGCCGAGTCCCTGCCGTGATCTCGTGGGTGCCCTGGGCAGCACTCACGAGAAGCATGGACGAGTATAGACGTCCAGGTGCCGGAACGGCCACCAACCTGGACGTCTATACTCATCCGTGGTGGTTATCGGGTTAAAGGGGTACTTCGGTATTTAACAACTTATCCTCTATCCACAGGATAGGGGATGTGTCTGATCATGGGGGGGTCCGACTGCTGGGACCCCCCACAACTCTCTGCCCGACCCCTCAGCTCTCGCCATGTACTGAACAGGCACAGCTCCATGCACGGAGCTGTCTCGATCACCGCAAAATGTTGAACATGTGCCCTTTAAATTACCATATGATTCTTCAGGGTTTTAGGCCAGGCCTAGAAACCCAGTTGCTGCTCAGCTACCATCTCTTTAAAGGACCAGCAGTGGGAATTGCAGTTCTAGAGTGTGTTCAGACATGTTTCATGAATTTACTGGGAGCCAACCAGTTGCATCATATCCATTAGGGAATAAAAAATAATGGACTATTGTTTTAGTGTGGGCTAGAGTAGTCTAGAAGAAAAAGGCAACCCCTTCTCTAGCTATACTTGTTATCTGTGTTTAGAAGAGATTGTAGGTCCTGTATTGTAGAAAAGTTATTCTGTGAAATTTCATTGTTCATTACCTCAGAGTCTTAGTTAGGCTATGTTCAACCTGTGTAATTTCCGCGATTCTGCTTGCTAAAAGGAATTGCGGAATTCTGTCGGAATTGTGGCAAAATTTCTGTGTTCTCAGATCACAGGATTCTTCCAAAATTCAAGCCCAATTGACTTCAATGGGATTCCACTGTGGAATTCTGCAAAATATAAGACTGGTGTTATATTTTTGCAGAAGGCGGAATTTCCGTGGTTAAATGGCCACCGCAGAAATTCTCCTGTCTGAGTGGAATGTGGAATCTCATTGAAATCAACAGACAGTAAATTACACTAGAATTCTTGTGTGGAATTTGGCATGGAAATTCCGCCATGTGAACATTCCCTTACTATCTACACCCTAACATCAAGGGCACCCATCTACACCATTAGGCCAGAAACTTAGCAGGGTGTGCCCCAGAACCATTACCATCTACACGATCTATGCAGCCCGTTGCCATTTTGCCAGCGCATGGAGAATGGGTCAACAACCTTGGCCGGCATATAAACTACAGGTTTAGTTCAGTTAGAGCACGAAACTACAGATCCCCCCCCCCCCAACACACACAAATACACACGCACCCGTGAAAACATCTGCACTCGCTCTGGGTTGCTGCACTTACAGTGTGTATAGTCCCGGAGTTTTTACTACTTACATAGGGCCCCATGCTCATCTCTCTGATCATTCAAAGATGCTGAGAACAGTGTGACACTTACTTAACACTGATTTGACATGCTTTCAAACAGCAAAGGAGCTCCACTTATTTTGAGTTGTCTCCAACCTACAGTCATACATCAACAAGCCATAAAGAAGTCTAATTTCTCAAGAGGAGACTCCAGCCTGGACCAGTATTCCAGTGGTAAATCAAGAGGTCCATGTCAGATGTGTTTTCCGCCTGCATTTAATTAACTTCAATATCTACCCTTCAAAGCTGGATAGAAAGCAGCTGGCAGCAGATTTGCCTGATGAAATACTCCACATCTCTTTTGGGCTACAATGACAAGGTCATAGACTTGACTAGGGACAGACAAATTCAGTGCTACTTGAAGTAATAAATGCCTTAGCTTGCTGATATCCTAATGACAGATGATGTTGACTCGTTGGGAGACTTTTTATTATACCAGTAATAAAGAATACAATTAACATGGGTCTATATTACAGACATCAAAGGTAAGCTGTAACAGTGTTCTATGTCTTATCCTGGGCTGGTTGCTAGAGATATACTGCTTTCTTATATTGTATTATGCAGCAGTTTAACAGTCATTGTAATAATTGCATATATGTAATGCATGCTATTTTCTTTGAATATTTCTATAGAGAGAATAAAATGTGTGCTTGTCAGGATCAGATAGGTAGATATCCAACATGCTCCATTCCTGTTTCCCCCAAAGAGATATCTCACAGCCTGCCAGTGCAGACTTGGTTACCTCTTTTTAAAGCCCAGTATTAATCGGCCTCAGCACCTGTGCTGGCTTGAAGATCTGGACTGGCCCAGGAAGGGGATGAAAGGCCCTTCTACCAAACCCATTATTTAGCCAATAATAATCCAAGCACAATAACAGGCGTACTAAATTCCCTAACATGCTAAGTACCCATACACATAAGAGAAAATCCAGCTAAACGCAAGAGTTTCATCAGGAATTGCCATCTTTGTCTTGTTTATACGAAAAACCTGATTCTCCCCATATGGTAGTTGTCAGGGGATAGAATGAATGTTAGATTTTGACATTCTCTAATGGTTGTTTCCTTCAGAAGTTAAGTCTGACGGTAGGTTGTTTCACTCTGTCCACAGAAGGCACGTGCACACTCAGCTGACACAAGCAAGTATGTTTATAGGAGATCCTTTAAGGATAATTTTTGACTGAACAAAGATTGGACTGTCAGCTATTGACATAAGGGACAGGAACACTAAGAACAGAAAATGTAAAGAAACTGCAATTAAAACTAAAAAATAAATAGAAAAACCCAGTATCCGGTAGCTAGCTGTAAGACAATTGGCTGGAGAAGGAGTCTTCACTCCCCTGTTAGCTGTAGGACAAAATTACTGTTAGGATACATTAATACACTTGTAACTAGCAGCAGGTTTCCAGCTGTGGGAAATCCACTACGATTTACACTATCGTTCATTTCAGTGGGTCCGCAGGCAGTCTGTAAATCTGACACAATTGTGGCTTGTCAGTGGGCCCATACTAGTGAATGGGGAGATAACTCACAGTGAAAACCCGCCTAATTACATATGTGTGAATGCACACTCAAAGAGAAACCCACAACTAGTTCAACCGCACTAAATCCAATATATACTGGGTTATACTGCGGATGAATAGTTGTAAAAAGATGGGCTACTCACATATTTTGTTCTGCCTGTTCTTAATTCTTTTCTCATTGTGCTCTGCATAATGGAGGTGGGGAGCCGGCTTGCCGAGCTCCCTTTCCTCATCAATATTCACTCCCTGGTCTGCCCCCTTCCTGAATATGCAAACTTCTTGACTCTCACGCCACTAGGACATGAGAGCCTTTGGGAGGGGTGAGCGCTCTGTTCTGGTGCCTCACTAAACCATTTAAGGCAGCCATATCTTGCCATTGCACTATTCCTTATTTGTAAGGATGCTATTAGTAAGCTTATTTTTGAATACAAATAAATTTAAAGCAAATGACTTTATATATCTAAAACCAGATTATACATAGAAAATATTTATCAAGATAATAATAAGATTGTCTTTGTTGTCCATAGCAACCAATCACAGCTCAGCTTTCATTTCTCTGGTAAAATGAAAGCTGAGCTTTGACTGGTTACTATAGGCAAGAAAAAGAATCTTACTATAAGACAGCTTGTTAAATCTCCCACATACATATTCTTATTCTGTTTAAATTTTCTGCAGATACATGGACTATAAGTACCTGTGGTCTGGAGAGGACTAATTTCTATAGAATAGTTTACTAGGCATGCTCTGGGACCTGTGCAGATGTCACTGTGCAGGGAGGAGAAGAGCTGTGATCAACGCCTTTTGTGAATCCTGTGCTATCTATGTACTAGTGTCATTGCTGAAAACTGATCTCTATAGAATTTGGAGGTGAGTACAGTTTTTTTGTTTGTGATTTTTGTGATTGTAATTATTTTTTTTTGTACATGATTATGGGGGCTGGCATCTTGCCTGAACTGTCTAAACAGCATTTAAATATATGCTTTACAGCAAGCCCCATGGAAATAAGCAACAATAGAAAGGAGCTGTCCTATTGACATATATGGCAAACATTACTGGGTGTATCATGACTGCCTTTGTAGGGGTAATTCTATAGGGAGGCTGTGCTGCGAACATCACCTATTGTCTTCTCTAGTCTACTGTCATCTTTCACTGTAAAGCTGTACAGATCACTTTCCAGCAGTGTCCCCCTTATCATCATGTACGGAACAAGAAGTCTCAGCTAAACTTTAGTCCTAGTTATCAGATTGAATACCGCAAGATTTCAGCATTATTTTATAAGCTAAATAGTAAAATTAGTTATGGCTGAGAATATGTTAACACAAAGTTATGTATATTTATGACATATCACTTAACGGTCTTTGAAGTGAGCACAGGAGCTGCACTTGCTTCATAGACGGTGAGAAATGGCTGCTATTAGCAGCCAAGATTTGCCTCTAATACAGGTGATGACTGGCATTGCCCTGTTAGATCCCACAAAGTTGATTCTGGGATCTAAATGTCATGAACTGACAGGGGGACAGGGAGAGTGAGCCCTAACTGACCCTAAAAAGATTCTCCCTGCCTAGTTGCCCATCCATCCTAAACTGTAGATTGACAACTGGGCGCCGGTCCCTTCCTGTGCTAAAGTGCAGTGGCGTAAAAACACATAATATATATGGTCGGTCACAGGCAAGAACAGAACCGGAAAACTACCAGACAACCAGATATGCCAGACCGAATACAAATACTAACAGGGCAGAATGTAAACTCACAAACAGAGCAGAATATAGTGAATAACAAACAGTTCATAAACTGGATATCAGATGAACGGCAGACATGATAAAATGAACAAGGCTAGGCATGAAATGAGTATACAGCCAAATCCAGGAGATGAAGGGGATAAACAGAAGAGCTGAGAGCCAAAACACTAAACTGAACAGGTAAAATAGAACACTGTTCACAAACAGGTACATGTACAAAGGACAAAGATCAAATCAACTTAACATACAAACAGAACATACAAATTGGATTCTCCACTGCACTAGGAGTAGCCATTAATAATAAAGCCAAATAGGCTACTGGTCAGCGGACACACTCCACTGTGTGGACAAAATGCTGACCCAGTAGGAAACAGAAATATAATATATGAAACACTAGACTAGAACCAGAGAAGTCTGAATAGACTCCAGAATACCAAACAGGAATATAACATACAGAGCACAGGGTACAAGCTAGACTCAGACACAGTGTGAACACAGACAGAGCAGAACAAACAAACATAATCCTAAAACCGACTAATGTAACAGACTAAAAACAAGGAGCATGCTATATAAACATGGCTAAAAACCCAGATAAAATGACAAGATAAATACAAGGTAAATGCTCAAGCAGACATAGTCAGAATATAGCACAAACAGACATAATAGTATTGCACTCAATAACCAGCCCTAGAATGCAGGAGAACTCTGGCTAAATAACTCCACCCGAGTTCTCATTCGTTCAGAGCATTAACTATTCCCTATCCAGGTAAAATAGCAAACTGCTATGAACAAACTAGTGTGTGAATACACACCTAAACAGAAAGATACAAAAACAAATAAACGGACATTACACTAAAGGGCCAAATTTCTGGAGCTAGAGTGTTGCGGGTTCCACGGCCGGAGGGTGCCTACCTGCCTGCATTCTGTCCTGCAGCCTGTATAAGTGAAGCATCAATAACACTGATAAAATGTTATAAAAATTTTATTAAAAAAGTATAAAATCAGCCTTTTTTCATTTTTTAAAATAAAATAATGTAAATAAAAATAAACATAAACGTATTTGGTATTACCACATGCGAAAATGCTGGGACAATTAAAATATATCTATTGTGAAACTGCATGGTGAATGGCGTAAACATACAAAAATACCAAATTCCAGATTTGCTGTTTTTTGGCACCTCATATATCAGAAAAAAAATGAATGAATTAAAAACGATCAAAAAGTCCTACCAAAACTAAAATGGTAACAATAAAAATTACAGATCACGGTGCAAAAATTGTGTCCTCAAACAGTTCGATATATGGAAAAATATATGGATCAGAGAAGGACAATTTTAAGCATACTCATATTCTTACAAAAAGATTTTAATTTTTTAAGAGTAGCACTATAAAGCAAAAACAAAATAATTAGGGTATCATCGTAATCTTATGGACTTCCAGAATAAATATTAGGTGACATTTTTACAGAAAAGTGCACTGTGTACAGTATTTTTTTTTTTCAATTTTGATCCACAAATATTTTTTTTGTTTCACCGTAGATGTGGTGGTAACACGAGTGTTGTCAGTACAAAGTGCAATTGGTGGTACAAAAAAAGCCCTCATATGGGTCTGTATGTGGAAAATGGAAGCGTTCTGGCTATTAGAAGACAAAGAGGATAAACTGAAATTGCAAAAATGAAAAATCTCAGCATCCTTAAAGGAGTACTCCGGTGCACACTTTTTTCATTTTATCCCGTCCGGGCTGCAAAATAAAAGAAAACACACTTTATCTTACCTGCCAACGAGCCCCCGGAGCTCCGGTACAGGTGTTCGGTCCCCGGGCTGTATTCTTCTTACCTCCTGTTAGCCCGGCACGTCACACGGAGCTTCAGCCTATCACTGGCCGATGCGGGACATCGCTGCGGCCAGTGATAGGCTGAAGCTCCGTGTGACGTGCCGGGCTAACAGGAAGTAAGAAGAATACAGCCTGGGGACCAAGCACCTGTACCGGAGCTCCGGGGGCTCGTTGGCAGGTAAGATAAAGTGTGTTTTCTTTTATTTTGCAGCCCGGACGGGATAAAATGAAAAAAGTGCATGCCGGAGTACTCCTTTAACCCCTAAAGGACCAAGGACGTACAGGTAAGCCCTGACGTTCTGGTAATTAAGGACCCAAAGCGTACCTGTACACCACTGGGAATTCCGGTCCCTTCCACTCGCCAGGCGGGGACTGGACCAGGATGCCTGCTAAAATCATTCAGCAGGCATCCCGTGACAACACCTGGGGGGTCCTGGGACCCCTCCATGTCGGCGATTACCACAGATGGCCGGTAAATTCACACCAGCGATCTGTGGCGATTTCGGTCATATGGGTCACGTGTGACCCGATGACCCGAAATTAAAAGGTGATCGGCGGTGTACTATACACCGCCAATCACCTCCTGTTGCTGGGGGGAGGTGGCGATCACGTCACCTCCCCAGAATAGCTGGTGGCATAGGAGGGGTTCATGTCCCCTTCTCTCAGCTCAGTCAGTGGGCAGAGCTGAGAGAAGGAGCCACTGACCAGATCTGTGCCACTCTGATCAGATATGTGCCCCTCAGTGCAGAAGAAGTGGCCTCCTGCCACTCTTAGTGCAGAGTGCAGGGTGAGTTTGTGTGGAGGAAAAGGTAGGAGTAAAAAAAAAAAAGTTAAAAATAAAATTCCACAACAATGGTCCTCAAGCCCGATTGTATTCTGGACTACAAGTGGACTACAATGGGGGGAGTTGATCTCTCTAATCAAGTCCTCAAGACATACATGGCCACGCGGAAAATACGGGTATGATACAAAAAAGTTGCAGTCTACTTGGTAAAGGTTGCCATGTACAACTCTTTTGTACTGTCCCAGTACGCTGGCAACACAGGGACATTCTTCCAGTTCCAAGAAGAAGTCCTAAAGGCCCTGATCTTTGGCAACTGGGAAAAAGCAGGCCAGAGTTCCCAAGGTACTGGAAATATAGGTGCCAGGGTCGTCCCAGGCCAGCACTTTCCAGATGAGGTCCCCCACACTGGAAAGAAGGGATGATCCCAGAATAACTGCAGAGTGTGTCACAGGAGGGGGACACGGAAGGACACCCCCACTCAATGTGACACTTGCCCCGATCATCCGGGCCTCTGCATTAAGGATTGCTTCAGGGAGTATCACACTTCCATGGAGTACTAAATTTTCCATTTTCATTTTAATTTCCCATAAGTGGACCCCAATGTACCAAGTCCAGAGTACATTCCAAATTTTAACCCCATAAACCACTAAATTGCCCAAAAAACTATTTCATAAAAAAAAAAAGACCTCTGGGGGTATTTTTTCCAAAAATGGGTCACTGAATCACTAGCATCAGGGTCTTTTTTATGTTACCTCAAATGCGCAGCGCTCTCTCTCCACCTGAGCGAAGTGCGCATTTGAGTCAACAGGTTAGGGATGGCCACACATCACATTCCCAGAATGATGATTCAGAGTATAGGTGTTACGCCGAGCGCTCCGGGTCACTGCTCCTCCCCGAAGCGCTCGCGGCGTTTCTCTCCCTGCAGCGCCTCGGTCAGACCCGCTGACCGGGAGCGCTGCACTAACATTGCCGGCGGGGATGCGATTCGCATAGCGGGACACGCCCGCTCGCGAATCGCATCCCAAATCACTCACCTGTCCCGGTCCCCGGCTGTCATGTTCTGGCGCGCGCGGCTCCGTGAGATTTAAAGGGCCAGTGCACCAATGATTGGTGCCTGGCCCAATCAGCCTAATTAGCTTCCTCCTGCTCCCTGGCTATATTACCTCACTTCCCCTGCAGTTCCTTGCTGGATCTTGTTGCCTTAGTGCCTTGAGAAAGCTACTACTGTGTTTACCCATACTGTGTTCCTGACCTCCTGCTATTTCTATAGACTACGAACCTTGCCGCCTGCCCCGACCTTCTGCTACGTCCGACCTTGCTCTTGCCTTACCCCTTGTACCACGCCTATCTCAGCAGTCAGAGAGGTTGAGCCGTTGCCGGTGGATACGACCTGGTTGCTACCGCCGCTCAAGACCATCCCGCTTTGCGGCGGGCTCTGGTGAAAACCAGTAGCAACTTAGAACCGGTCCACCGACACGGTCCACGCCAATCCCTCTCTGACACAGAGGACCCACCTCCAGCCTGCCGCTGACGTGCCGCTGCCAAGTATCGCTGACATATCCACGCTGGTCGCCCAGCAATCCCGACAGATCGCCCAACAAGATCACCAGCTGTCGTACTTGACCACCATGACACAGCAACTTCAGTCACAGCTACAGCAACTTCAGCCACAGCTACAGCAACTTCAGTCACAGCTACAGCAGCTGCAACAGCAACAACCATCTCCTCCGCCGGCTCCTGCACCTCCTCCGCAGCGAACGGCCGCTCCTAACCTCCGCTTGTCCCTGCCGGACAAATTTGATGGGGACTCTAGACTCTGTCGTGGTTTCCTGTCACAATGTTCCCTACATTTGGAGATGTTGTCGGACCAATTCCCTACAGAACGGTCGAAGGTGGCTTTCGTGGTTAGTCTCCTGTCTGGGAAGGCTTTGTCTTGGGCCACACCACTCTGGGACTGCGATGATCGTGTCACCGCCACTGTACAGTCCTTCTTCTCTGAGGTTCGCAGTGTCTTCGAGGAACCAGCCCGAGCTTCTTCTGCCGAAACTGCCTTGTTAAACCTGGTCCAGGGTAGTTCTTCTGTAGGCGAATACGCCATCCAATTTCGTACCCTCGCCTCTGATTTATCCTGGAATAACGAGGCTCTCTGCACGACCTTTAAAAAAGGCCTATCCAGTAACATCAAGGATGTGCTGGCCGCACGAGAAATTACTGCCAACCTGCATGAACTTATCCATTTGGCCACCCGCATTGACATGCGTTTTTCTGAGAGACACCAGGAGCTCCGCCAGGAAAAAGACCTTAATCCCTGGGCACCTCTCTCACGGTATCCTTTGCAATCTACCCCTGTGCCTCCCGCCGAGGAGGCTATGCAAGTGGATGGGTCTCGCCGTAGGGATAAAAATCTATGTCTGTACTGCGCTAGTACCGAACATTTCTTGGTGGATTGCCCTATCCGTCCTCCACGTCTGGAAAACGCACGCTCGCACCCTGCTCACGTGGGTCTGGCGTCTCTTGGTACGAACTCTGCTTCTCCATGTTTCACTGTGCCCGTGCGGATTTCTCCTTCTGCCAACTCCTCCTTCTCAGCCGTGGCCATCGTGGATTCTGGTTCTTCTGGAAAATTTTTGCTGGCCTCTTTGCTTGATAGGTACTGCATCCCGGTGACCTGTCTCGTCAAGCCGCTTTACATTTCTTCGGTCAACAGAGTGAAGTTGCACTGCACTGTGCGTTACCGCACAGAGCCCCTGCTTATGAACTTTGGACTGCATCACGAGAAAATGGAATTTTTGATCCTGCCCAACTGCACCTCTGAAGTCCTCCTCGGTCTGCCATGGCTCCAGCTTCATTCTCCTACCCTGGACTGGACCACCGGGGAGATCAAGAATTGGGGTCCTGCTTGTCGCAAGAAACGCCTCACGTCTGCTCCCAGCCCCGTCTGTCGGGCCTCAGTGTCTCCTCCTGTGCCTGGTCTCCCCAAGGCTTATCAGGACTGTGCCGTGCCTCCTCATAGCCCCCTTTCTTTTATTTTCCACTGAATATATGTAACCGTCAGCTACTGATATGCTGTAGGCCTCAGATGCAAACATAGCTCTATGACTCTTGAGCCCTGTAGTGCATTCGCATAGCATGTTACATCCATATATGGGGTATTTCCATACTCAGAAGCAATGGGGTTACAAAATGTTTTCTCCTATTACCCCTTGTGCAAATGAAAAATTTGGGGTAACACCAGCATTTTTGTGTAAAAAAACCTATTTTGTCATTTTACGGCCCACTGTTCAAAACACCAGTGAAGTGTAAATACTCACTGTACCCCTTGTTACGTTCCTTAAGGGGTGACATTTCCAAAATGATGGCACTTGAGGGGGGTCTGCTGTTCTGGCTCCATGGTAGCTCTGTAAATGCTCAAGGCCCCTGACAAAATTCTCCAAAAGCCAAATGGGGCTCTTGCTCTTCTGAGACCTGATGTGCTCCCGCAGAGCAGTTTACATCAAATATGAGGGATGTCCTTACTCCGAAGAAATGTATTTACAAATTTACGGGGACATTTTCTCCTATTACCACTTGTAAAAATGTAAAATTTGGGGAAAAAAATGCATTTTAGTGAAAAAAAAATTCTCATTTACACATCCAACTTCAAACACCTGTGGGGTGTTAAGGCTCACTTTACCTCTTGTTTTTTTTTTTTTTTTTTGCTGTTCTGGCACCATAGGGGCTTCCTAAATGAGACATGCCCCCCAAAAACCATTTCAGCAAAATTCACTCTCCAAAATCCCATTGTCGCTCCTTCCCTTCTGAGCCTTTTACTGCCCACACTTTACATCCACATATGAGGTATTTGTGTTACAAGTTACCAGTGGGTGGATTTCTCTCCTTTTACCCCTTGTAAAAATAAAAAAAATGGCTCTACAAGAACATGCGAGTGTAAAAAATGAAGATTTAGAATTGTCTCCTTCACTTTGCCGCTATCCCTGTGAAACACCTAAAGGGTTAACCCACTTCTGAATGACATTTTGAA
This sequence comes from Hyla sarda, assembly GCF_029499605.1. Classification (NCBI taxonomy): domain Eukaryota; kingdom Metazoa; phylum Chordata; class Amphibia; order Anura; family Hylidae; genus Hyla; species Hyla sarda. The sequence goes on from NC_079196.1 coordinate 99,195,762, forward strand.
TACTTTGAAGGGTGCAGTTTTTATAATGGGGTCAGTTATGGGGTATTTCTAATATGAAGGCCAAACTTTGAAGCCCTCTGATGTCTTCCAAAAGTAAAAACATGTTAACTTTATGATGCCAACATAAAGTAAACATATTGTATATTTGAATCAATATGTAATTTATTTGGGATGTCCATTTTCCTTATAAGCAGAGAGTTTCAAAGCAAAAAAAATGCTACATTTCAAAATCAAATTTTTTAATTTTTCACCAAGAAGTATTGGCGAAAATTTACCACTAACATAAAGTAGAATATGTCACGGAAAAACTATTTCAGAATCAGAATGAAAAGTAAAAGCAACCCAGAGTTATTAACCCCTTAACGACGCAGGACGTATATTTACGTCCTGCGCCGGCTCCCGCGATATGAAGCGGGATAGCGCCGCGATCCCGCATCATATCGCGTCGGTCCCGGCGCTAATCAACGGCCGGGACCCGCGGCTAATACCACACATCGCCGATCGCGGCGATGTGCGGTATTAACCCTTTAGAAGCGACGGTCAAAGCTGACCGCCGCTTCTAAAGTGAAACTGAAAGTATCCCGGCTGCTCAGTCGGGCTGTTCGGGACCGCCGCGGTGAAATCGCGGCGTCCCGAACAGCTGATCGGACACCGGGAGGGCTCTTACCTGCCTCCTCGGTGTCCGATCGACGAATGACTGCTCCGTGCCTGAGATCCAGGCAGGAGCAGTCAAGCGCCGATAATGCTGATCACAGGCGTGTTAATACACGCCTGTGATCAGGATGAGAGATCAGTGTGTGCAGTGTTATAGGTCCCTATGGGACCTATAACACTGCAAAAAAAAAAGTAAAAAAAAAAGTGTTAATAAAGGTCATTTAACCCCTTCCCTAATAAAAGTTTGAATCACCCCCCTTTTCCCATAAAAAAAATAAAACAGTGTAAAAAAATAAATAAATAAACATATGTGGTATCGCCGCGTGCGTAAATGTCCGAACTATAAAAATATATCATTAATTAAGCCGTACGGTCAATGGCGTACGCGCAAAAAAATTCCAAAGTCCAAAAAAGCGTATTTTGGTAACTTTTTATAACATTAAAAAATGAATAAAAAGTGATCAAAAAGTCAGATCAAAACAAAAATCATACCAATAAAAACTTCAGATCACGGCGCAAAAAATGAGTCCTCATACCGCCCCGTACGTGGAAAAATAAAAAAGTTATAGGGGTCAGAAGATGACATTTTTAAACGTATACATTTTCCTGCATGTAGTTATGATTTTTTCCAGAAGTGCGACAAAATCAAACCTATATAAGTAGGGTATCATTTTAACCGTATGGACCTACAGAATAATGATAAGGTGTAATTTTTACCGAAATATGCACTGCGTAGAAACGGAAGCCCCCAAAAGTTACAAAATGGCGTTTTTTTTTCGATTTTGTCGCACAATGATTTTTTTTTCCGTTTCGCCGTGCATTTTTGGGTAAAATGACTAATGTCACTGCAAAGTAGAATTGGCGACGCAAAAAATAAGCCATAATATGGATTTTTAGGTGGAAAATTGAAAGGGTTATGATTTTTAAAAGGTAAGGAGGAAAAAACGAAAGTGCAAAAACGGAAAAACCCTGAGTCCTTAAGGGGTTAATGCTCTGGTCCTTAACCCCTTAACGACGCAGGACGTATATTTACATCCTGCGCCGGCTCCCGCGATATGAAGCGGGATAGCGCCGCGATCCCGCATCATATCGCGTCGGTCCCGGCGCTAATCAACGGCCGGGACCCGCGGCTAATACCACACATCGCCGATCGCGGCGATGTGCGGTATTAACCCTTTAGAAGCGGCGGTCAAAGCTGACCGCCGCTTCTAAAGTGAAACTGAAAGTATCCCGGCTGCTCAGTCGGGCTGTTCGGGACCGCCGCGGTAAAATCGCGGCGTCCCGAACAGCTGATCGGACACCGGGAGGGCTCTTACCTGCCTCCTCAGTGTCCGATCAACGAATGACTGCTCCGTGCCTGAGATCCAGTCAGGAGCAGTCAAGCGCCGATAATGCTGATCACAGGCGTGTTAATTAGGGAAGGGGTCATTTAACCCCTTCCCTAATAAAAGTTTGAATCACCCCCCTTTTCCCATAAAAAAAAATAAAACAGTGTAAAAAAATAAATAAATAAACATATGTGGTATCGCCGCGTGCGTAAATGTCCGAACTATAAAAATATATCATTAATTAAGCCGTACGGTCAATGGCGTACGCGCAAAAAAATTCCAATGTCTAAAAAAGCGTATTTTGGTAACTTTTTATAACATTAAAAAATGAATAAAAAGTGATAAAAAAGTTCGATCAAAACAAAAATCATACCAATAAAAACTTCAGATCACGGCGCAAAAAATGAGTCCTCATACCGCCCCGTACGTGGAAAAATAAAAAAGTTATAGGGGTCAGAAGATGACATTTTTAAACGTATACATTTTCCTGCATGTAGTTATGATTTTTTCCAGAAGTGCGACAAAATCAAACCTATATAAGTAGGGTATCATTTTAACCGGATGGACCTACAGAATAATGATAAGGTGTAATTTTTACCGAAATATGCACTGCGTAGAAACGGAAGCCCCCAAAAGTTACAAAATGGCGTTTTTTTTTCGATTTTGTCGCACAATGATTTTTTTTTCCGTTTCGCCGTGCATTTTTGGGTAAAATGACTAATGTCACTGCAAAGTAGAATTGGCGACGCAAAAAATAAGCCATAATATGGATTTTTAGGTGGAAAATTGAAAGGGTTATGATTTTTAAAAGGTAAGGAGGAAAAAACGAAAGTGCAAAAACGGAAAAACCCTGAGTCCTTAAGGGGTTAATGCTCTGGTCCTTAACCCCTTAACGACGCAGGACGTATATTTACATCCTGCGCCGGCTCCCGCGATATGAAGCGGGATAGCGCCGCGATCCCGCATCATATCGCGTCGGTCCCGGCGCTAATCAACGGCCGGTACCCGCGGCTAATACCACACATCGCCGATCGCGGCGATGTGCGGTATTAACCCTTTAGAAGCGGCGGTCAAAGCTGACCGCCGCTTCTAAAGTGAAACTGAAAGTATCCCGGCTGCTCAGTCGGGCTGTTCGGGACCGCCGCGGTGAAATCGCGGCGTCCCGAACAGCTGATCGGACACCGGGAGGGCTCTTACCTGCCTCCTCGGTGTCCGATCGACGAATGACTGCTCCGTGCCTGAGATCCAGGCAGGAGCAGTCAAGCGCCGATAATGCTGATCACAGGCGTGTTAATACACGCCTGTGATCAGGATGAGAGATCAGTGTGTGCAGTGTTATAGGTCCCTATGGGACCTATAACACTGCAAAAAAAAAGTTAAAAAAAAGTGTTAATAAAGGTCATTTAACCCCTTCCCTAATAAAAGTTTGAATCACCCACCTTTTCCCATAAAAAAAAATAAAACAGTGTAAAAAAATAAATAAATAAACATATGTGGTATCGCCGCGTGCGTAAATGTCCGAACTATAAAAATATATCATTAATTAAGCCGTACGGTCAATGGCGTACGCGCAAAAAAATTCCAAAGTCCAAAAAAGCGTATTTTGGTAACTTTTTATAACATTAAAAAATGAATAAAAAGTGATAATAAAAGTCCGATCAAAACAAAAATCATACCGATAAAAACTTCAGATCACGGCGCAAAAAATGAGTCCTCATACCGCCCCGTTCGTGGAAAAATAAAAAAGTTATAGGGGTCAGAAGATGACATTTTTAAACGTATAAATTTTCCTGCATGTAGTTATGATTTTTTCCAGAAGTGCGACAAAATCAAACCTATATAAGTAGGGTATCATTTTAACCGTATGGACCTACAGAATAATGATAAGGTGTAATTTTTACCGAAATATGCACTGCGTAGAAACGGAAGCCCCCAAAAGTTACAAAATGGCGTTTTTTTTCCGATTTTGTCGCACAATGATTTTTTTTCCCGTTTCGCCGTGCATTTTTAGGTAAAATGACTAATGTCACTGCAAAGTAGAATTGGCGACGCAAAAAATAAGCCATAATATGGATTTTTAGGTGGAAAATTGAAAGGGTTATGATTTTTAAAAGGTAAGGAGGAAAAAACGAAAGTGCAAAAACGGAAAAACCCTGAGTCCTTAAGGGGTTAAAGGGGTACTCCGCCCCTGGCATCTTAACCCCTATCCAAAGGATAGGGGATAAGATGTTAGAGCAATGCGGTCCCGGTGCTGGGGACCCCAGGGATCGCCGCTGTGGCACCCCGCTATCATTACTGCACAGAGCGAGTTCGCTCTGTGCGTAATGACAGGCGATACAGGGGCCGGAGCAGCGTGATGTCATGGCTCCGCCCCTCATGACATCACGGCCCGTCCCCTTAATGCAAGTCTATGGCAGGGGGCGTGACGACCGCCACGCCCCCTTCCCATAGACTTGTATTGACGGGGGCGGGCCGTGACGTCATGAGGGGCGGAGCCGTGACGTAACGATGCTCCGTCCCCTGTATTGCCCGTCATTACGTGCAGAGCGATCTCGCTCTGCGCAGTAATGATAGCGCAGTGCTGCAGCGGCGATCCCCGGGGTCCCCAGCAGCGGGACCCCGGCGATCTGACATCTTATCTCCTATCCTTTGGATAGGGGATAAGATGTCTAGGGGCGGAGTACCCCTTTAAGAGGTTAAAGGGGTACTCCGGTGGAAAACTATTTTTTTTTTTTTATCAACTGGTGCCAGAAAGTTAAACAGACTTGTAAATTATTTATATTTAAAAATCTTAGTCCTTCCAGCTTTTGTATGTTCCACAGGAAGTTGTATTTCTTTCTGGAGTTTTTTTTCTGTCTGACCACAGTACTCTCTGCTGACACCTCTGTCCATATCAAGAACTGTCCAGAGCAGGAGAGGTTTGCTATGGGGATTTGCTCTTACCCAGGAAAGTTCCTGACATGGACAGAGGTGTCAGCAGAGAGCAATGTGGTCAGACAGAAAAGAACTCCAGTAAGAAATACAAATTTCTTTGGTGTAAACAGCAGCTGATAAGTACTGGAAGGATTAAGATTTTTTTTTTAATAGAAGTAATTTACAAATCTGTTTACCTTTCTGGCACCAGTTAATTTAAAAATTTTTTTTTCCTCTGGAGTACCCCTTTAGGGGATAGATATAACATTAGTGCCAATAGGCCTTCCTAATTAAGATATGTGTGCACAGTTATTTCCCTATAGATGGGATGGATGGCAGGAAAGGAGCTTGCTCTGACTCAACAGGTCTAAACACCAGTGTTTGCAAAACATAACTTTGTACCTTGTTTTACCTTGCTTTTTTTTTTTTTTCGAGAAAAAGGGGCTTTCTTTGAAACATGATCACTTTGTACTTAATATCAATAGGAAATTAAAATGTAAACTATAGTAAGACACAAAACAAAGCAAAAATAACAATGTGACCTCTTCTGGGCAAGGAAATGAAGCCTCAGTTTGTAAATTAGTGAAGAGCAGATACACACCTGTGTTTGATGGCTTCACTGTAGAACAATAGTTAGCACCTATTAAGGAGAAATCAGAAACCGTAGTTCATTCTGCCTGCCTGTAACAGTGATTGCTTATGGGGTCTTGAGTGACCAGATGGTTAGACATCTTGAATGGAGTAGCCAGAGGTGACTGAAGGGCAGCTGCAGATGGATGGAGAGACATTAGTAGTAACCAGATACGTTACAAAGTGGAGGGATAGTGTGTGAAACCCTGTTACCCTTCCTGAGACAGTCTTTTATTTGCTATTACACTTAATTTTTATTCTGTCTCAGATTTCATTTATTCTTTATTCCTTCAGGGGAAACCTTAAAAGTACTTACAGATGGATAGTAGAAGGCATGGTTCGTGTATTATCTCTTACAAGGTTTGGTCATGTGTTCCAAAGAAAGTGATATCATTACATTTACATAAAACACAGAAAAGCTTTGTTATCTAAAAACGGAATCTATAAAAGAATGAGATGTCTGGAGCGGTGATCCTGAGCTGTGAAAGTCTTTCAGTCCTATGATAATAAACACATGCTTCCCTGCTCTCAGCAAGTACCAACATGGTGCATAAAAAAACATGAAAAGTGTTTAAACAGCCATGTGACATCTAACCCTGGAGTCGTGACATGCATGTAAATGCTATATGGGCTGTTTTATTCAACACAAGCATAGTAAAAATGTTAAAAGTCATTTGGTTTGGTGACGGTCGTATTGTATTATGGCTATTTATTTACTTTTCTTTTATTTTCAAAGCAGAGATAGATAGATGCAAGTTTTTATATTGTGTTACTTTTTTGGAAATTTTTTCTTTATAAGAATTTGTTTCCTTTGAAATCAAGAGGTCAATATTTCTAATTATTTACTACTGTTTACATAATAAAAAAAGGTTCATAGACCCATTGTACCTGGCAGGGAAGAAAGGACTGGTGAGACTCAGCCTGTCAAGAAAGATTAATGAATGATAGGACAAGCTTTGGCTACATGGTGCTGAGACAAACTTAATGGGCCTTTCAGTCTTTATTTATCTTTAATTTCCTCTGTCTTGTTTTCCCCCATGTCTCAGAATAGTTTATGTGGATGGTCCTCAGGGGAGCTAAACTCTCTTTCCTTTGATAAGTCTCACACATGAACATGAAAGATAAAAAGGGAAATATTTATATTCTGACAAAGCAGCTTTTTCCTTTTTCACTTCATGTATTTTTTATTAGTTCATTGGAATCAAATTTGTCTTTCCCCTTAATATATTTATAGGAGGTAGTCAATGTACATCCAGTAATCTCATAACCACCTGTCATCTTTAAGATATTCTAGAGCTGTACTTTTCTGACTTATGTCATTAATTGCCCATTTAATTTGCATAAACAGATACTTTTCCTGTTCAACATCTATTTGTTATTGTCTTTTTGTTGTTGTTGACAAAATAATTAAATGTTGCAAAGTTATTGGTACGTAAAGTAACTGTTTGTATTTGATATTCAATGCTAAGCCTAACATTATTTCTCACAGTGACAAGTCACGTCTACAAGAGAGATTATATAACTCTTATGTTATCATAATTTGTTGCATTATTGTTATTTGTGCAGCTTTGCACAATTATGCAGATAAACTACAATACTTCAAGAAGGTAGTACTATTGCTATATCCAAAAACAGATGGATAGGCTAACTGACCTCCTACAGTATGTGTATATGGAATGTATTTGAGAAAATGTTAGCGCTATATAAGCAACAGGAAATACATATTTTGGAATTATAATTTTTCCCCAGAGTATGTCAGTTCTGTGGTTTTTCATGGTTTTTATCATGAAGATTTTATAAACTGAACAAACTTCATATGGGTGTCTATATCAGTGTCACATTTAAATGGATTGTAGACAACATTCTTTTTAGAATCAGCTTATAATGCTTGCTAATTTGTGCTGCAAACAAAATGTTGTATTCTCCCATTTTAAGGATCAAATCTCCTTGTAGCACATGATCAGTACAAGTAAAGGAAACCTATCATTAGATTTTCCCATATATAACTTGTGGCAATGAGTTCTTTATGGTAAAATCATCTTCCACACTATCCCTGGGAGACATTCCTGCCCACATGGATGTGAGGATAGGAAGTTAGAGAGTGACCCCTGCCAGACCCCTAAGTAGTTCATTGGGCAGGGAGCTATACTCACCTAGTCCCATGTGCCGTGGCTGTAATCTCAGCATGATTGACAGCCCAGGCATGGCCCTGTCACCTCTCTGCTCTGTATGTTTATGGAGCTGAGCAGTTATGAGGGCTGTCAATCATGCTGAGGGGGCGTGATAACAGCCGGAGAAGACTGAACTAGGTGAGTAAAGCTCCCAGTGGAGACTTTCTAACTTCATATCCTCACCATCCCTGCAGACAGGAACATCTTCTGGAGATGTGTAGGTTGAAGATTTTACCATAAATACTGTGTTGCTATGTGTAATATATGGTAAAACCTGATGACAGGTTTCCTTTAAAACAGCTTTACGCTCTGTCCAATAGAGTTGGGTTCTGAGGGCAGTCTGCATCTGTGCCAAACCTACAGACTGATAAAATACTATTACAAAAGGGAAGCAAAGACTTTACAGGTAATATGAAATCTCCCCAGCAGCAGATTTACCCTGCACGTAATAATGGTATTGAACATTGTTATTTAATCTAATATATTGTGAATACACTGCTGCAATGTTAAATATGAAGTATGGTAGACCCAACATAAAAATGGCAGACAAAGGGATACAGCAGCAATGTGTACACGTTAACACAGGCATCCCCTTTCCCAACCACCTCCAGCAGCAGCAGCAACAGCAGGGGGCCATGGAGACATCTATCAGACATTTATGGCATATCCTGTAGGCATGTCAAGAGTGTCCCAGGTGGGAACACCCTGCATCTTTCAGACATTTATGGCATATCCTGTAGATATTAAATTCCAAAAGCTTAAGGGCACCACTGTAATGCTGAAATGGGTGCTGCAGCCTTACAATGCCTATGCCAATAACTAAAAAAAGAAATATATTAAGGCGCACACTGCACAGACTCTTCAACTGTATGGGACTGATGGCAATCCTGCACCCTAGTGTATTTAAAGTCAAAGAACAATGTAAACTTCATTGAACATGATTGTATACCAGAAAAAAAGACACTACACTAGGGTGTGTGCTATTTTATTCCATGTTGCTCTTTGTTGGTTATTGGTATAGACATTGCAACGCTGCAACAATACAGTGGTACTCGTACTTTTTTGGAATTTTATGTCTGCTGGTTAGTGCAAATCCCACCTCTCGGTTCCTTGCCCCCTCTGGCTTTTTTTTGCAGCTGCCAGAGGTAGTTAGGAAGCTAGAACCAGCCAAGCCAGCTGTTTTATGCAATTTGTCTAACTTCCATTGACGTTCATAGGAATTATGCAAACAGTGTAGCACTGAGACTCTGTTTATGCAACCATTAAAGTCAATACTTGTTATGAAAACTACATAAAACAGTCCACTCTACTGTTTTTGGCTTTTCAGCCACTTCCAAAGGCCACAACTGTAAGCGGCACTGAAGAAGTGGAGTCTAAGGTGCCACTGGTATTCACCAGAGCCCACCGCAAAGCGGGATGGACTTGCTGCAGCAGGCGGCACCCAGGTCATTACCCCTGGCACGACTCATCCACACAGGCTGCCGAGGTGACACGTGGCACTGGAAGGATGAAGCAAACTCGTAGTCAGGAAAAGCAGAAGGTCAGGGAAGGCGGCACAGGAGCATAGTCAGGAACATAGCAAGGAGGTCAGAACACAGCATGGCAATACAGAACAGGAACGCTTTCTCTTGGCTAATGAGCGCAAAGATCCTGCAAGGGGAAACAGGTAGTGCTGACACTTATAGTGTCAGCGAGCAGCAGTTAACAATTAAGGGTATACTGGCCCTTTAAATCGCAGAGAGCCTGCGTGCACACGCCCTAGAAGGCGTGTACAAACACACTGGTGTTACGCCGAGCGCTCCGGGTCCCCGCTCCTCCCCGGAGCGCTCGCTTCACTCCCTCCGCTGCAGCGCTCCGGTCACGTCCTCTGACCCGGGGCGCTGCGATCCCGCTGCCAGCCGGGATGCGATTCGCGATGCGGGTAGCGCCCGCTCGCGATGCGCACCCCGGCTCCCCTACCTGACTCGCTCCCCGTCTGTTCTGTCCCGGCGCGCGCGGCCCCGCTCCCTAGGGCGCGCGCGCGCCGGGTCTCTGCGATTTAAAGGGCCACTGCGCCGCTGATTGGCGCAGTGGTTCCAATTAGGGTTTTCACCTGTGCACTTCCCTATATTACCTCACTTCCCTTGCACTCCCTTGCCGGATCTTGTTGCCTTAGTGCCAGTGAAAGCGTTCCTTGTGTGTTCCTTGCCTGTGTTTCCAGACCTTCTGCCGTTGCCCCTGACTACGATCCTTGCTGCCTGCCCCGACCTTCTGCTACGTCCGACCTTGCTTCTGCCTACTCCCTTGTACCGCGCCTATCTTCAGCAGCCAGAGAGGTGAGCCGTTGCTAGTGGATACGACCTGGTCACTACCGCCGCAGCAAGACCATCCCGCTTTGCGGCGGGCTCTGGTGAAAACCAGTAGTGGCTTAGAACCGGTCCACTAGCACGGTCCACGCCAATCCCTCTCTGGCACAGAGGGTCCACTACCTGCCAGCCGGCATCGTGACAGTAGATCCGGCCATGGATCCCGCTGAAGTTCCTCTGCCAGTTGTCGCTGACCTCACCACGGTGGTCGCCCAGCAGTCACAACAGATAGCGCAACAAGGCCAACAGCTGTCTCAACTGACCGTTATGCTACAACAGTTGCTACCACAGCTTCAGCAGTCATCTCCTCCGCCAGCTCCTGCACCTCCTCCGCAGCGAGTGGCCGCTCCTGGGATACGCTTATCCTTGCCGGATAAATTTGATGGGGACTCTAAGTTTTGCCGTGGCTTTCTTTCCCAATGTTCCCTGCATCTGGAGATGATGTCGGACCTGTTTCCCACTGAAAGGTCTAAGGTGGCTTTCGTAGTCAGTCTTCTGTCCGGAAAAGCCCTGTCATGGGCCACACCGCTCTGGGACCGCAATGACCCCGTCACTGCCTCTGTACACTCCTTCTTCTCGGAAATCCGAAGTGTCTTTGAGGAACCTGCCCGAGCCTCTTCTGCTGAGACTGCCCTGTTGAACCTGGTCCAGGGTAATTCTTCCGTTGGCGAGTATGCCGTACAATTCCGTACACTTGCTTCAGAATTGTCCTGGAATAATGAGGCCCTCTGCGCGACCTTCAAAAAAGGCCTATCCAGCAACATTAAAGATGTTCTGGCCGCACGAGAAATTCCTGCTAATCTACATGAACTTATTCACCTAGCCACTCGCATTGACATGCGTTTTTCTGAAAGGCGTCAGGAACTCCGCCAAGATATGGACTCTGTTCGCACGAGGCGTTTCGTCTCCTCGGCTCCTCTCTCCTCTGGTCCCCTGCAATCTGTTCCTGTGCCTCCCGCCGTGGAGGCTATGCAGGTCGACCGGTCTCGCCTGACACCTCAAGAGAGGACACGACGCCGTATGGAGAACCTCTGCCTGTACTGTGCTAGTACCGAACACTTCCTGAGGGATTGTCCTATCCGTCCTCCCCGCCTGGAAAGACGTACGCTGACTCCGCACAAAGGTGAGACAGTCCTTGATGTCTACTCTGCTTCTCCACGTCTTACTGTGCCTGTGCGGATGTCTGCCTCTGCCTTCTCCTTCTCTACAGTGGCCTTCTTGGACTCTGGATCTGCAGGAAATTTTATTTTGGCCTCTCTCGTCAACAGGTTCAACATCCCAGTGACCAGTCTCGCCAGACCCCTCTACATCAATTGTGTAAATAATGAAAGATTGGACTGTACCATACGTTTCCGCACGGAGCCCCTTCTTATGAGCATCGGATCTCATCATGAGAGGATTGAACTTTTGGTCCTCCCCAATTGCACCTCGGAGATTCTCCTTGGACTTCCCTGGCTTCAACTTCATTCCCCAACCCTGGATTGGTCCACTGGGGAGATCAAGAGTTGGGGGTCCTCTTGTTCCAAGAACTGTCTAAAACCGGTTCCCAGTAACCCTTGCCGTAACTCTGTGGTTCCTCCAGTAACCGGTCTCCCTAAGGCCTATATGGACTTCGCGGATGTTTTCTGCAAAAAACAAGCTGAGACTCTACCTCCTCACAGGCCTTATGATTGCCCTATCGACCTCCTCCCGGGTACTACTCCACCCCGGGGCAGAATTTATCCTCTCTCTGCCCCAGAGACTCTTGCCATGTCCGAATACGTCCAGGAGAATCTAAAAAAGGGCTTTATCCGTAAATCCTCCTCTCCTGCCGGAGCCGGATTTTTCTTTGTGTCCAAAAAAGATGGCTCCCTACGTCCTTGCATTGACTACCGCGGTCTTAATAAAATCACGGTTAAGAACCGCTACCCCTTACCCCTCATCTCTGAACTCTTTGATCGCCTCCAAGGTGCCCACATCTTCACTAAATTGGACTTAAGAGGCGCCTATAACCTCATCCGCATCAGAGAGGGGGACGAGTGGAAAACGGCATTTAACACCAGAGATGGACACTTTGAGTATCTGGTCATGCCCTTTGGACTGTGCAATGCCCCTGCCGTCTTCCAAGACTTTGTCAATGAAATTTTTCGTGATCTGTTATACTCCTGTGTTGTTGTATATCTGGACGATATCCTAATTTTTTCTGCCAATCTAGAAGAACACCGCCAGCATGTCCGTATGGTTCTTCAGAGACTTCGTGACAACCAACTCTATGCCAAAATTGAGAAATGTCTGTTTGAATGCCAATCTCTTCCTTTTCTAGGATATTTGGTCTCTGGCCAGGGACTACAGATGGATCCAGACAAACTCTCTGCCGTCTTAGATTGGCCACGCCCCTCCGGACTCCGTGCTATCCAACGCTTTTTGGGGTTCGCCAATTATTACAGGCAATTTATTCCACATTTTTCTACCATTGTGGCTCCTATCGTGGCTTTAACCAAAAAAAATGCTGATCCCAAGTCCTGGCCTCCTCAAGCAGAAGACTCCTTTAAACGACTCAAGTCTGCCTTTTCTTCGGCTCCCGTGCTCTCCAGACCTGACTCTTCCAAACCCTTCCTATTGGAGGTTGATGCCTCCTCAGTGGGAGCTGGAGCTGTTCTTCTACAAAAAAAATTCTTCCGGGCATGCTGTCACTTGTGGTTTTTTCTCTAGGACCTTCTCTCCAGCGGAGAGGAACTACTCCATCGGGGATCGAGAGCTTCTAGCCATTAAATTAGCACTTGAGGAATGGAGGCATCTGCTGGAGGGATCAAGATTTCCTGTTATTATCTACACCGACCACAAGAACCTCTCCTACCTCCAGTCGGCCCAACGGCTGAATCCTCGCCAGGCCCGGTGGTCTCTGTTCTTTGCCCGATTTAATTTTGAGATTCACTTTCGTCCTGCCGATAAGAACATTAGGGCCGATGCTCTCTCTCGTTCCTCGGATGCCTCAGAAGTTGATCTCCCTCCGCAACACATCATTCCACCTGACTGCCTGATCTCCACTTCTCCTGCCTCCATCAGGCAGACTCCTCCAGGAAAGACCTTTGTTTCTCCACGCCAACGCCTCGGAATCCTCAAATGGGGTCACTCCTCCCATCTCGCAGGTCATGCGGGCATCAAGAAATCTGTGCAACTCATCTCCCGCTTCTATTGGTGGCCGACTCTGGAGACGGATGTTGGGGACTTTGTGCGAGCCTGCACTATCTGTGCCCGGGATAAGACTCCTCGCCAGAAGCCCGCTGGTTTTCTTCATCCTCTGCCTGTCCCCGAACAGCCTTGGTCTCTGATTGGTATGGATTTTATTACTGATTTACCCCCTTCCCGTGGCAACACCGTTATTTGGGTGGTCGTTGATCGATTCTCCAAAATGGCACATTTCATCCCTCTTCCTGGTCTTCCTTCTGCGCCTCAGTTGGCTAAACAATTTTTTGTACACATTTTTCGTCTTCACGGGTTGCCTACGCAGATTGTCTCGGATAGAGGGGTCCAATTCGTGTCTAAATTCTGGAGGGCTCTCTGTAAACAACTCAAGATTAAATTAAATTTTTCCTCTGCATATCATCCCCAGTCCAATGGACAAGTAGAAAGAATTAACCAGATCCTGGGTGATTATTTGCGACATTTTGTTTCCTCCCGCCAGGATGACTGGGCAGATCTCCTTCCATGGGCCGAATTCTCGTATAACTTCAGGGTCTCTGAATCTTCCTCCAAATCCCCATTTTTCGTGGTGTACGGCCGTCACCCTCTACCCCCCCTCCCTACCCCCTTGCCCTCTGGTCTGCCCGCTGTGGATGAAATTTCTCGTGACCTTTCCATTATATGGAGAGAGACCCAAAATTCTCTCTTACAGGCTTCTTCACGCATGAAGAGGTTCGCGGATAAGAAAAGAAGAGCTCCCCCCGTTTTTTCCCCTGGACACAAGGTATGGCTCTCCGCTAAATATGTCCGCTTCCGTGTCCCTAGCTACAAGTTGGGACCACGCTATCTTGGTCCTTTCAAAATTTTGTGTCAAATTAATCCTGTCTCTTATAAACTTCTTCTTCCTCCTTCTCTTCGTATCCCTAATGCCTTTCACGTCTCTCTTCTCAAACCACTCATCCTCAACCGTTTTTCTCCCAAATCTGTTCCTCCCACTCCTGTTTCCGGCTCCTCGGACGTCTTCTCGGTCAAGGAAATTTTGGCTGCCAAAAAGGTCAGAGGGAAAAATTTTTTTTTAGTAGACTGGGAGGGTTGTGGTCCTGAAGAGAGATCCTGGGAACCTGAGGACAACATCCTTGACAAAAGTCTGCTCCTCAGGTTCTCAGGCTCCAAGAAGAGGGGGAGACCCAAGGGGGGGGGTACTGTTACGCCGAGCGCTCCGGGTCCCCGCTCCTCCCCGGAGCGCTCGCTTCACTCCCTCCGCTGCAGCGCTCCGGTCACGTCCTCTGACCCGGGGCGCTGCGATCCCGCTGCCAGCCGGGATGCGATTCGCGATGCGGGTAGCGCCCGCTCGCGATGCGCACCCCGGCTCCCCTACCTGACTCGCTCCCCGTCTGTTCTGTCCCGGCGCGCGCGGCCCCGCTCCCTAGGGCGCGCGCGCGCCGGGTCTCTGCGATTTAAAGGGCCACTGCGCCGCTGATTGGCGCAGTGGTTCCAATTAGGGTTTTCACCTGTGCACTTCCCTATATTACCTCACTTCCCTTGCACTCCCTTGCCGGATCTTGTTGCCTTAGTGCCAGTGAAAGCGTTCCTTGTGTGTTCCTTGCCTGTGTTTCCAGACCTTCTGCCGTTGCCCCTGACTACGATCCTTGCTGCCTGCCCCGACCTTCTGCTACGTCCGACCTTGCTTCTGCCTACTCCCTTGTACCGCGCCTATCTTCAGCAGCCAGAGAGGTGAGCCGTTGCTAGTGGATACGACCTGGTCACTACCGCCGCAGCAAGACCATCCCGCTTTGCGGCGGGCTCTGGTGAAAACCAGTAGTGGCTTAGAACCGGTCCACTAGCACGGTCCACGCCAATCCCTCTCTGGCACAGAGGGTCCACTACCTGCCAGCCGGCATCGTGACAACTGGCGACCCGGGACAGCGGAAGAAGCAGGAGGTGAGTAACGGCCTGGTGTTTGCATGTGGGCGCATCCCGCGATGCGAACCGCTGCACTGCCAACGTGTCTTGCCAGAGCGCTAGTTGTAACAACAACCAGGCTGATAGGGGCTATCCAGAGTCCTCAATCTCTGAATAGGTATGGATCCCAAAGGTCTGACCTGCATCTATAAGACATTTATGCTATATCCTTTAATTATTACTACAGGGTGGGCCATTTATATGAATACACCTTAATAAAATGGGTTAGTGATATTAACTTCCTGTTTGTGGCACTTTAGTATATGTGAGGGGGGAAATTTTTCAAGATGGGTGGTGACCATGGTGGCCATTTTGAAGTTGGCCATTTTGAATCCAACTTTTGTTTTTTTCACTAGGAAGAGGGTCATGTGACACATCGAACTTATTGGGTATTTCACAAGAAAAACAACGATGTGCTTGGTTTTAATGTAACTTTATTCTTTCATGAGTTATTTACAAGTTTCTGACCACTTATAAAATGTGTTCCTTGTGCTGCCCATTGTGTTGGATTGTCAATGCAACCCTCTTCTCCCACTCTTCACACACTGATAGCAACACCGCAGGAGAAATGCTAGCACAGGCTTCCAGTATCTGTAGTTTCAGGGGCTGCACATCTTGTATCTTCACAGCATAGATAATTGCCTTCAGATGACCCCAAAGATAAAAGTCTAAGGGGGTAAGATCGGAAGACCTTGGGGGCCATTCAACTGGCCCACGAAGACCAATCCACTTTCCAGGAAACTGTTCATCTAGGAGTGCTCGGACCTGACACCCATAATGTGGTGGTGCACCATCTTGCTGGAAAAAAAACTCAGGGAACATGCCAGCTTCAGTGCATAAAGAGGGAAACACATCATCATGTAGCAATTTCACATATCCAGTGGCCTTGAGGTTTCCATTGTTGAAGAATGGCCCCACTATTTTGTACCCCTTATGCCACACCATACCATCAATTTTTGTGTTCCAACAGTCTTGGGGGTATCTATCCAATGTGGGTTAGTGTTAGACCTATAGTGGTGGTTTTGTTTGTCAACTTCACCATTCACATAAAAATTTGCCTCATCACTAAACAAAATCTTCTGCGTAAACTGAGGGTCCTGTTCCAATTTTTGTTTTGCCCATTCTGCAGCACCTGAAACTGTGTGAAGAGTGGGAGAAGAGGGTTGGATTGACAATCCAACACAATGGGCAGCACATTGAACACATTTTATAAGTGGTTAGAAACTTGTAAATAACTCATGAAAGAATAAAGTTATGTTAAAACCAAGCACATCATTGTTTTTCTTGTGAAATTCCCAATAAGTTTGATGTGTCACATGACCCTCTTCCTATTGAAAAAACAAAAGTTGGATTCAAAATTGCCGACTTCAAAATGGCCGCCATGGTCACCACCCATCTTGAAAAGTTTCCCCCCACACATATACTAATGTGCCACAAACAGGAAGTTAATATGACCAACCATTCCCATTTTATTAAGGTGCATACATATAAATGGCCCACCCTGTACAACTAGGTACTGAATCAGAACTCTTGAGTAATTTACATGCCCTTATATAGTTGTTATTTATTTTATTTTACAGATTTTATAAAAAAAAATGTTATGTTGCTATTTCAGTTTGTGGTCTAACCCTACAAAGAAGAGCAGCCCTTATCAAGAAATTCCTGAGTCCTTTTCAATTAGGGTGCTAAAGGGCAGTCCGTGCTGTTCAAATGAAATATGAAAGTCTCTCAAATCACAAAACACTTTTTCAACTCTATAAATTTTCATTTAAGAATAAAGTAAACTATATACTCCTGCCTGACCTTGTCAGAATTGCTGACCTTAAAGTATTTTATAATGCGTTTAGTGAAATCTACTGAAAGATTCAAACATGTGAAAGAGGATAAGAAACACTTGGCTTAAAAAATCCACCCAATTTTTATTCAGTAATGCCTGTGTTAAATTCAAATGCCATTTTACATTATATTATATTCCTTATAGTTCACTCTATGTATTCAGTACAATATGTTTAAGTTATGAAGACAAAACTAAGCTTAGGTACCCTGCTTCTTATGCCTTCAGCCAATGTGGTACCTTATTATACTAACCTGCTAATATGCTGAAAGTCTCATGTTCCCTAACAAAGTATGCCTAAAAACACTGGGGAAGATATGCCACTCTTTTTCTGAACTTGTAATATAGTGCCAAGTTCTTGCAGTAGGGGAAAACACGGGAAAGGAGGTGGGGGGGGGGGGGGGGGGGTTAAATATGGCTGAGGGGCTAATAAAAGGGGGAGGAAGGAGGTGGGGCAAACTGAGGATCAAGGGGAATCAAAGTTGGGGGGATGATGAGGCATATAGTTCAGAGCTATAGTAATTTATTTTACATTTATTTTTTTCCCCTCAAATTTTCCTGTGAAAATGAGGGTACGTTATATGTGTGTTATACACAGATAAATACTGTAATTCCCCCTCCCCCCGTCACATTCAGCAGGACATCCCTGTGTCCTGAAAGATCTTTTCAGGACACAAGGATGTCCCGGTTACCTTTCTGTGGAACCGCAATAACTTTAAAAACGCAGGGGCCGCCGGGAGGTAGCGAACGCAGGGAACTACAACCTAATGTGGAGGAACTACAACCTAATGTGGGGGAACTGGGGGTGGGGTTGGTGGAGAAAAGTGTAGCGGAGAAGGACCAGGAGGGCATGGGGGGCTGAAGTGAGGTGTTTTTTTTTTGGGGGGGGGTGAGGTAAGGTAAGTGGGGGTTTGGTAAAGGGGGCAGAGGAGTGTGAAGGGGACTGAGGGGGGGTAGGGGGTGCAGAAAAGTGGAATAGTTTAGAAGGACCAGGAGTGTTGAGGGGGGGGGGACTTAAAGGGTACTCCACCCCTAGACATCTTATCCCTATCCTTTGAATAGGGGATAAGATGTCTAGGGGTGGAGTACCCCTTTAAGCACCAGGGGGAGGACTAAGGCTAAGTTTCCAAAGAAGGCAAAAGAACAAGAAAAAAAATTACCATAACACAGGAAAAAGCAGTAGCAGTTTTTCTGTATTTTTGCAGGTAAAAAGGGGGAAACCTAGCCTTAGGGGTCTCTGGGAGCAGGAGCCTGGAGGAGGACTTAGGGGTCTGGGGAGGCAGAGGGGTCTGGTGGAATTAGGGCTCGTCCACACTACGAACTTCCGCCAGCAGAATTTTGCTTGTTTCAATGGGATGCTGCTGCTCTGTGCACACTACGGAAGACACAGTGTGTGGTAGTATTATTTTTAGAGGACGTGAAGTTTGGCAGTATAATACACAGGGTACACAGGGTTTGGCAGTATAATATACAGGGCACGGGGGGGGGGGGGGGGGCATCATAATGAAGTGCTCCATCTTCCAGGCAGTCTTAATCTGGCCCTGATTGTGATTGTCCTACATAGCATCGCCCATGTCAACTATGTGCTATTTATGTGCTATCTATTTGCTATTTATGTGCTTTATGTGCTATTTCTTGGTATAGAGTGGAATAGTATACACAAAATATATATCTAAATATCTCCAACTAAACTTCTGTTCATAAGCCCTGATGAACCGTATTTTTATTCATGTACGGGTAAACGTGTCTGGAGAAACTTTGGGGATTGTCCCATTAGAGTTTATATCTGTGACTCTTTAATCTGAATGGATTGTTGATTTTATTACTATAGGACTTTGTGTAATTTTGTCATATTTTCAGAGGAAGTTTTTGGTCAGTATTTTTAGCCAAAACCAGGAGGGGATACAAAAAAAAAAAAAAAATGTGCTAAACTTTCCATTATAGTTTTTAGAGATGAGTGAATCGAAGCTGACGAACCCGAATTTGTTACGAATTTCATGAAATATTTAATTTGCAACTAATGCGAATATTTCCGCAATTCCGCAATTCTAATTAACCCCTTAAGGACGCAGGGTTTTTCAGTTTTTCCATTTTTGTTTTTTCCTCCTTATCTTTTAAAAATCATAACCCTTTCAATTTTCCACCTAAAAATCCATATTATGGCTTATTTTTTGCGTCACCAATTCTACTTTTCAGTGACATTAGTCATTTTACCCAAATATCCACGGCAAAACAGAAAAAAAATCATTGTGCGACAAAATCGAAGAAAAAACGCCATTTTGTAATTTTTGGGGGCTTCTGTTTCTACGCAGTGCATATTTCGGTAAAAATGACACCTTATCATTATTCTGTAGGTCCATACGGTTAAAATGGTACCCTACTTATATAGGTTTCATTTTGTCGTACTTCTGGAAAAAATCATAACTACATGCAGGAAAATTTATACGTTTAAAAATGTCCTCTTCTGACCCCTATAACTGTTTTATTTTTTCACGTACAGGGCGGTATGAGGGCTAATTTTTGGCGCTGTGATCTGAAGTTTTTTATCGGTACCATTTTTGTTTTGATCGGACTTTTTGATCACTTTTTATTAATTTTTTAATGGTATAAAAAGTGACCAAAAATACCCTTTTTTTGGAATTTGGAATTTTTTTACGTGTACGCCATTGACCGTGCGGTTTAATTAATTATATATTTTTATAGTTTGGACATTTACGCACGCGGTGATACCACATATGTTTATTTTTATTTACACTGTTTTATTTTTTCATGGGAAAAGGGGGGTGATTCAAACTTATATTAAGGAAGGGGTTAAATGATCTTTATTAACACTTTTTTTAAAACTTTTTTTTTTGCAATGTTATAGCTCCCATAGGGACCTATAACACTGCACACACTGATCTTTTACACAGATCACAAGCGTATATTAACACGCCTGTGATCAGTGTTACGCTTGACTGCTCCTGCCTGGATCTCAGGCACGGAGCAGTCATTCGCCGATTGGACACCGAGTAGGCAGGTAAAGGCCCTCCCGGTGTCCTGTATGCTGTTCGGGATGCCGCGATTTCCACGCGGCGGTACCGAACAGCCCGACAGAGCAGCTGGGATAGTTTCACTTTCGCTTCAGATGCAGTGGTCAGCTTTGATCGCCGTTAATACAGGGCATCACCGCGATCGGTAATTTCCTGTATTAGCCGCGGGTCCCGGCCGTTGATGGCCACCGGGACCGACCTGATATGACGGGGGGTCACTGTGTGACCCCGCGGCATATCATGGGAGCCAGCGGAGGACGTAAATATACGTCCTTCGTCGTTAAGGGGTTAAACTCCATTTACTGCGGTCCAGGCTCCAGTGCATCTAAAATGGTAAATCATTCATTACACTGCATACAGATAGGACAGACATCGCTGTGTGTGAGTGTGTGTTACACAGAAACTACCAAAAAGATTCCCAGGGATTCCAGGGCAATTTCACAATCAACAACCTTGAGGGGTCACACCCCAAGGGGCAAGCCCTAAACTAGAAACCCCCCGCTAAAAAAATTATTTTTTATTAGTAATCCAAGTTAAAATTTCTATACTTATTGAACACTTGTATTAAAATTCCAGACTGTGTGCCAAGTTCAATGAGCACATCCTAGGTAGTGCTACAGTGCTCTGTTTTGCAATAGATGCAATTGCTCAGGATGTGCTTAGTTTTGAGGTGCGTTAGGACATAGGTCTGACGATAAAATGGAATTTCAATTAGCCCCCCCCGACGTTTCATCAGCTACGCTGACTTTTTCAAGGGAATTGGCTAATAAGTAGTATAGAAATGTTAACTTTAACTTTTGTAGTTTTTGGATTACTAATAAAAACATTTTTTTTAGGGGGATTTTTTGTCTAGGGCTTGCCCCTTGGGGGGGGGGGGGGGTGACCCCTAAAGGTTGTTGATTGTTACACAGAAAAGCTCATTCCAGCAGCGTTTCACATCCTAGTCACATCAGCGAATTACTGCAGCCAATAACCTCACAGTTACTTTCTTCAGCATTGTATTACAGAGAGGGGCAGATAGCTGTATGTTGCCTTATACATTTCAACAAGCTGCCTCAACTTCATAAACCTTAGCAGAGGAGGCAGGAATAATTTTTCTGCTCAATTCTGTGTCTTTGTTCCACAACAAATCATCTGCTGGTTATACTAGTCTGTAGACAGTATAATACCCAGCAGTCCATTCCAAATAGTCTTTGACAGAGTGACATTTTGTGTTTAGTACACAGCTTTTTTTGTGCTGCAGCACTGTTGTGTTCTGCTGGTGTTATGCAAAAATAAGTTTTTTTTTAAGCGTACTGTACCGCATTTTTCTGCCCTCATAAGTGCATACCACATACTTACATCTAAGTAGTGTACTATTTTGTACCTGTTAATCTGTCACGTGAAAAAATAAAACAGTTATAGGGGTCAGAAGAGGACATTTTTAAACGTATAAATTTTCCTGCATGTAGTTATGATTTTTTCCAGAAGTACAGACCACCTGCTTCGCGGCAGCCTACCTTCCTGGGAGGTAGTGGAACAGGGGTTCCTGGAGATGGCGGCAGTAGCAGTCAATTAGTGTGGACTGTTGGTGGGAAAATCAGCTACTCAGCGGTGTGGCAGTTTTTCATCAAGCATCCGGAAGAGGTTCACATAGCCACATGCAAGATATGTCAGCAGAAGGTGAAGTGTGGCCAGGGTCCCAATGTGTTCACCATGGCCCTGCGTCAACATATGCTTCGCCACCATAAAGCGGCCTGGGAGAACCGTGGCTCCGATGTAGTGGTCCAGCCTGCTGCATCACCCAGTGGCACGCCGCTCCCTCTTTCAGCCAGCCAAGGCTCCACCACTTCAGCCGAAGGGAGTTGTGTGTCATACCCTTCTTCTGTCGCTCCAGATGCTCCTGCTTCTCCTACTTTCCACCGGTGAAGCCATGTCCAAGAGACAACAGTATGCACCCACTCATCCAACGGAGCAGAAGCTGAATGTACTCCTGTCTAAGTTGCTGGTGCTGCAGTCCCTCCCTTTTCAAGTGGTGGACTCTGCACCTTTCAGAGAACTGAAGGCTTGTGCCGAGGTGGAGAGTGCCAAGCCGTCATTTCTTTGCGAAAAAGGCAGTACCAGCCCTGCACAATTTTGTGGAAGAGAAGTTAGTCCAGTCCTTGAGCCTGTCGGTGTGTAACAAAGTGCACGGCAGCGCTGATGTCTGGAGCTGTAACTATGGTCAGGGAAAATACATGTCCTTTACGGCTCACTGATTGAATGTGGTTCCTGCACATCCACAACACCAACTTGGACAGGTCACATCACTTCCTCCTTCACGCTCTCAGGCCGTTGATCCTGTGACCTCCTCATCCTCCACCGTGTCCTCAGCCTCCACTGCCCAGACAAGTCTCAGTGGCCCTTCAGCATACCATGTGTGCAGGGCACGGTGGTGTCACACTGTTCTTAATATGGTTTGCCTGGGCTGAGGGCTGCACTACAGGACATAGACTGGGGGGAGGTGTTCTCAAATACTGATACAGAAGGTAAATGGGACATCTTTAAATCAACTCTAAATAACTATACAGCTAAATATATACC
The DNA here is from genome assembly GCF_029499605.1 of Hyla sarda. Lineage (NCBI taxonomy): Eukaryota > Metazoa > Chordata > Amphibia > Anura > Hylidae > Hyla > Hyla sarda. The sequence goes on from NC_079196.1 coordinate 99,218,355, forward strand.
AAAGGGGAACAAATATAAACGATTAAAACTAAATCCTACATGGCTGACACATGATGTTAAAAGAGCAATAAACAACAAAAAAATTGCCTTCAAAAAATACAAATCTGATGGGTCAGCGATAACATTTAAACAGTACAAAGAGCTTAATAAAATCTGTAAAAATGTAATAAAAACAGCAAAAATTCAAAATGAGAGACAGGTGGCCAAAGAAAGCAAAACTAATCCTAAATATTTTTTTAGATATATAAATGCAAAAAAAAAAAGGACAGAGCATGTAGGACCCCTTAATAATGATAATGGGGAGGTTGTCACAGGCGATCAAGAGAAGGCGGAGCTACTGAATGGGTTCTTTAGTTCTGTATATACTAGGGAAAAAGGAGCTGACATTGGCCAGGTCAGTGCTGGTAACACATCATGTAATGTACTGAACTGGCTTAATGTAGAGATGGTACAAGGTAAGTTAAGTGATATAAATGTAAGCAAATCCCCAGGGCCGGATGGACTACACCCAAGAGTTCTTAGAGAGGTAAGTTCAGTAATATCTGTACCCCTGTTCATGATATTTAGAGATTCTATGGTGTCTGGTATTGTGCCAAGGGACTGGCGCAAGGCGAATGTGGTGCCAATCTTCAAGAAGGGCTCTAGGTCTTCCCCAGGAAACTATAGACCGGTAAGTTTAACGTGCATTGTGGGTAAATTGTTTGAAGGACTTATAAGGGATTACATACAGGAATACATAGGGGATAATTGTATTATAAGTGATAGCCAGCATGGGTTTACTAAGGATAGAAGTTGTCAAACCAATCTAATTTGCTTTTATGAAGAGGTGAGTAGAAGCCTTGACAGAGGAATGGCTGTGGATATAGTGTTTCTGGATTTTGCCAAAGCGTTTGATACTGTCCCTCACAGACGTCTGACAGGTAAGTTAAGGTCCTTGGGCTTGGAAACTTTAGTTTGTAACTGGATTGAACACTGGCTCATGGATCGTACCCAGAGAGTGGTGGTCAATGATTCGTACTCTGATTGGTCCCCGGTAATTAGTGGTGTACCCCAAGGTTCAGTACTGGGCCCGCTGTTGTTTAATTTATTTATCAATGATATAGAGGATGGTATTAACAGCTCTGTTTCTATCTTTGCAGATGACACCAAGCTTTGTAGCACGGTACAGTCTATAGAGGATGTGCATAAGTTACAAGATGACTTGGATAGACTAAGTGTCTGGGCATCCACTTGGCAAATGAGGTTCAATGTGGATAAATGTAAAGTTATGCATCTGGGTACTAATAACCTGCATGCATCGTATGTCTTAGGGGGGATTAAACTGGCAGAGTCACTGGTAGAGAAGGATCTGGGTGTACTTGTAGATCACAGACTACAGAATAGCATGCAATGTCAGGCTGCTGCTTCCAAAGCCGGCAGGATATTGTCATGTATCAAAAGAGGCATGGACTCAAGGGACAGGGACATAATACTCCCCCTTTATAAAGCATTGGTACGGCCTCACCTGGAATATGCTGTTCAGTTTTGGGCACCTGTCCATAAAAGGGACACTGCGGAGTTGGAAAGGGTGCAGAGACGCGCGACTAAACTAATATGGGGCATGGAACATCTTAGCTATGAGGAGCGATTAAAGGAGTTACAATTGTTTAGTCTTGAGAAGAGACGTTTAAGGGGGGATATGATAAACGTATATAAGTATATTAATGGCCCATACAAAAAATATGGAGAAAAACTGTTCCAGGTTAAACCCCCCCAAAAGACGAGGGGACACTCCCTCCGTCTGGAGAAGAAAAAGTTTAGTCTCAAGGGGCGACACGTCTTCTTTACCGTGAGGAATGTGAATTTATGGAACGGTCTACCTCAGGAACTGGTCACAGTAGGAACAATTAACAGCTTTAAAACAGGATTAGATACATTTATGGAACAAAATAACATTAATGCTTATGAAGAAATATAAAATCCCATCCCTTCCCCAATATCGCGCTACACCCCTACCCCTTAATTCCCTGGTTGAACTTGATGGACATATGTCTTTTTTCAACCATACTAACTATGTAACTATGTAACTATGTAACTATGTAACAGAGTCACACAGGGGAGGAACTGCTAAAAGTCATTCGTAAATAAATTGGAGCATGGCTTACTCTACGAAAACTGGAGATGGGAACCATGGTGACTGACAACGGGAAGAACATCTTGCATGCGCTGCAACTGGGAAAGCTGAGCCATGCGCCCTGTGAAGCAGTTCCTGAAGTATTCCCCCCATTTGCAAGACATCCTAACAATGGGAAAGAAACTTTGCATGCACTTCAGCCACTCTTACACCGCAAAGCAGACCCTCCTTGAGCTGCAGCGTCAGAACAGTATCCCCCAACATAGTCTGATTTGTGACATTGCCACATGTTGGAATTCCACCCTCCTTATGTTGGACCGACTGTACGAACAGAGAAAAGCCATCACCGATTTCTTGATGATCCAAGTGGATAGGGGGACTCCCCTGTGTAACTTCAATGTGAACCAGGGGCAGCTCATACGTGACACCTGCCGTTTGCTCAGGCCCTTTGAGGAAGCCACATTATTAGTAAGTCGCCAGGATTACGGGATGAACAACGTCATTCCACTGCTTCATTTCTTACATGTGTTGGAAATGATGGTTGGTCAGGGCACTGGAGATATGGCACGTACATCTCACGGCCACATGAGCCCTGTGGGGGCTGAACTGGAGGGGGAGGGGCACAGTTTAGGTTTCACCAAATGGGCGTTTTTTCTAGTAATCTGACAGGAGGGGAGGAGCAGGAGAAACCAGAGGAGCTAGAGGGTTATGAGGAAGGCAAGACAGAGGACCCAGACACACCGTGGCAGTATGCAGTGGAGATGGAGCCAGGGTGTCCCTCCGAGTCACTTGAACAAATGGCATGATGCATGCTCACTTGTTTGCGTTGTGACAGCCGAATTGTCACCATTTGAGATGACTTCTGGATCTCCACCTTATTGGACCCTTGCTACTGCCACAAAATAGGGGCCTTTTTTACACCCACTGAGAGGAGAGACAAAGTGACCTACTACAGTGGCATCCTATGTAGTCAGTTGGCCAATGCCTATCGGCGCCATCGTCCATCCTCTCGCAGGTCTGAATCGGGGGCCCCCTGCGCTCACCTTCCACTTCCATGGCTGCTGGTGAAGGGTGGGGTGGCAGGAGCAGTACCAGCTCCATCAGCAGCAACCTGAGTCTACAGTCGCTGATGAGTAGCTTTCTTCACCTGCATAGTGAAGCAACTCATCAGCAGCAGGTACACATGGAGCAGGACCTGAACAAGCAGGTAGTGGTGCACCTTGACATGCCTATGCCAACACACCTTGAAGATCCATTGGACTTCTGGGCAGCCAAACTTGATTTGTGGCCGCAACTAGCAGAGTTTGCCCTGGAAAAGCTGTCCTGCCCGGCCAGTAGTGTGCCATCAGAACGGGTGTTTAGTGCAGCTTGGGCCATAGTGACCCCAAGGAGAAATCATCTGTCCACGAAAAATGTGGAGAGAATAACCTTTGTGAAGATGAATCAGGCATGAATCAGCCAGGATTTCCAACCACCAATGCCTGATGCATGAGAGTAGATTGACCATGGTGCCACACCAACACTTCACAAATATGGATGGTGCCAACAGATTTATGGAGCTGCTCCCCAGTTACAAACATTCCTCCGCATCAGACCTTTTTTTTCTGACGTTTGTTACCGGGTACTGGTATTGCCACCCACCTCACAACTCTGTCACCGAGTCACTTTCAGGACTCCTGATACTGCTGCCACCTCCAGGCTGTCTCATTCAGCCACTATATGGTCTCTTCTCGTGCTTCAGCCAACTCCAGGCTGTGTCATTTAGCCACTATATGGTCCCCTTGTTATGGAGCTGGATGTGGATCCTCTAACCTGTGTGGCTGATGACTCGGACCGTATCGGGAAGCAGAGTCTAAGGTGCCGCTGGTCTTTACCAGAGCCAGGATGGGCTTGCTACGGCTGGTGACACCCAGGTCGCTACCCCCGACACGGCTCGACCACATAGGTAGCTGGGCAAGGTAAGGTACCAAATGATAAGGCAGTAGCGTAGTCAGACATAGCAGAAGGTCAAGGCAGGCAGCAAAGGTGCGAAGTCAAATAACATAGCGGGAAGGTCTGGATACACGGATAAGGCAAACAGGCAACAAGGAGCTCTTAATCTTAGGCTAGTGCACTAAAGATCCGGCAGGGAAGAGGGGGAGGTGCAGCAACTTAGAGACAAATATCAGGTGTGTGACATAATTATGGGCGCACTGGAAAATGAAGGTAACCAATGTATGGTTTACTGATTCTGCTGGGCTTGGGTCTGGGCCTAAAAATGTTTTATGGTAGCACTAGCTACCCTAAATCTTCAATTAAAATTTCTAAATTCATCTTTTAATCTTAGGGATTGTGAAGCCCTAGTGTCTACTCATGCTTCTGCCAACTCCAGGCTATGCCATTCAGACACTAAATGGTCTCCTCATGCTTCAGCCACATCCAAGCTGTGTCATTCAGCCACTATATGGTCTCCTCATGCTGCCAACACCTCCATGCTGTGTCATTCAGCCACTATATGGTCTCCTCATGCTGTCAACACCTCCAGGCTGTGTCATTGTGCCGCTCTGCGCCAGTAATTCTAAAAGCGATGCCTGTAATCTGCATGTTATTCTGAATAGCAGTATTATTTCACTACCTCAGCACACTCCATATGCGTGTTAGAACAAAGCAATGTGTTCTACACTCCTATTGAGGCGCTCTGTAGTCCAGAAAGAGCTGTTTTTAATATATATTCGCTGCAAATAAATTCGGATCAAACCAAATTTTTTGGGAAAAATTCTGCAAATCGGCCCAATCGAATTTTTTAAAAGTTCGCTCATCTCTAATAGTTTTAGTCTGTGTAGGTTGCATTCCTGGTTTTTCTCTAAAAAATACTGGCCAAATACTGACCAATGTGTGAACGAAGCCTTAGAGTCCTATTCATTTCTGTTTATTTATATGTAGTGGATGTACAGGTAAATGGTCTGTTACTACAGCAACTTTGACTCCAAAATCAGCAACACTTTGGGGAAGATTTATCAAAACCTGTGCAGAGGAAAAGTTTTCTAGTTGCCCATAGCAACCAATGAGATCGCTTCTTTTATTTTTTTAGAGACCTTGTAAAAAATGAAAGTGATTTGATTGGTTGCTAAGGGCAAGTGGTCTACTTTTCCTCTTCACAGGTTTCAATAAATCTTCCCCTTTATGTTTATTATTATGGGTCTTTATCCTCTTGGGGACACAGGGCGTATGGATATGCCCAGCATCCCCGATCCTTAAGGATTCAGGGCGTACCTGTATGCCCTGAGTATTTCTGGTCCCCGCTGCTCGCCGGGCGGGGACCAGCCCCTGATGCCTGCTGAAATCATTCAGCAGACATCCCGTGACAATTCCTGAGGGGGGATCCTGATCAATTCAGATCGGCTCATGATCGTCCTGATTTGTTGTCTGTTACCTTAATCAGTGTTTTGCAACCCGTGTCCCTCCAGCTGTTGCAAACTACAACTCCCAGCTTGCACTGATAGACTGTACATGCTGGGAGTTGTAGTTTTGCAACAGCTGGAGGCACACTGGTTGCAAAACATTGAGTTAAGTAACAAACTCCCTGTGTTTTGCAACCAGTGTGCCTCCAGCTGTTGCATTACTACAACCCCCAGCATGCACGGACAGCCAAAGGGCATGCTGGGAGTTGTAGGTACAGGGTACATTCACATGGGTGGGGGTATACAGTGAGTTTCTCACTGCAAGTTTGTGATGCAGCTAATTTTCTGCTGAAGCTCAAACTCCCAGTGGGAAACTCGCTGTAAACCCCCACCCGTGTGAATGTACCTTAAAAACACTACACTACACAAAATAAAAAGTAAAAAGCTACATATACACATACCCCTACACAGTTATCCCCCCCCCCCAATAAAAATGAAAAACGGAGCCTCCTGCTGTTGCAAAATGACAACTCCCAGTAATGCTGGACAGCCATTGACTGTCCAGGCATGCTGGGAGTTTTGCAACAGCTGGAGGCACCCTGTTGGGAAACAGTGCCGTAGGGTAATTTTAGTGGAGGAAGCAAGTGCAATTCTTGCATCCGGGTCTGTCCCTATGCTAATCCCTAATTTAGGCCTCAAATGCACATGACGCTCTCTCACTTCGGAGCCCTGTTGTATTTCAAGGCAACAATTTAGTACCACATATGGGGTATTTCCGTACTCGGGAGAAATTGCCTAACAAATTTTGGTGGCCTTTTTCTCCTTTTACCCCCTTATGAAAAGGTAAAGTTGGGATCTACATCAGCATGTTATTGTAAAATACATTTTTTACACTAACATGCTGGTTTTGCCTTTTCATTTTCACCAGAGGTAAAAGGAAAAAAAATTGTAACGTAATGGGTACAAAAATACCCATTATGTGGACGTAAAATATTCTGCTGGCGCACAACAGGGCTCTGGAGTGAGAGCGCACTATGTACATTTGAGGCCTAAATTGGTGATTTGCACAGGGGTGGCTGATTTTATAGCGGTTCTGACATAAACTAAAAAAAATAAATACCCACATGTGACCCCATTTTGGAAACTACACCCCTTACATAATGTAATAAGGGTGTCTGACAGATTTTTGGAACAGTGATCTGTGAAAATGAAAAACGTAAATTTTCATTTGCACAGCCTACTGTTCCAAAGATCTGTCAAACGCCAGTGGGGTGTAAATGGGGTCCACTGTTTTGGCACCATGGGGGCTTTGTAAGCGCACATGGCCCCGACTTCCATTCCAAACAAATTCTCTCTCCCAAAGCTCAATGGCGCTCCTTCTCTTCTGAGCATTGTAGTTTGCCCACAGAGCACTTTACATCCGCATTTGGGGTATTTCCATACTCAGAAGAAATGGTGTTGCAAATTTTATGGGACATTTCTCCTATTACTCCTTGTTAAAATGTAAAATTTGGGGAACAAACTGCATTTTAGTGAAAAAAAAAATTCATTTACACATCTGACTTTAATGAAAAGTCGTCAAATGCCTGTGGGGTGTTAAGGCTCACTGTACTCCTTGTTACTTTCCTTGAGGGTGTAGTTTTCAAAATAGTATGCCATGGGGTTGTTTTTTGCTGTTCTGGCACCATAGGTCTTCCTAAATGCGACATGCCCCCCAAAAACCATTTCAGCAAAATTTGCTCACCAAAAGCCAAATGTGACTTCTTCTCTTCTGAGCCATCTAGTGCACCCACGGAGCACTTTACATCCACATTCCTTACTCTAGAGAAATTGCGTTACAAATTTTGCAGGGATATCTCTCCTTTTACCCCTTGTAAAAATTTAAAAAAATGGCTCTACAAGAACATGCGAGTGTAAAAAAATGAAGATTTAGAATTTTCTCCTTCACGTTGCTGCTATTCTTGTGAAACACCTAAGGGGTTAACAAACTTTCTGAATGTCATTTTGAATACTTTTAGGGGTGCAGTTTTTATAATGGGGTCATTTATGGGGTATTTCTCACAGAAAGGCCCCTCAAATCCACTTCAAACTTAACTGGTCCCTGAAAAATTCAGATTTAGAATTTTTGGTGAAAATTTTTAAAATTGCTGTTAAACTTTGAAGCCCTCTAATGTCTTCAAAAAGTAAAAACATGTCAACTTTATGATGCCAACATAAATAAGACAAATTGAATTTGTGAATCAATATATCACTTATATGGAATGTCCATTTTCCTTACAAGCAGAAAGTTTCAAAGTTAGAAAAATGCAAAATTTTCATGAAATTTGGGGATTTTTTTTTTTTTTTTTTACCAAGAAAGGATGCAAGTAATGACGAAAATTTACCACTATGTTAAAGTAGAATATGTCACGAAAAAACAATCACAAAATCAGAATAAAAGGTAAAAGCATTCCAGAGTTATTAATACATGAAATGACAGTGGTTAGAATTGCAAAAAAGGGTTGAGTCCTTAAGGTGAAAATGGGCTGAGTCCCTAAGGGGTTAATTGACTATATGTAGTTTAGTTGCCCACTGTTAGCCCTGCTTATTTGTTAACTCCACCAGCAGTTTTACAGGCAGATAAGTGTTTAGAAGGTCGAGGCTGTTTATGCATGTACGAATAATTCAATGGTAAACTGAAAAACATATTGTAATGACTCATGATTGGAGTGGAGTGAAAAGTGGGCACAGTTTACTGCGTGGACGAAGTATAGGCAATAAGGAAATGTGTAGAGTATGGTGGCTCCCCCCATACTGTTGGCTGCATCTGTCTGTCACTATAACTGCATTGACTTAGTTATTTAACCGATTACTTTCAGTTGTATCCATCATTTGTTACTATTTTTTGGAGTTTGTTTGGTGTATCTCAGTGGTCAGTTGTTGCTCACCAAGACCTTTGGATGCAATCACTGGATCCACTGGGTTCTGTTTTTAATTTATTTATTATTATTATTTTTTTTAATTTAGGTTATTTATTCCATGTATTTGGTTGTGTGTGGCTGTATATTGTTTGCCACCGTCCAATTTTTCATCTTTTGGTACTTCTTTGCCATTATAGGTTTGTATACTGTATCACAGATTGATCTTATTTACTTTTGAACTACACCTACTCCTACATTATACTTATACCAGGATTTCACCATGTTTTTCCATTCTGTTATTGAGATGTGGTTTCCTTGAAGCTGATTTTACATGTTTTTTATGTTTTATGTACATGCTATATGTTTTTTATTTAAGAAAATTGATTGATTTTGTCCAATATAGGCATTATTTTCTTACTTTGGTTAAATGTAGACATTTGTCTATGTGTGGCCAGTGCATCTTCTTGTAGAAAAATACATGACAGATAATCAACTTTATCAAAGACAAATGCAAGAGTGGTATATAAGGGCTTTGAAAATTATCAAACATGTCCATGGCAGCTCCCAAACCACAGGCTGAACATATGGAGTTGAAGATTAAGCTATGTAAGCACCACTGATATCAGAGGTGGTACCAGCATAATCTCAATGCTAAGAAAACACATCAAAGGAACCTATACTTTAAAATACTGTATATCCCTGCTCAGTGTACTTAGTGCCTTTTACCAGTCTTATAAATATACCAGATAATTGCTCTGCCTAGTAGAGATTGTGGCCTGTGCAGAAATAGTGGGCAGATTATCTATAGCATTAATGGATTCCAGCACAATAACACAAACTTTTTTTTCAAAGACAATGTAAACACTTACATATTTGAGTAAAACTAAGTAAACACACAGGTTTCATGGACATAAGACCCTTTTTGGACTCAAATGATTGCTTCTAGAAAAGTATTTTATTATTCTGTACATGGGATATTGATTTATTTTTCATACTATAGGCTGTGGAGTTTATGTGCACTACATTAAAGTAGCATTTCCTGTGGAATCTATTGAAAACAGAAAGGAGTCTCAAGTAAATACACATAAAAATAAAATAGAAACTACACTATATATATAGAAACTACACTATATATATATATATATATATATATATATATATATATATATATATAGTCATGTCCGTAATTGTTGGCACCCCTGAAATTTTTCAAGAAAATGAAGTATTTTGCTATACACATGTTTAGTCCCTTTGTGTGTATTGGAACTAAACCAAAAAAGGGAGGAAAAAAAGCAAATTGGCCATAATGTCACACCAAACTCCAAAAATGGGTTGGACGAAATTATTGGCACCCTTAACTTAATATTTGGTGGCACACCCTTCGGAAAAAATAACTGAAATCAGTCGCTTCCTGTAACAATCAATAAGCTTCTTACACCTCTCAGCCAGAATGTTGGACCACTCTTCCTTTGCAAACTGCTCCAGGTCTCTCTTATTGGAAGGGCGCCTTTTCCCAACAGCAATTTTAAGATCTCTCCACAGGTGTTCAATGGGATTTAGATCTGGACTCATTGCTGACCACTTCAGAACTCTCCAGCGCTTTGTTGCCATCCATTTCTGGAGGCTTGTTATGCTGGAAGACCCAAGATCTCAAACGCAAGCCCAGCTTTCTGACACTGGGCTGTACAGTGCGACCCAAAATCCATTATTAATCCTCGGATTTCATGATGCCTTGCACACATTCAAGGCACCCAGTGCCAGAGGCAGCAAAACAACCCCAAAACATCATTGAACCTCCACCATATTTTACTGTATATACTGTGTTCTTTTCTTTGTAGGCCTCATTCTGTTTTCGATAAACAGTAGACTCATGTGCTTTACCAAAAAAAGCTCTATCTTGGTTTCATCTGTCCACAAGACATTTTCCCAGAAGGATTTTGGCTTACTCAAGTTCATTTTGGCAAAATGTAGTCTTGCTTTTTTAAGTCTTTGTGTCAGCAGTGGGGTCCTCCTGGGTCTCCTGCCATAGCATTTCATTTCATTTAAATGTCGGATAGTTCGCGCTGACACTGATGCTCCCTGAGCCTGCAGGACAGCTTGAATATCTTTGGAATTTGTTTGGGGCTGCTTATCCACCATCCAGACTATCCTGCGTTGACACCTTTCATCAATTTTTCTCTCCCGTCCACACCCAGGGAGATTAGCTACAGTACCATGGGTTGCAAACTTCTTGATAATATTACACACTGTGGATAAAGGCAAATCTATATCTCTACAGAAGGACTTGTAACCTTGAGATTGTTGATATTTTTCCACAATTTTGGTTCTCAAATCCTCAGACAGTTCTCTTCTCCTCTTTCTGTTGTCCATGCTTAATGTGGCACACACAGACACACAAAGCAAAGACTAAGTGAACTTCTCTCCTTTTTATCAGCTTTCAGGTGTGATTTTTTTCATTGCTCACACCTGTTACTTGACCCAGGTGAGTTTAAAGGAGCATCATACGCTTGAAACAATCTTATTTTTCAACAATTTTGAAAGGGTGCCAATAATTTTCTCCATCCCATTTTTGGAGTTTGGTGTGACATTATGTCCAATTTGCTTTTTTTCCTCCCTTTTTTAGCTTAGTTCCAATACACACAAAGGGAAAAAACATTTGTATAGCAAAACATGTGTTCCTGCAATCCTTTTCTGTGCGAAATGTTTTATTTTCTTGAAAAATTACAGGGGTGCCAACATTTACCTCCATGACTGTATGTATATATATATATATATATATATATATATATATATACACACACAGAAAGGAGTCTCAAGTAAATACACGTAAAAACTAAATAAAAACTAGGGCTGTATATACACAGAAAGGTCAACAATTGTTAAATTTTATCTCTATTTTTACAAGCTCATTTTGTAAATAGTTTCTATGAGTTTCTTATGGAAGTTTCATTCTGGCGTGATTATATTTTTAGAATCTGCATTACAGCTGCTATATCCAACCCTTCTCTTCTTCCTTCAGTTTTATTAAACTAAACTGAGATTACCATAAAATTTATGTTGATCTCAGTTAAATATCGGAGAACTGATTGGGGTCTAGTTTGGACAAAAGGTGCCCCAAAGTTGAATTTCACTTTAAAGTTAAAATACATCTGAAAACGTTTATCTTGAAGTCTGACTATAGCCGAATTCATCATGATCGAGTACTGAAATACAGCTGCTGTATAATGAATAGAAAAATAACAAGCCAGAACAAGGGAGGTGGGAACAGAAGACATTTTAGAGTAAGTGTTACTATAAATTAGCTTCCTAATGGCTATGGGATCTGAGCATATCTTACTCATAGAGCAGCTATCTTCCTTAGACTAGGTGGAATGTGCTGTACTAGGAACAGTGCCTGTAGGGAGTGAAATACGCCAAGCGCAGGCTGTGTTTGAAGGTGATAGTATTATCAGGAGTGATATGATAAGTGACAAACTATGCTTTGATTTTGTTTTAAAATGACATCTTTATCAGTTACCTGCTGGGATCTGATGGAATGTTTCATTTTGGTTAGCCTTAACCTCACAAATGCAGCCACATGAGTAATGAGAATATTCATCTTAATGACCAATGTTAACCACCATTAGAATTCATACAACCATTGTCTAAACAGGACTAAAAACCCTACTAAGGACCTGTTTACATTAAGTGATTGGGGATAAGATCCAAATGATTACTGGAAAGAAGCAAAACAGAGAAACGACCAAGGGATTGAACATTATTACTAAGTCTTTGGTTTCTTAGTTACAGGCTTCCATTTTAGTTAAAGCGTACCTGTCAGATCCAACAAAAAACATTTTTTTTATATATCACTCAGTACCTAATCCTGACCATGTACATCTAATTTTTATGTGTCTAACACCTTTATTTTTTTTATTACACTTTTAATTTAGCTCACTAATCTGAATTCCTCTCAAAGGGAGGGGGCGTGGCCTCACTGTGCAGGTCTCCGCCCCCTCCCTCAGTATGCTGTCTGCTCACATCTCCCCTAGCATTAGCAAAACTACAACTCCCAGCTTGTCCTCACTGACAGTAGCGGGACACAAGCTGACAGTGGGAGGATTTTTCCTCCAGCTGTGAGCCCTGCACTCATAGCTGTCAATCAAGGAAGTGTGTCCATGACATAGGTGATGATGCATGGACACAGCAGGAATAGTATGTGTCCAAGCAGGCAGGGGGGGCAGTTGTTTGTATGTTCAGTATGAAATACTGAACATTTTCTAATGAAAGCAATTGCAAAACCTATTGGTTTTGCATGCTTTACAACATATCAAAAGTTTTTGTATCTGACAGTGTCCATTTAAGATTCCAATTTATATGTGAAATACATATAATCTATTTTCAATATATTTTTTAACGTGTTGTATTTTGCTGTGTTTTTGCTGCTGCATTTTTTCCTACTCATTGAAGTCAATGAGTAGCAAAGTATGCATCTGATTTTGCTACCCATTGTCTTCAATGGTAGAAAAATACGACACATAGGACCCTACCCTAAATCTGCTTATCACATTCTTGGTTCCATCTTGATCATTTTAAATTTGTTTTTAGGACAATAAAATTGATGGAATATGCTTAAAACTGGACATCAATGTTTAATTGGTGGACATCTGACCTTTAAGATCCCCACTTTTCACCACTTTAAATGGACCCCATGTAAACAATGAGGAGGAACCATCAACTATTAGATGTCCCCTTTATTGTACTTTTTGGCAGCCTGAGGTCGATCCGCCATCAAACGTTCATATTATAGTCACAGTGAACTAGTTTAACAGCATTTTGGAACCATTTTGAAACCATATTGCATTATAAATTTCCATTTTGTGAATTAAGTGAATGTCAGACACAATTCCGTATTTTTTTTTTTTTTTTTTAAAGCTTAATTTCTTAAAAAGCTGTTTATGGGGGGGGGGCGGCGGGGATAGAGTGGCAGAAGGCCATTTTAAAATAAAGTTAAATTATGTTTGAAAATTAAGTCTGATTCTAATATGATTAATCAGGAAAATAGGGTGTATTGAATTTTTTATACTTCTGAATGTTTCTTTTAAGTTTTAAAAACTTATTTTTTTTTCTTTTTGTTTTGGCTATTTGAGCAACTTTAAGGCAAGTAAAATTTTTAATTTAAATGGAAGAGTGAGAGTATTACATATTTGGGGATCCAGATCCCATCAGATTTACAAACATTATGGGGGAGATTTATCAAGAGATTTAGAGCTCTTTTTTTGCTTACAAAAGTCGCACAGAAATTTTTGTGCGACTTTTGGCTGTAAGCAAAAAGCTACAAAAGAGCTTACAAAAAAGTGAATTTCATTTTTAACTTTGCAGTGGTCAGGGATTTATCAAGTGCAAAAGTTGCACAAAAAGTCACAACACCTCAAAAACTCTGTAAATGTAAGCCTGCTCGGAGTTTAGGGATGGCAGAGATGGCTCCTGCACATCTCCCGGCCCAGCTGCGGGAGTCCCGGGCAACTGCAGTGTTATGTCAGCCCGGCACCGCGGAGTTTACTGTAATTTCAAATTATGAAATTACAATGATTTTCTGATCACCGCAGGCAGGGAGTGGAGCGCATTACCGCGCACTTCCCTGGCTTACAGAACTACAACTCCCAGCATGCCCTTACAGTAAGGGCATGTTGGAAGTTGTAGTTGTGCAGCATGGATATGAAATGAGAAGTAAAAAAAACAAAAAAAAAAAAAAAAAAACTGAGTTAGTACATTTAGGGGAAAAAAGTGGTTACGCCTGGGCGGGATAAGCTGCAGTCCACATTGGATCCACATCCAGTCCTCCGTAAGGAGATCACGCTTGTGAGTGTTTTGCCTTTCGGTTATCAACACCACTCCAAACGGTGAGTCCTTTCCTACATCTAGGGCTCATTGTGAAAGTTTGCTGATCCCACACATTGGAGCGCTCTTTTCTTTCTTTTCCTTTTACACACAGGTACAGACACTATATTATGAACTACACTAACTTTACAACCCCTGAAGCATAGTCAAATAAGAAAAATTCCTGGAATACCCCTTTAAGCTTAATCTGGGTGTAGTTAGGTAATGCTGGGAGGGTAGGGGGTAGATGTAAAGGTGTGTTGTTTAGTTTAGTGTGTATAGGTTGACCACCTGCATTTGTGTGTATTATGTTTTGTTTGCTTATTGCTAGGTACTGAAAAAAAAAGAGATTATTCAGGGAGGTTAATAGGTAGATGTAAAACAATGTTGATTAGTTCATTATGGATTGGCTATCTGCATTTGTCTTTATTATAATTTGTTTGTTTATTGTTATGTAATGAAAATTTTTATAAATTTTGAGAAAATCTGATTTTTTATTTTTATTTTGTACTTTAAATGGGTTATCCAGGAATCGAAAAACACAGCCAATTTCTTTCAATAAACGCTCCCCGAGCATTTTTTTTTAAGTAATTATCTCTGTTTTTCGGCTCCTGGATAACCCTTTTAATTTCTAGACCATTTAGATGCTTGAACAAGTCATCACTTTTACAATACAGTAAAATGTTACTATAACCTTTGGGTCTTTACTTGACCTCCTGGCTGCCATCTTAACCACTCACCAGACAGTGATCACTTTGCAGAGGTTGGAGGGGGATCAGAGGACAGATGGGTGTTTTATTTTTCTATGTGCTTTTCTAGGGGGGATCTTTTAACCATTTTTTAAAAACTTTTAGATTAAGACCCTTATAGGTGGACCAATGGGAAACGATAACATTTACTTAGCCTTTGCATGGCTCGATTATGGGGAACAGAAGTTTATTCGGAATGCTCAGTCACCAGTCACTTATGCTGTGTAAAGGATCTTTATTCTTAATGCTATTGGATACCACTTAAGGTATCGATTCACATTTGTAAGTCAACAAAACTCACCAATTTCAGTGAGAGTGATAAAAGAATGTAAATAGGTTGTTTTACTTTTCCTTTTTTTTTTTTAACCATTTTATAAAAATGCTCTTAGTCTTCAGACCTAGGGACTTCCATTGAGTGCAGATTAAGGCCCTTATAGATGGACTAATGGGAAATTATAATATTTACTGAGTCCTTTCAAGGCTTGATTATGGGGAACAGAAGTTTCTTTGAAATCTCAATCACCACATACTTACCCTGTGTAAAGAACCTTTATTCTTAATACTTTCTGATACCACTTAAGGATTATACCCCTCTTCCCTAAAACCCAATACCCCCTTACCTAAGTCAATCGAGTCTGTGTATAAAGAAGTTAAGAGGAATTATTGTCCGCCAAATGAGCTGTCTAAAGTATATGGGCACCTTTACTGTAGATATGCTCAGACAGGTAACTGCATACCTGATTAGGCATACCCAGTCTAGACTAAAGATGCCCATGGTTGAATGCTCATTAGGCCAATGACTATTGTTCCAACTACCTCCATACACAAGCACACTCAGCTCAGCCAATCATGCATGTGTTTTCAATTAGGAGAGGGAGGAAACCTGCAGCCAAACAGCTCTGGCAGAAGTTTATATCCAAAGAAAACAAAAAGGTTTGGCACTGAAATCCAACATGTCCTATCCTTGTTTCCTCTAGCCTTTTCTGAAGGGGGAGAGTTGGGAGACTCCTATTCACATAAAAGAGTTGGCTGGTCCCTACAAATTTAGTTGATGTTTTTCTAGTATATATGAGCTGAATAGGGTATATGAGATTATCATTGGCCTTATTGGCAGAAGGCTCTGAAGGTGTATAATGCCTCTAAAATTCTAAAGTTTTAAACAGATTACTACGTTTATTCAGTCATACAGTATTCATGGTATGATAAGGCCATGGCCTATTTTATGCAACTGAGTTATTGGCACTTCGTGATTTAGCGAATATTTAGAATATAGTAATATATATTTGTAATGACAAATATTTGTGTTTTTTTCTTTTTTCAAATATGTAAATATATGCGAATATGCAAATATTTATGAATATGCGATTATGCAAATATTCGTGAATATCAGCACTTCCAGTCAAAGGCACTGATCCCTCCCTTCTTTTATGTGTAAGATATAATCGCACATGTGCACTATGCGAATTTCATTACAAATCTTCGCATAAAAAAAAGAGAATGAACATAGCGAATATGCGAATTTCGCAAATAAAGAACGAATGTTCGTTCATATATTCGCAAAATATCGCAAATTTGTATATGGCCAATGCCGCTCATCACTACTCAATAATTACCCCATCCACCTGTTATTTTTTGTGATCCAACATAAATATGTGCAATAAAATAGAGCTTGTTTGCCTCCATTAATCTAGGTTTATTTGCAGGAATACATTTTTATAAGTTAAATATTTCCTTTAGACACCTGGGGCCTATGAAGGCTCTAGTTAGCCATCAATTGAAAATGTAACTGATTTAATGATATATGTTAGGAGAGCGGTTGGCTTTATGAAGCTGCCACAGCTGAGTGATTCCTCTTAAGCGTATTAGGGACAATTATAGTAAAGCCACGAAAATATACTGAGATTTCTCTTAAACAACACAGTGGCATGTACGGGTATAATATAATTCCACACGATACTGGTACTCCACTGCAGGGAACTGCACGGAGAAAAGAGATAAGCAATGTAATGATGACTAATGCTTCTGAGAGTACATCATATAATCTTGTAAAAAGGATAATCTTCATTTGGAAAAGCTTCCATTGAGAGGACTAATCCACACAGCACATCTGCTCTTCAGAGTCTGCTCCTCTCCAGGACTGCCATAGCCTTCTCTAGAGTGAAATGGTTTCTAGGGAACCAAACAATACACTGCTCGCACTACTTCCTCCAATAGGGTCATGGGTTGAGATTCAAGTTCATTGGAGCCCAAATAAAAGGGACATTTCCTTTCCATTTTGTCATGCTTTTCCCATATTTTGAGTGCTGACAATTTTTTTATATCTGATTTCTTGAGCCACAATCTTTCCATATTTTAGGAATTCTTTTGAAGTCTTAAAAAATAGCATGTGAGGGAGACCTAAAGCTGGTGACAGCTATTCTGACACCACCACAACATGTAGACCCTGTTGTATATTTCACTGTGATGAAGGGAATAAATAGCTATCAGTTACAGTTTGCCCAATCCCTCTTTTAGAGAAAACATGCCATAAGGAGGCCCCCATACAGTAGGAACAGTATTTTTATTAATATTTAGGCACAACGTATAATTAATTGTTACGCCAAGCGCTCCGGGTCCCCGCTCCTCCCCGGAGCGCTCGCCACATCCTCGCTACCGCAGCGCCCCGGTCAGATCCACTGACCGGGTGCGCTGCGATACCGCCTCCAGCCGGGATGCGATTCGCGATGCGGGTGGCGCCCGCTCGCGATGCGCACTCCGGCTCCCGTACCTGACTCGCTCTCCGTCGGTCCTGTCCCGGCGCACGAGGCCCCGCTCCCTAGGGCGCGCGCACGCCGGGTCTCTGCGATTTAAAGGGCCACTGCGCCACTGATTGGCGCAGTTGTTCTAATTAGTGTGTTCACCTGTGCACTCCCTATGTATACCTCACTTCCCCTGCACTCCCTTGCCGGATCTTGTTGCCATTGTGCCAGTGAAAGCGTTTCCTTGTGTGTTCCTAGCCTGTGTTCCAGACCTCCTGCCGTTGCCCCTGACTACGATCCTTGCTGCCTGCCCCGACCTTCTGCTACGTCCGACCTTGCTCTTGTCTACTCCCTTGTACCGCGCCTATCTTCAGCAGTCAGAGAGGTTGAGCCGTTGCTAGTGGATACGACCTGGTTACTACCGCCGCTGCAAGACCATCCCGCTTTGCGGCGGGCTCTGGTGAATACCAGTAGTAACTTAGAACCGGTCCACTAGCACGGTCCACGCCAATCCCTCTCTGGCGCAGAGGATCCACCTCCTGCCAGCCGAATCGTGACAGTAGATCCGGCCATGGATCCCGCTGAAGTTCCACTGCCAGTTGTCGCCGACCTCACCACGGTGGTCGCCCAGCAGTCGCAACAGATAGCGCAACAAGGCCACCAGCTGTCTCAACTGACCGTGATGCTACAGCAGCTACTACCACAGCTTCAACAATCATCTCCTCCGCCTGCTCCTGCACCTCCTCCGCAGTGAGTGGCCGCTTCCGGCCTACGACTATCCTTGCCGGATAAATTTGATGGGGACTCTAAGTTTTGCCGTGGCTTTCTTTCACAATGTTCCCTGCACTTGGAGATGATGTCGGACCAGTTTCCTACTGAAAGGTCTAAGGTGGCTTTCGTAGTCAGCCTTCTGTCTGGGAAAGCTCTGTCATGGGCCACACCGCTCTGGGACCGCAATGACCCCGTCACTGCCTCTGTACACTCCTTCTTCTCGGAAATTCGAAGTGTCTTTGAGGAACCTGCCCGAGCCTCTTCTGCTGAGACTGCCCTGCTGAACCTGGTCCAGGGTAATTCTTCCGTTGGCGAGTACGCCATACAATTCCGTACTCTTGCTTCCGAATTATCCTGGAATAATGAGGCCCTCTGCGCGACCTTTAAAAAAGGCCTATCCAGCAACATTAAAGATGTTCTGGCCGCATGAGAAATTCCTGCTAACCTGCATGAACTCATTCATCTAGCCACTCGCATTGACATGCGTTTTTCCGAAAGGCGTCAGGAGCTCCGCCAGGATATGGACTTTGTTCGCACGAGGCGTTTTTTCTCCCCGGCTCCTCTCTCCTCTGGTCCTCTGCAATCCGTTCCTGTGCCTTCCGCCGTGGAGGCTATGCAAGTTGACCGGTCTCGCTTGACACCTCAAGAGAGGACACGACGCCGCATGGAGAATCTTTGCCTGTACTGTGCCGGTACCGAACACTTCCTGAAGGATTGTCCTATCCGTCCTCCCCGCCTGGAAAGACGTACGCTGACTCCGCACAAAGGTGAGACAGTTCTTGATGTCAACTCTGCTTCTCCACGCCTTACTGTGCCTGTGCGGATATCTGCCTCTACCTTCTCCTTCTCTACCATGGCCTTCTTGGATTCCGGATCTGCAGGAAATTTTATTTTGGCCTCTCTCATCAACAGGTTCAACATCCCGGTGACCAGTCTCGCCAGACCCCTCTACATCAATTGTGTTAACAATGAAAGATTGGACTGTACCGTACGTTACCGCACGGAGCCCCTCCTAATGTGCATCGGACCTCATCACGAAAAAATTGAGTTTTTGGTCCTCTCCAATTGCACTTCCGAAATTCTCCTCGGACTACCGTGGCTTCAACGCCATTCCCCAACCCTTGATTGGTCCACAGGAGAGATCAAGAGCTGGGGTACTTCTTGTTTCAAGGACTGTCTTAAACCGGTTCCCAGTACTCCCTGCCGTGACCCTGTGGTTCCCCCTGTAACCGGTCTCCCTAAGGCTTATATGGACTATGCTGACGTATTTTGCAAAAAACAAGCTGAGACTTTACCTCCTCACAGGCCTTATGACTGTCCTATTGACCTCCTCCCGGGCACTACTCCACCCCGGGGCAGAATTTATCCTCTGTCCGCCCCAGAGACTCTTGCTATGTCTGAATACATCCAGGAAAATTTAAAAAAGGGGTTTATCCGCAAATCCTCCTCTCCTGCTGGAGCTGGATTTTTCTTTGTGTCCAAAAAAGATGGCTCCCTACGTCCTTGCATTGATTACCGCGGACTTAATAAAATCACGGTAAAGAACCGCTACCCCCTACCTCTTATCTCAGAACTCTTTGATCGCCTTCAAGGTGCCCACATCTTTACCAAACTGGACTTAAGAGGTGCTTATAATCTCATCCGCATCAGGGAGGGGGACGAATGGAAAACTGCATTTAACACTAGAGATGGACACTTTGAGTATCTGGTCATGCCCTTTGGCCTGTGCAACGCCCCTGCCGTCTTCCAAGACTTTGTTAATGAAATTTTTCGTGATCT
Organism: Hyla sarda; assembly: GCF_029499605.1. Classification (NCBI taxonomy): domain Eukaryota; kingdom Metazoa; phylum Chordata; class Amphibia; order Anura; family Hylidae; genus Hyla; species Hyla sarda. The sequence continues at coordinate 99,238,644 of NC_079196.1, forward strand.
CTTATATTCCTGTGTTGTTGTGTATCTGGACGATATTCTGATTTTTTCTGCCAACTTAGAGGAACACCGCCAGCATGTCCGCATGGTTCTTCAGAGACTTCGAGACAATCAACTTTATGCCAAAATGGAGAAATGTCTGTTTGAATGTCAATCTCTTCCTTTCCTAGGATACTTGGTTTCTGGCCAGGGACTACAAATGGACCCAGATAAACTCTCTGCCGTCTTAGATTGGCCACGCCCCTCCGGACTCCGTGCTATCCAACGTTTTTTGGGGTTCGCCAATTATTACAGACAATTTATTCCTCATTTTTCCACTATTGTGGCTCCTATCGTGGCTTTAACCAAGAAGAATGCCAATCCTAAGTCCTGGTCTCCTCAAGCGGAAGACGCATTTAAACGGCTCAAGTCTGCCTTTTCTTCTGCTCCCGTGCTCTCCAGACCTGACCCATCTAAACCCTTCCTATTGGAGGTTGATGCCTCCTCAGTGGGAGCTGGAGCGGTCCTTCTACAAAAAAATTCTTCCGGGCATGCTGTTACTTGTGGGTTTTTTTCTAGGACCTTCTCTCCGGCGGAGAGGAACTACTCCATCGGGGATCGAGAACTACTGGCCATTAAATTGGCACTTGAGGAATGGAGGCACCTGCTGGAGGGATCAAAATTTCCAGTTATCATTTACACCGACCACAAAAATCTCTCCTATCTCCAGTCTGCCCAACGGCTGAATCCTCGCCAGGCCAGGTGGTCTTTGTTCTTTGCCCGTTTTAACTTTGAAATTCATTTTCGCCCTGCCGACAAGAACATTAGGGCCGATGCTCTCTCTCGTTCCTCGGATGCTTCGGAAGTAGAGGTCTCTCCGCAACACATCATTCCTCCTGACTGTCTGATCTCCACTTCTCCAGCCTCCATCAGGCAAACTCCTCCAGGGAAGACCTTCGTTTCTCCACGCCAACGTCTCGGGATTCTCAAATGGGGTCACTCCTCCCACCTCGCTGGCCATGCGGGCATCAAAAAGTCTTTGCAACTCATCTCTCGCTTCTATTGGTGGCCGACTCTGGAGACGGATGTTGTTGATTTTGTGCGGGCCTGTACTGTCTGTGCCCGGGATAAGACTCCTCGCCAGAAGCCTGCTGGTCTCCTTCATCCTCTGCCTGTCCCCGAACAGCCTTGGTCTCTGATTGGTATGGACTTTATTACAGACTTACCCCCATCCCGTGGCAACACTGTTGTTTGGGTGGTCGTTGATCGATTTTCCAAGATGGCACATTTTATTCCTCTTCCTGGTCTTCCTTCAGCGCCTCAGTTGGCAAAACAATTTTTTGTACACATTTTTCGTCTTCACGGTTTGCCCACGCAGATCGTCTCGGATAGAGGCGTCCAATTCGTGTCAAAATTCTGGAGGGCTCTCTGTAAACAACTCAAGATTAAATTAAACTTCTCTTCTGCTTATCATCCTCAATCCAATGGGCAAGTAGAAAGAATTAACCAGGTCCTGGGTGACTATTTACGGCATTTTGTTTCCTCCCGCCAGGATGACTGGGCAGATCTTCTACCATGGGCCGAATTCTCGTACAACTTCAGAGTCTCTGAATCTTCTTCTAAATCCCCATTTTTCGTGGTGTACGGCCGTCACCCTCTTCCCCCCCTCCCTACTCCCTTGCCCTCTGGTTTGCCCGCTGTGGATGAAGTGACTCGTGATCTTTCCACCATATGGAAAGAGACCCAAAATTCTCTTTTACAGGCTTCATCTCGCATGAAAAAGTTTGCCGATAAGAAAAGAAGAGCTCCCCCCATTTTTTCTCCCGGAGACAAGGTATGGCTCTCCGCTAAATATGTCCGCTTCCGTGTCCCCAGCTACAAACTGGGACCACGCTATCTTGGTCCTTTCAAAATCTTGTGCCAAATTAATCCTGTCTCTTACAAACTTCTTCTTCCTCCTTCTCTTCGTATTCCTAATGCCTTTCATGTCTCTCTTCTTAAACCACTCATCATCAACCGTTTCTCTCCCAAACTTGTTTCTCCCACTCCTGTTTCCGGTTCCTCTGACATCTTCTCCGTAAAGGAGATACTGGCCTCCAAGACGGTCAGAGGGAAAAAAATTTTTTTGGTCGATTGGGAGGGCTGTGGTCCTGAAGAGAGATCCTGGGAACCTGAGGACAACATCCTAGACAAAAGTCTGGTCCTCAGGTTCTCAGGCTCCAAGAAGAGGGGGAGACCCAAGGGGGGGGGGGTACTGTTACGCCGAGCGCTCCGGGTCCCCGCTCCTCCCCGGAGCGCTCGCCACATCCTCGCTACCGCAGCGCCCCGGTCAGATCCACTGACCGGGTGCGCTGCGATACCGCCTCCAGCCGGGATGCGATTCGCGATGCGGGTGGCGCCCGCTCGCGATGCGCACTCCGGCTCCCGTACCTGACTCGCTCTCCGTCGATCCTGTCCCGGCGCGCGCGGCCCCGCTCCCTAGGGCGCGCGCGCGCCGGGTCTCTGCGATTTAAAGGGCCACTGCGCCACTGATTGGCGCAGTTGTTCTAATTAGTGTGTTCACCTGTGCACTCCCTATGTATACCTCACTTCCCCTGCACTCCCTTGCCGGATCTTGTTGCCATTGTGCCAGTGAAAGCGTTTCCTTGTGTGTTCCTAGCCTGTGTTCCAGACCTCCTGCCGTTGCCCCTGACTACGATCCTTGCTGCCTGCCCCGACCTTCTGCTACGTCCGACCTTGCTCTTGTCTACTCCCTTGTACCGCGCCTATCTTCAGCAGTCAGAGAGGTTGAGCCGTTGCTAGTGGATACGACCTGGTTACTACCGCCGCTGCAAGACCATCCCGCTTTGCGGCGGGCTCTGGTGAATACCAGTAGTAACTTAGAACCGGTCCACTAGCACGGTCCACGCCAATCCCTCTCTGGCACAGAGGATCCACCTCCTGCCAGCCGAATCGTGACATTAATTAATTTGAGGAGTGTATTATAATGGATTTAAGGGGCCCAGTGTGTTTAGTATATCTTGTAAATCATTTCTGGAGTGGCATTGTTTCATGAGCTACAGTATCTGTCAGTATTGGATTCAGGTTATATTTAGAGGGTACAGTATGTGGCAGTATTTAATTTGGAGGGCATAGTATGTAGCAGTATTATATTCAGGGGAACAGTGTGGGCCAGGGTTATATTCATGTGGCACAGTGTATGGCAGTATTATATACATGAGGTACAGTGTGTGTGGTAGGGTTATATTTAGAAGGTACAGTGGTATGTGTCAGTATTATATTCAGGGGTACTATGTGTGGCAGAGTTATATTCATAGGTAAAGTGTGTGTCAGTGTTGTATTCAGAGGGTACAGTGTGCAACAGTGTTCTATTCAGGGATACAGTGTGTGACAGAGTTATATTAAAAGAGTGCAGTGTGTGCAGTGTTATATTCAGAGGGTACAGTGTGTGCCAGGGTTATATTCAGAGGGTACAGTGTCTGGCAGTATTATATTTGGGGACAAATTGTGAGGCAGTATTATATTCCGGGGGGCAGTGTGTGGCAGGGTTATACTCAGAGGGTACAGTGGTGTGTGTCAGTATTATATTCAGGGGTACCATGTGTGGCAAAGTTATATTCGGGGGTACAGTGTGTAACAGGGTTATATTCAGAGTGAATAGTGTCTGGCAAGGTTATATTCTGGGGGTATAGTGTGTGACAGAATTCTATTCAGGGGGCACAGTTTGTGGTATGGTTGTATTAAGCATTCTCTTCATATAGAGGATGAGGATCTGCTGACAATGTGAGGAGCCAGCAATGTCTGGACTTCAAACTTAGCAGAAGGAAGAAGTAATGGCAGTCTGGACCAGATGGAGAAAAGCCAAGATAACTGACGTCACCTGTAACAGACAGTATACTCTCCGCAGGTACATCAGAAGTCCCTTTAGGAGGACAATCAGGAGAGGGGGCAATAAACATAATAAGAGAAACCAGATCAAGCACCAAAAGGAAAACTGTGACGTGGCGGACATAGGTCAGAACTCAGAACACGATCGTCAATCTAGCTCAAATCCCCTTAGACCAGTCGTGCATATCTTTGCTCAATAAAGGACTGTACTGTATCTACACTCCATTCGATTGGCCTGTTTCGAAGTCGACCTTCACAAATCGATAAAAAAATCAAACTACATAAAATGTTCAAAGGAAAGGATCCTACCATGGAACAAATAAAAGAAGGTGAACAACCTGCCGTACTGGGAACACTTGGATTTAGTGCTTAATTTGCCAATAATCCTTCAGAGACATCTGACTTGGCACTTCTCCTCAGTATACAAAACCCTGACATATCAATTCGTGGAGAAGAAGAAACCACCACAATGGAGGAATTTAAAGGAGGAAGGAAATCCGTGTTCTCACCACCACTAGCTAGTGGCAGTAATTTGGAGAAAACAAGTGTTTGGAGAAAATTTTTCAAAACCTCACCATTAAGGAACAGAAAGCTTTACAATGGCTAAAGAACCGTTCCAATATCATCATAAAAAAGGCCAACAAAAGCAACAATGTCGTGATCTTGTTGAAAGAACAATATCAAGAGGAAGCCATAGACAGTAATACGACACCAGGACATACATAAAAGTGACCCAAGATCCCATGCAGAAAGTTTTATCCAACTTAAGAACTTTTTTGAGACGGCAAGTTGAAATCAGGATCATTTCCAACAAGACAGCCGAAAGGCTTATCCCTGACACCCCTCGTAAGCCGCAATGGTACTACCTACCTAAGGTACTTAAGTCCCTGGAACGACCTCCAGGGCGCCCGATAGTCTCGGGTAACGGTTGGGTGACGGAATTTCTCTCCCAATATGTGGATTGGATACTACGTCCACTACTGCCGAATATCCCCTCTTACCTTAAGGATACGGATGCCTTTTTTGAATTACTACAAGACTTACCTATAGAAAGCACATATAGGTTGGGCACTATAGATGTAGAATCTCTTCTATACTCTAGAATTCATAAAATCTAGGAGTCTCCGCTGTAAGAGAATTCTTACGAGCCGCTGGGAAATCCTCCTCTTATAGTGACTTTGTCACAGAAGCCATCTCTTTCGTCCTTGTTAACAACTACTTTCAATTTGATGGGGTTTGGTACAAGCAATGTACCGGCACAGCCATGGGGAGTCCAGTCTCATGTACCCTAGCTAAATTCTTCCTTGCAACATTAGAGGCCAAACACATGTACTCATCCTCAAATTAATATACAAGAGCTATAAAATTATATCGCAGATACGTGGACAATATTTTTATACTTTGGGAAAACAGTGAAGAATTGTTTAATGCCTTCGTTGCCGATCTGAATAACAAAAATGTGATGAACATGCATTTTACTTCCTCCTTTCATCACAAAGAAATTACTTTCTTGGATGTGGTGGTCTTGTTAGAAAACAACCAAATAGTTACCAGGGGATACAGAAAATCTTTGTCACCCATGGTCTATTTACACGACAATAGTTTCCACCCAGAACATACCAAAGCGGCTTTACCATACAGCCAACTGCTGCATCTTAAAAAAATAAATAGAGAACCATCCATCTTCCAGGAACAATCGGACCAATTAATAAAATATTTATAAGAAAGGAGATACACCCCAAAAAAATAACAGAGCACGTGATTGGATGTATTAAAGAAAATTCACGTTTCTCCCTACTTAATAAGAAAAAAGTACATACTAATTCAGAAAGACAAAAACTGTTTATTTTTTCCTTCAAATTCCGCAACATGTCTTCCACTGTGAAAAAAACATCCTTAAGCACTGGCATCTGATAGAAGTAGATCCGGATTTATATGAAATAGCAAAAAATAAACCCAACTCCGCCCACAGAAAAAACAAAACTATTAAAGATCACCTCATAAGAAGCACGTTCTGCTCCAGGACCTCAAAACTAATTTGCTTGCCTCTTCTTCCCCCCTCGGGGAACTTTAAATGTGGACACTGTTCATACTAGTTACACCTCCTGAGTGGCAATAATTTCTGCATCGGAGCTGTTGATATTCATGTTAGAGATCTCATAACAGGCAGGACAGATTTCGTTGTCTACATTATCCTGTGTCCTTGCAAATTATTTTATGTGGGATCCACCATCCGTACCCTATTTACGAGATTCAGAGAACACTTACGCAATTCCCGGCTTGGTACTGGAGTACAGGATTATTCGAACACATTCGTAATGCTCACTCCGGGGACCCCACTTGTCTGAAATTGATGGGGATCGAACGTGTCCGTCATCCATATCCAGGGAGAACAAAAGAAAACACCCTATGTCAGAAAGAAGCTATCTGGATATCGAAACTGAGATCTACAGAAGGACTAGGTGTAAATGAAAAAAATTAACTAAATGCATGTCTTTGAGTCCTAGTTTTTATTCATTCAATATCGTTGTTCTGTACATTCTTTCTATTCCCCACACCTTTGCAGCATGAATCGTTAGCATTTTTCACTGCTTGTTATATTCCTACTCACTCTCCCCTTTACTTTAAAATCTCTGTATGTCACAGGCCACTTTTCTACAACAACATTATATTTGTGTATTACTACCATTCTTTCCCTAGCAATATGTGTGCAACACCGTAACATAATATGTTTATTTGCAATACTGGCTTTGAACTCTGGGGATTTGAAACTACGGATACTGGAAGCCTGTGCTAGCATTTCTCTTGCAGTGTTGCTATCAGTGTGTGAGGAGTGGGAGAAGAGGGTTGCATTGACAATCCAACACAATGGGCAGCACATTGAACACATTTTATAAGTGGTCAGAAACTTGTAAATAACTCATGAAAGAATAAAGTTACGTTAAAACCAAGCACATCATTGTTTTTCTTGTGAAATACCCAATAAGTTTGATGTGTCACATGACCCTCTTCCTATTGAAAAAACAAAAGTTGGATTCAAAATGGCAGACTTCAAAATGGCCGCCATGGTCACCACCCATCTTGAAAAGTTTCCACCCTCACATATACTAATGTGACACAAACAGGAAGTTAATATCACCAACCATTCCCATTTTATTAAGGTGTATCCATATAAATGGCCCATCCTGTATTTGATTATTTCACTAGAAACATTCTCTGAGACGGACTATACCGCATGTTTCCATCGCGCCAAGTAGGGAATCTGTTGCTGCCCTGCTCTGCTCTGTACCTAGCAGTAGCAAATATAAATACATATTTATAGATATATACTGTAGATCCAGTAACACTTGTAATACCTTTTTATTGTACTAACAGGCAAAATGCTGTTAGTCCAATAGAAAGATATTACAAAATTCTGCAACAGTCTATGATTTTGCAACCACACTACCGAACTAATACAGCTACTCCAAACTACTGTAGATATATAGATATACACAGCATAGATATACACATACAATATAGTCCTAAATTCTTGAATAGCTTTTCTATTGATCAAAATCAAACAAAATGGGAGGAAGAAAAATCTTTTGTTTTGCATTTTTTTTCAGACAAAATCCCCCCAAAAACCAGTAAGAAAAGTCCTATTTAGGTCTGGCTTATAGAAGCAGTTTTAGAGAACAAAGCACACTCCTCATCTGGCCGTGACCTATAACCTCCAGGGTGTAGAGTCATTTTGTTCCTGGTGCACAGCTTTCCCATAACATATACAAATGTCCCTTCAGGCTGTATAAAGGGAAAACAGGCATTTAGTAGCATTGCATTGCTGGAAAATAGCAGGGGGAGGTGACTGATTAATATTCATGAAGAGGAAGCGGCCTGTGTTTTGTAAACTCTCCAAAAATTCTCATGCAGGGTGGGTATGGAGGGAGGAATAACTTGAAGGAAAGAATCTGGGCTTAGAAAGTAACTGTAGCAGTGCCAAAGGATTCTGTAGTGTGCTGAGGAGCCCAAAAGAAGGTCCTTTTTTATCCAAATAAAAAGTAAAAGCTTGTTGTGGATTGATTTAATTATACATTGTGATTGATACCAACTTGACATTTATCATTTCTTTCAGAATTTATAAAGTAGAATGTCAAAAGGAAAGAAAAATGCTTATGTTAAAGGGAATCTGTCAGCACTTGGATATGAACTGAGTTGCTGACAGTGTTAGGCTGGGTTCACATCAGCGTTTTTCATTTCTGTTACTCATTTCCATTAGAGAAATTGTGAAATAAAAATGAAGGTAACGGATCCCTTTTATTCCTATGGGCTTTTTTTAATCTCTGTTGTACTCAGTTATTATCAGTTATGCTTCATTTCAGTTATTTATAACAGAGAAAAATACCAGGCAAGCAGTACGTTTTTTTTCCTGTCATAAATAATGGATTTTGTAACGTAGGTTAATTTTACAGTGAAGTATATGGTGACGGAAGTAACCTCCGTTAATCTTCGTTATTTTTATTTCCTTTATTGCTTCTGAGCATGCTCAGAAAAAAAATAACTTAAAAATAATGGACATAATAATGGGCAAAATGAAGATAAACAGATGTTTTAAAGGCTAATGACAGATGTCAGTGGTCCATTATTTTATATGCAAGTTTTACATGTTTTACCGTTTTACCGTTAACATCACTTTTATATTGATTATGAATGACCTCTGTTATGTGTCTATAACAGACATTTCATAATGGATTTGGACAACATTGATGTGAACATAGCTTTATGTAGCAGATCTAACCTTTCCAGTAGCTTTCAGTGTTTTGTGAATTAATAATACAGTCTTTTTGATCTTGAGCGAACAGTCATAGAGACTTTGGCCAGCAGCATCAGTGTCGCTTTCTTGCACTCCTCTTTGTTTCTTTCCCTCTCCCTTCTTGAATACTAAACAGGACCCGGGCTCCTGCGCAAGCGCCGCATCAGAATCACGTGTTGTTGATTAAAAGGGTGGCACACATGTGGAGAGTACTGGCTTAATTTATATAAAATCAGTTGTACAGTCTCTCAGCGTGAATTTGTAAACATTTGCATTAATGGCACAGGGGGCTGAGCCCTGATTATTAAAGGAGGGAGAGGGAGGGGCAAGGAAGTGAAGACTGCTTTATAAATTTACAAAACATGGAGAGCTGCAAGAAAGGTAAGATCAGCATTAGTGAACAGGCAGATTCCCTTTAACTTCTTAGAGCCAGCAGTATAAGGACATGTTCACACTGGAATTTTTGGTTTGGAGTATGTTAAAACAAATACAGTAATCTGATCAGTGATAGTGATTAGTCCATACATTCCTTCCATCTGTCCCCTTCGTATTCCTAAGCTACTGATACTAAGTACATTAGCAAAAAAGTAGGGGACAGATAAAAGGCGGTAAGACTACAGGAGGAGCTACAGAAACAAACACTAGGATGCAGTGGAGCAGCAATAATATAGTTGCAAAAGTTTACATATCCTTTAAACTGCTGGTATCTAAAGAGAAGTCGTTAGCAACCACTGCACCACTTGGTGCTGGGAATTTACTTAGTTTTTAGAGACATTGGCAAGCCTGGTGAACATTGCAAAAAAGAAGCGCAAAGGCGTGATACATTTTAATTGATGGCCTGAAAAGTGAGCATAGTATAGGTGTTGTGGCTTTTTAGACACATACGTACCATATGACAAAAAATGCATTGATAAAATCATTCATATCATCAGAAAATGAATGATAGACTGTGTGACAACGTAATATATCTTGCGCAAATAAAAGTGGCATAATAGAGGTAATGCAATAGTCGCAAATGATACTTTTCCCCCTAGAAGTTTTCTGAAATTACAACATTGAATGCCTATGTTGAGGATAAGCTATCAATATCAGATTGGTGGGGGATCAACTCCTGGCACCCCTGCAAATAAGCTGCTTGAAGTGGCCTACATGTGCTTGGACAAGTGCACTGATGTACTAGACTATAATAATTAATAAGAGTAAAAAAAACGTAAAACATGACATAGAAAAAAATATATATAGGGATCAGTTGCGGTCAAAATTTAGTGGAGGTAGAGAAAGACAGAGTGTGAGTGAGATGTAGACATAAAGGTTTAAGCTGGTGTCTTTATGTGGGCTGATGAATAAGAATGACGTGTGGGCAGGTGGTCTAAAGGATGGAATGAATTGTCACATTTTGAATAGAAGACAGGAAATAGGGACAAGAATTACAGGGATTTAATCTTATCCACTAACCAGAAAAATGGGCATCATTTTAGTAATCCTCTGTAGAACAGTTATCTATCTACAAAGCAATTATACATACACTGCATTCATAGACGATTCCTACTAATGGATAGTGATGAGTGGCATAGGCCATATTCAAATTTGCGATATTTCATGAATATATGGACGAATATTTGTCATATATTCATGAATTGCACATATTTGTTCACTTTTCTTTTCATGCGAAATTCGTAATCAAATGCGCATGCGCAATTATATCTTTCAACTAACTACTTTCCTATTGGTTGCTAGGGATGTTGCTAACCACGAACAACTGTATTTGAATCCTTCTCATTGGCCCACAAGCTAAAAGAAATGAGGGATCAGTGTCCTCTGGAAGTGAAGATATTCGCAAATTGTTGCATATTCGCCTTCTTCGGACCACAAGCTGTAAGCAGGGAGGGTTGATCACTTTTTATTTACACAGTACACATCATTGTGATGTATACTGTGAAAATAAATACAAAAAAACCCTAATATTCGTCATAGCGAATATATTTCGCTACATTCAAAATATTTGCGAAATCGCGAAGTGGCGATATTCGCGATAAAAATTTGCTATTCGAATATTCGCGCTCAACACTACTAATGCATTAGGTAGAGCAGTAAAGGTATGATAAGGAATATTGCATGATTGAGGAATATATTTCCTCCATCACCTTAAAGGAAATCTGTCATCAGAATCACCCGCACTAAACCTGTTACACAGGCTTTTAGTGCGGGTGATCCTGATTAAAACGCTCCTTACCTGGTTAAAAATGGTTCAGCGCTTCTTAAGATATCTATATTTTTAGTTTTCTGTTATTCCCTGGCTTGGGACTCAGTGGGAGGTGTTATCATCTGGGACTCGGCCACACGTCATTCTAGCTGGGCGGAGCTGCCGGCCGGTTCATGAATATTCATGAACTTATCCTCCTGGTCTAATTATTCTTTCTCAGTCTGTTTGTGAATATCTGCTGTACCATAGACAAAATGAATGGGACTGAAAGAAGATGGCTTTTATTGTGTAGTGGTTACTGCCGCACAACTCACTATATTGGTAGTTGACCGGCATTGCCACTACACAAGAACCATCTGCTGCCCCACTGTGGCTCTACCAAACACCTGATCTGCAGGGGTGCCAAGTGTGTGCACCCACAGATAAGATATTGATGACCTATCCTTAGGATAGACCAGGGGTCTGCAACCTTTAAGACAAAAAGAGCCACTTGGACCCGTTTCCGAAGGAAAAAAAAAAACTGGGAGCCGTAAAACCCCCCTCCCCTCTGATGCCCTGGTTCGGATACACTGGCATACACACACAAAAGGGACTACAACTCCCAGCATGTGTTATTCAGGAGTCTTCAGTCTGTGGTATAACACCAGCATGCTGTCTCTGTAGTCTACTGGGAGTTGTAGTTCACCAACACCTCTATTGTATCTCAGTAGTCTCCTGGGAGTTGTAGTTCACCAACACCTCTATTGTATCAGTATTCTCCTGGGAGTTGTAGTTCACCAACACCTCTATTATATCTCAGTAGTGTCCTGGGAGTTGTAGTTCACCAACACCTCTATTGTATCTCAGTAGTCTCCCTGGGGTTGTAGTTCACCAACACCTCTATTGTATCTCAGTAGTCTCCTGGGAGTTGTAGTTCACCAACACCTCTATTGTATCTCAGTAGTCTCCTGGGAGTTGTAGTTCACCAACACCTCTATTGTATCTCAGTAGTCTCCTGGGAGTTGTAGTTCACCAACACCTCTATTGTATCTTAGTAGTCTCCTGGGGGTTTTAGTTCACCAACATCTCTATTGTATCTTAGTATTCTCCTGGGAGTTGTAGTTTACCAACACCTCTATTGTATCTTAGTAGTCTCCTGGGAGTTGTAGTTCACCAACAACTCTATTGTATCAGTAGTCTCCTGGGAGTTGTAGTTCACCAACACCTCTATTGTATCTTAGTATTCTCCTGGGAGTTGTAGTTCACCAACACCTCTATTGTATCTTAGTATTCTCCTGGGAGTTGTAGTTCACCAACACCTCTATTGTATCTCAGTAGTCTCCTGGGAGTTGTAGTTCACCAACACCTCTATTGTATCTCAGTAGTCTCCTGGGAGTTGTAGTTCACCAACACCTCTATTGTATCTTAGTATTCTCCTGGGAGTTGTAGTTCACCAACACCTCTATTGTATCTCAGTAGTCTCCTGGGAGTTGTAGTTCACCAACACCTCTATTGTATCTCAGTAGTTTCCTGGGAGTTGTAGTTCACCAACACCTCTATTGTATCAGTAGTTTCCTTGGGAGTTGTAGTTCATCAACACCTCTATTGTATCTTAGTAGTCTCCTGGGAGTTTTAGTTCACCAACACCTCTATTGTATCTCAGTAGCCTCCTGGGAGTTGCAGTTCACCAACACCTCTATTGTATCTTAGTATTCTCCTGGGAGTTGTAGTTTACCAACACCTCTATTGTATCTTAGTAGTCTCCTGGGAGTTGTAGTTCACCAACAACTCTATTGTATCAGTAGTCTCCTGGGAGTTGTAGTTCACCAACACCTCTATTGTATCTTAGTATTCTCCTGGGAGTTGTAGTTCACCAACACCTCTATTGTATCTTAGTATTCTCCTGGGAGTTGTAGTTCACCAACACCTCTATTGTATCTCAGTAGTCTCCTGGGAGTTGTAGTTCACCAACACCTCTATTGTATCTCAGTAGTCTCCTGGGAGTTGTAGTTCACCAACACCTCTATTGTATCTCAGTATTCTCCTGGGAGTTGTAGTTCACCAACACCTCTATTGTATCTCAGTAGTCTCCTGGGAGTTGTAGTTCACCAACACCTCTATTGTATCTCAGTAGTTTCCTGGGAGTTGTAGTTCACCAACACCTCTATTGTATCAGTAGTTTCCTGGGAGTTGTAGTTCATCAACACCTCTATTGTATCTTAGTAGTCTCCTGGGAGTTTTAGTTCACCAACACCTCTATTGTATCTCAGTAGCCTCCTGGGAGTTGTAGTTCACCAACATCTCTATTGTATCTTAGTATTCTCCTGGGAGTTGTAGTTTACCAACACCTCTATTGTATCTTAGTAGTCTCCTGGGAGTTGTAGTTCACCAACAACTCTATTGTATCAGTAGTCTCCTGGGAGTTGTAGTTCACCAACACCTCTATTGTATCTTAGTATTCTCCTGGGAGTTGTACTTCACCAACACCTCTATTGTATCTTAGTATTCTCCTGGGAGTTGTAGTTCACCAACACCTCTATTGTATCTCAGTAGTCTCCTGGGAGTTGTAGTTCACCAACACCTCTATTGTATCTCAGTAGTCTCCTGGGAGTTGTAGTTCACCAACACCTCTATTGTATCTTAGTATTCTCCTGGGAGTTGTAGTTCACCAACACCTCTATTGTATCTCAGTAGTCTCCTGGGAGTTGTAGTTCACCAACACCTCTATTGTATCTCAGTAGTCTCCTGGGAGTTGTAGTTCACCAACACCTCTATTGTATCAGTAGTCTCCTGGGAGTTGTAGTTCTTCAACACCTCTATTGTATCTTAGTAGTCTCCTGGGAGTTTTAGTTCACCAACACCTCTATTGTATCTCAGTAGTCTCCTGGGAGTTGTAGTTCACCAACACCTCTATTGTATCTTCATATTCTCCTGGGAGTTGTAGTTCACCAATACCTCTATTGTATCTCAGTAGTCTCCTGGGAGTTGTAGTTCACCAACACCTCTATTGTATCTCAGTAGTCTCCTGGGAGTTGTAGTTCACCAACACCTCTATTGTATCTTAGTAGTCTCCTGGGGGTTTTAGTTCACCAACATCTCTATTGTATCTTAGTATTCTCCTGGGAGTTGTAGTTCACCAACACCTCTATTGTGTCAGTAGTCTCCTGGGAGTTGTAGTTCACCAACACCTCTATTGTATCTTAGTATTCTCCTGGGAGTTGTAGTTCACCAACACCTCTATTGTATCTTAGTATTCTCCTGGGAGTTGTAGTTCACCAACACCTCTATTGTATCTCAGTAGTCTCCTGGGAGTTGTAGTTCACCAACACCTCTATTGGATCTCAGTAGTCTCCTGGGGGTTGTAGTTCACCAACACCTCTATTGTATCTTCGTATTCTCCTGGGAGTTGTAGTTCACCAACACCTCTATTGTATCTCAGTAGTCTCCTGGGAGTTGTAGTTCACCAACACCTCTATTGTATCTCAGTAGTCTCCTGGGAGTTGTAGTTCACCAACACCTCTATTGTATCTTCGTATTCTCCTGGGAGTTGTAGTTCACCAACACCTCTATTGTATCTTAGTAGTCTCCTGGGAGTTTTAGTTCACCAACACCTCTATTGTATCTCAGTAGTCTCCTGGGAGTTGTAGTTCACCAACACCTCTATTGTATCTTCATATTCTCCTGGGAGTTGTAGTTCACCAATACCTCTATTGTATCTCAGTAGTCTCCTGGGAGTTGTAGTTCACCAACACCTCTATTGTATCTCAGTAGTCTCCTGGGAGTTGTAGTTCACCAACACCTCTATTGTATCTCAGTAGTCTCCTGGGAGTTGTAGTTCACCAACACCTCTATTGTATCTTAGTAGTCTCCTGGGGGTTTTAGTTCACCAACATCTCTATTGTATCTTAGTATTCTCCTGGGAGTTGTAGTTCACCAACACCTCTATTGTGTCAGTAGTCTCCTGGGAGTTGTAGTTCACCAACACCTCTATTGTATCTTACTATTCCCCTGGGAGTTGTAGTTCACCAACACCTCTATTGTATCTTAGTATTCTCCTGGGAGTTGTAGTTCACCAACACCTCTATTGTATCTCAGTAGTCTCCTGGGAGTTGTAGTTCACCAACACCTCTATTGGATCTCAGTAGTCTCCTGGGGGTTGTAGTTCACCAACACCTCTATTGTATCTTCGTATTCTCCTGGGAGTTGTAGTTCACCAACACCTCTATTGTATCTCAGTAGTCTCCTGGGAGTTGTAGTTCACCAACACCTCTATTGTATCTCAGTAGTCTCCTGGGAGTTGTAGTTCACCAATACCTCTATTGTATCTTAGTAGTCTCCTGGAGGTTTTAGTTCACCAACATCTCTATTGTATCTTAATATTCTCCTGGGAGTTGTAGTTCACCAACACCTCTATTGTATCTTAGTAGTCTCCTGGGAGTTGTAGTTCACCAACAACTCTATTGTATCAGTAGTCTCCTGGGAGTTGTAGTTCACCAACACCTCTATTGTATCTTAGTATTCTCCTGGGAGTTGTAGTTCACCAACACCTCTATTGTATCTCAGAAGTCTCCTGGGAGTTGTAGTTCACCAACACCTCTATTGTATCAGTAGTCTCCTGGGAGTTGTAGTTCACCAACACCTCTATTGTATCAGTAGTCTCCTGGGAGTTGTAGTTCATCAACACCTCTATTGTATCTTAGTAGTCTCCTGGGAGTTTTAGTTCACCAACACCTCTATTGTATCTCAGTAGTCTCCTGGGAGTTGTAGTTCACCAACACCTCTATTGTATCTTCGTATTCTCATGGGAGTTGTAGTTCACCAATACCTCTATTGTATCTCAGTAGTCTCCTGGGAGTTGTAGTTCACCAACACCTCTATTGTATCTCAGTAGTCTCCTGGGAGTTGTAGTTCACCAACACCTCTATTGTATCTTAGTAGTCTCCTGGGGGTTTTAGTTCACCAACATCTCTATTGTATCTTAGTATTCTCCTGGGAGTTGTAGTTCACCAACACCTCTATTGTATCAGTAGTCTCCTGGGAGTTGTAGTTCACCAACACCTCTATTGTATCTTAGTATTCTTCTGGGAGTTGTAGTTCACCAACACCTCTATTGTATCTCAGTAGTCTCCTGGGAGTTGTAGTTCACCAACACCTCTATTGTATCTTAGTAGTCTCCTGGGAGTTGTAGTTCACCAACACCTCTATTGTATCAGTAGTCTCCTGGGAGTTGTAGTTCACCAACACCTATATTGTATCTGAGTGGTCTCCTGGGAGTTGTAGTTCACCAACACCTCTATTATACCAGTACTCTCCTGGGAGTTGTAGTTCACCAACACCTCTATTATACCAGTACTCTCCTGGGAGTTGCAGTTCATACACCAGTGTTTCCCAACCAGGGTGCCTCCAGATGTTGCAAAACTACTACTACCAGCATTCCCTGGTTGGGAAACACTGGCATACACACACATAAGAGGGACTACAACTCCCAGCATGTGTCATTCAGCAGTCCCCGTCCCCCCATCATTCCCAGTATGATATTTATTCCCCTGCAGCCTTTACATCCCCAGCCTGTGTAATGTCTCCTCACACATAGAAATCTTCCCCTGCAGTGCAGTATGTCTCCTCTCCCCTCACCCCGCTTTTTCCCCTGTGCAAACATGAAACCTCCCCGTGAAAAATTAGGTCCTGTTTGCACAGAGCTGGGGGAGGGGAGGAGCTTTTCCCCGCGAAAACATGAAACCTCCCCGTGATGAATGAGGTCCTGTCTGTACAGAGAAGGGGGAGGGAGGAGCTGTGTCCATCCCCACTCTTCCACTGTCTCCTTGTATTATGCAGAGCTGCGCTCTTGCGCTCTTCATCCTCCGTGAGGGGGCGTGGCTTAATTATCTGCAGACGTGCGGTGAAAAAATCAAACCCATGTCTCTGCCCTCGATCCTCCCCACTGTAGCTTCGGAAAACTTGTCCCTCCCTTTTTCACCTCACACCGGAGCCGCAGCAAAGGTGTAAAAGAGCCACATGCGGCTCCGGAGCCGCGTGTTGCCGACCCCTGGGATAGACTATCAATGTAAGGATCCAGGAAAACCCTTTAACATTTATTAGAATTGCCTTACAAAGCCATTGGGGTGGAAAGAGCAACAAAGAAACAGAAGTAAAGATTGCCATACACTTTAGATTTCTATCAGATGAATGCTCAATCCCTATTCCTCTGCCAAGTGTGTATGTAATAGGAAGAGAGGAGTAATCTGCTGCTGTTGGCTAATCTTTCCCCCCCTAATATCTGCCTTTGGGAGAGCGCTAGGACACCCTTATATATTGTAGATGATAGGCCAGTCCATTCGATACCAGCAGGTTCTGACAACCTACTAATGTGTATGGAAATGTTTAATGTCGAACTTGCATCATTCTGTTTTGACAGCCCCTTATACACTGTGCTAATAAAATAAAATATATAATCAACAAAGTTGAATGTGCTTATATGGGGATCTGAGTCTGGTTGCTACCATGAAGAAAAGCCTGTCTACAGCCACTAAAAACAGTGATAAAGTAGGGCAATAATTCTGTTACAGGGAGTCCTCCTGATCTGATCAGGGTGCTGGGATGGATTGCAGACAGAACTGATTTTATATAAATTAAAGGGGTTATCCACCATAAGGTGGTTTTAGTACGTACCTGCCAGACAGTAATGGACATGCTTACGAAGGATCTGCGGCTAAATGGCTATGTTGTGAGATTACCATAACTCTAAAGCTTTTTGTGAACTGGTATTTCCTGTTTGAGTTGTCTTCTCTTTGCCTACAAATCCCATAATTCCATTTTCCTCCCTCCATTTTCCTCCACATCAGCCACCCCACCCATTGAAACATAAATGAGCTGCATCCATTCAAAAGACCAGTGGTTTTCAATCAGAGTGCCTACAGCTGTTGCATTAGTTGCAGAATGATCTCTATCCTACCAAGTGATTGCTCCACCCATTGAAGCAGACAGGCTCCCTGTCATCAGCTGACTAGTGAGTCAGGTCTCAGCCGCATTGCAAAATGGGAAAAATCTGAGACAACAGTAATTTTGTATGCTGTTAAAAATAAATATTGGGGTGAAAATCACAGAAGAAAACTGTGACACACAGATACAGACACTGTATTATGAACTACACTAACTTTACAGCCCCTGCAGCATAGTCAAATAAAACAAATTAAAAAAATTCTGGAATACCCCTTTAACCTTTAATTTCTAACAGAAGTAACTTCTCCCCATACATTTAACAGAAGGCTAGCATGTGAAGGCAGTTAACTAGTTAATGGTAGAGTATTTTGGGATCTGCATGGTGTGTAAACATTTGGTCCTCTTCAGGTCTCAATCACTGCCAGCTCAATTCTGCAGATGTTCAAAGCTCACTCCAACCATCTGACCCCAGATATCACTGCTTTCTACCAGCAAGCTTTATCATGACAGCTTGGTAATGTAAACACAAACTGGTGACCCCCACACCACTTAAACAATTGCACCAAGGCTGCACTGAGATAAAATCACTAAGTTTCTAATCGTAAGTATGCTTTTATTTCATATATTTAACTGTGATATATAGAAACAAACACCAGTTACACAAGAAGTTATGCTCTCTTCTTAGAACACACCAGTCATATAAATAATGATAATTTTGGTAAGTGCCCCTCTGTACTGTGTTCTGTCATCTTCTGGCTACATTAAATGCCTGCATAAGGACAACCAGTTGATGAAATTAAGAGTAGGCTACCTTAAAGGCATTGTTTAGTTTTGACAATAAACTAAAAAATATGGTGCAGCTCACAACAGAAGGACCGAGGCAGTTAAAGCTAAAGCCGGACCCCACCGGCAACAATAATGTAAATTAATAAAAGCCTATAGCTTATGCCTCTAGGACCTCACCAATGGTTCATAATGGTGTGGACAAAGATAGATGTAACAGCGTTTATTCAAAAATTGCTTTTAATTCAGATATAAAATGTAATATATATATATAAATAAAATAGTGGCAAAATATCAAAATAGTAGCAAAATATCACATTACACTGGCATTGATCTAATGAAAATCTCACTGGGCCCTAGTGAGGTATCAAAAAATGTGTGAATTAATATTTAAATAAGTCCATGAATCTGCAGATAAAAAAAAATATAAAAATAAAAATACCAATATAAAAATAAGTCCGTAAGAAACGTATGGATATTGTAACATAAAGTCAATGAAGAAATTAATAAAAAAGTTGATGAATGAATGAAACGGAGTATCTCTCACCACTGCTTCTGGCTTGGTCTGTTGTAGTGGATGGATCGCAGCCTCATAATCCTCATGTGCCCCAATGAGTGGAAGGGGGGCACAGATTGATAGATCTCCCTTAGCAGCCCCGTTGGCAAGGGGGCGCAGATGTTGCGTATCGTGGGCTCCGATGGCAGGGGAGCAAGCGGCAGTTGCAGCGCTAGGGACCTCGTTCGCTTACCGGCTTAGCACGAACGGCACTGGTCTGGCACTCCGGCAGGAGTGTCAGTCGGCTCGGGTGCGACAACGGGTCTGCTGGTGATGGTATTCCGGGAGCAATGGAAGGTCTGGGATTGGCGTCCCACGTGGAGGCAAATAAAAGAGATTAACAGTGAACACGGAATATCTGAAACCTGGTTCACTGTTAATCTCTTTTATTTGCTTTCACCATCTCTATTTATTTTTTATTTTATTTTCTTCTGTTTTAATTTTGTTCATTATAATTTTTAGTTACGCGACCCCCGGCCCATTCATATTTTTATTTTTTATTTTTTATCTCCATCCTTCTTATTATTATCTATCATCTACTGTAAATTTCATTTTTATTTTCCATTATTATCATTTTTTATCGTTTTATTTTTCTGTTTTTGTTTTTTGTTTCCGTTGTTCTTTATCCACTTATTTTTATTTTTATTTTTATTCTTTTTATTTTTCATTCATCTTTTTATCTTTTTATCTTAATTGTATTTCATTTTTTATTTTATTTTTATTTTCATCAATTATCTTTTTATTTTCATTTCATTTTTTATTTTTACTTCATTTTTTCTATCCTTATTATCCTTATTTTCATATTTCTTAATTTACATATTTCTTAATTTACATATTTTCCTTCTCCACATCTACCATCTCCATACTTATTTTTCATATATTATTCCTTATGACATTTTCATTTTTGTTTTATTTTTTTCTGTATATAAGTTGATTCAATATAATACTCTTTTATTGCTATATGTATTAGTTATATTAATTCACATTGTCTAACTACAAGTAACATGACCGATTTTACTATCAGAGCTAATAGGGTGTGAATAACGTCCTATCTCACCATCCGGTTTTTCATGAGTTATTGTCTAAGAGCTGCTCCACTCCGTTTATTACTAGTCTTAAGAGTCAATCCACTATTATTCCATGACCGTGTATTGTTTTTGAATGCTATTAACCACTATCAGGTGTGAATTCACTATAAAAACAGCGTCATCATTAAATTGTATCATATACACATTTCTACTGAGGAAGGGGTCGGAGGTCTTTGTTTCCCAGTACCTCGAAACGCGTTTAGAAATCTGGCACTATTCACACAGTTATTATCAGCGTCCATCTGCAAATACCTCGGCAACAGAGGAGTTAAACCTGTTCTACTCCGCCCTGCCTGGCTGTAACCTTACCATCCATTGCATCTCATAGCCTCATCTTTTGCCTCCACGTGGGACGCCAATCCCAGACCTTCCATTGCTCCCGGAATACCATCACCAGCAGACCCGTTGTCACACCCGAGCCGACTGACACTCCTGCCGGAGTGCCAGACCAGTGCCGTTTGTGCTAAGCCGGTAAGCGAACGAGGTCCCGAGCGCTGCAACTGCCGCTTGCTCCCCTGCCATCGGAGCCCACGATACGCAACATCTGCGCCCCCTTGCCAACGGGGCTGCTAAGGGAGATCTATCAATCTGTGCCCCCCTTCCCCTCATTGGGGCACATGAGGATTATGAGGCTGCGATCCATCCACTACAACAGACCAAGCCAGAAGCAGTGGTGAGAGATACTCCGTATCATTCATTCATCAACTTTTTTATTAATTTCTTCATTGACTTTATGTTACAATATCCATACGTTTCTTACGGACTTATTTTTATATTGGTATTTTTATATATTTTTTTATCTGCAGATTCATGGACTTATTTAAATATTAATTCACACATTTTTTGATACCTCACTAGGGCCCAGTGAGATTTTCATTAGATCAATGCCAGTGTAATGTGATATTTTGCTACTATTTTGATATTTTGCTACTATTTTATTTATATATATATTACATTTTATATCTGAATTAAAAGCAATTTTTGAATAAACGCTGTTACATCTATCTTTGTCCACACCATTATGCACCATTGGTGAGGTCCTAGAGGCATACGCTATAGGCTTTTATTAGTTTTGACAATAGTTTAGTTTTAGAATGAATTTGACAACAAACTGTACATAGTTATCAAAGGAGTACTTCGCAGGAAGAAATTGTGTTAAAATTAACTGGTGCTAAAAAGTTATACAGATTTGTAAATTCTATTTGAAAAATTCAAGCCTTCCAGTACTTTTCAACTGCCTCTGAGAAAGTCATGTTTTTTCCAGTTATACTGGGTACTCTCTGCTGCCACGTTTCCCCAAGTACTCATAGTAGTGCCGTTACCTTTTTCCACTTGCACAGCACTTGGGTACCTTGGGCACTCCCACAGAAATGAATGAAGCCCATGTATTCTGCAGAATGCTCTTGCTTTGAGAACCGTGGCCCTGTTCTGGAGATCCTAGGGGTCCTACCACAGAAAAACAGACACTTACAAATTATCAGTTACAAATTATTTTGTTGTGATAAAGGCAAATGTCAAGTAACTTCTTGAAGTTAATGTTGTTAGAAGCAAGAATAATGAATGGCCATGTATAATATTGGACATACACTGTAAATAGCTGTTGGCCATATACTTCTACGGTGAACATTCATCTCACTCAATCACCCTATATACATGCATGTGTTTTTAATAAGGAGAGATATGGTTAGCCACTGCCAGACAGCTCTTCCAGGGGCTTATCTTTCTGAGAACATCTGATGCTGGGGAAGAGTCTGGAGGCTGCCATACACATAAGATGGTTCAGACAACATTTCATCTGAAGTGTGTACACAGCTTAAAAGTCTTGGTGACTTGACTGGGGAATAATTGTAATTGCTAAGCAACTAGGCCTCTTTAAAATGCAGTTCTGCTGTTAATAGTACTACCTACCAAAAGTGTTCCAGGGAAGGACAACTGGTGAACCGGTGACAGGAGGTTATGGGTGCCCAGTGCTTATTGAGGACCATAAGAAGGCTAGCCCATCTAGTCCAGCCCCACAGCCATTAAACAAATTGCTATGAAAGGTAACAAACACACAGCTTGCCCTTTTTAGAGCAGTATAGCTGAAGACTAGTCAGTGGGCCCATGCTGACCCCCTATTTACTGCTAAAAGCACCTACAGTGGTGCATGTGAGAACTGGGAATGAAAACGGCCAGGTCTCATGATTTATATGTTTTTTGTTTCAAATAAATTTTTATTGAATTTTCAAGAAATACAAAGAACTAATAAAAATGACATATAACTAAAACAAAAATAACATGTCTGTATATAAACAATAAATCTCAGACAATCTGAAACATGTTCTAGAATTGAAAAAAAATGTGTCAAAATTAAGGCTTCAAACGTAAACTGTACCTATTTTGTTACTATCAAGAAGCTACATATAGATTAGTGAAGCTCGGAAATTCTCTACATATACTACATACAAAATATATATAATGTAGTGGGTGTTAACATCTTAAATATATTGAGCATATTTCAGTTGAGTAGGGATAGAAAATGTGAACAATAAATTTTAAATAACAGTTTATACCATATAATCATACAATCTTACTTGATTTCCGCACTATGCTTCCCCAGGCTCCTCCGTCTCCCTTTATTTCAGAGCACTCGTCTCGTCCGTCCAGGTAAGTATAAACAGTTCGTAAAACATACCAATGTATGTAGTGTTTCATATGCCTTTATTGAAATGTGAGTTCCATTTTTGCCATGCCTCTCTACATGCAATGCCCTTACCTAATTGCCATGCAAAGGTACATTCATATATTCCTGCCGTGGAAACCATTTCCGTGATTTCATTGATATGTGGTATGGTAGCT
This sequence comes from Hyla sarda, assembly GCF_029499605.1. Classification (NCBI taxonomy): domain Eukaryota; kingdom Metazoa; phylum Chordata; class Amphibia; order Anura; family Hylidae; genus Hyla; species Hyla sarda. The sequence continues at coordinate 99,261,686 of NC_079196.1, forward strand.
GTTTTCCAGTTTTTTGCAATGCAACATTTTGTTGTAATCGCTACATGACATAATGGGGTTCTAACGTCGTTGGGAAGGGTGTCTGCACCTATATTTAATAAGAACAACTCAGGTGTCCACAATCTGTCGCTGTGTGTAAGGATTTGGAGTATTGAGTTAAGATCCCTGTGAAGTTGTCCCAGTAGTGGACAGTCCCAAAAAATATGTTTGAGCGTACCAATTCCTCCACAACTGCGCCAACAACTGTTTGGGCAGCTAGGGTAGATTAGGTGTAGCTTGGAAGGAGTAAAGTACCATCTAGAAATAATTTTATAATATTGTTCCCTGTGAGAGGAGCAATTAGTATCTAATTTCATCATTTGCATCGCTGACACCAGAGTGCATTGGAACAAACAAAGCAATGGAGGCAGCATAATGCTTTGGACCATGTTCTGCTAGGAAATCTTGGCTCCTGACACCTGGCAATTATGTGGATGTTTCGTTGACATGTTCTACCTACCTAAACATTTTTGCAGACCAACTACGCAGACCAACTATGCAGACCAACTACGCAGCCCTGCCGTGCTTTAAATATGATTCAGGAATTATTTTAGGAACATGGCAGACAGTTCTATGTGTTTTCCAGATTTTAGTCCAAGTGAGCATCCAATTGAGCATGTGCTGAAAAAATAAGTCTAATCTATTGAGGCCTCACATCATAGCTTACAGGACTTAAACCATCTGGTATTGTCTTGGTGACAGACACTTGATGGGTCAGAGCTTTTTACTGTAGCACAAGAGGAAGTAATACTGTGCTGATAATGAAAAAAGACTGTGAAACCACACACTGGCCCTGATTTACTATTGTAAACCCGACACGTTTTGTTGGGTTGTGCGCCAGAATTCTGTCTGTGCTAGATATGAAAAACCAACTCTCCATTTTACTGGGAAAACCAAAAAAAGGGGCGTGTCTGTCAGGAAAAGGGGGCGTGGTCACAGAAAAGCGTCGTGTTCCCGACATTTTCACAAAAACCCAACATATTTACTAAGGTTTCAGCAGAAAATGTAGTGGATTTCAACTGAGGAAAACCTGACAGATCAGAGCATGTGTAAAAAAAAGCAAAATGTAGGGAAAAGTGTAAACTGTAGGGAAAGCTTACTAAATACCGTGGAAAAAAAATTGTAGGGAATTAAAACCCACAAAGAAACCTACACTCCAGTCTTAGTAGATCAGGGCAACTATGTTCATTAAATAACACTATGCTCAAACCCTTGTGACAAACAGTGATATGTAAAGCATAATACTATAATAATAATTCTTTATTTATATTGCGGGCACCGACTCCACTGGGGTCCACAATCTAAATTCACTGATCAGTATATTTGGAGTGTGGGAGGAAACTCACGCTGACATACAAGAACATACAAACAGGTTGCAGATATTGTCCTTGGTGGGATTTGAACCTAGCACTACCAGTGAGATCTGTATCATGACCGGTCTGATGACTACAAGCCTCAGCATCTGCACTACTTCTGCGCTGCCATATAGAGTATTCTGAATTTAAATGGCCAATTCACTGCTGTTACTTGTGTATGGCATGTGCATGTGTATAGGGAAGTGGGAAAGATAGCTCATTCAACCAACAGCAGTGACAAATAGCATTAAAGGGGTACTACATGAATTTAAAAACATATCACCCATCCACAGAATGTCGTAGAGATCATACCCCCTGCAATATCCAGAACAGGCTCCAAAATCTTCCCATATCATGGAGCATGGGATCGGTATGTGCTTAGTGCATTCTCCATGGGAACACCGGACATACCCAAAGTATAGTGCAAGGTCATTTGTCTTTAAAAAAAACATGAAAAACAGTCTGTTTCCAAATCTCAAAATGCAACTTATATCAAGACAGGAACAGAAACAGGAAAAGTACAAGCCATTAATTTTTCCTTTACAACAGACACTGTGCATGGGAGCCAATGAGCTTATTGTCAGATGTCACTAAATTTAGTGGTATCCTAAAGCACCTGTATCATTTCCAACCCTTTATCTTTCTAGGTGGCATTTCAGAAGTTCATTGGGGGGGATTTATCAAAGTTGTCTATTTCCCGCATCAATATAGACCAACCTACAGAGGGTTAAGCCGGTCTGTTGTGCACTTAATTTATCAAAAGTCACAAAGCTCTTGATAAATTCTGTGCACAGACTTATGGTTCAGACTGTATTTAAACCTGCTCTAGCATGGCCTGACATTTTGGCGTACTTTCGGCCGATGCGACTTTTCGCCGAAAAATCGCTATTGATAAATTCAGCACCAATGTATTTTTCTGTCTAAAATAGACTAGAATGCATCATGTTCTAAAAATCCTCTAAAGCAAAATTCTCAAAAAATCGCACGTATTTAGACAGCGACTTTCTGTGCGACAATTTTAGACAGGTAAAACCAGTCTAAATCCTTTGATAAATCTCCCCCATTGTATCTACAGTTTTGGTCATTTACTACTCAATTCATGTATTACTTAATAAGGTGAAACTACGTAGTGTGGCAAAACAATGGACTGTTACTAGCAATATCAGCAAACGTGATTGATAGTAATCTTTGTCAATAAAACATTACCATCCCGACCAGTAATGGTTACTTATAAGCCACTGGTGTATCAGACTAACAGCACCAGTCTACACAATCCATATCAGTCTGTATCTGTATAAACACAATACGCCTGCATAACGTTATCTTTTTGACTAGACTTACCATATCATGTATAGAGTGAAGTAGAAACAATTGACATAGAAAAATATGTCTCTTTACATTTGATTTGGTAACAATCCAAAGTGTGAGGGGCAGCCTGACAGCCCCCTAACACCTGCCTTCAGGAGCAAATGGATTGTCTGTGTGAGATTTACATTAGGTTATCATCAGATCCCATAAAGTTTTAATAGATAAGTGGTCTTATGTAAGTTGTTTTTTTTCTCTCCTAGTTTTTGTTTGGATAGACATTTACATGTAATGTACAGGGGCGGACTGACTGGCCAGTCCGAGGACCTGGCCGGGATAAAAGGGTTATCCAGGAAAAAACTTTTTTATATATATCAACTGGCTCTAGAAAGTTAAACAGATTTGTAAATGACTTCTATTAAAAAATCTTAATCCTTTCAGTACTTATGAGCTGCCGAAGTTGAGTTGTTCTTTTCTGTCTAAGTGCTCTCTGATGACACGTGTCTCGGGAGCTGTCCAGAGTAGAAGCAAATTCCCATAGCAAACCTATTCTGCTCTGTGCAGTTCCTGAGACATGCAGAGATGTTAGCAGAGAGCACTACTTCCAGACAGATTAGAACAACTCAACTTTAGTAGCGGATAATTATTGGAAGAACTTATTTACAAATCTGTTTAATTTTCTGGAGCCAGTTGATCTAAAAAAAAAGTTTTTTCCTGGAATATCCCTTTAAGGGCCCGCCGCCGCTACTGAGGATCCGGGACACTCGTCCCAGATCCCCAGCAGACAGCGCTGCCTTCTCCGGTATGTGGGATACACGAACATACAGGAGAAGGCGTCCCCTCTGTCTGAGCCACATCTGCAGCTTACACAGAGGAGACGTGACCTCCGCCCCCACGCAGCACGTCACTCATCGGCGCCTGTACTGTGGAGAGGAGAAGACGTGGGCCCATGCTGCTGAGGAGATCACTAGGTGGGACATCTAGTAAACATATGGTGAACCTATGGGGGAAGAGGGGTGGGGTGAGTAACTCTGCCTATACCTATGAGAAAAGGGGGGGTGGGTAACTCTGCCTATACCTATGGGGAAAGGGGGGGGGTAACTCTGCCTATACCCACGGGGAAAGGAGGGGGTAACTCTGCCTATACCTATGGGGAAGAGAAGGGGGGGTGTAACTCTGCCTATTTCTATGGGGAAGAGGGGTTTACGCTACCTAAACCTATGGGGAAGAGGGGGGGGGGGGTAACTCTGCCTATACCTATGGGGAAAGGGGGGGGGGTAACTCTACCTATGCCTATGGGGAAGAGGGTGGGTGGGTAACTCTGCCTATACCTATGGGGAGAGGGGGGGGTAACTCAGTAACTCAGCCTATTACTATGGGGAAGGGGGAGGGTTACTCTTCCTATACCTATGGGGAAAAGGGGGGGTAACTATGTCTATACCTATGGGGAAGGGGGGGGGGGTAACTCTGCCTATACCTATGGGGAAAGGGGGTGTAACTCTGCCTATACCTATGGGGAAGAGGAGGAGGGGTGTAACTCTGCCTATTACTATGGGGAAGAGGGGTTTTTGGGAAACTCTGCCTATACCTATTGGAAAAGGGGGGAGGTAACTCTGCCTATACCTATGGGGAAAGGGGGGTGGGTAACTTTGCCTATACCTATGAGAAAAGGGGGAGGGTAACTGCCTATACCTACGGGGAAAGGGGAGGTAACTCTGCCTATACCTATAGGGAAGAGGGGGGGTGGGTAACTCTGCCTATACCTATGGTCAAAGGGGGGGGGTAACTCTGCCTATACCTATGGGGAAGAGGATGGGGGTGTAACTCTGCCTATTACTATGGGGAAGAGGGGGGTTACGCTAACTATACCTATGGGTAAGAGGGGGGAGGGTAATTCTGCCTATACCTATGGGGAAAGGGGCGGGGTGAATTGGCCAATTACTATGGGGAAGAGGGGGGTTACTCTTCCTATACCTATGGGGAAGAGTGGGGGGGGGGGGGGTAACTCTGCCTATACCTATGGGGAAAGGGGGGTAACTCTGCCTATACCTATGGGGAAAGGGGGGGTGGGTAACCCTGCCTATACCTATGGGGAAGAGGAGGGGGGTGTAACTCTGCCTATTACTATGGGGAAGAGGGGAGCGGGTAACTCTGCCTATACCTATGGGGAAAGGGGGGTATCTCTGAGTATTACTATGGGGAAGAGGGGGGTTACTCTGCTTATACCTATGGGAGAGGAGGGGGGTGTAACTCTGCCTATACCTATGGGGAAAGGGGGGGAACTCTGCCTATACCTATGGGGAAAGGGGGGGGGGTAATTCTGCCTATATCTATGGGGAAAGGGGGGGTAGTCTGCCTATACCTATGGGGAAAGGGGGGGTAACTCTGCCTATACCTATGGGGAAAGGGGGGTAACTCTGCCTATACCTATGGGGAAAGGGGGGGGTAACTGCCTATAACTATGGGGAAGAGGGTGGGGTTAGCTCTGCCTATACCAATGGGGAAGAGGGGGGGTAACTCTGCCTATACCTATGAGGTAAGGGGGGTAACTCTGCCTATACCTATGGGGAATGGGGGATAACTCTGCCTATACCTATGGGGAAATGGGGGGGGGGGGTAACTCTGCCTATACCTGTGGGGAAAAGGGGGTTTAACTCTGCCTATACCTATGGGGAATGGAGGGGGCTAACTCTCCCTATGCCTATGGGGAGAGGGGGGGGACTCTGCTGCCTATACCTAAGGAGAAAGGGGGGTTAACTTTGTTCCTATACCTATTGGGAAGGGGGGTTAACTCTGCTGCCTATACAAATTGGGAAGGGTGAGGGGCTATCTCTGCTGCCTATACCATTGGCAAAGGGGGGGGGGTTAACTCTGCTGCCATATCTACAGGAAAGACAAGGGGTTAACTCTGTTGCCTATACCTGCATGAAGGGAGGGGGGGTTAACTCTGTTGCCTATACCTGCAGGGAAGGGGGGGGGGGTTAACACATGGCTGCCTAACTACCTAGCTAGCCCTTTACCTACCTGGCTTGTCACCTACCTACATATCTGGCTTCCTGATCCAACTACCTATTTACCTGGCTACCTACATACCTGCCCTTTTACTGTGCAGGACACCAAGGAGGGAATTATTACAGTTTGTGGGCCTATAGATGGAAAGATTGTATAGAGGAGGGGAGGGCACTGGAAAAATGCAGAGTCTGACATGTTTGTCCTGCAGATATTAAGGGTCTTATCCAGAGGGAGAAGAGAAGGAAAGAGGACGCCGCTGATCAGAAAAGACGTAATTGTGAGTCCCAAAATGTAACTGTAATCGCTTTTATGGTATACACATCCTGTGTACAGCTGTTATCTTCCGCCACATGCCCCTGTATATAATCACTTATGTTGTATACAGATCCTTTATAGTATACTGGTCTGTGTATAGTGGTTTTATTCAGTACAGTAAGGCGGTATTATGCAGTTACTGTGTGGTGGTATATATTTACTCCTTGTATACCAGTATTATTGGTCATAGAAATTTACCTAGGTTAAAGTGTTTCTTACATAAATAAATGTTAGTTTATTGTGTGTGGGATTTGGGTGGAATAGGGACATGATAGAAGATTGATGAGCTGTGGAGCCTAGCAGGGGCCCTTGCCTTTTTTTGGTCCGGGGGCCCCGAGTGTTGTCAGTCTGCCCCTGGTAATGTATGAAGATTATTTCCATATAATTTTGACCACAAAATTAAATTTAAAAAAAATTATATTTACAGTTCAAGTTGCATATTGATATGTAAGCCCCTCTTTGAGATTACCTTAACAATCTCTGACCTATTAAACCTTTAAATCCATGTATAGTTTCTCCTTGTATTTCCTTTGAGGATGCCAGTATTGCCTCCCAGAGTTGCTGTTTTGAGGTGTACCGATGGCCAGTGTCATAGATCTAACGTTAACCCGATAACGACCATGAACGAGTATAGACGTCCAGGTTGGCGGGCGTTCCGGCACCTGGACGTCTATACTCGTCCATTATTCTCGGGGGTTCTGCCCAGTGCACCCACAAGATCGTGGCAGGGACTCGGCTGTATCACACAGCCGGGACCCTGCTGCACTGCCGGGACCAAAGTAAACTTCGGTATCGGCAGTTTTAACCCTTACAGCCGCAATGTTATGACAGAGGGAGGGAGCTCCCTCTGTCTCCTCTGCAGCACCCCGCATCGCGATCGCGGGGTGCTGTGTGTGGCCGCGGCTGGCCGAGGCCTACCGCACTGCTGGGAGTGAAGTTCCACTTCACTCCCGACAGTTTAACCCTTACAGCCGCGGTCAGAAGTGACCACACACTGTAAGGAGTTCTGACAGAGGGAGGGGGCTCCCTCTGTCTCTCCTGCAGCACCCCAGAGCATCGCTGGGTGCTGCTGCATACCTGGGCAGCCGGGGGTCCTACAAAGACCCCCAGGTCTGCCCTGGGTATTGCCTGTAGGACGTGCCAGAGGCATGTCCTGATATGCTGCCTGCTAGTGAAAACTGGCAGGCAGCATATAACTGCAATGCTTTGGAATACTAAGTATTCCAAAGCATTAAAAAGTGTAAAAATAAATAAATAAAATAAAAGTGTAAAAATAAATAAAAATTTAATAAAAGTGTAAAAAAAATATTAAAATACATTTATTAAATTAATCTAATAGAAAATGTGTAGGATCGCATTGGCGGACATCCGCAGCATGTAATATGTCCTACCACGCGGCCAAGGAACCATATATGGCCAAAGCGGGGGTATTTCCGAACATGGGACAAGCAGCTAAATAAAATGTAGGGTGCATTTCTTTCAATATCAGAAGTGATGTACAAAAAATATGCCCCCCAAATGATGCATTTGTGAAAAATTGCAAATTTCGAATTTTTAACACTGACTTTGTAATAATTCCTGCCAAAAAAACTATGGTGTTAAAATACTCACTGTACCCCCTAGCTAACACCTTGCAGCGTCTAGTTTTTAAAATGGGGTCATTTGGGGGGGTGTTCCTATGTTCTATTACCTTTTAATTTCTGCAAACCTTGCATAGCACAAAAAAAAAGATGTACTTTTCAAATTTTCAAAATTTTCAAAATTTCAAGTTAAATTATTAGGCTTCTATCTAATTTAAAATGTTAATTAAAAACAAAAAAATAACGTCAAAATAAAGTAGACATCTGAAAGTATAAGTTTCATAAACTATTTGGTCAGTATGTATAAATATATGCAACCTATTAGTGTTAAAATAGCAAAAGATCTTAATTTTTTGAAAAAATGTCATGATTTTTTGCATTGTAAAAAAAAACTACAAATGATATCGGCTTACTTTTACTATGTACATGAAGGATGACTTGTGACAAAAAAACTATGTCAGAATTATCGTGATTGGCAAAACGTTACTGTCACGATTCGGCTTACGGGTTGTGGATCCGCTGTGTCAGCGAGGGATTGGCGTGGACCGTGCTAGTGGACCCGTTCTAAGAGGCTACTGGTTTTCACCAGAGCCCGCCGCAAAGCGGGATGGTCTTGCTGCGGCAGTAGCAACCAGGTCGTATCCACTAGCAACGGCTCAACCTCGCTGACTGCTGAGAAGGCGTGGGACAGAAGGACAAGGCAGAGGCAAGGTCAGACGTAGCAGAAGGTCGGGGGCAGGCGGCAAGGTTCGTAGTCAGGATGGATAGCAGAAGTTCAGGTACACAGGCTTTGGACACACTAAACGCTTTCACTGGCACAAGGCAACAAGATCCGGCAAGGGAGTGCAAGGGAGGAGATCAGATATAGCCAGGGAGCAGGTGGAAGCCAATTAAGCTAATTGGGCCAGGCACCATCATTGGTGCACTGGCCCTTTAAGTCTCAGAGAGCTGGCGCGCGCGCGCCCTAGAGAGCGGAGCCGCGCGCGCCAGCACATGACAGCAGGGGACCGGGACGGGTAAGTGACCTGGGATGCGATTCGCGAGCGGGCGCGTCCCGCTGTGCGAATCGCATCCCCGACGGCCATGACAGTGCAGCGCTCCCGGTCAGCGGGACTGACCGGGGCGCTGCGGGGAGAGAGACGCCGTGAGCGCTCCGGGGAGGAGCGGGGACCCGGAGCGCTAGGCGTAACAGTACCCCCCCCCTTAGGTCTCCCCTTTTCTTTGTCCGGTAACTGCCTCCCCTGGGATGAGGACACCGGGAAAGAATGGAGGGTTTCCTCAACGGGAGGCAGCACAGCAGGAGTGGGAATGGGGAGGGAGGGCAGAGGGCGAAGCCTGGCACGGGGCAGTGTGACACCAGGACGGGGGCCATGAGGAGGCACAGAGGCTTGCCAGACGGGACTGGGAGGGGGGGAGAGGCACTTCCCATGGCAGGCAGAGTCCCAGTTCTTGATCTCCCCGGTGGTCCAATCAAGGGTGGGGGAATGAAGCCGGAGCCATGGCAGACCGAGGAGGACCTCAGAGGTACAGCCGGGGAGAACGAAGAGCTCAATCCTCTCGAGGTGGGGTCCAATAGACATCAGGAGGGGTTCTGTGTGGAAACGCACGGTGCAGTCCAATCTGGCTCCGTTGACCGCGGAAATGTAGAGCGGCTTGACGAGACGGGTCACCGGGATGCTGAATTTGTTCACAAAGGACTCCAATATAAAATTTCCAGAGGCACCAGAGTCCAAGCAGGCCACGGCTGAGAGGGAGGAGTTGGCTGAAGGAGAAATCCGCACGGGCACCGTGAGACGTGGAGAAGCAGACTTAGAACCAAGAGACGCCACACCCACGTGAGCTGGGTGCGTGCGTGCGTTTCCCAGGCGTGGAGGACGGATAGGGCAATCCACCAAGAAATGCTCGGTACTGGCACAGTACAGACAGAGATTTTCTTCTCTACGGCGATTCCTCTCTTCCTGGGTCAGGCGAGACCGATCCACTTGCATGGCCTCCTCGGCGGGAGGCCCAGGCGTAGACTGCAAAGGATGCTGTGGGAGAGGTGCCCAGAGATCTAAGTCTTTTTCCTGGCGGAGCTCTTGGTGTCGCTCAGAAAAACGCATGTCAATGCGGGTAGCCAAATGGATGAGTTCTTGGAGGTTGGCAGGAATCTCTCGTGCGGCCAGCACATCCTTGATGCGACTGGATAGGCCTTTTTTAAAGGTCGCGCAGAGAGCCTCGTTATTCCAGGATAGTTCAGAAGCAAGAGTACGGAATTGTATGGCGTACTCGCCAACGGAAGAATTACCCTGGACCAGGTTCAGCAAGGCAGTCTCAGCAGAAGAGGCTCGGGCAGTTTCCTCAAAGACACTTCGGACTTCAGCGAAGAAGGACTGGACTGTGGCTGTGGCAGGATCATTGCGGTCCCAGAGCGGTGTGGCCCAAGACAAGGCCTTTCCTGAAAGAAGGCTTACTACGAACGCCACCTTAGACCGTTCTGTAGGAAACAAGTCCGACAACATCTCCATATGCAGGGAACACTGAGACAAAAATCCACGGCAGAGTCTGGAGTCCCCATCAAATTTGTCCGGCAGGGACAAGCGGAGGCTAGGAGCGGCCACTCGCTGCGGAGGAGGTGCAGGAGCTGGCGGAGGAGATGGTTGTTGCTGTAGCAGAGGCAGAAGTTGCTGTAACGTGGCGGTCAACTGCGACAGCTGCTGTCCTTGTTGGGCAATTTGCTGCGATTGCTGAGCGACCACCGTGGTAAGGTCAGCGAGACTTGGCAGCGGCACCTCAGCGGGATCCATGGCCGGATCTACTGTCACGATTCGGCTTCCGGGTTGTGGATCCGCTGTGTCAGCGAGGGATTGGCGTGGACCGTGCTAGTGGACCGGTTCTAAGAGGCTACTGGTTTTCACCAGAGCCCGCCGCAAAGCGGGATGGTCTTGCTGCGGCAGTAGCAACCAGGTCGTATCCACTAGCAACGGCTCAACCTCGCTGACTGCTGAGAAGGCGTGGGACAGAAGGACAAGGCAGAGGCAAGGTCAGACGTAGCAGAAGGTCGGGGGCAGGCGGCAAGGTTCGTAGTCAGGATGGATAGCAGAAGTTCAGGTACACAGGCTTTGGACACACTAAACGCTTTCACTGGCACAAGGCAACAAGATCCGGCAAGGGAGTGCAAGGGAGGAGATCAGATATAGCCAGGGAGCAGGTGGAAGCCAATTAAGCTAATTGGGCCAGGCACCATCATTGGTGCACTGGCCCTTTAAGTCTCAGAGAGCTGGCGCGCGCGCGCCCTAGAGAGCGGAGCCGCGCGCGCCAGCACATGACAGCAGGGGACCGGGACGGGTAAGTGACCTGGGATGCGATTCGCGAGCGGGCGCGTCCCGCTGTGCGAATCGCATCCCCGACGGCCATGACAGTGCAGCGCTCCCGGTCAGCGGGACTGACCGGGGCGCTGCGGGGAGAGAGACGCCGTGAGCGCTCCGGGGAGGAGCGGGGACCCGGAGCGCTAGGCGTAACAGTTACCAGAGTTATTCTCTAATAAAGACAGACATCTCCGATTTGAAAAAACAGGCCTGGTCTTTCAGGGGCGTACAGGTTTATTTGTATTGGTCCTTAAGGGGTTAAGGTTACTTCACAGGTTCAGGAGAGGATAGTAGCCAGACCATGATTTTTTTCCCCTTTTATGCCTATTGCAACCATGCAACATGGTGTTTTTTTTTGTTGCCATATGGGATGGTATGAAAATGATCTTATTTCCAAAGGCACAGTTCTTTTTATACCATGGCAGAAAATGCTCAGTTACGTACTCCACATATTGTTTAGAGGTCATTATGACACCCTCAGGGACAGGGGCGGATCCAGAGTCTAGTCTCGGGAGGGGCACTATCAGAGTATTTTGTGTTGGTGGAGAGAAAATAAGATTTGTTGCTCACGGAACTGTATCATACAGGAATTTGGCATGGAAATTCTGCTGCAGCATAGTCCCGTTGAATTCAACAAGATTCTGCTGCACTGTGTACACAATGGAATTTCCATGCCAGATTATTTTTTTACAGCACGGAAATTCCCATTACTGTATCTGCAGAAACAATGAACCCGTTCAATCTTTCTGCAGACACCGCACAAAATGCATAGCCTTCTAGGAGATGGCTGACCGCACAGAGATTCTCTGTACAGAAATTCTGTAGCGTGAACATGGCCTTAGAATACAAACAGATATATAAATATTACAAAGATCATAAGACATTTTAAGCAGTTTATGTACAATATAATAGAATGTGTACATAAACTAGGCTTTATATAGGACACATGGTCACACACTTAGACTGGAAGAAAGGGGATTTTTCTAAGGCAAAGGAAAATGTTTTTTACACAAAAAACAATAAAGATGTGGAATCCTCTGCCTGCAGATGTGTTTTTTGAGAGAGTCTGAACAGACGTTTAAAGAGCAACTGGATGAATACTTGCAAAAACATAACATTAAAGGGGTACTCCGGGGAACTAAATCCATAGCCCATTCTTTCCCTCTAACCAACCTATGAATTTGTCTAAATATAATTCATTAGCTATATACAACAGTTTTCCTCTTTCAGCTGTCACTTACATGCAGGAAGTGAGAGAAAAATTAATTTTTTAGATCCACGTTGTCTCCTCCGTGAGAGCAGCCCCTCCCATCAAGACAACATCACCTGATCTATGTCTGATTTCTGATTGGGCTAGCACAGACAGGGGTTATTTACTGTAAGAGCATCAAGACTGTGGAACTCTCTTCCAGAGGAGGTGGTCATGGTGAACTCAATAAAAGAGAACAGAACGTTGATCCAGGGATTTATTCTGATGTCATATTTGGAGTTGGGAAGGAATTTATACCTCTAGTAAGAGGGTTTTTTGCCTTCCTCTGTATCAACTCGGTAGGAACTCATTAGGGATATAGGATGAATTTTATGAACTCTGGTCTTTTTTCACACCAATAAAATAGTAATTACAGCCCTGGGAGTATAATACAGAACTATTACTGTCTGGGATCCCTATCTTTCAACCCCTGCCTCAAAACTTTGTATATCCTGTATTCCCATATATATATATTAATGCAACACATTTAGTGTCCCCCCACAATGCCCCATATAAAATGATATCCCCTTATATAAAATATTTTTTCTCAAACTATCCCATATAAACTTTATGAAAAAGAATACACCTCGAAAAGTGTATATATAAATACTTACTTACTGCTCCCCTTGCCCCGCTCCCTCACACCAACCGGTACCTATGGTCCCCCTTTTCTCCCTTATTGAACCACATATCCCCCTGTCATACTAATGGTGCCCCTCAAAGTGCCCCATAATATTGATGACCAACCTTTTCATAGTCTGCTCCGGGTCCCCATGGGCTCCCACTCTCTCAGAGAAAGTAAGATATCATAAAACAGCCCTGTGTTTCCAGCTTCCTCTTCCTTTGCGCTGCTTCACCAGGCTGAGCTTGGGCTCCGTCACTCTGTGACCATCCTGATGCCACATGTCTACACAGCCCATCCCTGCTCGAGGGTTGATGTCACCCGATGTGGCAAAAAAAGGTGTCACCCCATACCCCTTCTTCCCCCAAAGTAATTTTTTAGCCTGTTGTGATGCCCGCGGTGTAGCACGTTGCAGAAAATAATTTCCAGTATAATAATTAAATATATCAACTGTCACAGAATGGGAAGGTGCAGAAGAAATTTTTACCATTTAATACTACAGCTCCCAGAATCACCTAAGCAGTGGTAAGGTTATGCTGGGAGTTGCAGTTTCACTCGTCATAACTGTAGAACTTGCAAGTGACTACAGCTCTGATGGGACATAGTGAGAAGAATACACAATGATATCAGTGATTACAGGTGACGTCTTCTCTTTAGTGAGGACAATACACAATGATATCAGTGACTACAGGTGACGTCTTCTCTATAATCTTTCCTTATCTAATTCAGATGGTACATACCGCCAGGACTTTGTCAGCTAAGTCTTCTTTCTGAAGAAAATGACGCCCAGATGGCTCCTTAATTTGTCAGTGAATTCTGATCCTCTATATGAAAACAATAATTATTATAATAAAGCTAAACACTGTACCTCTGAATATAACACTACCACATACTGCGCTTTCTGAATATAAACCCGCCACACACTGTGCTCTCTGAATATAATACTACCACACACTGCCCTCTCTGAATATATTACTAGCACATACTGCGCTCTCTGAATATAATACTACCACACACTGTGCTCTCTGAATATAAACCCACCACACTGTACCTCTGAATATAATACTACCACACACTGTGTTCTCTGAATATAATGCTACCACACACTGCACTCTCTGAATATATTACTAGCACATACTGCGCTCTCTGAATATAATACTACCACACACTGTGCTCTCTGAATATAAACCCACCACACTGTACCTCTGAATATAATACTACCACACACTGTGTTCTCTGAATATTACTAGCACATACTGCGCTCTCCGAATATAATACTACCACACACTGTGCTCTCTGAATATTACTAGCACATACTGCGCTCTTTGAATATAATACTACCACACACTGTGCTCTCTGAACATTACTAGCACATACCATACTGCGCTCTTTGAATATAATACTACTACACACTGCACCTTCTGAATACAATACTGTAATGTATTGTGACCCATAAATATCGTAGTACCCCAGAAATTCCTTCATAATATAAACCATACCTCTAAAATTCAAAACATTCTATGCCCCTCATAAATAGTAATAATGCTCAATCTTGTCCCCCACATATAATAATTATGACCCGTCCTGCACCCTCACCTAATAATAATTATGACCTGTTTCCCCCAGATAATAATGCCCTCTGTCCTGTGCCCCTCACATATGCCTCCTGTGCCCCTTACACATAATGCCCCCGTCATGCCCCCCTCACATATAATGCCCCCTGTCCTGTGACCCAACATATAATGCCCCCGTCATGCTCCCCTAACATATATTGCCCCATGCTGTGCCCCTCACATATAATGCCCCCTGTGATGTGATCCTCACATATAATGCCCCCTGTCCTGTGCCCCAACATATAATGCCCCTGTCAGGGGATCATGACAGAGGCATTATATGTTGGGGCACAGGACGGGGGCATTATATGTGAGGGGAGCATGATGGGGGCATTATATGTTGGGGCACAGGACAGGGGGCATTATGTGAGGGTCACATACAGGGGCATTATATGTTGGGGCACAGGACGGGGCATTATATGTGAAGGTCACATGATGAGAGCATTATATGAGGGGCACAGCACAGGGGACATTATATGTTAGGGGAGCATGGCGGGGGCATTATATGTTGGGGCACAGCACAGGGGGCATTATATGTTAGGGGAGCATGGCGGGGGCAATATATGTTGGGGCACAGCACAGGGGGCATTATATGTTAGGGGAGCAAGATGGGGGCATTATATGTTGGGGCATAGGACAGGGGGCATTATATGTCATGCTCCACTAACATATAATGCCCCCTGTGATGTGCCCCTTGCACATATTGCCCCCTGTCCAGTGCCCCCAACATATAATGCCCCCTGTGATGTGACCCTGACATATAATGCCCCCTGTCTTGTGCTCCAACATATAATGCCCCCCTGTGAAGTGACCCTCACATATAATGCCCCCAGTTCAGCCCCACAGGGGGGCATTATACGTAAGGGGTACAATATATGTGAGGGGCACAGCACAGGGGGCATTATATGTGAGAGACACATGACAGGGGTCAGTGCTCTTAACATATAATGCCCCCTGTCATAGGCCGCTCACATAAAATTTCTCCTTTCCTGTGCCACATAATTGCCACCTGACCCCAGTGCCATAGTTGACTCTTTTAAACAGAAAAAAAAAATTTACACTTAGATTTTGTTCCCCCGCCGAAAATCTTCTTCTTACTGGCAGCATCACACAGGCAGCTCAGTGTGCACTGCAGACGAGCCGAGCGACGAGCCGCAGGGACGGGATCTTCCGGCGCCGGCGCGATAATGTGATGTCATCGCGCCGGCCTGTCAGCAGCACTTTGTATAGAGTCCCCGCAGCCGCGCCGAGATGGCAAAAAGGTTAATAAACAGTGAATGAGGGAGCGGGAGCTGACACCTCCTGCTCCGCTATGCTATTTTACTAGTATTATACGGGGGGCAGAAATCTCGGGGGGGGGGGGGGGGGGGGATCCGCCACTGCTCAGGGATCTAAAGGCACCACCATCTCACCAATAGTCAAACCCAAATCATCTCTCCACCTATTTGCAGTCTTGTTGGAACAGAGTGGCCATTCACTAGCCATCAAGAACTCCATCCATCAGGGTCATCCAGTGTAATACGACATTTATCAGTAAATAAAACAGCTTGAAAATGAATCTTCATGTATTTCTCAACTCACTGCAAAAGTTTCCCTCTGTGGGCTTTGACTAGGGTGGCTAAAGTACAGACTCTAGAGACACCAGCAGCCTCAATTACCTGTTTGCTGCTCAACACTGACATTTTTACAGCTGCCCTTTTCGGGTCTATTCACACATGCAGTACAAACTGTGTTCAGTTATTCAGTTTATATTGAAATCTGCAGCAGAAAATCCTGCGCATCAAATCTGCACAGAATACTGTAAGTGTGAATAGACCTGTATTCACACGTACAGTATACTGCGCATATTTGATACGCAGGATTTGAAGCTGTGTTCAGTCAATCTGAAAGTTTCTGACAAATTGTTTATATTAAGGATACGTTTACATGTACAGAATCTGCTACATATTTTTGCTGCATATTTTGTGCAGCTGATTTTGCTACCCATTAACTTCAATGGGTAGCAAAATCTGCTCCAGAAAATATGCAGCAGATCCTATATGTGTAAACATATCCTAAATATAAATAATTTGTCAGAAACTTTCAGATTGTAACAGCCTGTGCTCTGAATGGCTCACATATCTTTTCACCATTTAATGATCTCGAGTTTTTCAGAAATACCAATTGTTTTCATGCTTCACACTTGTTATCTTTATTTTTCTTTCTCCCCATATTGCATTAAGTATGAAAAATGTTGCTATCATAAAAATACATTTGTTATTGAGTTTAAGATTAAAGGAGTTTTCCAGGAACATTTTAAAATATAGTATGTGCCTCCTCCTGCATTGAACAATAAAATCTGCCATACTTTCCTACTTGTCAGATCTACCATTAAATGCTCAGAACGGAGTGCCGGCCCAGAGATTGCGGGGACTTCCCACGATCAGACATCTTATCCCCTGTCTTTTGGATAGGGGATAACATGTCTAGGGCAGAGTACCCCTTTAACTTTCTGGGTTTGCATACAAACTAAATAGGGATCTGTTATAATGAGTGTGATCTATAGCCCTCTAGGGCCAACATGATTATGATAACATGTTGGTTGATCGAATTACCCATATAACAATGAAGGGAGATATCATAGATACGGGTGACTTTAACATGTTGGATGTTGATTGGAATATCAAATTCAAGAGCAAGAATGTGATAGAGGCCCTTATAGGAACACCTCTAAAACAGGTTGTTAAATCACCAACTAGAGGAAAGAACATTCTAGATTTAGGGGGTCATTTACTAATATGAATCCGTTGGGGTTTATTTTTGCATGTTTGGCACAGGCATAGCTGGTTGGCATTAAGATGCCTGTGCCTTTTGATAAATCTCTCTGATCAACCTCTCTATTTCATGTTAATTAACATTGATTGGTTATGAAATAGGGAGGAATGTATATGGAATGAGGGGAATGGACTTGAAATGATGGGAATGGACATAAAATAGGGGGGAATTGACATGGAATGAGGGGAATGGACATGGTAATTTCAGTTGTTTTGTTTCCCCTCCCCATAAAGAACGCTTACTTTCAACAAGATACAAAGTTTTGGGGGGTTGTCATATAACCATGGTCAGGGGTGGACTGACACCACTCAGGGCCCCCTGGACCAAATAAAGCAAAGGCCCCAAGCAAGACTCCACCCTTGGCCCCACCTCTGCCCTGCCCCTATTCCCACCCAGTATGTATATGAATATTTGCCATAGAAAGGAATAGGGCAGCCCTTGAAGCTATGGGGTACTTTGAGGGATAGCAATGCCAATCACCTTAACTACACCGAGTGCCTTAAAACACTGAACTATCCTCCTCCTTTTTGTGCCAACTTGGGATCTCTGTCTGTGATACCCAGTCCAACTTGGCTCCTGCCTCTACTCACCTTAAAGGGATACTCCGGTGGAAAACTTTTTTTTTAAGAAAGTTAAACAGATTTGTAAATGACTTCTATTAAAAGTTCTTAATCCTTCCAGTACCTATTAGCTGCTGTATACTACAGAGGAAATTCTCTTCTATTTGGGATTTCTTTTCTGTCACGACCACAGTGCTCTCTGCTGACACCTCTGTTCATTTTGGGAAATGTCCAGAGCAGCATATGTTTGCTATGGGGATTTTCTCCTGCTCTGGACAGTTCCTAAAATGGACAGATGTGTCAGCAGAGAGCACTGTGGTCTTGACAGGAAAGAAATCCCAAATAGAAAAGAATTTGTTCTTTAGTATATAGCTGCTAATAAGTACTGGAAGGATAATAAAACTTTAATAGAAATAATTTAGATATCTAGCAAACAACAGAGCACGTACGTGCACTCACCGCTCAGTGGAGACCGTTGCGTGTAGAAGTCCGGTAACGGGAAGCTGGATCACAGCATCATCGCAGGTAGAATGGCGCTTGGAGGCTACGCCGGCAGTTTCGCACATAAGTGCGTGTTTCTTCCGGCCTCAAGTGCTGCTGCTACAGTGGCTGTCTGGGAGCGGAATAACTGTAACAGCTCTGGGCTCCAGCTCTCGGCTCCGACCTAGAGGCTGCGGCGGGCCCTTTCCACGTGCCGGGCCTGGCTATTTAAAAAAATTAATAAAAAAATAAAAAAAGATTTTACATGACAGGCGGCGGACAGCAGGCCCTTTTCCCGGACCATGGCCGAATGGACCGGCTGGTCAGTCCGCCCCTGACCATGGTCATCTTCTAATCAAGCAAACATGGTAACTACATGGCTCATTTCCTTCAAAGGGTTCTGTCCTAGTGACAAATTCCTATATAAATGGATGACCCTTAACAAAATAACTATAAGGTCTATAGTTGATTCTCTGCAGCAATATCTAACATTCCTCCCCTCCTCATTTTCTGAAGATTAGTATCAGTCACTTGGCTCACTTTGAATTTGTTCATAAATTTTATAGCACTGAAAAATGAAATACCTACATTAAATGTGACTTAAGTTGAAAGCATGACTGGTATGTCTGAAACTAGCTTGGTGTGAAAGCATTTTATGCAGAAGTGGATATGTAGGAAGAGTTGGGCACATGTGGCTTGTTTGTTTTGGTGAATTTCAATTATATTCCTAATTGTAGAGTAGATGATGAGTGACAGCCTCTGGCTATATAAAGTACTGTATATCTTTGCAAACTTTCCCAACTTCCTGTGCTTGCAAAAAGTAGTTTTGTAATGGAAAATGTAATGCCACAGAGTGTTCCTTTGTTCATTGATCATCCCACATGTTATGTGTTGTTCCAGTGTTTGTGTGGGTTACCTTCCGCCATCCAAGAACATTTCTCTCATCTAAAAATTAACCATATACTGTTCATAGACCATATATACACATGATTTCCAACCAAAAGATAAAATGGTTATTTAGTAATAAATCTGAAATGACAGCAGTTGCCAAATACGTTTTGTGAAATCTTCACAAATGAGCTATGTAAGGGTATGTTCACACTGAGTTATGTGAATGGAATCTCCGCTCGCAGAATTCCATCTGGCGGCCACCGCATTGATGGCAATGCAGGGCTTGTGGGCTTCTGCACAAAGAATGAACATTCTTTCTTTGCCTGGATCAATTTCAATGGCTGAATTATCCACCGCTGAAATTCCTCAGTGTGAACGGGTCTCGCGGAAGACCCATTCACACTAATGTTAATGTTCACTGTGCGTAATTCCGCTTGGGGAATTCAGCGGGATTTACGCAGTGGGAACATACTCTAAGGGAATCTTTATGTGCAATCAATATTTTTTGAAGATTTAAGAAAAATTCTAATCAAGAAATAACAAACATTCAACAAAGGATAATAAAGAACAGTTAAAGGGGTTATCCAGGAAAAAACTTTTTTATATATATATGTCAACTGGCTCCAGAAAGTTATACAAATTTGTAAATTACTTCTATTAAAAAATCTTAATCCTTTCAGTACTTATGAGCTACTGAAGTTTAAATGTTCTTTTCTAACTGCTCTCTGATGACACGTGTCTCTGGAGCTGTCCAGAGAAGAAGCAAATTTCCATAGGAACTGCACAGAGCAAAATTGGTTTGCTATGGGGATTTGCTTCTACACTGGACAGCTCCCGAGACACGTGTCATCAGAGAGCACTTAGACAGAAAAGAACAACTCAACTTCAGCAGCTGATAACTATTGGAAGGATTAAGATTTTTTAATATAAGTAATTTACATATCTGTTTAACTTTCTGGAGCCAGTTGATCTAAAAAAAAAGTTTTTTCCTGGAATACCCCTTTAAGGTTTGGTCTCACAGGACCAAGGAAACTAGGTACCCAGACTAGAATACAACTCGAAAAAAAATTACTTTAAGGAGGGACTATGGAAAGATGAGAAATATATATATAAAACATATTAATTAATCAGTTAGGAGAGGAAGAAAGTGAAAAGAAAAGAGGAGGATGTAAGGTGAAAACAATTAATAATATAAAAAATAGTATAAGGGACCTTCAAACAAGTGATCATTTATGAGATCAGCGATTGTACCTAGCTGCTGTCAGCTCTAACCCATATCTGCTCCATAAAGGGTCTTAGTCCTACATATTGGGGAGATTTATCAAAACCTGTGCAAAGGAAAAGTTGCCCAGTTGCCCATAGCAACCAATCAGATCGCTTCTTTGATTTTGCAGAGGTCTTATTAAAAATGAAAGAAGCGAGCTGATTGGTTGCTATGGGCAACTGGGCAACTTTTCCTCTGAACAGATTTTGATAAATCTCCCCCATGCCTATACCTTCTGAACACAAGACATTGACTTTCATATGGCAGAGTATCTCTAGTTTCCATTGGTGAAACTACCAAACAATTATTGGGGGAATTTAGAAAACTCTGCCCCTGGTGCACATTAGTAATATGTCATAAATCAGTGATTTGGGCCAAAATTTGCCACTTTTTACTAATCTGCTCCAGGTGCGTAGGGCTCAGTGCAGAGGGGATGTGGTTTTGTGTGAAGGGGTATGTTAGACCTATGCGCTGTACAGTTTATGTCTGATAGCAGGTGTAAATTGTTGTTGAAATTAATGCAAGCTCTGAGCTGGTGTAGATTTCTAATGCTGATTCACGGACAGCCTCCCATGCGCTTAGATTTATCAACAGACATACATTTCTTGGTAAATCTAGTTAAGTCCTACCCTAGCAGGGATTTATCTAAGACTAATGTGTAAAACACCCTTCTTAGTAAATTCCACTTTATATCTTAACACAACAACTTATTTGCACCATCAGAAAAGTTACATATCAGATATTAAAATACCCAATAATAACAACCTGCTATGAAGCTTGGACTTATGTGAAGAAAATTCTACTGCAGTTTACTGCTCTTAACTGGGACCTAAATTGTTATGAAGTCAGATAGTTTGTATCTATCCTTTTTATTTCAAATTAATAAGAATAAACTATAGGGATTAAATAGAATGAATTATAGAATATTGGGTCAAGAAATGTTTTAGGACTGTCATCATAAAAGTACTTACAAGTATTAACATACAACATCAATAGGACTTTTGCTTGTGACTCATCCAAGGCTACAAAATGTGGTGCCATGATGTCTGTAGGCAACCCAGGAAAATTTGGTTATTTTAAGCTTTTTGGAATAATGACTTTTTTTGAAAGTTAGAAGAAACTTTCCAACTTTAGAACTTGAATGTCTTGTATGACTACTAAACCTGTAGTGCAAGTACTTATAAAGATGTGGGAAGGAAGTGGGATGTGAATGGAAAACATCCCAATGGAATATAAACAAGGAGAAGACAACAGGTGACAGGACACAAACATATACAAAAGTGAAGGACGTAGGTAGAATGAAGCAGTCTGGAGACTAGAGACTAGGAGACGCTGAAGAAAACAGGGATGAAACAAGTTTAAAGATGCCCGGAAAGATAGTTAAGAAACTGCATCCACCAATGAGGCGGAGTGTGAGAAAATTGATGAACTGAAATCTATGACAGATGTACTTTTCAAACCCTCAGATAAAGGGGGTAACGTTGTTGTTTGGCCAACCCTTCATATATGAAAAGGAAGCATTAAAACAGTTGAGAGACTCAAAATGCTATAAAAAGTTGACATTTAATCCCACCTTGAAATTTCAGGCTGAACTCAAGGAGATCGTGATGAAAGCACAAACTAAGGGCACAATTATAAGTAAAGAAGTCGACTATCTACTCATTAAGAATCCTACTATTGCAACATTTTATTTGCTTCCTAAGATTTATTAGCATGCCACAACTCCTCCTGGACAACCGATAGTATCAGGCTGTAATAATATCTGAGAAAATATTTGTAAATGAATTGACCATGTTTTGAGACAAATGGTTGAAACCTTGCCATCCTATCTTAAAGATACAACAGATGCAATACGCCATTTGGAGGGTATCCGTGTTGATCCAGATATCATGATCGTCACGTGTGATGTCGAATCATCGTACACTTCCATGCGGCACAACGATGGAATTGAAGCTGTGAAATAGTTCTTCCAGATGTCAGATTTCGAAGTGGAAGTAGGTGAGTTTATTCTAGATCTTTTACTTTTTACCTTGACACATAACTACTTTTTTTTACGCCATTTCCTATACCTCCAATTACAAGGAACCGCGATGGGGGTGGCATGTGCGCCCTCTTAAGCGAACCTTTTCTAGGAGGCATGGGAAAGGGATATTTTTCTCACAACAACCTACCCACAGGTGGAGAAAGTCCACCTGTGGGCTAAGTATATTGATAACATCATTTTGATCTGGAAGGGGTCTACAGATGAACTACAGGAGTTCATCAGGGCCTTAAACTGCAATGAGCGGAACATCAGACTCATGTACAAAAGTGCCAGAAATAACATGGAATTTTTGGGCATTCTCTTCCACATTGATGACCAAGGTTTCCTCCATTCTGATGTCTTTAGAAGACCGACTTCCATCAATGCACTCCTACATGCTAAGTCATTTCATCTGTTGAAACTAATTCAGGGTATTCCCACAGGCCAGTTTCTAAGAATCCGTCAGATTTGCTCAACTATGGAGTCTTTCAAACAACGTGCTGCTGAACTCCATAGGGTGGGCCATTTTTATTGATACACTTTAATAAAATGGGAATGGTTGGTGATATTAACTTCCTGTTTGTGGCACATTAGTATATGTGAGGGGGGAAACTTTTCAAGATGGGGGGTGACCATGGCGGCCATTTTGAAATCGGCCATTTTGAATCCAACTTTAGTTTTTTTTCACTAGGAAGAGGGTCATGTGACACATCGAACTTATTGGGTATTTCACAAGAAAAACAATGATGTGCTTGGTTTTAACGTAACTTTATTCTTTCATGAATTATTTACAAGTTTCTGACCACTTATAAAATGTGTTCAATGTGCTGCCCATTGTGTTGGATTGTCAATGCAACCCTCTTCTCCCACTCTTCACACACTGATATCAACACAGCAGGAAAAAATGCTAGCAGAGGCTTCCAGTATCCGTAGTTTCAGGTGCTGCACATCTCGTATCTTCACAGCATAGACAATTGCCTTCAGATTACCCCAAAGATTAAAGTCTAAGGGGGTCAGATCGGGAGACCTTGTGGGGCCATTCTACTGGCCCACGACGATCAATCCACTTTCCAGGAAACTGTTCATCTAGGAATGCTTGGACCTGACACCCATAATGTGGTGGTACACCATCTTGCTGGAAAAACTCAGGGAACGTGCCAGCTTCAGTGCATAAAGAGGGAAACACATCATCATGTAGCAATTTCGCATATCCAGTTGCCTACATGATGATGTGTTTCCCTCTTTATGCACTGAAGCTGACATGTTCCCTGAGTTTTTCCAGCAAGATGGTGCACCACCACATTATGGGTGTCAGGTCCGAGCATTCCTAGATGAACAGTTTCCCGGGAAAGTGGATTGGTCGTCGTGGGCCAGTTGAATGGCCCCCAAGGTCTCCTGATCTGACCCCCTTAGACTTTTATCTTTGGGGTCATCTGAAGGCAATTGTCTATTCTGTGAAGATACGAGATGTGCAGCACCTGAAACTACGGATACTGGAAGCCTGTGCTAGCATTTCTCCTGCGGTGTTGCTATCAGTGTGTGAAGAGTGGGAGAAGAGGTTGCATTGGCAATCCAACACAATGGGCAGCACATTGAACACATTTTATAAGTGGTCAGAAACTTGTAAATAACTCATGAAAGAATAAAGTTTCTTGTGAAATTCCCAATAAGTTTGATGTGTCACATGACCCTCTTCCTATTG
Organism: Hyla sarda; assembly: GCF_029499605.1. Lineage (NCBI taxonomy): Eukaryota > Metazoa > Chordata > Amphibia > Anura > Hylidae > Hyla > Hyla sarda. The sequence goes on from NC_079196.1 coordinate 99,285,857, forward strand.
AGAAAACAAAAGTTGGATTCAAAATGGCCGACGTCAAAATGGCTGCCATGGTCACCACCCATCTTGAAAAGTTTCCCCCCTCACATATACTAATGTGCCAAAAACAGGAAGTTAATATCACCAACCATTCCCATTTTATTAAGGTTTATCCATATAAATGGCCCACCCTGTAGATTTTTGGATTGTGGATACGATGAGAGATCCATCAAATAAGCATACAAGCGAGCAAAATTCACCAATAGAGACTCCCTATTGAAATCGAAACCTCCAAAGAGTAAAGATGACCAGGTAAGGTTCATAACAACCTACCATTCTCAGTCAGATCAAGTAGGCCAAATTATGGCTAAATATTGGGACATTTTATGTTTGGACCCAACATTATGATTGTATTTACAATCACATCCATCTATTACATATAAAAGAGCACCTAATCTTTGTGATATGTTAGTACATAGTCACCACAGTGGTAATCAATCTAACAAACTATTTAGATCCAAGGGCCCTAAATGGGGTTTTAAATCCTGTGCAACCTGTGTGGCCTGTCCAAACATTGTGTCCAGTAGCGTGAAACAATACAAGATCACCCATATGATTATGTGTAATACTGTTGGAGTGATCTATCATGCCACCTGCCCTTGGTGTCTCATCTATATAGGCCTCACCATGAGGGAATTCAAAAGATGAGTCAGAGAACACATTTTAGGTATTCTATCCGCCAAAGATGAATATGACCTTACCAATCTTACTACAATTCCCCGCCATTTCAAGAGTCAAAATTCTTGTGACCCCACAAATTTGCAGGTAGGGGGCATTGACAGCGTATTCCCAAGTCCCTGAGGAGGTAATTGGAAAAGACTACTAGCACAAAGAGAAACCCAGTGGATTCGCACCAGGGAACAGGGTCTAAGATGCAACTCACAGGAATGCTTTCTCTAAAGATCTACAAAGATCTGGCAGGGGTAAGAGGGAGGTGCAGAAACTTATAAAGGTGTGCCAGAGTGGAGAGGAAGCAGTATAGGACAGAGGTGAGTAACGGGCTGGGATTCGTATGCAGGTGCGTCCCGCAATGCGGATCCCAGCCCCGCCGGCTGGGGACGAGAAGGGGACAATGATCTCACGGCCAGAGTGAGTGGCTGGAGCGCAAGTTGTCACACAAATTTTTATATATTATACAATTTTGATCTTAATTTTTCATTTATACACAGTACATGTTATACATACAGTGATGGCCATAAATGTTGTCACCCCTGAAATTTTTCAAGAAAATGAAGTATTTCTCACAGAAAAGGATTGCAGTAACACATCTTTTGCTATACACATGTTTATTCCCTTTCTTTGTATTGGAACTAAACCAAAAAAGGGAGGAAAAAAAGCAAATTGGACATAATGTCACGCCAAACTCCAAAAATGGGCTGGACAAAATTATTGCCACCCTTAACTTAATATTTGGAAAAAATAACTAAAATGAGTCACTTCCTTATAACCATCAATAAGCTTCTTACACCTCTCAGCCGGAATGTTGGACCACTCTTCCTTTGCAAACTGCCCCAGGTCTCTCTTATTAGAAGGGCACCTTTTCCCAACAGCAATTTTAAAATCTCTCCACAGGTGTTCAATGGGATTTAAATCTGGACTCATTGCTGACCACTTCAGAACTCTCCAGTGCTTTGTTGCCATCCATTTCTGGGTGCTTTTTTATGTATGTTTGGGGTCATTGGCCCACATTTATCACTGTCTTTAGACTGTTTTTTTGTGTCTAAAAAAGGGGGGAAAAGGAGCAAGCAGGGTTTTTTGCGCATTTTTTTGCCCCTTTTTGTTTCACATTTCTGCTGATTTTGAGTTGCAAACCACTGATTTTGGCAATACACATGATATGGAAGGGTTTTATCAACTGGGCCTTTTTGTGAAAAGGAGCAAAAAAGGCGCAAAGCCACTGAAAAGTCTTTAAAACTACACCAGCCCAGACATAGTGTAGCTTTTTGCCGTATGTGAAGAGTGAAATTTCAGAAAATGTGACCTGCACAAAATTTATCAAATGCTCTTTGACCATTTAATAAATTTGCTCTTACACATTACCAGCACACAAAAAAAAAGGTGTAAAAAAAATGCTTCACTTGCACTACAATGATAAATGTGTGCCATTATCCTGCTCGAAGACCCAAGATCTCGGACGCAAACCCAGCTTTCTGACACTGGGCTGTACAGTGCGACCTAAAATTCGTTGGTAATCCTGAGATTTCATGATGCCTTGTACACATTCAAGGCACCCAGTGCCAGAGGCAGCAAAACAACCCCAAAACATCATTGAACCTCCACCATATTTCACTGTAGCTACTGTGTTCTTTTCTTTGTAGCCCTCATTTCGTTTTCGTTAAACAGTAGAATGATGTGCTTTACCAAAAAGCTCTATATTTGTCTCATCTGTCCACAAGATGTTTTCCCAGTAGGATTTTGGCTTACTCAAGTTCATTTTGGCAAAATGTAGTCTTTCTTTTTTATGTCTCTGTGTCAGCAGTGGCGTCCTCCTGGGTCTCCTGCCATAGCGTTTCATTTCATTTAAATATTGATGGATAGTTCAAGCCCGACACTGATGCTCCTGGAGCCTGCAGGACAGCTTGAATATCTTTGGAACTGTTACACAATGCGCTCCGGCCACTTGCGCTATCCGTGAGTGCATTGCTCTCCTCTCCCCTGCTGCCGGCGGGGCACGGATTTGCATTGCAGGATGCGCCCGCATGTGAGACCCAGCCCGTCACCATGGTCCTCTGTTGCCTCCTCTACTGTGTCTCAGCTCTGCAGCGCGTGTCCCCGTCTCCCCGGCACACACTCGCAGGAGCTCTGAAATTGGAAGGGCCAGTATGCCCATAATTATGTGTAACACCTGGCACTATTCTATAAGTCCCTGCACCTCCCACACTTCCCTGCCGGATCTTCAGTTCCCCTAGCCTGAGATTAAGTGTTCCTATTGTCTGTTGTTTTGCCCGTGTATTTGACCCTTCCGCTACCGTATTTGACTACGCACCTTTGCCGCCTGCCCTGACCTTCTGCTAAGTCTGACTACGCCTGTGCCTCATCCTTCTGTACCTCGTCTTGCCCAGTTACCTGTGTGGACGAGTCGTATCGGGGGTAGCGACCTGGGTGTCACCTGCCACAGCAAGCCCACCCTGCCTTGTTGCGGGCTCTGGTGAAGGCCAGCGACACCTTAGACTCTGCTCCCCCATATGGCCCGTGTCATCTGCCACACAGGTTGGAAGATCCAAATCCAGCAGCGCTACTACCACTACCGTGAGTGTTACAGAAGGATCCGGTCATGGATCCCACTGGGGTTCCTCTGCCCAATAATCCGGATCTCTCTTCTAACGTGGCTCCCCAGTCGCTGCAGTTGGCCCAGCAGGCACAACAGTTAAACCAATTGTCCGCCATGATGCAACAGTTGCTATCTGCTCAACAATAGCAGCAGCAGCCATAGCCTCCTCCTGCTCCAGTGTTTCCTCTTGCTCCTGCAGTTGTCTCAGGATCTAAGCTCCATTTTTTTCGTCCTGAGAAGTATGAGGGGGATCCCAAGCCTTGTCATGGATTCGTGACAAAGTGCTCCATGCACATAGAACTAATGGCGGAACAGTTCCCTATAGAACGAGCAAAGGTGGCCTTTGTCCTCAGTCTCTTAACTGTAAGGGCCCTGGCTAGGCAACCCCGCTATGGGATCGCAGTGGGTCTTTGAAGAACCTGCACGAGCTTCACCCGCTGAGATGGCTTTTCTGAGTCTTTCTGAGAGCAACTCCTCTGTGGGCGAGTATGCCATCCGATTCCTTACCCTGGCATCAGAGTTATCCTGGAACAATGAAGCTCTTTGCGCCTCTTTCAAGAGAGGACTTTCTAGCCATATCAAGGTTGTCCTTGCTGCCCGGGAATTGCCCACCACCCTGAATGAACACAGTTGACGTCTCTGCTTGATATTCGTTTCTCTGAACAATGTGAGGAACTATGTCAAGAAAGGGAGTCTGCACGACCTAGGCACTTTCCTCGCCTAGCACCCATCTTCTAGCAACCACCGCAACCTCCTGCTGTGTAGGCTATGCAGGTGAATCGGTCTCGCCTAACCCTGCAAGAAGGAACCCGCAGATGAGCTGAGAATCTTTGCCTTTACTGCGCCAGTGCAGATCATTTCCTCAGAGATTGTCCTCTGCGTCCACAGTCACAGAGAAACGCTAGGGTTTGTAGGAGAGGCCTCCCTAGGTGTGAGTGCCTCCTCTCCACACTTGAATTTGATGGTCCAGCTTTCTCTACCCTTCAAAGAGACTTTTTCCGACTATTTCCGTTCTTGCCTTCCTGGACTCTGATTCCGCAGGGAAACTTCATCAATGCCTCCTTAGTATATAAGTATCGTCTGCCAGTATCCCGTTTTCTGAAGCCTTTTTACATCTCATCTGTCAACTGAGAAAATCTGAACTGTATTATCTTATTCCGCACAGAACCCTTATCTATGCAGGTTGGAGTTCTGCATAAGGAAAATTGTCCTTCTATGTACTTCCACATTTTACCTCCGCTCTTCTTCTTGGCCTTCCTTGGTTACAACTACATGCCCCGCATCTTGATTTGAAGACTGGAGAATTACTTCTTTGGGGAACCTACTGCTATAACAGCTGTCTTCATACCCTTCCGTCCAAGTTGGTGTCTGCTTCTACTCCCCTGCCTGGTCTGCCATTGTTCCTTTAGGACTTTACTGATGTCTTCAGTGAGAAACAAGCTGAAGTTTTACCACCACATCGTCCCTACGATTGTCCTATCAACTTATTGCCCAGAACCACACCTCTCGGGTCAGGATTTACCCTTTGTCTGTACCCAAAACCCAGGCAATGTCTAATTTCATCCAAGAAAATCTACAGAAAGGATTTATCAGAAAGTCATCCTTCCCTGCCAGAGCAGGATTCTTCTTCGTGGAAAAAAAGGACGGATCTTTGCGACCTTGCATCGACTACTGTCGCTTGAACAAGATTACTGTCAAGAACCGCTACCCACTTCCTTTGATTTTGGAATTATTTGATCGTCTGCGTGGAGCGAGGATCTTCTCCAAACTTGACCTTTGTGGAGCCTATAATTTGATTTGCATATGAGGAGACGAATGGAAGAATGCGTTTAATACTCATGACGGACATTTCGAGCATCTTGTGATGCCATTTGTACTTTGTAATGCTCCAGTAGTCTTCCAGGAGTTTGTCAATGATATTTTTCATGATCTTCTATACTCCTGTGTCATTGTCTACTTGGATGACATTCTCACCTAATGTTCAGACTCATCGCTCCAACCTCTTACAAGATTTACAACGTTCCCGAGACAACCATCTCTATGCTAAACTGGAAAAGTGTACTTTTGAGAAAACCAGCTTTCCATTCCTGGGGTATATCATCACCAGTCAAGGTCTTCAAATGGACCCTAACAAGTTGTCTGCTGTATTGGACTGGCCTTGTCCTTCTGGCCTGAAAGCTATTCAGCGCTTTCTCGGATTCGCCATTTACTATCGACAATTTATTCCTCATTATTCCACCTTGGTAGCCCCCATCGTTTCTCTCACCAAGAAGAGTGCTAATCCGAAGGTTTGGACTCCAGAGGTTGAAGAAGCTTTAAAACTGTTAAAATCTGCCTTCACTTCTGCTCCGGTTTTATCAAGACCCAATCCAGGCAAACCATTTCTTTTGGAAGTCGATGCTTCTTCTGTTGTAGCTGGTGCAATTTTAACACAAAAGTCCTCTAATGGAAAAATTGTAACCAGCGTTTTTTTCTCTAAGACCTTCTCTCCTGTGGAGAAAAATTATACCACTGGAGATCTCTAGCTCTTGGCAATAAAGCTGGCTTTGAAAGAATGGCGTCATCTCTTTGAGGGCTTGGTACATCTGGTTACTATTTATTTTGATCACAAAAACTTGCTCTATCTACAGACTGCCCATCATCTCAACCCTAGGCAGGCTCGTTGGTCTCTGTTCTTTTCTAGATTTGACTTCTTCATCCACTTCCATCCAGCAGAGAAGAATTTACGAGCTGACACTCTATCCAGATCCTCTGATGTTCAAGACCAGGAATCCCATCCGCAACATATTATTTCTCCTGAACATCACATCTCTGCAGCACCAGCAAGTCTTCAACACTTGCCTCCTGGGAACACTTGCGTATCTCCCCGTTTAAGACTCAGAGTCTTGAAATGGGGCCATTACACTCTTTTGGCCGGTCATTCTGGAACTCGTAAGTCCCTACAGCTAATTTCCAGACAATATTGGGGGCCTAGTTTAAAACAGGATGTTGTCGATTTTGTCCGTTCCTGTTTGGTCTGTGCTCGGGACAAGACCCCTCGTTCTAAACCTGCAGATCTTCTACAGTCTTTGCCTGTCCCACAGCTTCCCTGGACCAATATTGCTATGGACCTCATTACTGACCTTCCACCTTTTCAGTGACAATACAGTCGTCTGGGTGATAGTGGACAGATTCTCTAAAATGGCTCATTTTGTGCCGCTGCCTGGACTTCCATCTGCACCACAGCTTGCTAAACTTTCCCTTTGCCACATGTTCCGGTTACATGGTTTACCTTCACATATTGTATCCGACTGTGAAGTCCAGTTTGTTTCTAAGTTCTGGCGGGCTCTCTGCTCACGTCTCCAAGTCAAGCTGGATTTTTCCTCAGTCTACCACCCTCAATCCAATGGACAAGTTCAGAGGGTGAATCAAGTCTTGGGAGCCTATCTCCGTCATTTCATTCCTGCTCGTCAAGACGACTGGGTCGAATTGCTTCCTTGGGCAGAGTTCTCATACAACCATAAGGATTCTGAATCAATTGGAACTTCGCCTTTCTTCATATTTTAAGGTCTTCATCCTCGTCCTCCTCTTCCCTTGTGCTCTTCTTCTGAAGTTCCTGCGGTTGACGAGCATGTGCGGAATTTTTCCACCATCTGGCAGAAGACACCTTCCTCTCTTCTGCATGCTACAAGTCGTATGAAGTCTCAAGCGGACAAGAAAAGACGTTCTCCTCCCAAGTACTCTCCTGGTGATAAAGTCTGGTTGCCAGCAAAATATATCCACTTCAAATATAAACTGGGCCCTCGCTATCTAGGTCCCTGTGAAATCAATAAACAGTTAAATCCCGCGGTATATTCTCTCCATCTATCGTCCTATCTCCGGATCCCGAATTCCTTCCATGTTTCCCTCATCCATAACCACTTTTCTAAAAAAGACATCTCACCTACTCCCATCTCTGATACCTCTGATGTTTATGTTGTTAAAGCGCAAAGGAAGAAACACTTGGTCACACTTTGACCAAGTGTTTCTTCCTTTGTGCAATACTAATCTGACACATAGGTCTCTATATATCAATTGCTCCCCCCTATTCTTATGTTGTTAAAGGAATTTTGGACTCCAAGTTTATCAGAGGAAAACCCTTTTTTTCATGTGGATTGGAAAGGATTTGGTCCGGAGGATAGATCTTGGGAGCCAGAGGAAAATATCCTAGATCATGACCTTCTCAGTAAATTTTTGAACCGCTAAAGGAGGGGTAGACCAAAGGGGGGGGGGTACTGTTACACAATACGCTCTGGCCACTTGCGCTGGCCTTGAGTGCATTGCTTCCCTCTCCCCTGCTGCCGGCAGGGTTGGGATTCGCATTGCGAATCCCAGCTCGTCACTTACCACGGTCCTATGCCACCTCCCCCACTGTGTCTCAGCTCTGGCACGCATGTTTCTGTCTCCTAGGGCATGCGCACACTGGAGCTCTGAAATTTAACCCCCTAAGACCCAAGCCCATTTTAACCTTAAGGACCAGGCCAATTTAATTTTTGCATTTTAGTTTTTTCCTAATTGCCTTCTAAAATCCATAACTCTTTTATATTTCCATCTACAGACCCATATAATGGCTAATTTGTTTAGGATTTTTTTTATTTTTTACATTTACGCCGTTCACTGTATTTGATCATTAACATTATATTTTGATAGTTCGGACATTTATGCGATACCAAATATGTTTATAAAAAAAATGTGATGATTTTTGGGGGTAAAATGGGAAAAACTGACAATTTTCATTTTTATTGGGGATGGGGATTTTTTTTTTTTACACTTTTTATGTCCCCATGGAGGAGTATCTATAGCAATCATTTGATTGCTAATACTGTTCAGTGCTATGTATAGGGCATAGCACTGATCGCCCTGCAGACCAGAGCAGGAGATGCCGGGAGATGGCCGTAACAGGTGAGGGAACCTCAGTCCGCCATTACAGATGATTGGATCCCCACGGCAGCACTGCGGGCGATCTGATCATCTCTTTTAACATGCGCATTGCCGCAGATGCCGTGATCTATACTGATCACGGCATCTGAGGGGTTAACGGCGGACATTTGCGCGATCGCGGATGTCGGCCATTACCGGCAGGTCCCTGGCTGCTGCTAGCAGCCGGAACTTGCCGTGTATGATGCGAGCACTGCTTCGATGCTCGCGATCATACACAGGACATAAATGTACGTCCTGGTGTGCTAAGTACCGTCACACCAGGACGTACATTTACGTCCGTGGTCGATAAGGGGTTAAAGGGCCAGAACACCCATAATTATGAATAACACCTGACACTACTCTATAACTCCCTGCACCTCCCACACTTCCCTGCCGGATCTTCAGTGCCCCTAGCCTCAGATTAAGCGTTCCTATTGTCTGTTGCTTTGCCCGTGTATTTGACCCTTCCGCTACGTTATTTGACTATGCACCTTTGCCGCCTGCACTGACCTTCTGCTAAGTCTGACTATGCCTGTGCCTCATCCTTCTGTACCTGTGTGGTCGAGTCGTATCGGGGGTAGTGACCTGGGTGTCGCCTGCCACAGCAAGCCCATCCTGCCTTGCGGTGGGCTCTGGTGAAGACCAGCGGCACCTTAGACTCCGTTCCTCGATACGGCCCATGTCATCTGCCACACAGATTGGAGGATCCACATCCAGCAGTGCTACTATCACTACCGTGAGTGTTACAGGAACTTGTTCGGGACTGCTTATCCTGCATTGACACCTTTCATCAATGTTTCTCTTCTGCCCACGCCCAGGGAGATTAGCTACAGTGCCATGGGTTGCAAACTTCTTCATAATGTTGCGTACTGTGGACAAAGGCAAATATAGATCTCTGGAGATGGACTTGTAACCTTGAGAGTGTTGATATTTTTCCACAATTTTGGTTCTCAAGATAGTTCTCTTCTCCTCTTTTTGTTGTCCATGCTTAGTGTGGCACACACAGACACACAATGTAAAGACTAAGTGAACTTCTCTCCTTTTTATCTGCTTTCAGGTGTGATTTTTATATTGCCCACACCTGTTACTTGCCCCAGGTGAGTTTAAAGGAGCATCACATGCTTGAAACCATCTTATTTATCCACAATTTTGAAAGGGTGCCAATAACTTTGTCCAGCCCATTTTTGGAGTTTGGTGTGACATTATGTCCAATTAGCTTTTTTCCCTCCCTTTTTTGGTTTAGTTCCAATACACACAAAGGGAATAGGCATGTGTATAGCAAAAGATGTGTTACTGCAATCCTTTTCTGTCATAAATACTTCATTTTCTTCATTCTCACTTTATTATAATTATTTTATTTGTTATTTAATTTATTTTATATTTATATTTATTTATATTTATTTTAATTAAAAAAAATTCATTATATTTATCTTTATTTATATTATTATTATTTTTATTTATTTGATTATTTTTTATTATTTTCATTTTGGTATTTATTATTTAATAAAACATTTTCTTTTGTTTATATATATATTTTATATTGTTATCTTTTATTTATTATTTTTTATCATCTCCCATTATTATTTATTTTTCAATTCTATTCTTCACCCTATTACTTTCACTTTCCTTACTGTTTTTTTCATTCACAGTGATGGTATTGCAGTGGTTTGCTGCATGTTGGTATCCTCAGATCCACGCGCTTGCTCACTACCTGTATGCCAAGTAGAGAGATGTGATGCATCACGTGACCGCACCTGTCGAAAATTTCCGGCTGCGCTTGAGCACTGTGATGTGCTCCGCCATTCCTTGAGTACGTACCTGTGCTCAGCCACGCTACATTACTGGTGAGTTATTATTAGTTATTTCACATGTTCAGGGTCTGGCATCATGTTTATTATTGGCTCAACAACATGCCGGTCATTCTATTATGTTCTATCATTGGGTAGTGTGTTGTATATATAGCAGGATGTTCACGCAGGTTAGCCAAGCCCCCTGAGGAAGCGATATTGCAGCGAAACAATTGTTGGGGTTGGTATAGGTATGGTTTGGCACCCTTAGTGTTCTGTTTATCATTTCTGTTCAGGTCTTTCCTTTTACTACTTGTTATACTGCTTATATGCATATTTTGCTTTGTACCTGGCATATCCTCTTACTATTGGTTGTATCCCTTTGGCATCATACCTACTTGTTGTATGTAACTGGTGCCTTTCTTGTCATGATTTAACTGTCTACATTGTCTGTTTTTAAAATTTTGTGCATGATTAATAAAGATCTGTATAACTTAATTTTGTTTGTGGTGCACTTGATTTGGATTAGGTGTTTCATACTCTATGTGCACCCTTGACCTACAGGTTGTTGTAGGGTTCTGCTTAATTTTCAATGACGACAACAACTTATTTGCACCATGAGAAAAGTTACATATCAACTACTAAAATACCCAATAATAACAACCTGCTATGAAGCTTGGACTTATGTGAAGAAAATTCTACTGGGACCTAAATTGTTATGGAGTCAGATTGTTTTTATCTTTCCTTTTTATTTCAAATTAATAAGAATAAACTATAGGGATTAAAGGGAATGAATTATTGAATATTGGGTCAAGAAATGTTTTAGGACTGTCATCATAAAAGTACTTACAAGTATTAACATACAACATCAATAGGACTTTTACATCAATAGGCTACAAAATGTGGTGCCATGATGTCTGTAGGCAACCCAGGAAAATTTGGTTCTTTTAAGCTTTTTGGAATAATGACTTTTTTGAAAGTTAGAAGAAACTTTCTAACTTTTTGAACTTGAATGTCTTGTATGACTACTAAACCTGTAGTGCAAGTACTTATAAAGATGTGGGAAGGAAGTGGGATGGGAATTGAAAACAGTCTAATGGAATATAAACAAGGAGAAGACAACAGGTGACAGGACACAAACATATACAAAAGTGAAGAACATAGGTAGAATGAAGCAGTCTGGAGACTAGGAGACGCTGAAGAAAACAGGGATGAAACAAGTTTTAAGATGCCTCGAAAGATAGTTAAGAAACTGCATCCACTAATGAGGCAGAGTGTGAGAAATCCTTATTCAATCCTTTTTAGTAAGTGTATATTTCCTAAATAGACACATATTATTAATAACAATGCAGGATATTCATCAAGACTTGTGTAGAGGAAAAATTTACCAGTTGCCCATAGCAACCAATTAGATTGTTTTTTTTGTTTTTGTTTTTCAGAGGCCTTTTTAAAAATAAAAGAAGTGATCTGATTGGTTGCTATGGGCAACTGGTCGATTTTTCCTCTGCACTAATTTTGATGAATCTCCCTCATAATCTTTAAAAAAGATAATACTGCCAGTGTAACATACTACCAGTATTGTTTCTATGAAAAGTATGTTGTTAGCCATTGTACTGGTGAGGAAAGATACCTAACTAGATTTTTACTTGAATACTTTTATAAATGCTATAAATGCAACTCCTATTCAGTCCTTTACCTACAATAAATGTTATACAATTGGTTTAGTAAAATCGAAATGGCCACCTTTTGGAGATTTTTCCTTCCACAATATATGAAATACTCCCTCACCACTTATGATGGGAATGTAGGTTACAGTTGTGGATATAGTAGCCAGAGCTGTTGCCCTCCAAACATCATTCCTATGTTAAAGTGGTTCTCCACATTGGCAATTCCTATGTTTTCGAAGGGCCTCTCGAAAAACAGATCATCAACTGTCATCAGTCATCTGTTATGTGATGGGTAACCTGGCAATAATTGTTAAATTTTCCATCTGCACCACTGCATGGGAGATTAAAGGGGTACTCAGGCCCTAAGACATCTTATCCCTTTCCAATGGACGTAACGACTCTGCCCCCGTGTGACATCACGCCCCGCCCCCTCAATGCAACTCATTGGGAGGGGGCATGACGGCCGTACATAACACAGTTGTTGTATTTAAAGTTGTTGTCTGTGTTATGTAGAACAGGACATATCCACCTATAAGGCTTCTGGATCAAGGACACCCCTCATATTAACTCAATATCAGTAGGATTAATATACATACAGGACATTCTGAAAGTCTTCAGACTCTTCAAGTCAAGTTTTCCCCATGAATCTGCACTCAATAACCCATAAGTAAAACGAAATGTTAGAAATATTTCCTTATTTATTGAAAAGGATTGCATTGATATAAGTATTCAGAACTAGTGATGAGCAAATTTTTGGAAAATTAAATTCGGCCAATTTGCGAAAAAATTGGTTTGTTCCGAATTTATTTGTGGCGAATCGCTATTAAAAAATGACTATTTCCGGGCTACAGAGAGCCTTAACAGGGGTGTAGAACACTTTGCCTTGTCGTAACACGCATAGGGAGTGTGCTGTGTTAGTGACATAATACTGTTATTCAGTATGACGTGCAGATTACAGGCATTGCTATTAGAATGAAACAAAGTCCAGCTCACCTCCTGACATGTTCTCTGCATGGATTCGGCACACAGACTCTGGTGTCTTGAATCAGCAAAAACACGAGGTAATCCAGCAGTTTCAAAAGAACAACGGCTTTATTTCCAAATCTTGTGAGATAAAATTTTGCAACAGCTTTACAACACAGAAAACCACAACTTGATGCGTTTCGAGGGCATGCGCTATTTGTCAAAAGATACGCAGACTCACAAACATCGTGGTTAAATGCTGAAATACACAGATGCACTTAATTCAAAAGTGATTTTGAACCAGCCCCTAGAATAGGGGGAAGGAACTGCATAGTGATGCACATAAGAACAATTAAAAACAGTGTGAACATTGGTCTGCATTAGTTCAAGTTCATGGTCGCTGGTAACAAACTATAAATATATAAGCGTGTGAATAAATCCCCATGTTCAAATGCTGCCAGCTTCTAGTTGATTCCTAAAAATTTCCCATATCAGCATGATAAAACAATCACAAAGGGAAGGAGAAACTAAATGTGAACAGGAACATGCAAAGCTGAAACAGGAGAAAATGAACAAATAGAAACAGAAGGAGAAATATTGCAAACCGAGAAGAAAAGCAATGTAATATTTGGATAAATTTACATGGATGAACATGAATGGACGAATATGAATGTTGTGAAAAAAAGACTGGAATAAAAAGAATCGGCATGAATGTGAATGAGAACCTGAGAGTCACAGCATATTAATAATGGAATAGAAGCTCCCTGTGTAAATTCAACCCTGCTGGCATTCTGGAATTCAGGGTGAACTGCCAGTAGGCTTCACGTTCCAAAATGGAGCATTGAATGTCTCCACCTCGGGCACAAATGCCACTTTTTCAATAGCATATACTGAGATGAAATCCAAACTTTTGTTATGTTCCCGAATGAAATGCAAAGATGCACAGGAACGATTCCTAGGACCAGTATTTGCAATGTCATTGATATGCTCCAGGAATGGTGTCTTGAGTTTTCTGGTGGTACACCCCACATATTTTTTGTCACATTCCTGGCATTCAATGACATATACACAATTTGTGGTGTTTCAATTTAGATGTTTTTTGATGGGATATGTTTTGGTATGGCAGGAGTTAGTATATTCTTTACATGGTTTAGCAAATTTGAAAAAATCTTGCGTTTTTAGCCGAGTGTCGGTTTCTCGACTGTCCAACACAATTAAACTTGGGGATAACATTTCCCCCAGGGTCCAGGCTTTTTTAGGAACTATACAGCAACCCTGTTTGAGAATACTGGACAAATTCTCATCCTGGGTTAAATAATGTAAGTGGCGTTTAATAATGCGTTTAACACTATTAAACTGTGGAGTATAAGTTATGCTTAATATAGGGGCCGATGTTTTGTTCTTTTTGGTGAGTAAAGTATTCCTATCTTTGAGGGCCACTGTCCTCTTGGCATCATTTAAGATGCGGTTATTGTATTCACGTGCAGATAACCTCTGTTTTAATTGTTCCGACTCAGTGTGAAAATCTTCGGGACTGGAAAATTTCTTTTAATTCTTGTGAGTTCACCTACCAGAATTGCTTTAATTGTATGTGGGGGTGGTTACTGTCCGCCCTACGTATAGTGTCTCCCGATAAAGGCTTGCAGTAAGTGTCTGAATGAAGCTCAGAAGTAAATCTGAGATTGAAGGAGTTGTTATTGATGTATGCAACAAAAAGTGGTATGAGAGAGACGTCCCCGCTCCAAACAAGGAGGAGGTCGTCTATATACCTCCCATACCACTTTATGTTGCATGAGTACAGATTGTGTACTGAAAAGATGTAAGACTCCTCCCAGTATGACAGTCAGATTTGTGAGAGAGGGGGAATGGCGAGCAACCATAGAAACTCCACTTTGTTGCAGAAAGAAAGAACAGCCAAAGGAAAAAAAGGTGTGAGTAGTTAGAAATAATGTTGATTTCAAAATAAAATGCTTAACTTCTGATGTGTACATACTATATTTGTGAAGATTTTCAGGGCTTCCATTACAATCTGCTAGGGTATGATGATGTATAAAGAAGATACATCACATGTAAGCCAAAGCCAGTCTGATTCCCAGACAAAACCCTGTAGATTGAAAAGGACGTCCCTGGAATCCTGGAGGTATCCTGGTACTCTTTGAACTAGAGGCTGGAGCATTTGATCAACCCACAACGATAACCTTTCTAATAGGGATCCACTACATAAGACAATGTGTAGGAGATTTAACCCCTTAGGTAATGCATACATTATGGGTGTGGTGGGATGTTCTACACATATAAACTCCGCTTCTTTCTGATTCAATACATTGCATGACACTCCTTCAGACAGTAATTCTCTTAATTCTGTTTGAAAAGGCTTGGTTGGATCATCACATAATGGTAAATATGTATTAGAATCTGACAACTGAATATTAATGGACTTTATATATTTACCCAGAATGGTGACTACACCCTCTTTATCAGACATTTTAATTATGATGTCTTTGAAGGATTGCAGGTCCTTCAAAGATTGACATTGTTTTAAACTTAAATTGTGATGTTTTTTATGGGGCTGAGAGTCAAGATTTTTGTGTAATTCAACCAAGTCAGCTTCCACTTTATTTTGAAAGAGAGCCATGCCTGAGGTTCTGGAGTGAATAGGATAGAAGCATGGATTTTTATTTGTGTGGAATAAATTCCTATTTACAGTGGAAGAATCTGGGCACCATTCTCCCAGATCTTGTAGGGATAATAATGCTTGCTGCTCAATAAAATCCATACCTCTATACTCATCATTGACGTTTTAAGTATGGTCCACAACATATGTTTCAGATGCAAAAAAAATAATATTTTTTATAGTTAGTAAACGAGCAAATTTGTTCACATCACATAAAGTGGAATAAACATCAAATAAGTTGGTGGGCGAAAAATGTAAGCCCCATGCTAGCAATGAAACATGTTCATCTGAGAAAGTCCTGGAGGACAAATTGAGTACGTCTCGTATAGATTCCGATTGATCCAACAAAGTGGAAAGTCTTTAAACTGTGGATTTTTTGGTATGTTTACATCCTGCTCTTCTTACTTTTTTGGAGTTTTTTGTTTGGTGCTGGGTTTCTTGGCCTTGCGAAATTAAGATGGCTGATCGTATAACACGCATTTTTTAGCCTAAAGTCTACCTGCGTGTTGAACTGCAGCGGCTTCTCTCCCCCTGTCTATCGGTGCCGCTGCCCCTTCTCTCCCCCTGGCTATCGGTGCCGCTGCCCCTTCTCTCCACCTGTCTATCGGTGCCGCTGCCCCTTCTCTCCCCCTTGCTATCGGCTGCCCCATTGCCGGCGCCAACAGCCAGGGGGAGAGAAGCGGCACCGGCATTTTCTCCCAGCGACCCCATTTATATTCCTGTTTTAGGGCATAGTCATTCAGGCCAGCTTAAACTTGATTTTATTTTTTTTTACTTGGATAATGTGTTCCTCCATTTTGGATATATTATCATTCATTTTGCACATAAGCTCATCATAATTTGAAATGTCTTTAAAGGCCAAGGCTTCCAGTTGTAACTTGTCTATTTCATGCTGTAGCTCTTCTAACTTTAAAGTCTCATATTTTAAGATAATATTCATTAGTTTCACTGAACATACGGTTAATGCTTCATTCCATTCATCCACCATTTATTGGCAATATACTGTAGTGGGAATCTTTCTGAGGCGAAGGCCTTTAGGAATTCTGTTGTCAGATTCTAATACATATTTACCATTACGTGGTGATCCAACCAAGCCTTTTTAACCCCTTAAGGACCAGGCCATTTTACACCTTAAGGACCAGAGCGTTTTTTGCAAATCTGACCACTGTCACTTTAAACATTAATAACTCTGGAATGCTTTTAGTAATCATTCTGATTCCAAGACTGTTTTTTCGTGACATATTCTACTTTAACTTAGTGGTAAAATTTTATGGTAACTTGCATCCTTTCTTGGTGAAAAATCCCCAAATTTGATGAAAAAAATGAAAATTTTGCATTTTTCTAACTTTGAAGCTCTCTGCTTGTAAGGAAAATGGATATTCTAAATATTTTTGGTTCACATATACAATATGTCTACTTTATGTTTGCATCATAAAATTTATGAGTTTTTACTTTTGGAAGACACCAGAGGGCTTCAAAGTTCAGCAGCAATTTTTGAAATTTTTCACAAAATTTTCAAACTCGCTATTTTTCATGGACCAGTTCAGGTTTGAAGTGGATTTGAAGGGTCTTCATATTAGAAATACCCCATAAAAGACCCCATTATAAAAACTACACCCCCCAAAGTATTCCAAATGACATTCAGTCAGCGTTTTAACCCTTTAGGTGTTTCACAGGGATAGCAGCAAAGTGAAGGAGAAAATTCAAAATCTTCATTTTTTACACTCACATGTTCTTGTAGAATTTTTGCAAGGGGTAAAAAGGAGAAAATTTTTACTTGTATTTGAAACCCAATTTCTCTCGAGTAAGGACATACCTCATATGTCTATGTTAATTGTTCGGTGGGCACAGTAGAGGGCTCAGAAGGGAAGGAGCGACAAATGGTTTTTGGGGGCATGTCACCTTTAGGAAGCCCCCATGGTGCCAGGACAGCAAAAAAAAAAAACACATGGCATACCATTTTGGAAACTAGACCCCTCGGGGAACGTAACGAGGGTAAAGTGAACCTTAATACCCCACAGGTGATTCACAACTTTTGCATATGTAAAAAATATATATATATTTTTACCTAAAATGCTTGGTTTCCCAAAAATTTTACATTTTTAAAAAGGATGATAGCAGAAAATACCCCCCAAAAGTTGAACCCCAATTTCTCCTGATTCAGAAAACACCCCATATGTGGGTGAAAATTGCTCTGCTGGTGCACTACAGGTCTCAGAAGAGAAGGAGTCACATTTGGCTTTTTGAAAGCAAATTTTTCTCTGGGGGCATGCCGCATTTAGGAAGCCCCTATGGTGCCAGAACAGCAAAAAAAAAAAAAAAACACATGGCATTACATTTTGGAAACTAGACCCCTCGGGGAACGTAACAAGGGGTAATGTGAACCTTAATACCCTACAGGTGTTTCACGGCTTTTGCATATGTAAAAAAAAAAATTTTTTTTACCTAAAATGCTTGGTTTCCCAAAATTTTTACATTTTTAAAAAGGGTAATAGCAGAAAATACCCCCCAAAATTTGAAGCCCATTTTCTCCCGATTCAGAAAACACCCGATATGGGGGTGAAAAGTGCTCTGCTGGCGCACTACAGGTCTCAGAAAAGGAGGAGTCACATTTGGCTTTTTGAAAGCAAATTTTGCTCTGGGGGCATGCCGCATTTAGGAAGCCCCTATGGTGCCAGGACAGCAAAAAACCCACATAGCGTACCATTTTGGAAACTAGACCCCTCGGGGAACGTAACAAGGGGTAATGTGAACCTTAATACCCCACAGGTGATTCACGACTTTTGTATATGTAAAAAAAAAAATGCAGAAAATACCCCCCAAAATTTATAACACAATTTCTCCCGAGTACGGCGATACCCCATATGTGACCCTAAACTGTTGCCTTGAAAGACGACAGGGCTCCAAAGTGAGAGCGCCATGTGCATTTGAGGCCTAAATTAGGGACTTGCATAGGGGTGGACATAGGGGCATTCTACCCCAGTGATTCCCAAACAGGGTGCCTCCAGCTGTTGCAAAACTCCCAGCATGCCTGGACAGTCAACGGCTGTCCGGCAATACTGGGAGTAGTTGTTTTGCAACAGCTGAAGGCTCCGTTTTGGAAACAGTGGCGTACCAGACGTTTTTCATTTTTATTGGGGAGGGGGGCTGTGTAGGTTTTTTACTTTTTATTTTATTTTGTGTTAGTGTAGTGTAGTGTTTTTAGGGTACAGTCACACGGACGGGGGTTCACAGTAGTTTCTCGCTGGCAGTTTGAGCTGCGGCAGAAAATTTGCCGCAGCTCAAACTTGCAGCCGGATACTTATTGTAAACCTCCTCCCATGTGAGTGTACCCTGTACATTCACATGGGGGTGGGGGGGGGGTGGGAACATCCAGCTGTTGCAAAACTACAACTCCCAGCATGTACGGTCTATCAGTGCATGCTGGGAGTTGTAGTTTTGCAACAGCTGGAGGCTCCGTTTTGGAAACAGTGGTGTACCAGACGTTTTTCATTTTTATTGGGGAGGGGGGCTGTGTAGGGGTATGTGCATATGTAGTGTTTTTTACTTTTTATTTTATTTTGTGTTAGTGTAGTGTAGTGTTATTTACTTTTTATTTTATTGTGTGTTAGTGTAGTGTTTTTAGGGTACAGTCGCACGGGCGGGGGCTCACAGTAGTTTCTCGCTGGCAGTTTGAGCTGCGGCAGAAAATTTGCCGCAGCTCAAACTTGCAGCCGGATACTTATTGTAATCCTCCGCCCATGTGAGTGTACCCTGTACATTCACATTGGGGGGGGGGGGAACATCCAGCTGTTGCAAAACTACAACTCCCAGCATGTACGGTCTATCAGTGCATGCTGGGAGTTGTAGTTTTGCTACAGCTGGAGGCACACTGGTTGTGAAACACCGAGTTTGGTAACAAACTCAGTGTTTTGCAACCAGTGTGCCTTCAGCTGTTGCAAAAGCTACAACCCCCAGCAGGTATGGACAGCGGAAGGGCATGCTGGGTCTTGTAGTTATGCAACAGCTGGAGGCATACTACTTTGGCTGGGGATGCTGGGGATTGTAGTCATGCAACAGCTGGAGACACACTGGTTTGCTACTTAACTCAGTGTGCCTTCAGCTGTTGCAAAACTACAACTCTCAGCAGTCACAGACAGCCAACGGGCATGCTGGGAGTTGTAGTTAGGCAACCAGCAGATGCACCACTACAACTCCCAGCATGCACTTTATCTGATTGTGCAAGCTGGGAGTTGTAGTTATACAACAGCTGAAGGTATACTTTTCCATAGAAAAAATGTGCCTCCAGCTGTTGCAAAACTATAAGTCCCAGCATGCCCATAAGGGAATGCTGGGAGTTGTGGTGGTCTGCCTCCTACTGTTGCATAACTACAGCTCCCAGCATGCCCTTTTTGCATGCTGGGAGCTGTTGCTAAGCAACAGCAGGAGGCTGTCACTCACCTCCTGCTGCTGCTGATTCACGCCGCGCAGGTCAGTCCCGCCGTCGCTCCTGGGGCCCCGATCCCAACATTAATGCCGGGGATTGGGGTCCCCAGCACCCGGGGTGCACGTCCCCTGAGCCCCTGGGCGATATGCCGCGATGCCTTCTGTACGATTTCAGCAGGCATCGGGCACCGGCTCCCCTCCAGCTAGCGGTGGGGGGCCGGGAATGGACAGGACGTACTCCTACGTCCTCGGTCCTTAAGGACTCGGAAACGGGGGCGTAGGAGTACATCCATTGTCCTTAAGGGGTTAAACAGAAATATAAGAATTACTGTCTGAAGGAGTGTCATGCAATGTATTGAAACAGAAAGAAGCAGAGTTTATATGTGTAGAACATCCCACCACACCCATAATGTATGCATTACCTAAGGGGTTAAATCCCCTACACATGAGACCTATTGTCTCATGTAGTGGATCCCTATTAGAAAGTTTATCGTTGTGGGTTGATCAAATGCTCCAGCCTCTAGTTCAAAGAGTACCAGGATACCTCCAGGATTCCAGGGACATCCTTTTCAATCTACAAGGTTTGGTCTGGGAATCAGACTGGCATTGGCTTACATGTGATGTATCTTCTTTATACACCAGCATACCCTAGCACAGGCATAGGCAACCTTCGGCACTGCAGATGTTTTGGACTACATCTCCCATGATGCTCTTTCAGCCAAAATGCTGCCAAAGCATCATGGGAGATGTAGTCCGAAACATCTGCAGAGCCGAAGGTTGCCCATGCCTGCCCTAGCAGATTGTAATGGAAGCCCTGAAATTTCATCTTCACAAATATAGTATGTACTCATCGGAGGTTAAACATTTCATTTTGAAATCTACATAATTTCTAACTACTCACAATTTTTTTTCCTTTGACTGTTCTTTCTTTCTGCAACAAAGTGGAGTTTCTATGGGTGCTCGCCATTCCCCCATTCTAACAAATCTGACTGTCATACTGGGAGGAGTCTTACATCTTTTCAGTACACAATCCGTACTCATGCAACATAAAGTGGTATGGTAGGTATATAGACGACCTCCTCCTTGTCTGGAGCAGGGATGTCTCTCTCATACCACTTTTTATTGCATACATCAATAACAACTCCTTCAATCTTAGAATTAATTCTGAGCTTCATTAAGACAGTGCGGCATTCTTGGATTTGAGGGGGCTTCCGGGACGCCCCATTATAACTTCCACTTACCGCAAGCCTTTATTGGGAAACACCATACTAAAGGCGGACAGTAACCCCCCCCCCCCCCCCCCATATACAATTAAAGCAATTCCGGAGGTGGAACAATTAAAACAGAGGTCATCTGCACGTGGATTCAACAACCGCATCTTAAATTATGCCAAGAGGACAGTAGCCCACAAAGAGAGGAATACTTTACTCACCAAAAAGAACAGAACAGCTCAGTGTGTTAGGAACAAAACATTAGCCCCTATATTAAGCATAATTTATACTCCACAGTTTAATAGTGTGGTGCCCCAGTACAGGAGATGTTACCCCGTATCCTTGCTGCCATGTCAGGCAGCCTCCTTCAGTGGTTCCAGTGCCCCTTACACCTGTTTCCCCCTGTATATATGTTCTGCAGTGTATTGTATTAATTATATAATGCGTTGTATCTTTAAGAGTTATGTCATGTGATTGTTACCCAGGAGGTACCAGTGACCAGGTGGTCCAAAGGGCAGGGCCGGTTTTAGGCTTAGCGTGGCCCTAGGCAAAATCAGAAGAGGGGCCCCAAAAGTCGTAATAGTGCACTAACCAGATGTGCACATTTTTGGTCACTTCAAATACCATAAAAAATATCTAAAAAGCAGTTGAAAAGTCCCATAAAAAAATGGTGCAGATAAAAACTACAAATCAAAGCGCTAAAAATGACCCTCATACATCCCTATATACAGAAAAATAAAAGAGTTACAGGGATCAGAATAGTACGATTTTATATTTTTGTATAGTTCCCCCACATTAGGTTGGCAATATAGTTCCCCCCACATTAGGTGCAGTACAGTTCCCCCACATTATGTTAGCAGTATAGTTCCCCCACATTAGGTTGGCAGTATAGTTCCCCCACATTAGGTTGGCAGTATAGTTCCCCCACATTAGGTTGGCAGTATAGTTCCCCCACATTAGGTTGGCAGTATAGTTCCCCCACATTAGGTTGGCAGTATAGTTCTCCCCACTTTAGGTTGGCTGTATAGTTCCCCCCACATTAGGTTGGCTGTATAGTTCCCCCACATTAGGTGCATTACAGTTCCCCCCAAATTTGGTGCAGTACAGTTCCCCCCACATTAGGTGCAGTACAGTTCCCCCCACATTAAGTGCAGTACAGTTCCCCCCACATTAGGTGCAGTACAGTCCCCCCACATTTGGTGCAGTACAGTTCCCCCCACATTAGGTGCAGTACAGTTCCCCACATTTGGTGTACTATAGTTCCCCCACATTAGGTGCAGTACAGTTCCCCCACATTAAGTGCAGTACAGTTCCCCCACATTAGGTTGGCTGTATAGTTCCCCCACATTAGGTGCAGTACAGCCCCCCTCCACATTAGGTGCAGTACAGTTCCCCCCACATTAGGTGCAGTACAAATCCCCACATTAAGTGCAGTACAGTTCCCCCACATTAGGTTGGCTGTACAGTTCCCCCACATTAGGTGCAGTACAGTTCCCCCACATTAAGTGCAGTACAGTTCCCCCACATTAGGTTGGCTGTATAGTTCCCCCACATTAGGTGCAGTACAGTCCCCCCCCCACATTAGGTGCAGTACAGTTCCCCCACATTAGGTGCAGTACAAATCCCCACATTAAGTGCAGCACAATTCCCCCACATTAGGCGCAGTATAGTTCCCCCACATTAGGTGCAGTATAGTTCCCCCACATTAGGTGCAGTATAGTTCTCCCACATTAGGTTGGCAGTATAGTTCCCCCACATTAGGTTGGCAGTATAGTTCCCCCACATTAGGTTGGCAGTATAGTTCCCCCACATTAGGTTGGCAGTATAGTTCCCCCCTCATTAGGTTGGCTGTATAGTTCCCCCCACATTAGGTTGGCTGTATAGTTCCCCCCACATTACGTTGGCTGTATAGTTCCCCACATTAGGTGCTGTATAGTTCCCCCACATTAGGTGTAGTATAGTTCCCCCACATTAGGTGCAGTAAAGTTCCCCCCCACATTAGGTGCAGAACAGTTTCCCCACATTAAGTGCAGTACAGTTCCTCCACATTAGGTGCAGTACAGTTCACCCACATTAGGTTGGCTGTATAGTTCCCCCACATTAGGTGCAGTACAGTTTCCCCACATTAGGTTGGCAGTATAGTTCCCCCACATTAGGTTGGCAGTATAGTTCCCCTACATTAGGTTGGCAGTATAGTTCCCCCCACATTAGGTTGGCTGTATAGTTCCCCACATTAGGTGCAGTATAGTTCCTCCACATTAGGTGCAGTACAGTCCCCCCACATTTGGTGCAGTACAGTTCCCCCCACATTAGGTGCAGTACAGTTCCCCACATTTGGTGTACTATAGTTCCCCCACATTAGGTGCAGTACAGTTCCCCCACATTAAGTGCAGTACAGTTCCCCCACATTAGGTTGGCTGTATAGTTCCCCCACATTAGGTGCAGTACAGCCCCCCTCCACATTAGGTGCAGTACAGTTCCCCCCACATTAGGTGCAGTACAAATCCCCACATTAAGTGCAGTACAGTTCCCCCACATTAGGTTGGCTGTACAGTTCCCCCACATTAGGTGCAGTACAGTTCCCCCACATTAAGTGCAGTACAGTTCCCCCACATTAGGTTGGCTGTATAGTTCCCCCACATTAGGTGCAGTACAGTCCCCCCCCCCACATTAGGTGCAGTACAGTTCCCCCACATTAGGTGCAGTACAAATCCCCACATTAAGTGCAGCACAGTTCCCCCACATTAGGCGCAGTATAGTTCCCCCACATTAGGTGCAGTATAGTTCCCCCACATTAGGTGCAGTATAGTTCTCCCACATTAGGTTGGCAGTATAGTTCCTATACTAAATCTAAAAAGCAGTTGAAAAGTCCCATAAAAAAATGGTGCAGATAAAAACTACAAATCAAAGCGCTAAAAATGACCCTCATACATCCCTATATACAGAAAAATAAAAGAGTTACAGGGATCAGAATAGTACGATTTTATATTTTTGTATAGTTCCCCCACATTAGGTTGGCAATATAGTTCCCCCCACATTAGGTGCAGTACAGTTCCCCCACATTATGTTAGCAGTATAGTTCCCCCACATTAGGTTGGCAGTATAGTTCCCCCACATTAGGTTGGCAGTATAGTTCCCCCACATTAGGTTGGCAGTATAGTTCCCCCACATTAGGTTGGCAGTATAGTTCCCCCACATTAGGTGCAGTATAGTTCTCCCACATTAGGTTGGCAGTATAGTTCCCCCACATTAGGCGCAGTATAGTTCCCCCACATTAGGTGCAGTATAGTTCCCCCACATTAGGTGCAGTATAGTTCTCCCACATTAGGTTGGCAGTAAAGTTCCTATACTAGATCTAAAAAGCAGTTGAAAAGTCCCATAAAAAAATGGTGCAGATAAAAACTACAAATCAAAGCGCTAAAAATGACCCTCATACATCCCTATATACAGAAAAATAAAAGAGTTACAGGGATCAGAATAGTACGATTTTATATTTTTGTATAGTTCCCCCACATTAGGTTGGCAATATAGTTCCCCCCACATTAGGTGCAGTACAGTTCCCCCACATTATGTTAGCAGTATAGTTCCCCCACATTAGGTTGGCAGTATAGTTCCCCCACATTCGGTTGGCAGTATAGTTCCCCCACATTAGGTTGGCAGTATAGTTCCCCCACATTAGGTTGGCAGTATAGTTCCCCCACATTAGGTTGGCAGTATAGTTCCCCCACATTAGGTTGGCAGTATAGTTCCCCCCACTTTAGGTTGGCTGTATAGTTCCCCCCACATTAGGTTGGCTGTATAGTTCCCCCACATTAGGTGCATTACAGTTCCCCCCTAATTTGGTGCAGTACAGTTCCCCCCACATTAGGTGCAGTACAGTTCCCCCCACATTAAGTGCAGTACAGTTCCACCCACATTAGGTGCAGTACAGTCCCCCCACATTTGGTGCAGTACAGTTCCCCCCACATTAGGTGCAGTACAGTTCCCCACATTTGGTGTACTATAGTTCCCCCACATTAGGTGCAGTACAGTTCCCCCACATTAAGTGCAGTACAGTTCCCCCACATTAGGTTGGCTGTATAGTTCCCCCACATTAGGTGCAGTACAGCCCCCCTCCACATTAGGTGCAGTACAGTTCCCCCCACATTAGGTGCAGTACAAATCCCCACATTAAGTGCAGTACAGTTCCCCCACATTAGGTTGGCTGTACAGTTCCCCCACATTAGGTGCAGTACAGTTCCCCCACATTAAGTGCAGTACAGTTCCCCCACATTAGGTTGGCTGTATAGTTCCCCCACATTAGGTGCAGTACAGTCCCCCCCCCCACATTAGGTGCAGTACAGTTCCCCCACATTAGGTGCAGTACAAATCCCCACATTAAGTGCAGCACAGTTCCCCCACATTAGGCGCAGTATAGTTCCCCCACATTAGGTGCAGTATAGTTCCCCCACATTAGGTGCAGTATAGTTCTCCCACATTAGGTTGGCAGTATAGTTCCCCCACATTAGGTTGGCAGTATAGTTCCCCCACATTAGGTTGGCAGTATAGTTCCCCCACATTAGGTTGGCAGTATAGTTCCCCCCTCATTAGGTTGGCTGTATAGTTCCCCCCACATTAGGTTGGCTGTATAGTTCCCCCCACATTACGTTGGCTGTATAGTTCCCCACATTAGGTGCAGTATAGTTCCCCCACATTAGGTGTAGTATAGTTCCCCCACATTAGGTGCAGTAAAGTTCCCCCCCACATTAGGTGCAGAACAGTTCCCCCACATTAAGTGCAGTACAGTTCCTCCACATTAGGTGCAGTACAGTTCACCCACATTAGGTTGGCTGTATAGTTCCCCCACATTAGGTGCAGTACAGTTTCCCCACATTAGGTTGGCAGTATAGTTCCCCCACATTAGGTTGGCAGTATAGTTCCCCTACATTAGGTTGGCAGTATAGTTCCCCCCACATTAGGTTGGCTGGATAGTTCCCCACATTAGGTGCAGTATAGTTCCTCCACATTAGGTGCAGTATAGTTCCCCCACATTAGGTGCAGTAAAGTTCCCCCCACATTAGGTGCAGTACAGTTCCCCCCACATTAGGTGCAGTACAGTTCCCCCCACATTAGGTGCAGTACAGTCCCCTCACATTAGGTGCAGTACAGTTCCCCACACATTAGGTGCAGTACAGTTCCCCACATTTGGTGTAGTATAGTTCCCCCACATTAGGTGCAGTACAGTTCCCCCACATTAAGTGCAGTACAGTTACCCCACATTAGGTTGGCTGTATAGTTCCCCCACATTAGGTGTAGACAGTCCCCCCCCCCACATTAGGTGCAGTACAGTTCCCCGCACATTAGGTGCAGTACAAATCCCTACATTAAGTGCAGTACAGTTCCCCCACATTAGGTTGGCTGTATAGTTCCCCCACATTAGGTGCAGTATAGTTCCCCCACATTAAGTGCAGTACAGTTCCCCCACATTAGGTTGGCTGTATAGTTCCCCCACATTAGGTGCAGTACAGTCCCCCCCCACATTAGGTGCAGTACAGTTCCCCCCACATTAGGTGCAGTACAAATCCCCACATTAAGTGCAGCACAGTTCCCCCCATTAGGTTGGCTGTATAGTTCCCCCACATTAGGTTGGCAGTATAGTTCCCCCAAATTAGGTGCAGTATTGTTCCCCCACATTAGGTGCAGTATAGCTCCCTACATTAGGTACAGTATAGTTCCTCCACATTAGGTGCAGAACAGTTCCCCAACATTAGGTGCAGTACAGTTCCCCCACATTAAGTGCAGTACAGTTCCCCCACATTAGGTGCAGTACAGTTCACCCACATTAGGTGCAGTACAGTTCCCCCACATTAGGTGCAGTACAGTTCCCTCACATTAGGTGTAGTATTGTTCCCCCACATTAGGTGCAGTATAGTTCCCCCACATTAGGTGCAGTATAGCTCCCTACATTAGGTGCAGTATAGTTCCCCCACATTAGGTGCAGTACAGTTCCCCCACATTAGGTTGGCAGTATAGTTCCCCCCACATTAGATTGGCTGTATAGTTCCCCCACATTAGGTTGGCTGTATAGTTCCCCCACATTAGGTGAAGTACAGTTCCCCCTACATTAGGTGCAGTACAGTTCCCCACATTAGGTGTAGTATAGTTCCCCCACATTAGGTGCAGTACAGTTCCTCCACATTAAGTGCAGTACAGTTCCCCTACATTAGGTTGGCTGTATAGTTCCCCAACATTAGGTGCAGTACAGTTCCCCCACATTAGGTTAAGTACAGTTCCCCCCACATTAGGTGCAGTACAGTTCCCCCACATTAGGTGCAGTACAGTTCCCCCACATTAAGTCCAGTACAGTTCCCCCACATTAGGTGCAGTGCAGTTCCCCCACATTAGGTGTAGTATAGTTCCCCCACATTAGGTGCAGTGCAGTTTCCCCACATTAGGTGCAGTACAGTTCCCACACATTAGGTGCAGTACAGTTCTCCACATTAGGTGCAGTATAGCTCCCTACATTAGGTGCAGTATAGTTCCCCACATTAGGTGCAGTACAGTTCCCCCACATTAGTTGCAGTACAGTTCCCCCACATTAGGTGCAGTATAGTTCCCCCACATTAGATGCAGTATAGTTCCCCACATTAGGTGCAGTATAGTTCTCCACATTAGGTGCAATATAGTTCCCCACATTAGGTGCAGTATAGTTCCCCCACATTAGGAGCAGTATAGTTCCCCCACATAAGGTGCAGTGTAGTTCTCCACATTAGGGGCAGTATAGCTCCCTCCATTAGGTGCAGTATAGTTCCCCCACATTAGGTGCAGTACAGTTCCCTCACATTAGGTGCAGTACAGTTCCCCCACATTAGGTGCAGTATAGTTCCCCACATTAGATGCAGTATAGTTCCCGACATTAGGTGCAGTATAGTTCCCCACATTAGGTGCAGTATAGCTCCCCACATTAGGTGCAGTATAGCTCCCCACATTAGGTGCAGTATAGTTCCCTCACATAAGGTGCAGCATAGTTCCCCCACATTAGGGGCAGTATAGTTCCCCACATTAGATGCAGTATAGTTCTCCCCACATTAGATGCAGTATAGTTCCCCTCATTAGGTGCAGTATAGTTCTCCCCACATTAGGTGCAGTATAGTTCCCCCACATTAGGTGCAGTATAGTTCCCCCACATTAGGTGCAGTATAGCTCCCTACATTAGGTGCAGAATAGTTCCCCCACATTAGGTGCAGTACAGTTCCCCCACATTAGGTTGGCAGTATAGTTCCCCCACATTAGGTTGGCTGTATAGTTCCCCCACATTAGGTGAAGTACAGTTCCCCCTACATTAGGTGCAGTACAGTTCCCCACATTAGGTGTAGTATAGTTCCCCCACATTAGGTGCAGTACAGTTCCTCCACATTAAGTGCAGTACAGTTCCCCTACATTAGGTTGGCTGTATAGTTCCCCAACATTAGGTGCAGTACAGTTCCCCCCACATTAGGTTAAGTACAGTTCCCCCCACATTAGGTGCAGTACAGTTCCCCCACATTAAGTCCAGTACAGTTCCCCCACATTAGGTGCAGTGCAGTTCCCCCACATTAGGTGTAGTATAGTTCCCCCACATTAGGTGCAGTGCAGTTTCCCCACATTAGGTGCAGTACAGTTTCCCCACATTAGGTGCAGTACAGTTCCCACACATTAGGTGCAGTATAGTTCTCCACATTAGGTGCAGTATAGCTCCCTACATTAGGTGCAGTATAGTTCCCCCACATTAGGTGCAGTACAGTTCGAGCCACATTAGGTGCAGTACAGTTCACCCACATTAGGTGCAGTATAGTTCCCCCACATTAGATGCAGTATAGTTCCCCACATTAGGTGCAGTATAGTTCCCCCACATTCGGTGCAGTGTAGTTCCCCCACATAAGGTGCAGTATAGTTCTCCACATTAGGGGCAGTATAGCTCACTACATCAGGTGCAGTATAGTTCCCCCACATTAGGTGCAATACAGTTCCCTCACATTAGGTGCAGTACAGTTCCCCCACATTAGGTGCAGTATAGTTCCCCACATTAGATGCAGTATAGTTCCCCACATTAGGTGCAGTATAGTTCCCCACATTAGGTGCAGTATAGCTCCCCACATTAGGTGCAGTATAGCTCCCCACATTAGGTGCAGTATAGTTCCCTCACATTAGGTGCAGCATAGTTCCCCCACATTAAGTGCAGTATAGTTCCCCTCATTAGGTGCAGTATAGTTCTCCCCACATTAGGTGCAGTATAGTTCCCCACATTAATTGCAGTATAGTTCCCCCACATTAGGTGCAGTATAGTTCCTCCACATTAGGTGCAGTAAAGTTTCCCCCCACATTAGGTTAAGTACAGTTCCCCCCACATTAGGTGCAGTACAGTTCCCCCCACATTAGGTGCAGTACAGTTCCCCCACATTAAGTCCAGTACAGTTCCCCCACATTAGGTGCAGTGCAGTTCCCCCACATTAGGTGTAGTATAGTTCCCCCACATTAGGTGCAGTGCAGTTTCCCCACATTAGGTGCAGTACAGTTTCCCCACATTAGGTGCAGTACAGTTCCCACACATTAGGTGCAGTATAGTTCTCCACATTAGGTGCAGTATAGCTCCCTACATTAGGTGCAGTATAGTTCCCCCCACATTAGGTGCAGTACAGTTCGAGCCACATTAGGTGCAGTACAGTTCCCCCACATTAGGTGCAGTATAGTTCCCCCACATTAGATGCAGTATAGTTCCCCACATTAGGTGCAGTATAGTTCCCCCACATTAGGTGCAGTATAGTTCCCCCACATAAGGTGCAGTATAGTTCTCCACATTAGGGGCAGTATAGCTCACTACATTAGGTGCAGTATAGTTCCCCCACATTAGGTGCAGTACAGTTCCCTCACATTAAGTGCAGTACAGTTCCCCCACATTAGGTGCAGTATAGTTCCCCACATTAGATGCAGTATAGTTCCCCACATTAGGTGGAGTATAGTTCCCCACATTAGGTGCAGTATAGCTCCCCACATTAGGTGCAGTATAGCTCCCCACATTAGGTGCAGTATAGTTCCCCACATTAGATGCAGTATAGTTCTCCCCACATTAGATGCAGTATAGTTCCCCTCATTAGGTGCAGTATAGTTCTCCCCACATTAGGTGCAGTATAGTTCCCCACATTAATTGCAGTATAGTTGCCCCACATTAGGTGCAGTATAGTTCCTCCACATTAGGTGCAGTAAAGTTCCCCCCACATTAGGTGCAGTACAGTTCCCCCCACATTAGGTTAAGTACAGTTCCCCCCACATTAGGTGCAGTACAGTTCCCCCACATTAAGTCCAGTACAGTTCCCCCACATTAGGTGCAATGCAGTTCCCCCACATTAGGTGTAGTATAGTTTACCCACATTAGGTGCAGTACAGTTCCCACACATTAGGTGCAGTATAGTTCTCCACATTAGGTGCAGTATAGCTCCCTACATTAGGTGCAGTATAGTTCCCCCACATTAGGTGCAGTACAGTTCGAGCCACATTAGGTGCAGTACAGTTCCCCCACATTAGGTGCAGTCACAGATTTATGAGTCAAGTCAGTCCCTGTCATCTGTCAGGTCAGCGTGGTCTTAATTCAATTGTCCAGTCCTACTACAAGTCCCAGCAAGCCCTTAAGGTCTCTGCATCACTGGTCACCTCCTTGGGCCCTGGCTGAACTGTATAGACGTTACCAACTGTCTACCCTCAGTAAAGCTACCGTTTCCGTAACTTAGCGTCAGAGTCTTTAATACCCCTGTGCCTAGCCCAGAATCCAGCTGTGTACCTTCGGGTGGTTTTAGGCTAAATCACGCCCTGGCGTCACGAATACAAGGGGTTGATGCCATCTGACCCTAGGGTAACAACATCTGCCCTCAGCACACTCCGCTACCACAACTTTTGGTGTCCTACGAACAGGATTCGGGTGTGCGCCTTATGCCACAAGTCCTCCCCTAGTCTGAACTGTGTCCAATATTGTCTGCAAAAACCACATGCCGATGCGATTTAAGTCTTCGCCAAAAATTGTATGGGACTTTGCAAATGAAAGGTGATTTACTCGTGGCTCTTGTGAAATAGAGGGGGCGGCGAAGAAAAGTACTGTGTCAACCATGTGCAAGATTAGGTCTGAAGCTATGTTACATTGCTAAGTATTGCCTGTACCTGCAAGGGTTAAAGATGTGCCGGAGAACCATGTTGCTGTATCCATGCCGAATTGGAACTGTGAAAATCCGCCCCTTGCTGCAGGGGGAGCGGAAGTGAATGCTGCACAGCTGACACACTTCCGTTCGACAGCCATTTTCCTGAAGTCCTGCATAAAAGGAGCAGCGCTGCCGGATCCTCCAAGTTTGCCGGAAGTCAGTCAGAGGAACAACATGGCGGAACAGGCAAGCACACGTGCAGAGAGTCCCAAGATGGTGCCGGAGGCCCGGAAAGTTGCTGCGGCGCAAATATTTCAGGAGCTGGCAGATCATTTACAGCGCATCTCTCTTCAGGGCCAAAGAGGCTGCTACCATGTCCTGCAGCCCAAGGACAAAGGAGACTGGCCACCAACCCCCGAGGAGGGAATGCCAGCATTTTCTTGTGCATCATTGCCGGTGAGGGTGTCACCTCACCACCGGACTTGGGAGTCCTGGGCCGAAATTCACACTGAGGAGTCAGAAGTGAGTACCCTGGCTGAGGCCACATTCTCTACCCCTCCTTCTACCCCTGGCCCAATGCAAAGGCCCCAGGCCCAGAAGTTTGCAGCACGTCCCTGGTCCCCACCTTTACCAAAGTGGTTGTTTGGAGATGAGCCTGGACTAAAACAATATATGAGGGAGCACCTTCTTCCCTTGCAGGGAAGTCCCATCCCCCAGTCTCACCAGCCCAGTCTGAGAGGCCCAGAAGAGAAGCTCAGGTGGCCGAGATTGTAGAGAGGCTTAGAGCTCAAAGAAAGGAAAGATATGGGCCAAAGCTGCTGCCCTATGAGGTACAACAAGCGCAGCAGAAGGACACAAAAGCATTGGAGGCCCTGTACATTAGGAAGCTAGAACATCCCAGAGAGGGAGATCCACCCCTGGAACGTTGCAGAGCCACGGTCATAAAATTTGACAAAGTGCTGGGATTTGGCACCCTCATGGACTGTCTTCATGGTGGGACCATCTTGGTTAATTGTTCTGCAGTGCAGAGAAACTATCTCGCCCCACCATTGCATTCTCTAGAGAGCGGGGAGATCGTGGAGTATACTCCTGTACAGAGCTTGAGAGGAGAGTGGGCGGCTGCAGTGACCCGTCCGAAGAATCCAACCCAGATTCTGTTTGCCTACTTCCCATTGGACGACTGGGATGCCAATCCCTTTGGGTTGCTGCCGCCTAAAGTCAGAGGTACCGTCCAGGAGGAGAAGGTCTACGTGCCCGAAGTGCCTGTCATGGTACCAAAGTATCTACCCCAGTCGCCTGTGAATGTGCCCAGGCCTACTCCAGTGGTTGAGGAGATTTGGCCTAACCAGCGGGCACCAGCTGAAGTGCCTCGGCCCAACAGCGGGCACCAGCTGAAGTGCCTCGGCCCAACAGGCACCAACTGCGGTTCCCCCAGTAGCGCAAGTCGCTGCAGTGCAAATGGTGGTCACCATCAGCCCCACCATTACAGAGTCCACGTTGTCCCGGGTGAACTGGAACACCAGAGTGAGTCCATTAGAGGGGGCACAGTCCCGGGGACCCCGTTACATGTCCCAGCCTCGGAAGCAGTCCGACCAGCGAGGCTGGGATGGCAAGTTCCCAAGTTAAAGGAGTCTACCTGTGATAATTCTACTGTATATCACTAACTTTCCTTGTGAAGTACTTTTGTTCTCCACAGGTTATGC
The DNA here is from genome assembly GCF_029499605.1 of Hyla sarda. NCBI lineage: Eukaryota > Metazoa > Chordata > Amphibia > Anura > Hylidae > Hyla > Hyla sarda. The sequence continues at coordinate 99,318,677 of NC_079196.1, forward strand.
AACGTTTAAGTGCCTGACGAACTTGTCAAGATGTTTATTTGTAACCATTTGCATAAGTGTTTGTGCCTGGCTTTTAGCCGTGATTCCTTACTAAGAACTCCCAAAGTGTACCAGGATTGTGGAGCAGTACAATGAAAATATGTATATACTGTTAGAGTAATATATTTTTGCTCATTCTCAAGTAAATACTTATGTTTGTGTACTATAATGGTTATTGTGTAATGTAAGAAAATGCATATAATGTGTTTGTACAAAAGGTGTACAAGGTGTACAGTGTCCGTTGTGCGTGGCAATTTATATAGGAGGTATCCTGACCCGGTCAGAAAAAGCGTAGCCACTACCTCAACACAAGGACAAATTCCCTCAAGGTACAAAGATTAGCTCACAATATAGTTCATGGATTAGTTCATATGTACCAACACAACAAATAAACCTAGGGGGTTAAATATTATCTAAATTACATGTGCTACAATACTAAAACATAACTTTTATTACTCTTATGTATAAATAACAAAAAAAAGGTGAGAAACACACGATAAAAATTCCAGTACCACTAATGTCAATTAGGTATCTGAAAACCAACACTATGGGTCATAGCCGGTATAACCACTATGGATTGTAAACAGTTAACAGGTTATTATATTTAAATAATTTAGTGTCACACTCAACAGCTCTGTGTCTCTTGCTGTATAGCTGAATCAGGGGGTGACAGTATATGGTTTTAACTCAGTCCACTATGTCTTAAATGTACCTCTAAAAGAAAGATTTACAAAATTAGATAGGGTCAGATTAGGCCAGTGAGCCTTCTAGCCGCACCTGCGGTGCACAGCAGGTTACAGCGATTGAGTGCCATATAGCCACCGGGAGCAGTCCTACAGTGATCTCCATTTGATAGCCACATATATAAGTGGCATGAGTAATCCCATGTGAGAGCCACTGTAATAGTGATATTAACATCTGGCTTTACCACCTCGGTGTTTCACCTAATAAAACAAATATAGTGCCTACATTATAAAGCATATAAAAGAGGGTAATAAGACCCCTGATTCAGCTATACAGCAAGAAACACAGAGCTGTTGAGTGTGACACTAGATTATTTAAATATAATAACCTATTTACTGTTTACAATCCATGGTGGTTATACCGGCTATGACCCATAGTGTTGGTTTTCAGATAACTAATTGACATTAGTGGTACTGGAATTTTAATCGTGTGTTTCTCACCTTTTATGTTATTTATACATATGAGTAATAAAAGTTATGTTTTAGTATTGTAGCACATGTGATTTAGAGGATATTTAACCCCCTAGGGTTATTTGTTGTGTTGGTTTATTACCTCTACATGTGCTATTTGGCCTAAGAGAGTAGTATGATATTAATTCATATGTAAACACCTAAGTTAGGACTGTTACATTACTTGTAGTCCCAGACCACAAATGTCCAATGTGTATATATATCTGTCTAACATTTTTCTGTCCTCATGTACAGGGTACTCTACTGGCCAGAGGGTTCCTCTGAAACTAAAAGTAAGACATGTGTAGAGGCAGAGTACATTATGCAGAGGTAAAATGGTTATATATTATCACACTGCTTGTTGAGTTCTTTGGAGAAGTGTTAAGAGAAGGGGCCGGGTGGCCCCAGCAGCCAAAGCATTGGATAAATAATCTCCGGCAGCCAAATCTACAAACTTGTGTGTATTATGGTCTAAAATATGTTCCTAGAGCAGTAACAAAACTCGTTAATCCCACATGCTTACCAAACCAAAGAGCACGTATGGACATTTGCAGTGCTACATGGATCATTTCTACCTTGTTCTATAACCAGACCTGTGAAGGACATTTAGCATAATGCCCCAGGAACTGTCACTAGGGCCCAGTGGCCACTTCAGTCTTCCGCCCTCCAGGACTGGGCGTCGAGGACGACTATATTTAAGAGGGGGAGTTTGCGGTGGCCCAGTACAGGAGATGTTACCCCGTACCCTTGCTGACCTGTCAGGCAGCCTCCTTCAGTGTCCCCAGGGCCCCTTGAACCTTTTTCCCCCTGTACATATGTTCTACAGTGTATTGTATTATAAAATGTGTTGTATCTTTAAGAGTTATGTCATGTGATTGTTACCCACGAGGTACCAGTGACCAGGTGATCCCAAGAGTGACCTATGGGCTCCCTGCTAGTCTCCCACATATGAGCCATGGGTGGAGCTAACTTCTCTCTTCTTGCTCTCTTGCTTCCTGCTGAGGTCCAGTACAGTCGTGCATAGTGTAGTGTCCACATTGTTCGAGTCCTGCAGCCACCATCATTTCAAGTAAGCTAAAGTCACACCTTTATGAATCAAGTCAAGTCAGTCCCTGTCATCTGTCAAGTCTGCGTGGTCTGCATTCATTTGTCCCGTCCTACTAAAAGTCCCAGCAAGCCCTTAAGGCCTCTGCATCACTGGTCACCTACTTGGGCCCTGGCTGAACTGTATAGACTTTACCAACTGTCTACCCACAGTAAAGCTAGCATTGTCCGTAACTTGGCGTCGGAGTCTTAATTGCCCCCGTGCCTAGCCCAGGATCCAGTGGTATACCTACAGGTGGTTTTAGGCTAAACCATGCCCTAGCATCACGAATACAAGGGGTTAATGCAATTTGCCCCTAGGGTAACAACATCTGCCCTCATCACACCCCGCTACCACAATAGTATTAAACGCATTATTAAATGCAACTTACATTAGTTAACCCAGGATGAGAATTTGTCCATCATTCTCAAACAGGGTTGCCGTATAAAAAAGCCCGGACCCTGGGGGACATGTTATCCCCAAGGTTGATTATGTCGGACAGTGGAGAAACCAGCACTTGGCTAAAAACTCATGGTTTTTCCAGGCTTTGTGCAAACAGGTGCCTCACCTGCAAATTTGCTAAACCATGTAAAGAATATACTAATGCCTGCCATACCAAAACGTATCCCATCAAAAAACATCTAAATTGAAACACCACAAATTGTGTATATGTCATTGAATGCCGGGAATGGGACAAAAAATATGTGGGGTGTACCACCAGAAAACTCAAGACACCATTCCTGGAGCATATCAATGACATTGCAAATACTGGTCCTAGGAATCGTTCCTGTGCATCTTTGCATTTCATTCAGGAACATAACAAAAGTTTGGATTTCATCTCAGTATATGCTATTGAAAAAGTGGCATTTGTGCCCGAGGTGGAGACATTCAATGCTCCATTTTGGAACGTGAAGCCTACTGGCAGTTCACCCTGAATTCCAGAATGCCAGCAGGGTTGAATTTACACAGGGAGCTTCTATTCCATTATTAATATACTGTGACTCTCAGGTTCTCATTCACATTCATGCCGATTCTTTTTATTCCAGTCTTTTTTCACAACATTCATATTCGTCCATTCATGTTCATCCATGTTAATTTATCCAAATATTACATTGCTTTTCTTCTTGGTTTGCAATATTTCTCCTTCTGTTTCTATTTGTTCATTTTCTCCAGTTTCAGCCTTACATGTTCCTGTTTAAAATGCGATTGTTTTATCATGCTGATATGGGAAATTTATAGGAAGCAACTAGAAGCTGGCAGCATTTGAACATAGTGATTTATTCACACGCTTATATATTTATAGTTTGTTACCAGCGACCATGAACTTGAACTAATGCAGACCAATGTTCACACTGTTTTTAAATGTTCTTATGTGCATCACTATGCAGTTCCTTCCCCCTATTCTAGGGGCTGGTTCATAATCACTTTTGAATTAAGTGCATCTGTGTATGTCAGCATTTAACCACAATGGCCCTTATTTACTAAGAGTGGAGTGAGGGTTTCTTTGTGGGTTTTAATTCCCTACAATTTATTTTCCACGGTATTTACTAAGGTTTCCCTACATTTTCCACTTTCCCTACACTTTGCTTTTTTTACACATGCTCTGATCTGTCTGGTTTTCCTCAGCTCAAATCCACCACATTTTATGTGGAAACCTTAGTAAATATGTTGGGTTTTTGTGAAAATGTCAGGAACACGCCCCTTTTTGGAGAACACGCACCATTTTCCCAGCAGCCACACCCCTTTTTCGGGTTTTCTTAGCAAAATGGAGAGTTAGTCGGGGTTTTTTCAATTCTGGCGCAAATTCTGGCGCAGAATTTCTGGCACAATGTGACAGAATCTGGCGCACAACCCGACAAAACATGTCGGGCTTGCAATAGTAAATGAGGGCCAATGTGTGTGAGTCTGTGTATCTTTTGACAAAGAGCGCATGCGCTCAAAATGCGTCAAGTGTGGTCTTCTGTGTTGTAAAGCTGTTGCAAGATTTTATCTCACAAGATTTAGAAATAAAGTCGTTGTTCTTTTGAAACTGCTGGATTACCTTGTGTCTGTCGCTATTAAAATCAATGCTGCACTGCGGCACAATGACAGAGCCTGGTAATTGGAATGAGCAAACTTTAATTCCTTTTTTGAGGACCCATTGGAAGGCAAGTCTGGTACCAGCAGCCACGGTAATTCCAACTCCAATAGTGTATAATTGCTGCAGTGTAAACTATGGAAAAGCTCCTAGTTGTATTTTAAAATCGAGCTGGCAGTCAGCCGCGAGGCCAGCTACCGTCTGTCCAAGCCCCTGCCTCTAAGCGCACCCCCATGCTCATGACTGAGTGTTCACTTGAAAAGGGAGGGACTGCAGTACCAGCAACTTGGACAGGAACACATTCAGCTTCTGTGCTGTTGGATGAGTGGGCGTATACTACAATAAGTTTTATTTCTTAAAATCGAGCTGGCAGTCCACTGCAAGGCCAGCTACTGTCTGTCCCAGCCCCTGCCTCTCAGCCCCCCCCTCATGGTCATGACTGAGTGTCCCTGGTGCCTGAAGTGTTTACTTTGAAAAAATACTGTCAAACTACAAGATCAATATAACAAGATCACATGGTGGCACAATGACAGAGCCTAAAGGTGGCAGCAGCACGACAAGACCATAAGGCAGCACTATGATAGAGCCTTGATGTGGCAGCAGTATGAGGAGACCATATGACGGCACAATGATACAGTCTGGAGGTGGCAGCAGCCTATGTAGGCCACAGAATGGCACAATTTTGAGTAGTGTGTCAGTTTGTACTCCTTCTCAGTGGTGCAGGCCTGACCCAGGAGGGCTACTGGGTAGATCCTGCTGGTATCAAGCCCTGCACATATAAGTAAGCACGGTTAGTACTGTGAAACTGCATATCAAACTTTGAATGTTTCATCTAATCAGTTATGGTTTAATTTTCTAGCTCTACCTGTTTCTTTGGATTCTTGTGGTAATACCAGAGATAACATATGAGGACTAGCTATGATCAAATTTCTGTTTCAATTATTGTTTATTATTGTTAAGGTGATCAAAAATGAATAAGCATACAAAACATATAGCGTCAGCAGTACACATTATGCCAACTGTGAGGAATTGTAAACTTCAACAAGTAAATAGCAATATATTAAGCATAAGTCTGAAAGGTTCAGATCGCAAAGTCACAAATCAGTTGTGGCTTCCCATTAAGGGATTCCTATGAAGGTTTCTCCGCTTGAACAAGAGACACAAGATGAGCCTTTGGAAGGAGCCAAAGCTACTTGAATCAACCAGTATATGATCAGACAAATTAGCCCGGTGACACCGGGTTTTAAACAATACAAAGACAGACACACAAGGGGAAACAGCACAAGGAATGAAACAGGGGAGGGAGAATAGTTCCAGTAGGAGAAAAAGAAAGGAAGGTAAGAGGAGAAAAGAACAGAGACAGAAACTTCAAGAAGGATTACCCAGATAGTCCCCCCAAGGTTGCCAGGTAACCTCAAACGACTGTTGGGAATCATTTAAAAAGCTCGTCAATTTGTCATTAGCCATTATCCAATTTAACTTGGGGCGTATCAGCTGAAATTGTATAGAACTTGATTTCCAATTAGTCGCTATGGCTATCTTAGCAGCTAGAAAGATGTAAGAAATAAGTACGCGTAGTCCCTTTGAGATATTCGGGATTGGGGCATTTAGTAGAGCTTGCTCCGGGGATTTCACGAGGTTTACACGTTACCGACAAAATAAAATAAAAGACCCGTATCCAAAAGCGTTTTACACGTGGGCCAAATATGAAACATAGTTCCCATCTGCTGGCAATTACAGAAGCATAATGGAGAAGCTGTGGGGTACATTTTAGCTATTCTAGTAGGGACCAAGTACCATCGAAGGAGCACTTTCCAGCCCGCTTCCTGCAAGGATGTGTTAATGGAGAGTTTGAAGTTGACAGAGGCGCTAAGGATCCAATCTTTCAATTCAATTTCCTTCCCCAGGTCCTTCTCCCAGGCAATCATGTACTGCAATTTGGTGGGGGAAGACAATAAGGTATCATAGATAGTGGAAATAATGCCCCGGCTATCGGAAGCTCTCAGGCACAATGATTCATAAGAGGTGCGGGAAGTTATATCCGTCCCCGTCTTCTTAAGATCCGACAAGAAATGAGCAATTTGATTGTAGCGGAATAATTCTGAATCGGGTAGCTTATAGAAGGCGCGGAAGTAGGCAATTGGTTTGATACCTAATCTATCAATAAAGTCACCTATGCGAAACAATCCCTTATTCGTCCACCAAGAGAAAGACAGCGAGACCATGCCAGGAGGAAATTTTGGATTACACAATAGTGTCGCCACGGGGTATGGATTGATTGTAGAGAGAATCTATTGCGAAGGCTATCCCATAATTGTAGCGATTGCGATAAAATAGGAGAGAGGATTAAGGGCCTTTCCTGGCTGGGAGCCAATGTAAAAGTGATATAGGGACGGTGGGTGCAGCTAACTGTTCAATAGAAACCCATTGGGGGCTACAGTGGTGTATGTGAAACTGGGTAAGCTGACCCAGCCTCGCTGCTTGATAATATTTCTTCAGGTTTGGGACCCCTAAGCCCCCCTGAGAATGGGAAGTAAATAGCATCCTACGTGCAATGATGAAATTTAATGAAAATTTTTATCTGTCTGATTAGCCTAATTTTCAGAAAATTTTTTGTTAGATCCGAATTTATTTTGGTCGAATAGCTATACAAAAACTGACATGAGCCATTGGAGACAAAAGGGTTGCAGAATGACACAGCTGGCAGCAGCATGAGGAGACCATAGGGCGGCACTATGATAGAGCTTGGATGTGGCAGCAGTATGAAGAGACCATATGACGGCACAATGACACAGTCTGGAGGTGGCGGCAGCCTATATAGGCTGCAGAGCGGCACAATTCTAGAGTAGTGTGGGAGTTTGTACTCGTCTCAGTGGTGCAAGCCTGACCGGGAGGGCTACTGGGTAGATCCTGCTGGTTTCAAATGCTTGTCGAAAATATCAAGCCATGCACGTGTATAATGCTCCATGGGGTGTGAACCCTCTGTGTCACTTACCAAGTTCTTTTAGTTGGAGGAGTAGCAGCTCCAAACAGCAATAGAATGGCCAGGCAGTCCGAATCAATCCAATAGAGGCAAAACAGGAACAGAGGATAAAGCAGGAACGAAGTCAGGAACTAGCCGAGGTCAATAAACCAGATACAGCTGGTCAGATAGCAGGTGCCTTTGCTCAAAGTATAAACACTAGAAGATCAGGCAAAGACTGGAAGTTCAGAGGCTCCTTATATGGCAGGGCAGGTGTGTGACTGGAGTGAGGGCTGGATCATGGGCGTGCATGGATCTTCAGAGCAACTGACCCAATGAGACTTCTGCTGGAAGCATCAGAACAGGAGCAGATGCAGAAGTCACAGTTCTCAGTCGGCAGCGAGAAAGCGGAGTCGTGCGTGCTGCACATCCCCAGGAGACGGTGGATCGAGGTACATGTTGGCGGATGCCAAACGCCGATGTTGCAACGTGTAAGTAAGTACGGCTGGTACTGCAGAACTGCGTATTAAACTTTAAATGTTTCATTTAATCAGGTATGGTTTAATTTTTTCACTCCAACCTGTTTCTTTGGATTCTTGTGGTAATTCCTTAGATAACATATAAGGACTAGCAATGATCGAATTTTATTAAAAATTTCATTTGTACCATTAGCAGAATTTTCAGAAATAATGTAGTTTGATATGATTTTATTTGGGTCGAAAAGATATAAAAAACAACTGACAACTTGGGGAGACCAAATGGCGGCAGAATGACACAGCCTGGAGGTGACAGCAGCAGTCGCATTAATTCCAGCTCCAATAGTGTATAATTAGTACTGCAAGATCAATATAACAGCGATATCACAAGGTGGCACAATGACAGAGTCTAGAGGTGGCAGCAGCAGTCACAGTAATTTCAGCTCCAATAGTGTGTAATTACCACTACAAGATCAATATAACAAGGATATTACATGGCGCACAATGACAGAGCCTAGAGGTGGCAGCAGCCTGACGAGACCATAGGGCCTCAATTGAAAAGATTAAAGATATTTTTTTTAATGTAAATTGAAGATTTTAAATAGATGATAAACATAAAAAATTTAATTTAATGTGCCAGCAGCATTAGAAGACCACATGACAGCAGAATGACATAGCCTGGAGGTGGCGGAAGCATTAGGAGATGTGATAGTGGCTGAATGACACAGCATGGAGGTGGCGGCAGCATGAGGAGACCATATAGTGGCTGAATGACACTGCCTGGAGGTGGCGGAAGCTTGAGGAGACCACATAGTGGCTGAATAACACAGCGTGGAGGTGGCAGCAGCATGAGGAGACCATACAGTGGCTTAATGACACAGCCAGTGTTTTCAGGTGGAAATAGGGAGAGGTTCCTGTGTGGGGATGCCCTTTTTAGGGAGAGTAGCACTTCCCAAAAAGGGAATTAATAGGGCAAGAGTAGGGCATTACTGGGGAAGTTTTTACCCCCACCTGCTACAATGGACCATACGTTGTTCCCTTCCACCTTTTAGAGGTATTTGTAGCACATCAATACTTGGTGGTGTAGGAGGCACATGGTGTTTTTTGCACACCTTTCCTTTTGTTTGATTTAAAAAAAACTTTTTGGGTCCATATATTTTATCCTAAGAAAAGTTACATTTTAGCTAATGCTTATCCTCAATACTTACTTGTGGTCTGATGCGGATGAATTTCTGTAACAGGGGAGCAGCACCTTAAATATTTTTTGCAGTATCCCTACTCTACTCTGATGCATTAAGCATTGGTGGGTGGAAATCCTGGCTGATCCAAGCCTGATTCATGTTGACAAAGGTCAGTCTCTCCACACATTTGGTGGACAGACAAGTTCTCATTGGGATTACTATGGCCCCCAGCGGCCCTAAACACCCGCTGTGATGGCACACTACTGGCCAGGCAGGACAGCTTTTCCTGGGCAAACTCTGCTAGTTGCTGCCACATATCAAGTTTGCCTGCCCAGAAGTCCAGTGGATCTTCAAAGTGTGTTGGCAGGGTCATTTCAAGGTATGCCACCACCTGCTGGTTCAGGTCCTGCTCCAGGTCTACCTTCTGCTAATGAGTTGCTTCACTATGTGTGTGAAGAAAGCTACTCATCAGCGAGTGTAGACTCAGGCTGCTGCTGATGGAGTTGGTACTGCTCCTGCCATCCCACTCCTCCCCAGCCATGGCAGTGGAATGTGAACACAGAGGGCCCCCAAGTCAGGTCTGGACGATGGAGCAGATAGCCATCGGCCAACTGACTACATAGGATGCCTCTGTAGTAGGTCACTTTGTCCTCCCTCTCAGTGGGTGTAAAAAAACGGCCCCTATTTTGTGGCAGTAGCGAGGGTCCAATAAGGTGGAGACCCAGAAGTCATCCCGTTGCTGAATAGTGACAATATGGTGGTCACTACGCAAGCAAGTGAGCATGCATCGTGCCATTTGTGCAATTGACTCAGAGGGACTAAATGCCTCCATCTCCACTGCATACTGCCACGGTGTGTCTGGGTCCTCGGTCTCATCTTCCTTATCATTCCGTAGCTCCACAGGCTGCACCTGCTTCTCCTTTCCTGTCAGATGACTATAAAAACCACCCCTTTTGTGTATGTACAGTACGTACAGTTTACACTTATGAGAGGAAGGACAATACGCTTTGCTTAAAACTGTATTAGGCTACAAAAACAAGTGTGTAGCTTTGGCTGGCCTTTCCCAGTAACTAGACACAAATTAGTTTAACAGAAAAAAAAACGTACACCACGTATGTTTACATACAGTTTACACTTATGAGAGGAGGATAATACGCTCCGCTACAAACTGTATTAAGCTACAAAAACAAGTGTGTAGCTTTAGCTGGCCTTTCACAGTCATTAGGCCCAAATTAGTTTGTCAGGAAATTAAAACATACACCACATAGGTTTAAGTACAGTTAACACTTATGAGAGGAGGACTATATGCTCCGCTACGTTTAAAACTGTATTTGGCTACAAAAACAAGTGTGTAGCTTTGACTGGCTTTTCACAACAACTAGGCCCTTATGACTTTAACAGGAACAAAATTGTACACCACTTAGGTGTACGTACAGTTTACACTTATGGGAGGAGGACAATATGCTCCACTTAAAACTGTATTAGGCTACAAAAACAAGTGTGTAGCTTTGGCTGGCCTTTCACAGTAACTAGGCCCAAATTAGTTTAACACTAAAAAAAAAACGTACACCACGTAGTTGCACATACAGTTTACACTTATGAATAGAGGACAATATGCTCCGCTACAAACTGTATTAGGCAACAAATATAAGTGTGTAGCTTTGGATGGCCTTTCACAGTAAGTAGGCCCAAATTAGTTTGACAGGAAAAAAATCGTACACCACCTATGTACTCACAGGTTACACTTATGAGAGGACAATATGCTTCGCTACGCAACCTGTATTAGGCACTAAAGGCAGGTGACTGACTTTTAGTGCACTGCTCAGCCTAACTGTCCCCTATTAGCTTTAGAGTTGTTGTACACCCCAGTGCAGAAGTACAGAGCCGCTGTGTAGTACACCCAAAAGTGTACTTTCTCTCTCTCTCCTTCCTGTCAGTGCTTTGCAGTGAATCGCTGCTGTAAAGCTGTTTTGCTTTTTACTTTTTTTAAACTGTACATTTTTATTAGGGTTTTACAGAAATAGGGAGGAAAAAATAGTCAAACAAAGCAGGGGAGTAAAGACCCCCCTGCACCAATGACCACCAAATAGCCAACCATAAACATGATAATACAATAGAACAAATCTCGTTCAGGCACCATAAACATGATAATACAATAGAGCAAATCTTGTTCAGGCATATGAAAGTATGGAGAGGCAATAAAAGTAATTTCAATCAAATATACATCAAGGAAGGAGACCACAAAGGGAGGGGAGGAGGTGGGAGGGGGAAAGGAAAAACAAAAGGGCAGACCAACAACTTGAAAAAAGAAGACAATAGGGAAGAAAAATCATAAAAGGGATAGATAAAGATAGAAAGGAAAATGGAGCAAGAGGAAGGAAGATCACGGAGGCTGCCTATTAGCGAATCTATCCCATGGACAAAGACATTGGGATGGTGTTGTTCAAAGAGGTGGTAAGAGATTTAAGGGAGCGAATCTCATGCACCCGAGCTGTGAGCTCGTCCCCCAACGAAGGAAGGGTCTGTTTCCAATGGGAAAGTCCATAGGGTCAAGGGGAACCAAAACACCTAAAACTGCATGGACTAGTCTCCTGAGCCCAATAAGTAACTCTCAATGGACAGGACCAGAATATATGGAAGACAGTGCCCAGACCCACACTACACCGCCAGCACTGGGGAGGAATGTCAGAGTTCAACTTGTTAAGTAGGACCGGTGTGTGATACCACCCCATGAGCATCTTATATTGCATCTCTTTGTAGGCCGTGCAAATGGAAGCCTTAAAGGCTCGCTCCCAAACTATCTGCCATTGAGGGATAGAGATAGTAGTGTTAAGAGCCTCTTCCCAATGGCACATATAGTGATGGGAAGGAGGAGGGCGATCTGGAGGGGACAACAAGAAGGAGTTAATACTAGAGAGTAGTCCATTCGTCTGAGGACAACCCCTACATAACCGCTCAAAACCTGTGGGTAAAGAAACGGTCAGTAAGCCCTGTCTGGAGGACAAGTAATGGCGAAGTTGTATATAGTGGACTTCAGAGGAAGGGAGACTCCAGCGAGCCACCAGCTGATCAAAGGGCAAGGGTGAGCGTGTAAGGGAATCAACCACATCGGCCCAGCAAAAAAGACCCCTGGAGCCCCATTCCCTAACCATGCAAAAGGACAAGCCAGGAGAGAAATCAGGGTGATAGAGTAAAGATTGCAAGGGGGAGAAAGAGGAAAGAAGTCTAAACCGGAAAACGATATTGGTCCCAAAAGAGGGTTTAAAGGGGAAGGGAGCGAAAAACGTCCACAGGAGGGAGTTAGGATGAATAGGGACCAGCCACAATTTCTCCAACTCCATCCACTTACTGTAGGCATGGTAAGTAGACCAAGCTACTAGGTAGCGTAAATGATCCGCCCAATAATATTTAGCCACGTCTGGAACTTACTAGCTAGCATGACCGACATAGGGAGCCGATGTCGCTTATCATCCCATATAAACCAGAAAATAGTCGACTGAAAAGAGCGTATCACAGCTAAGGGGACCAGTACCGGTAGCGTCTCAAAAAAATAAAGCAGTTTAGGGAGGATAGTCATCTTCACCGCTGCAATACAACCAAAAAAGGAGATGTATTGAGACCTCCATTTTTCCATCAATCACAAAAAAGATGAGGAAAGTTAACAGAATACAAAGAGGAATAACAAGGGGAAAGTGACACACCCAAGTACTTTATAGCAGAGCAGGGACCATTTAAAGGAGTAATTAGCCCAAAGTAGAGAAATCATGGAAGAAGGAAGGTTAAGAGGCATAGCTTTAGAGAGATTAATCTTATAGCCGGAAACGAGACCATAGGTACGCAAGAGTTTATACAAATAAGGCAGAGACAGGAGGGGATTGGTGAGGGTAAGCAGGACATCATCAGCAAAAAGACAGATCTTGAAATCTCTACCATGAAGGGCCACACCAGAAATGTCTGGATCCCCTCGGATCAGTGCAGCAAGTGGTTCTATGCATAAAGCAAAGATGAAGGGGAATAGCGGGCAACCCTGCCTAGTACCATTATAAATGGGAATGGTCGGGGAAGAAGCATGAGGGAGTTTAAGAGAGGCAATGGGAGAGGAGTAGAGACCCCACAGTGCAAGAAGAAAATCACCGGAGATACCGAACTTTTGAAGGGTGCAAACATAAATGGCCAACCCAGCCTATCAAAGGCCTTTTTGGTGTCTAAGCTCAGAATCAAAGCCCATCAAAGCCTATTCTGATCTCCAATTGACTACATCTATTAGATCCACCACCCTTCTCGTGTTGTCACCACCTTGTCGACAAGGAATAAAGCCAACCTGATCCTTGTGTATGATGGTAGGCATAAAGCAGCAAAGGTGGTTTGCCAAAACCTTGAAGAACAGCTTTAAGTCAGAATTGAGAAGTGCTATGGGTTGGTAGCTGGAGCAATCATGAGGATTCTTGTTAGGGATCAGGGTAATCAAGGAAAGAAGAAATGACTGCGGAATACCCTCCCCTCCCAAGAAAGAGTTAAACAGAGGGACCAGCTTAGGAAGGAGAATAGAACAATATATTTTATAGTACAGGTAAGTGAAGCCACCAGGGCCCAGGGAGCGCCCTGCAGGGAGGGTCTTGAGAACTTCTGAAAGCTCTTCAAGAGTTATAGGGGCATTCAAAGTCTCTCAATCAGATGCTGAAAGAGCCGGAAGGCTACATCGAGAGAAAAAAGGAATCAAGCACTGCGAAACGGGTTATCTGAGCTCTAAGTTCCTGGGAGTGAGCCATAGCATCACGTGTCAATCTAGAACCCAAAGCAATACAGTGGCCTCTAACCACCACTTTATGGGCCTTCCATTACACCGCTGGAGAAGACACATAGCCTTCATTATAGGCAAAATACTCAATTATGCTCGCCTGGATCGAGTCCCAGGAAGGAGGGGATTTAATCAGGGAATCATTGAGGCGCCAGTGACAGTGGCGTAAAGAAGAGGAAAAAGGAGAGAGAGAAAGACAGAGCTATGGTCAGATCAGGAAATAGGTTCCAGAGAAGCATATGAAAGCATACGGACCATAGGAAGGTTACGAAAAAAATAATCAATACAAGTATGGAGTTTGTGAGGGTGAGAGTAAAAGGTAAAAGAACTATCAGAAGGGTGGTTAATGCGCCAGAGGTCATAAAGCACCCCCGAAAGTATCAAACGCCGAAAAAGCGTGGACAAGCGCAGCTGGGGAGGGGACAGCAGTGTATCTGTATTAGAATGGCGATCTACAGAGGGGGAGAAAACTAATTTGAAATCACCCCCTAAGAGCCATGCAGAGGAGGGGTATTTATGTAAGACAAGATCCGACGCAAAAAGGGGATTTGAGAAGTATTGGGAGCATACACATTTCAAAGAACTAACTGCTTACCTCCTAAGGAGTCTGCAACAATAACAAACCTACCCCTCGGGTCTGTGTAGGAAGAGGAAACTTGTAGACGGCAGGATCTAGAGATTAAGATAGCAACCCCCGATACTTTCCTATCTGCAAAGGCTGAAAATACCTGAGGGTAGAGGTGATGGAGAAAGTGGAAAGTACCTGTCTTGTCAAAGTGTGTCTCCTGGAGATGAATAATATCAGCCTTCAGGGCTACCAACTCTCTCTGAAGCAAACGCCATTTAGTTGGGGGGTTAAGGCCCTTTACATTCAAGGAGACACACTTAGCCATGAGAGGGCAGGATAGGGAAATAATGCATATGTGCCATGATACTAACTCAGACCAGCGAGGGTGCCTTGAGAAGTCAGGGGAGGAAAGTGGAGCCAGGAGAACCACTGCAACAGCCATCCAGACCTAAGAAAAAGAGAAACCAGCAGAAAAAAGACAAGAGGAGGGAGCAGAAGACAGATAGACAGGGACACAGGGAAGGTTATAGAAAGGAAAAGCAACCATAGAAAACAGAGAGCGGGACAACATGGTTAAGAGCAACAGAGGAGGGCAAGAAACTATCCAAAAAATACACAGGGGGAAACACTAAAGGGAAACATAACCATAAATGAACCAATGGCTCGTAAAAAATTAAAAGTCCTACTAACAATCCTTCAATTGCAGTGGCCTCAGAGGGGGAAGTAGAAGAATGCATCAGAAGGGAAAACCCAACACTATCAGGGTCCCACCCCGAGCCCAGGCAAGAAAGGGAGAAGCCCTAGAATTATAATCAGGTGTCACAGTCATAGCAGGTACATTAGAAACGTAATAAAGTAAACAGTAAGCATAATATAATGAGGAAGGTAAATGGAGACATAGTCCCTGGGAAGTACAATACAGAAACAGCATAAGTCCCAGAGGAACCCCTCAAGGGGGGTCGGAGAGGGAGCCCTGGAGGCCTGGGGACCAGCTTTCGACCAGTTCTGGAGCGTTTGCTCCGGACAGGTTGCCACAAAACAGGCAGGGGAGGTGATGGAGGGGTCAGGCCCCAGTCTGTGAGCTGAGCGCCAGGTAGGTCCAGGGCATCACAAAACTCCGCCAGGTCAGCAAAGGAGCAGAGTACAGCAGAACATCCATCCCGACGTGCTTGAAGGGTGAAAGGGAAAGACCACATGTAAAGGATTTGGGCAGAACGCAGAGCCGACAGCAGAGGTTGTAACATCCGTCTCTTGGGCAAGGTGATCCAAGAGAGGTCTTGAAACAGTTGGATGGGGGCTCCATCAAAGTAAAAGTGCTTGAGGGAACGCAGTTTTGCCATAATCCACTCCTTCAGTTGGAAATCAGCAACACAGCAGATAACATCTCTAGGAGGGCCATTGGTAGGGTAAGGGCTGAGAGCTCTGTGAGCCTGATCCAGCTTGATCTTGTGAGATGGGGGCTCACCCAAAATCATGCTGAATATAGCTTCCAACGTGATGTGCAGGTCCTCTGCCTGAGTGGCCTCTGGGAGCCCACGGACCCTAATGTTGTTACGCCTGCCCCTATTGTCCAAGTCCTCCACATGGTTATGCAGGTCACCAAGAAAATCAGATTGAGCGGCAATAGTGTGATGAAGTTGAGCAATGTATGATCTGGTAGAGTCATGGGCTTCCTCCAGACCCTGCACCCTGTCCGAAACATGTTGTAGGTCCTGGCGGAGCATAGCGATTTCAGCTCGGCAAGTGTCCTCGACCTCTGAAATAAGCGCCCTGAAATCCTCTTCAGTAGAAATTTGGGAGAAGAGTTGGCTGAGGTCTGGAGGAACCGGAGTGGTAGCAGGGACCCCAGAACACTCCAGGTTGGAGTCCAGACAGGAGTCCCAGCATGAGGTAACAGGGGCAGAGCGGATGGCTCCGAAGGTCTGTGAGATTGTAGATGGACCCTGCATAGATACCGCCCTTAGGGCTCCAGTGGCAGGCTTTGTGGCAGACATCTGTCTCTGGGGTTTAGGAGATGCACAGAAGGGGGAAATTTGTGCCCCAGAGGAGATACCTGGTAGAGGGGTTGGAGGATGGGTCAGCACAGCAGGACAGTCATCAGGGGTCCCAGGGGAGAACACAGAGGGCTTAATGTGTTGGCTGAAGGAGGCAGAGTGGTCAGGAGAAGGAGAAGTCCTGGAGGGAGAGTGTGGGTCCTGCACCAGCGCTGCCCAAGATGGCCGCCCGCTCCTAGATGTAAGGGGAGCCGGAGGGCCTAGCAAGGCCTGAGGCGGGGATGGAGGTGAGCTATGCCCAGGTGAGGTAGGGGCTAAAGACTCACTCACCAGGTTCCTGTCTCCAGGAGGAGAGAAGTTCAGCTCTCCGTTGAGCAGGGATAAGGTGCAGTACTCTCCAGAGTCAGGCCTGAGGAGGAAGCACTGGAGGACCCCAAAGATGGCAGCCGCGAGGCAGCGCGGCCTCGTGGGATGGAGTCCGGGGTAGAAGCCATCGGCAGCTGCAGCAGCAGAGGGCCCCACCGGACCGCAGTGGACCTTGTCAGCGAGGCATTGCTGGAGGCAGTCTTTGCTGCTGCGGCTCCCACAGGACGTGAGCGGAGGCAGCACACAGGGCCTGGTGAGTCAGGTGGGGAGCCCGGGGACAAAGAAGGAGGTGGACGGAGGAACTGTGCGATGCTCCCAGGAGGGAAAAATGGGTCAGAGACAGCGGGTGGGTGCCTCCATCTACACCTGGTGCCTTTCCTCATTAGGTGCTGGCTAATGGAGCTAATTATAGCTGGTTTAAGGCCACGAGGAGTGGGAGCACAGGAATCAGACAGCCATCTTCATCCACGGCAAGCCACGCCCCTGTAAAGCTGTTTTTCTGTGCAACACACACACTGCTCTCTCTCTCACACTGCTCTCTTTCTGCAATAAAATGCTCTCTCTGCAATAAAACGCTGAAATGCCTGTCTGCCAATTATAAAGGGCTGTGACATCACAGGGCTGGCTGGCTGCTGATAGGCTGCATGCTGCATGTGATTCAGGGTGAACCCGCCTTCCCAGAGTTCCTTGCCCCATGTCCTCACATGTGGAGCCGCCAATTTAGATGCCCTGGAGCCTTGACTGCACTAAATGGAGTTTAATGAAGCGATTTGTTTTATCGAATCACGGCGATATTCAGATTCACTACAAATCAAATTTTTCATGAAATTCGTGACAAATTCGGATTCGTCAGATTCGATTAGCTCATCCCTATTCAGAACCTTTACTCATTAAAGCACCTTTGGCAGCCACAAATCTTTTACAGAATAAAAGCATTGGCATTGACATTAGTAGGTGCACAGTTCACATTTACTGTAGCTGGGCCACTGATGTATAGTAATTCTAAAAGTGTCACGTTGGCAATAATGTTTCATTGAAAGCTAAATGTGGAGAAGTGTCTCGCCCCATAGGTGGACTACAGTACCAAGACAAATGATCAATTATTTGTTTTGGAAGAAAGACAGCTTACAGGCAACCCAATTAAAATGTACAAATATATGAATGTACAGTACAGAGATCTTTCGATGAGATCTTTCATACCTAGGCCTATAACCATGAAAGGGGCATCCTCTACATCTAGAGGAAAGAAGGCTTCACGATTATCTTAAATGGTAATTCTTTACTATAAGAACACTATGATGCTCTAATGATAAAGAAGGGCTTACATGTCTTTCTTGAATAACAACTTATGCTTACTAGGTTTCTGGAGATCCAGTAGCATTGCTTTGTGTGTGGTGGGGGGAGGGAGGGCATGGTGGATTTGCAGGGAGGCAATTGATTGATGACAATTTATGCACTTTTTGAGCCTGACACAATTGACATATGTAAATCTAGCCTAAATAAAGTTGGGATAGAGATTATATGGAGAAGGGTTTGGAATCAGATGGGAGGGGTAGTCTGGTGTCCTCTGGTGGTACACTATTAAAGATGGTGAAATGCACTATATATTTTATAGTGCAACGCTTCTACGCCTCTAGTATGATCCACTGATGGTTCACTAGAAACCATGGGTGGTAAGGTGGTGGTGCACTTTAAAGGATGGGGGTAAGGGGCCCTTGATATACTATAACATTTTGAGGGTGAGTGGCCCTGGGTGCACTATGAAGAATAAAGTTCCCGGCGAACTTAGCATGTTCGCTTTCGCATCGCCGGGCGAACATATGTGAAGTTCGATTTTCCCCCTATACTTTAACATTGCGGTAAACTTTGACCCTGTGAGTCAGAGTCAGCAGACACATTACAGCCAATCAGCAGCAGTCCCTCCCTTCCAGACCCTCCTACCTCCTGTACGGACGCCATTTTACCTTCATTCGGCATGCTGCAGGCTTAGGAAGTGGAGGGACAGAGAAGCTGCTCCTGCTGTAATAGGGAAAGCGATAGCTAGGTTGCTGCTAGGTGGTGTATTCAGGGTCCACTTTACTCCTATAGCACTAGTGTAACATCTGCTTTAAGGACAGCACCCAAAAAAGCCCTTTTTAGGGCTCAAATATCAGTCTGTGTGTCTTGCAACAGCTGGAGGCACCCTGATTAGGAGGGAACTGCTGGTTAAAAGGGGTACTCCAGTGTAAAACTTAAGTTCCTTCAAGCAACTAACTACAGTATTTAAAGGGCTATAAGTTCAGTCCGTGTGTCTTGCAACAGCTGGAGGCACCCTGGTTGGGAGGGGACTGCTGGTTAAAAGGGGTACTCCAGTATAAAACTTAATTTCCTTCAAGCAACTAACTACAGTATTAAAAGGGCCATAAGTTCAGTCCGTGTGTCTTGCAACTGCTGGAGGCACCCTGGTTGGGGACCTCTGCTTAAAAGGGGAACTCCGCTGGCAACCTTTTTTGCTCATTGCCACACTAGTGCAAATCACATTTGGTTTGACAGTTGTTCAAAAAAAAAAAAAAAACTTTTTTGGCTGTGAAATAAAACCAGTGCTGCCTAAAGGGGGGCTCTGACTATGTGCTGCCTAAAGGGGGGCTCTAACTATGTGTTGCCTAATATGGGGGAAACTATGTGCTGCCTAAAGGGGGGATCTAACTATGTGATGCCTAAAGGGGGGCTCTAACTATGTGCTGCCTAAATGGGCCTCTATGTGCTGCCTAAAGGGAGGCTCTAACTATGTGCTGCCTAATATGGGGGAATCTATGTGCTGCCTAAAGGGGGGATCTAACTATGTGATGCCTAAAGGGGGGCTCTGACTATGTGCTGCCTAAAGGGGGGCTCTAACTATGTGTTGCCTAATATGGGGGAAACTATGTGCTGCCTAAAGGGGGGATCTAACTATGTGATGCCTAAAGGGGGGCTCTAACTATGTGCTGCCTAATATGGGGGAATCTATGTGCTGCCTAAAGGGGGGATCTAACTATGTGATGCCTAAAAGGGGGCTCTATGTGCTGCCTAAAGGGGGCTAAAGCACGTTATTCCAAAGAATTTAGGAATGTTAGGGGATTTATGCCCTTTATGGATTAAAACCAGACTCTGCATCAACTATGTAATTTTCCATGGGAGTTTTGCCATGGATCCCCCTCCGGCACGCCACAGTCCAGGTATTAGTCCCCTTGAAACAACTTTTAAATCACTATTGTGGACAGAAAGAGTCCCTGTGGGTTTTAAAATTCGCCTGCCCATTGAAGTCAATGGCGGCTCGCCTGGTTCGCGAATATTTGCAGAAGTTCGCGTTCGCCGTTGGCGAACCGAAAATTTTATGTTTGCGACATCACTACTCCTCACCACACTTAGTTAATAGCGCACCCAGGGCCCCACACTCTCCATCCTTGAGTGTGAGGTGGTGGTGTACTATAAAGGATGGGGGTGAGGGTGCAGTGGTGCACTATAAAAGTGGCATTACTTACTACTAGTGTTGCTCACGAATATTCGCAATTCGAATATTATTCGCGAATATCGCATATTCGCGAATTCGCGAATTTCGCGAATATAGCGCTATATATTCGTAATTACGAATATTCGTTTTTTTTTTTTTATTTTTTTTTTTCACAGTACACATCACAGTGATCATCCCTCTCTGCTTCCAGCTTGTGTGGTGTAAAGAAGGCTGTAATACTACTGTGTGAGACTGGCGCCCGAAAATTCGCATATGCGAAAATTAGCATATGCTAATTTTCGCATATGCGAATGTTCACATATGCGAAAATAAAACGAGAATATAACGAATATGCGAATATTCGCGAATATATGACGAATATTCGTCCATATATTCGCGAATATTCGCGAATTCGAATATGGCCTATGCCGCTCAACACTACTTACTACCAGATGAAATAACCCACCGGGGCTCGCAGTGATCTAATAGTAGCTATACAGGGGATTACTAGCCCTGGTGGATCGTTTCAGCCCTGTTGTTATCTTATTAATATGATCTTTGTGGACACTAATATGACTTCTGTAGGGACTGATTATTAACACCTATAGAGGTCACATCACTAGGGCTAGTTGTAAACAAGGAAAGTTAGGTTACATTTGCATCAAGAAAGTGCTGTACGCCACACACAAAGAATACCATCAAAAAGCTGTTCTGGCACACACAACGGTGTCATGTGCCCATAAAGATGAATAGAACAAATGTATTTCATGTGTGACTATGTTCGGCCTGCTTTCCTGCAGTATATATTCTGCCACACTATTCTGTCCCACTGCAGGGAAGCAGACTGAGCATATTCACACATGAAATACATGAATTTATTAGTGTTGCTATAGAGTCAGGGGATGGCTACCATAGAGAAGGGCCAAATGACAATGTATAGTCCTCTGGAGAAGTTGTTATTTTGGTCTGTGTTGCACGGAGTAAAAAAGGAACATCTGTGAGTCACTGGATTTATAGAGGGTCTCTCACTTTTCCTGACATATGATGTAGTATATTCTCATATTGTTGCTAAATTGGTTTGTGAAATTGAGCTGTGCACTTGTCCCTGACTGAAAAAAGCAACGTATTTCCTTGAGCACATGTGTACGTATGTCTGTGATCCACATTCATTTGCTTACATATATTGATGGTGTGGTTTACATGGAGTGGTGAGGGGTGTGAAGAAGTAAAGCAAAATTACTGCAGCATGCATTGTGGACTGCTATTTTTCTGTAATATGTCTGGGGCCATCATAATGCCCCAACAGGTGTGGATCCATAGTACCACTTACCAGTTTGGCTTCAGGCCAAATTAGGAAGCAGTATCTAAGTATTCCCCTTGTTTTAACCCTTCATCCAGCTCCAGGATGTAGAAGTTGGGCTTTACCTGCAGGAGAAATTCCCATACTCTACCACAAGAGTGGTCCCGGTTAAGTGGCAACTGGGTAAACAGGCAGGAGGGGCAAGCTGATGCTGTAGATGGTATTAGCGCAGCAAATAGAGTCTGAGGCCCCATTTTGAGAAACCTTGGCATTGGTGTGCGGGCTCTGGTATGTCCTTCATATAAGGATACACTGGTGAATGTCTCAATTTTAACATCAGTGTTGAGGGATAGCCATATTTTCAAGGCAGCATTAAGGTAGCACCTGTGAGGCTATGCACCCTTATTAGCCAACTCAGGTGGGGCTTGCAACTTGCCTCCCTCCCCCCATTGCATGTGTGCTCAGTCACGCTGGAGGGTATCTGGGAGGAAGTTGTGAGTTGACCGAATGCTGCCGTAATTGCCCACTGGCCCCTGTTTTGCTTATCAAGCACAGTTAGGATTGGCGTAGGTTCCGCGCCATTTTGAGAAACCTTGGCGTTGGTATGCGGGCTCTGGTGTCCTTCATATAAGGATACACTGGCGAATGTCTCAATTGTAACATCAGTGTTGAGGGATAGCCAATGTCATTGCATACATCTACCACAGTAGTGCACCCATATTCCTGTATTGTATTATTCTTATACCGTTTATCTGGTGTAGGATTCTATTATGGCACTTGTAGTCCGCTGCAGGAATCCTCCATTGTATGCATTTTTATGCTGGGAATTGCCACTAGCAACGGACTACAAGGGCAGGATATGCTCCCCCAGTATAAATGCACAACCGCATTTGGGGTTGAGCACCTCCAGCCATTAGAGACCAAGTTTTTTATTAAAATTTTATACTTGGAGGTGTGTAAACTCCAAAATTAATGCGCCTTGAATATCTTCAAGGCAGCATTAAGGTAGCACCTGTGAGGCTATGCACCCTTATTAGCCAACTCAGGTGGGGCTTGCAACTTGCCTCCCTCCCCCATTGCATGTGTGCTCAGTCACGCTGGAGGGTATCTGCGAGGAAGTTGTGAGTTGACCGAATGCTGCCGTAATTGCCCACTGGTCCCTGTTTTGCTTATTACGCACAGGTAGGATTAGCATAGGTCCCGCGCCATTTTGAGAAACCTTTGCGTTGGTGTGCGGGCTCTGGTGTGTCCTTCATATAAGGATACACTGGCGAATGTCTCAATTTTAACATCAGTGTTGAGGTATAGCCAATGTCATTGCATACATCTACCACAGTACTGCACCCATATTCCTGTATTGTATCCTTCAAGCAACTAACTACAGTATTAAAAGGGCTATAGGTTCAGTCCGTGTGTCTTGCAACTGCTGGAGGCACCCTGGTTGGGGACCTCTGCTTAAAAGGGGAACTCCGCTGGCAACCTTTTTTTGCTCATTGTCACGCTAGTGCAAATCACATTTGGTGTGACAGTTGTTCAAAAAAAAAACAAAAAAAACTTTTTTGGCTAGGAAATAAAACCAGTGCTGCCTAAAGGGGGGCTCTAACTATGTGCTGCCTAAAGGGGGGCTCTAACTATGTGCTGCCTAACATGGGGGAATCTATGTGCTGCCTAAAGGGGGGGATCTAACTATGTGATGCCTAAAGGGGCGATCTAACTATGTGCTGCCTAAAGGGGGCTGTATGTGCTGCCTGAAGGGAGGCTCTACCTATGTGCTGCCTAAAGGGGGTATCTAACTATGTGATGCCTAAAGGGGGGCTCTATGTGATGCCTAAAGGGGGCTAAAGCACGTTATTCCAAAGAATTTAGGAATGTTAGGTGATTTATGCCCTTTATGGATTAAAACCAGACTCTGCATCAACTATGTAATTTTCCATGGGAGTTTTGCCATGGATCCCCCTCCGGCACGCCACAGTCCAGGTATTAGTCCCCTTGAAACAACTTTTAAATCACTATTGTGGACAGAAAGAGTCCCTGTGGGTTTTAAAATTCGCCTGCCCATTGAAGTCAATGGCGGTTCGCCCGACACTAATATGACTTCTGTAGGGACTGATTATTAACACCTATAGAGGTCATATCTAGAGATGAGTGAACTTTTCAAAAATTTGATTCGGCCGATTCGCCGAATTTTCCCGAAAAGTTTGTTTCGATCCGAATTTGTTCGCAGCGAATCGATATTAAAAAAGGCTATTTCTAGCCTACATACAGCCTCTATAGGGGTATAGAACACTTTGCTGTGTCCTAAAATGCATATGGAGTGTGCTGGGGTAGTGAAATAATACTGTTATTCAGAATAACATGCAGATTACCGGCATCGCTCTTAGAATCACTGCCGCACAGCAGCACAATGACAGAGCCTGGTGGTGGCATCAGTGTCAGGAGACCATATAGTGACTGAATGACATAGCATGGAGGTGTTGGCAGCATGAGGACGCCATATAGTGGCTGAATGACACAGCTTGGATGAGGCTGAAGCATGAGGACACCACATAGTGGCTGAATGACACAGCGTGGAGTTGTTGGCAGCATGAGGAGACCAAATAGTGGCTGAATTGCACAGTGTGAAGGTGTTGGCAGCATGAGGACACCATATAGTGGCTGAATGGCACAGCGTGGAGGTGTTGGCAGCATGGGGACCCCATATAGTGGCTGAATGGCACAGCGTGGAGGTGTTGGCAGCATGAGGACACCATATAGTGTTTGAATGGCACAGCGTGGAGGTGTTGACAGCATGAGGACACCATATAGTGGCTGAATGGCACAGCGTGGAGGTGTTGGCAGCATGAGGACACCATATAGTGGCTGAATGGCACAGCGTGGAGGTGTTGGCAGCATGAGGACACCATAAAGTGGCTGAATGGCACAGCGTGGAGGTGTTGGCAGCATGAGGAAACCATATAGTGGCTGAATGGCACAGCGTGGAGGTGTTGGCAGCATGAGGACACCATATAGTGGCTGAATGGCACAGCGTGGAGGTGTTGGCAGCATGAGGACACCATATAGTGGCTGAATGGCACAGCGTGGAGGTGTTGGCAGCATGAGGACACCATATAGTGGCTGAATAGCACACCGTGGAGGTGTTGGCAGCATGAGGACATCATATATTGGCTGAGTGGCACAGCGTGGAGGTGTTGGAAGCATGAGGACACCATATAGTGGCTGAACGGCACAGGGTGGAGGTGTTGGCAGCATGAGGACACCATATAGTGGCTGAATGGCACAGCGTGGAGGTGTTGGCAGCATGAGGACACATATAGTGGCTGAATGACACAGCGTGGACATGTTGGCAGCAAGAGGAGACCATTTAGTGGCTGAATGGCAAAGCGTGGAGTTGGCTGATGCACTAGTACACTACACACCAGGGCTTCACAATCCCCCCCCCCCCCCCCCAAAAAAAAAAAAAAACACAATATATGAAATTTTTGACAAAGATTTCTCATAGGTAGCACCCGCTATCCAAAAATTAGACATTCCAGACCCAGGCCCCACCTCTGCGGCATCAGGAACCCATATATTGCCTGAAGGACACAGCCTGGAGTTGGCTGATGCACCAGTACACACACGGGCTTCACAATCCCCTCCAAAAAACAACAACATTTTAGAAATTTTTTAAAGAAATACCTTTGTGTAAGAACAAGCGCATATCCAACAGTTCACAAGACTCTATAATGCAGGACGGTGGACCACCCAAAGACATCAAAAATAATAAACCACACAAAAATAATTCTCAAAAATAATAAACCACACAATGTTTGACATTTTTTTTTTGGATTAGTTAGTGAGTTGGTTAGTGAGGTCCTCGAATCGGCCCAGGCGGGGTAGGAGAAGGCCCTGGCAGAGCGCCGAGAATTTTACGATCATTGTTGAAATTTGCATTAAGCATGTATTTAGCTACTGCTAAACTTCAAAAATTATAGGCCCAAGGCCTGAGGCACCAGAGAGGCAAGTAGTTTGTGAAAGACACAGAATTTGTCTGGAGCAGTCATTCGCAATACCCAAGAGGGTTTTATAACCCCTTACATTTAAAGATCAATGTTGTCATTTGCATTAAGCATGTATTTAGCTACTGCTAAACTTCAAAAAATTATAGGCCCAAGGTCAGAAGCATCAGTTTTCCCCATATTAGGAGCATAGTTGTCCCCCAGATTAGGCAGTATAGATGTCCCCCAGATTAGGCAGCATAGATGTCCCCCAGATTAGGCAGCATAGATGTCACCCAGATTAGGAGCATAGTTGTCCCCCAGAGTAGACAGCATAGATGTCCCCCGGATTAGGCAGCATAGATGTCCCCCGGATTAGGCAGCATAGATGTCCCCCAGATTAGGAGCATACTTGTCCCCCAGAGTAGGCAGCATAGATGTCCCCCAGATGAGGAGCATAGTTGTCCCCCAGATTAGGCAGCATAGATGTCCCCCAGATTAGGAGCATAGTTGTCCTCCAGATTAGGCAGCATAGATGTCGCCCAGAGTATGTGTCCAAAAAGAAACAGTGGCACTCCCGTTGATTTAGTGCAAAGTGATGTCTTTTATTTCACTCCACCGTGAGCTACGTTTCGACAGCCTCTCGCTGTCTTTGTCAAGCAACAAATGGTTATTCACAGTGGGTTTTTGTAGTCACGCAGGACCGCCCATCAATAAAACGTAATTGACATGTAAACAAACCGAAATCGTGGTGGTGCATAGTGATCGAACAAAGAAAACATATTACACAGCAATGTACATACAGGCGTGAGCAATAATCCATCCAAATATTGCAGTAAAGACATTGTTGTATAGTGTATAGTGCATTAAAAGTCTCTCTTTAGCAAAAGTGGGCGGAAGATCCGGTCACTCACCCGGCAGATGGCTTCCTGTTTGAGCAGCGGGCATCACGTGCCCCCAGAGTAGGCAGCATAGATGTCCCCCGGATTAGGCAGCATAGATGTCCCCCAGATTAGGAGCATACTTGTCCCCCAGAGTAGGCAGCATAGATGTCCCCCAGATTAGGAGCATACTTGTCCCCCAGATTAGGCAGCATAGATGTCACCAAGATTAGGCAGCATAGATGTCCCCCAGATTAGGCAGCATAGATGTCCCCCAGATTAGGAACATACTTGTCCCCCAGATTAAGCAGCATAGATGTCCCCCAGATTAGGAGCATACTTGTCCCCCAGATTAGGCAGCATAGATGTCCACCAGATTAGGATCTTAGTTGTCCCCCAGATTAGGAGCATAGTTGTCCCCCAGATAAGGAGCATAGTTGTCCCCCAGATTAGGCAGCATAGATGTCACCCAGATTAGGCAGCATAGATGTCCCCCAGATTAGGCAGCATAGATGTCCCCCAGATTAGGAGCATAGTTGTCCCCCAGATTAGGCAGCATAGATGTCCCCCAGATTAGGAGCATAGTTGTCCCCCAGAGTAGGCAGCATAGATGTCCCCCAGATTAGGAGCATAGTTGTTCCCCAGATTAGGAGCATACTTGTCCCCCAGAGTAGGCAGCATAGATGTCCCCCAGATTAGGAGCATACTTGTCCCCCAGATTAGGCAGGATAGATGTCACCCAGATTAGGCAGCATAGATGTCACCCAGATTAGGCAGCATAGATGTCACCCAGATTAGGCAGCATAGATGTCCCCCACATTAGGAGCATACTTGTCCCCCAGAGTAGGCAGCATAGATGTCCCCGGATTAGGCAGCATAGATGTCCCCCAGATTAGGAGCATACTTGTCCCCCAGAGTAGGCAGCATAGATGTCCCCCAGATTAGGAGCATACTTGTCCCCCGGATTAGGCAGCATAGATGTCACCCAGATTAGGCAGCATAGATGTCCCCCACATTAGGAGCATACTTGTCCCCCAGAGTAGGCAGCATAGATGTCCCCCAGATTGGGAGCATACTTGTCCCCCAGATTAGGCAGCATAGATGTCCACCAGATTAGGAGTTTAGTTGTCCCCCAGATTAGGAGCATAGTTGTCCCCCAGATAAGGAGCATAGTTGTCCCCCAGATTAGGCAGCATAGATGTCCCCCAGATTAGGAACATACTTGTCCCCCAGATTAGGCAGCATAGATGTCCACCAGATTAGGAGTTTAGTTGTCCCCCAGATTAAGAGCATAGTTGTCCCCCAGATAAGGAGCATAGTTGTCCCCCAGATTAGGCAGCATAGATGTCCCCCAGATTAGGAGCATAGTTGTCCCCCAGATTAGGCAGCATAGTTGTCCCCCAATCAGCGCGGGCCGGTCAGAGCCAATCAAAGGGCCATATGTGACAAGCGGGCCGTACAATGCCCAGGTCTGCCCCAGAGGGTTTCATAACCAACAACAATAGAGAAAATGTTGTTGTAGGAGCAAGGTCAATCTACTCAGACCCATCTGTCATTGGTGGCTGGAAATCCTGGCTGATCCATCCTTGATTCATCTTGACAAACGTCAGTCTCTCCACATTTTTAGTGGACAGACGAGTTTGCCTTGGGGTGACTATGGCCCCGGCCACACTAAACACCCGCTCTGATGGCACACTACTGGCCGGGCAGGACAGCTTTTCCAGGGCAAACTCCACTAGTTGCGGCCATAAATCGAGTTTGGCTGCCCAGAAGTCCAGCGGATCTTCAACGGTTGTTGGCAGGGTCATGTCGAGGTAAGCCACCACCTGCTGGTTCAGGTCCTGCTCCATGCCCACCTGCTGCTGATGAGTAGCTTCACTATGCGGCTGAAGGAAGCTACTCATCAGGGGCTGTAGACTCAGGCTGCTGCTGATTGAGCCGGTACTGCTCCTGCCACCCCTCCCCTCCCCAGCAGCTGTGGCAGTGGAAGGTGAGCGCAGAGGGCCCCCCGAGTCAGAGCTGTGAGTGGATGGACCATGTGGCCGATAGCATAACAGAAAAAGAGAATGGAGACACTTGTAATATAAAAATTACATAATTTTATTGAGTATGCATTAAAAAATTAATTTAAAATCACAAATAGGGAGAAACATCCACAAAGTGGAGAGACAAAGGCGTTGCTCACAGACAGATCCACATTAATAAGTTGTATAAGGAAAAGTAACATGGCGCATAGTCACACTAACAGCACATTAACATTAACAGCACATATATAGTCGCATTAACAGCACATATATAGGCACAACAATGCTCTAATTATCATACAGTACAATGCACACAGTGAAGACAATAGGCATACCAAACTGTAACATCCAGTTCCTAACAGGGTCTGCTGGAGCAACGCCACCCCAACGCACATTTCGGCGAGTCCTTCGTCCTGGGGGGTGACCTGCGTCAGACCTGCGAGTGGATGGACCATGTGGCCGATAGGCATCGGACAACCGACTACGTAGAAGCTCCCTGAAGTAGGTCAGTTTGTCCTCCCTCTCAGTGGGTGTAAAAAAGGCCCCCATTCTGGGCCGGTAGCGAGGGTCTAATAAGGTGGAGATCCAGAAGTCATCGCGCTGACGAATTTTGACAATTCGGGGGTCACTACGCAAGCGACTCAGCATGCATTGTGCCATTTGTGACAGTGACTCGCTGGGACTACCTGCCTCCATCTCCACTGCATACTGCCACGGTGTGTCTGGGTCCTCTGTCTCGCCTCCCTCGTAATAACCCTCCAGCTCCTCTGGCTGCTCCTGCTCCTCCTCTCCTGTCCAATGACCAGAAACACCGGCCATCTCATCCACTGTAAACTGTGCTCCGCTCTGCCCCTCATCATCCTCCTCCAGTTCATTCCCCACAGGACTCATGCAGCCTTCTGATGTAGGCGCAACGTCTCCATTGCCGTGACCAGCCATGTTTTCAATCATTTTTTGGAGTAAATGTAGGAGTGGAATTACGTCGTTCATGGCGTAATTCGAGTGACTAACAAAAAATGTGGCTTCCTCAAAGGGCCTCAGCAAACGGCAGGTGTCGCGTATGAGCTGCCACTCGTTCACATTGAAGTTACACAGGGGAGTACTCCTATTTGCTTGTATCATCAAAAAATCTGTGATGGCTTTTCTTTGTTCGTATAGTCTGTCCAACATATGGAGGGTGGAATTCCAATGTGTGGCAACGTCACAAATGAGACTATGTTGTGGGATACCGTTCTGACACTGCAGCTAAAGCAAAGTGTGCTTGGTGGTGTACGAGTGGCTGAAGTGCATGCACAGTTTCCTTGCCATTGTCAGGACGTCTTGCAAATGGGGTGAAGACTTGATGAACTTCTTGACAACCAGATTCAACATGTGTGCCATGCTGGGCGAATGGTTCACACTTCCTTGTCACAGCACGGCCACAATGTTCGGCCACAATTGTCGGTCACCATGGTTCCCATTTCCAGATTTCGTGGAGTAAGCCATACTCGGATTTCTTCCCTAATGAACTTCAGCAGTTCCTCCCCTGTGTGACTCCGTTCGCCAAGGCAAACCATGTGAAGGATGGCTTGACACCGCTGTGCCCTACACACGTGGTACGATGAAGGGCCACCGAGATTTGGATGTGCAGTGGAGGCCGAGGACACGGGGGAAGAGGAGGCGCACACTATAAAAGGACCAACTGCCTGGGAGCCACAGCATGGAGGAGGAAGAGGTGTGACCTGTCCAAGTTGCTGTTGTGGCTGTGCAGGAACAACATTTATCCAGTGGGCCGTAAAAGACATGTATTGTCCCTGCCCGTAGTTACAGCTCCACACGTCGGCGCTGCCGTGCACTTCCCTGACTGACATACTTAGTGCGTTTATGAGGGTATAGAACAGCAGCAGGCGATTACTTACGGCTGTCCTTTCAAAGTATATAGGCCCTAGAGAGAATAACAGTTACTAAATAGTACACTCCTTTGTTGTATGTATGCCCTTTGCAATGATGAGCGCACTGGTATGCGTATTTCTACGCAGAAAAAACACTTTTTTTTTTAAATACACCAGCAGGTGTATACTAATGTGTGGAATAGCACTGAATTTAGCACAGAGACAGAATACAAGGTAGTAAATAGTACACTACTTGGTTCGATGTATGCCCTTTGCAATGATGAGCGCACTGTTAAGCGTATTTATATGCAGAAAAAAACTCTTTTTTTTGTTGTATACACCAGCTGGTGTATACTAATGTGTGGAATAGCACTGAATTTAGCACCGAGACAGAAAAACAGGTACTAAATAGTACACTACTTGGTTGAATGTAGGCCCTTTGCAATGATGAGCGCACTGTTAAGCGTATTTGTACGCAGGAAAAACGTTATTTTTTTCTTTAATACATCGGCAGGTGTATAACGTGTGATATAACACTGAATTTAGCACAGAGACAGAAAAAAAGGTAGTATATGGTACGCTATTTGCTTGTATGTATGCCCTTTGCAATGATGAGCGCACTGTTAAGCGTATTTGTACGCAGGAAAACCTTTTTCTTCTTTAATACACCGGCAGGTGTATAACGTGTGGTATAACACTGAATTTAGCACAGAAACAGAAAAAAGGTGGTATATGGTACGCTATTTGCTTGTATGTAGGCCCTTTGCAATGATAAGGCCACTGAAAAAGCGTATTTGTACGCAGGAAAACTTTTTTTTTCTTTAATACACCGGTAGGTGTATAACGTGTGGTATAACACTGAATTTAGCACAGAGACAGAATAACAGGTGGAAAATGGTAAAAAGGCACTAAAGTCCACACTAATATGGCTTATTTCTGAACAGCAGCAGGACCCAACAGTGCAGCACCACCAAAAAAAAAATCCAGGGATTAAACCCTAAATTGCACAATTCTGAGCAAAAGAAGATATGTGGAGCAAATAAAAATAAACTCAATAGAGCTGAAAAATGAGGAGATGAGATGCTTCAGAAAGTTCAGGCAGCTTGGAGATCTGTATGAGGCAGCTGACAGCTATCTGCCCCTCTCTGCTGCAATGCTCAATAACGTGAATAGGAGGTTTAGCTATCAATGATCCTTCTCAGTGTTACAGCACAGCACTCTGCACTCCTGCCTTTCCCTAATGCTGACTAGCAGTTGCAGTGTAACGCTGTGATATGTGGTATGAGCTATTCACACACACACACAGTCCCGTCCTCTCCATCTGAGTGCACAGATTAAATGAAGAGAGGCAAGATGGCTGCCGATTATATAGGGGCTGTGACATCACAGGGGTCAGTGAACACTGATATGCTGCATCTCACATGTGGTTCTGGGTCAGCCCGCCTACCTTCATTCCCGCCGCTGTTTCCCGCCCTCCCATAATCCCCTGCCCCATGTACTCATATGTGGATCCGCCATCTTAGCTCTCCAATAGGCTGGAACGCTGTAAAATGGAGTTTAATGAAGCGATTAGTGCGATAGAATCGCGGCGATATTCGTATTCGTTGCAAATCGAATTTTTCATGAAATTCGTAACGAATTCGGGTTCATCAACTTCGATTCGCTCATCTCTAGTCACATCACTAGGGCTAGTTGTAAACAAGGAAAGTTAGGTTACATTTACATCAAGAAAGTGCTGTACGCCACACACAAAGAATACCATCAAAAAGCTGTTCTGGCACACACAACGGTGTCATGTGCCCATAAAGATGAATAGAACAAATGTATTTCATGTGTGACTATGTTCGGCCTGCTTTCCTGCAGTATATATTCTGCCACACTATTCTGTCCCACTGCAGGGAAGCAGACTGAGCATATTCACACATGAAATACATGAATTTATTAGTGTTGCTATAGAGTCAGGGGATGGCTACCATAGAGAAGATCCAAAGGACAATGTATAGTCCTCTGGAGAAGTTGTTATTTTGGTCTGTGTTGCACAGAGTAAAAAAGGAACATCTGTGAGTCACTGGATTTATAGAGGGTCTCTCACTTTTCCTGACATATGATGTAGTATATTCTCATATTGTTGCTAAATTGGTTTGTGAAATTGAGCTGTGCACTTGTCCCTGACTGAAAAAAGCAACGTATTTCCTTGAGCACATGTGTACGTATGTCTGTGATCCATATTCATTTGCTTACATATGTTGATGGTGTGGTTTACATGGAGTGGTGAGGGGTGTGAAGAAGTAAAGCAAAATTACTGCAGCATGCATTGTGGACTGCTATTTTTCTGTAATATGTCTGGGGCCATCATAATGCCCCAACAGGTGTGGATCCATAGTACCACTTACCGGTTTGGCTTTAGGCCAAATTTGGAAGCAGTATCTAAGTATTCCCCTTGTTTTAACCCTTCATCCAGCTCCAGGATGTAGAAGTTGGGCTTTACCTGCAGGAGAAATTCACATACTCTACCACAAGAGTGGTCCCGGTTAAGTGGCAGCTGGGTATACAGGAAGGAGGGGCAAGCTGATGCTGTAGATGGTATTAGCGCAGCAAATAGAGTCTGAGGCAGCATAACTGAGATTATGTTTTTAGAGCTGAATAGCTCAGGAGCAGCCAGGTAGTGTTAAGCTAGCTTTGAGTTCTGATTTGTGATTGTCAATCTTGGTCATACACTGGAGGGCAACAAAGTACAGGAGGATCAGGCAGAGATGGTATCAGGAAGCAGACTTAGGTCAGGAACACAGGGACACAGGAGACAGGAACCTTCACTGTAGAAAACTACCACTGGAAGGTGCCTGCTCTCTTGTAGGTGATGCTTAGCAGGGATTGGGGGAGGACAGGAATCAGGGATGCACATGAACCCTTAAAGCAAAATCCATACACCAGAAACAGTCACCACCTGTGACAAAACAAAATTGGATGTCTGGAGTCTGCAGTGCAGATGGGAGCTGAGTGTGCACCACGGCTGAGGTAAGCAGCAGGATGCGCTGCACATTGCTGCCTGTACAACAGCCATATTTTATGTAAATTGCTGGGGCTGCTAAACTTAGTCTGGCCATCATATTTACAGTCTAATTGGCGTCTGAGGGTTTTTCTTTTGAATGAAAATGGTAGGGTTCTTGGCAGGGACGTGCACAGACATTTTAGAGGGCAGGGGCTCAAGTAATCGCGGCGAAATCGCAGCATCCCGAACAGCTTACAGGACAGCGGGAGGGCCCCTACCTGCCTCCTCGCTGTCCGATCGCCGAATGACTGTTCAGTGCCTGAGATCCAGGCATGAGCAGTCATGCGGCAGAATCATTGATCACTGGTTTCCTATGAGAAACCAGTGATCAATGATAAAGATCAGTGTGTGCAGTGTTATAGGTCCCTATGGGATAACAATGATCAGTATAAGAGATCAGTGTGTGCAGTGTTATAGGTCCCTATGGGATAACAATGATCAGTGTGTGCAGTGTTATAGGTCCCTATGAAAAAAAAGTGAAAAAAAAAGTGAATAAAGATCATTTAACTCCTCCCCTATTAAAAGTTTGAATCACCCCCCTTTTCCAATAAAAAAAAAAACACAGTGTAAATAAAAATAAACATATATGGTATCACCGCGTGCGGGAATGTTCGAATTATAAAAATAAACTTCAGATCACGGCGCAAAAAATGAGCCCTCATACCGCCCCATACACAGAAAAATAAAAAAGTTATAGGGGTCAGAAGATGACAATTTTAAACGTATAAATTTTCCTGCATGTGGTTATGATTTTTTCCAGAAGTACGACAAAATCAAACCTATATAAGTAGGGTATCATTTTAATCGTATGGACCTACAGAATAAAGATAAGGTGTCATTTATACCGAAAAATGTACTGTGTAGAAACGGAAGCCCCCAAAAGTTACAAAACTGCGTTTTTTTTTTTAAATTTTGTCGCACAATGATTTTTTTTTTCCGTTTCACCGTAGATTTTTGGGCAAAATGACTGACGTCATTACAAAGTAGAATTGGTGGCACAAAAAATAAGCCATCATATGGATTTTTAGGTGCAAAATTGAAAGAGTTATGATTTTTTAAAGGCAAGGAGCAAAAAATGAAAATGCAAAAACGGAAAAAACCCCGGTCCTTAAGGGGTTAACTATACTGTGCCACCATTAACGATCTATACACAGTGCCAGAATACATAAAAATATAATGTTCCCTTATAAATAAAATATATACTGTGCTTCCATAAATTCCCTATATACTGTGCTTACATTCCTCCAATAATTCCCTAATAATGTGCTTCATACAATACATACAAGCACATAACATAAAGGCACATACAGTACATAGGTAATATACACACATACAGTACATAGGTCATATACACACATACAGTACATAGGTCATATATACACATACAGTACATAGGTAATATACACACATACAGTACATAGGTCATATACACACATACAGTACATAGGTAATATACACACATACAGTACATAGGTCATATACACACATACAGTACATAGGTCATATACACACATACAGTACATAGGTAATATACACACATACAGTACATAGGTAATATACACACATACAGTACATAGGTAATATACACACATACAGTACATAGGTCATATACACACATACAGTACATAGGTCATATACACACATACAGTACATAGGTAATATACACACATACAGTACATAGGTAATATACACACATACAGTACATAGGTAATATACACACATACAGTACATAGGTCATATACACACATACAGTACATAGGTCATATACACACATACAGTACATAGGTAATATACACACATACAGTACATAGGTAATATACACACATACAGTACATAGGTCATATACACACATACAGTACATAGGTCATATACACACATACAGTACATAGGTCATATACACACATACAGTACATAGGTCATATACACACATACAGTACATAGGTCATATACACACATACAGTACATAGGTCATATACACACATACAGTACATAGGTCATATACACAGGGCCGTTTGAAGGAATTTGGGGGCCCCAAGCAAAATAGACATGGAGGCCCCCCCACGCCAAGCCTACAGGAACCACAGCATAGCCATACAGTTTAAGTTTACCCACAATTTATATAAATAAAAAGGAGATTAACATTGCAATTTCCATGCACATTAAATGCAATAGCAGCAAATACTGCTGTTGCATTTAATGTGCATGAAATTTGAACATTTTCAATAAATGAACATTTGCGAAAAACACCACTGTATCATGCAAATTGTGTGGTACAGTGGTGTTTTTTGCAAATGTTTAACCCCTTAAGGACCGGAGGTTTTTCCGTTTTTGCATTTTCGTTTTTTGCTCCTTGCCTTTAAAAAATCATAACTCTTTCAAATTTACACCTAAAAATCCATATGATGGCTTATTTTTTGCGCCACCAATTCTACTTTGTAATGACGTTAGTCATTTTGCCCAAAAATCTATGGTGAAGCGGAAAAAAAATCATTGTGCGACAAAATTGAAAAAGAAACGCTGTTTTGTAACTTTTGGGGGCTTCCGTTTCTACGTAGTACATTTTTCGGTAAAAATGACACCTAATATGTATTCTGTAGGTCCATACGATTAAAATGATACCCTACTTATATAGGTTTGATTTTGTCGGACTTCTGGAAAAAATCATAACTACATGCAGGAAAATTAATACGTTTAAAATTGTCATCTTCTGACCCCTATAACTTTTTAATTTTTCCGTGTATGGGGCGGTATGAGCACTCATTTTTTGCGCCGTGATCTGAAGTTTTTAACGGTACCATTTTTGCATTGATAGGACTTATTGATCACTTTTTATTCATTTTTAAATGATATAAAAAGTGACCAAAAATGCACTATTTTGGACTTTGGAATTTTTTTGCGCGCACGCCATTGACCGAGCGGTTTAATTAATGATATATTTTTATAATTCGGACATTTCCGCACGCGGTGATACCACATATGTTTATTTTTATTTTTATTTACACTGTGTTTTTTTTTTTATTGGAAAAGGGGGGTGATTCAAACTTTTAATAGGGGAGGAGTTAAATGATCTTTATTCACTTTTTTTTTTCACTTTTTTTTTGCAGTGTTATAGCTCCCATAGGGACCTATAACACTGCACACACTGATCTTCTATGTTGATCACTGGTTTCTCATAAGAAACCAGTGATCAACGATTCTGCCGCATGACTGCTCATGCCTGGATCTCAGGCACTGAGCAGTCATTCGGCGATCGGACAGCGAGGAGGCAGGAAGGGGCCCTCCCGCTGTCCTGTCAGCTGTTCGGGATGCCGCGATTAGCCGCGGCTATCCCGAACAGCTCGACTGAGTTGGCCGGGAACTTTCACTTTCACTTTTAGCCGCGCGGCTCAGCTTTGAGCGCGCGGCTAAAGGGTTAATA
Organism: Hyla sarda; assembly: GCF_029499605.1. Lineage (NCBI taxonomy): Eukaryota > Metazoa > Chordata > Amphibia > Anura > Hylidae > Hyla > Hyla sarda. The sequence continues at coordinate 99,355,404 of NC_079196.1, forward strand.
GCGCGCGGCGCCGCGATCGGCGCTGCGCGCTATTAGAGGCGGGTCCCGGCTTCACTATGACGCCGGGCCCGCCATGATATGACGCGGGGTTACTGTGTAACCCCGCGTTATATCAGAAGAGCAGGACCAAGGACGTACCGGTACGTCCTTGGTCCTTAAGGGGTTAATGTATATTCGATACAATGTAGTACCCCCAGATTAACCCACTCCCCACAGTAGGCAGGTAGTACCCCTAGATTAACCCCCTCCCCCCAGCAGGCAGGTAGTACCCCCAGATTAACCCCCGTAGGCATGTAGCACCCCCACATTAACCCCCTCCCCCCCAGTAGGCAGGTAGTACCCCCCGCACCCTAGGTGGGGGTTCATCTGGGGGTGCTACCTTCCTTCTGGGGGGAAGAGGGGGTTAATCTGGGGGTACTACCTTCCTACAGGGTGGGGGAGTGGGGGTTAATCTGGGGGTACTACCTTCCTACTGGGGGAGGAGGGGGTTAATCTGGGGGTACTACCTGCCTACTGGGGGGAGGGGGTAATCTGGGGCCCCCCAGTAGATAGGTAGTAACCCCCAGATTAACCCCCTCCCCCCAGTAGGCAGGTAGTACCCCCAGATTAACCCCCTCCTCCCCCAGTAGGAAGGTAGTACCCCAGATTAATCCCCTTCCCCCCAATAGGAAGGTTGTACCCCAGACTAAACCCCTCCCCCCAGACCCAGTAGGCAAGTAGTTAGGGGTACTCACCCCAGTCAGAGTCACTGAAATGTAACTGACGCCACACGACGCGCACAGTCACGTGACACGTCACATCACGCTCTACGGCCGGCGTTAGCATGCCCTGGGACTCAGCGTGACGTCATGTGACGCACGAACATATGAAGTCCAGACCAGAGGTGAGCCAGGGCGGGGCACAAAAGGAGCCGGAGGCAGCGACTTCAGTCTCTGCCTCCCGCTCCAGACAAGCTCTAGCACTGCTGGCCCGGCAGGCCGACAGGGCGAGCTGCCTGCTGAACGGGATAGGGAAGGAGGACAGGCAAACACAGGCTCTGCTTTGGGGCCCCGGGGAAGCTCGGGGCCCCAAGCAATTGCTTGGTTTGCCTGTCCTCTTCCGACGGGCCTGCATATACACACAGTACATAGGTCATATACACACATACAGTACATAGGTAATATACACACATACAGTACATAAGAAATATACACACATACATAGAGACACTGACACATACATACAACATGGAATATATACTAAAAGATATAGCCAACAGGCACATCATACATACAGGTACACACATACATATACATACATTAACTTGCTCACATTATTTATATATGTATATATATATATATATATATATATACACATAGATGTGTGTGTGTGAGCAAGCGAATCTATGTGTGTGTGTGTGTGTATGATTTTATATTATATATATACACATACATATACACACACACACATATATACATATATATATATATATATATATATATATATATATATACACATAGATGTGTGTGTGAGCAAGCGAATCTATGTGTGTGTGTGTGTGTGTATGATTTTATATTATATATATACACATACATATACACACACACACATTATACAGACACACTGACATACAATCACTCACATATATACACACTCACTTACACTATGGCCATCCCTCTCTGCACAGGCACATACATAGAGATATACACACACACACAAATATATATACACACATATATACATACACACACACTGACATACAATCAGTCACATATATACACCTCACACTGACATACAGTCACACTAAGGCCCCAGCCATCCCTCTCTGCACAAGCACATACATAGAGATACACACACACATATATACACACACACACATCTATACATACATACACACACACACACTGACAATCACTCACTTATATTTTCAGTTACTTACAGTAAGTAAGGGCTCCATCCCCCTCTGCACAGGCTGAAGTCTGTGTCCGGACATGCTGTGGGTGGGGCTTCTCTCTGCCTCCTTTGCTTCTGTCTCCTCCGTGTGGAGAGAAGCAGAAAAATGGCAGATAATGACAGGGTGAGTGGCGCCCCCTTGCTGCAGGGAGTGCACAGCACCCTCCATTAAACCACATACAAATCTCCCCAGCAACGGATCCTTTTTACTTCACCTGTCACCCTGAGTCTGTAGCTCTTTTTGTGAGGGCACTAGAGGGGCAGGTGAGTAAAAGGGCAGGGGCTCCAGCCCCCTTTTACCCCTATGTGTGCACGTCCCTGGTTCTTGGATGAACTTGACAGACTTGTGTCTTGTTTCGACGTTACAACTATGTAACTAAAAGGGGATATTCTGTTAAACTAGGTGATTGACCAAGTAAAGTAGTAAACAGACAGTAGTTTCAGTTTTGCTATCTGTGCATCCCACATCCAAGGTTATAAATTGTCCTTGTCACACAGCAATTCTGCCTTTGCTTTATAACTTAATTGTTGTTTTCACATACATTTAGCATTTATAATTTATAACTTGTATGGCTGCATTAGGGACAGCCAGGTAATAAAGATTGTGTCACTTTCATAAAAGCCCTATGTTACTTTTCTGAGTCTAAGAAGTTACTTGCATTACTTACATTCTTTCATAAGTTTAAATACCTTTTCCACAAATATTAACCTTCCGGCAGCCAAAGGGGTCAGGCACAGAAAGCAAAAGGAGGGTGCTGGTGTACCATCTGGCAATTAAAGGATTAACCAGTTTTATATCCCTGGGACTTTTGATATGGAACATAAATTTCAGCTTTGTAGATATGATGCGTCTGTTCTTGGAGTTCTTTCCATTCCACTGAGTTTCAGCTATGTAAAACCCTAGACTTTCTGCAAACAACAATTCTCAGATTACTCTAGTGAATAGTCTGCTAGCCCTGGATTTTTTAACTGTTTGTTGTCAGAAAGAAAGTCATACCAGACTTTCCCCATGGAAATATGGAGAATTGTTTTGGCCTTTACAAATTCAGGCTATTGCTTCAAGTGTATTTTTGTATACAGGAACTAAGTAATGACCAAGAAAAAACTAAGAACTTTTCATTCTGCTCTTACCAGTGGAACAAATTCCCTTCTGTCTGGACCGATTGTTTTGCTGTTATTCATAATTACCAGTTCCAGTTGTTAAATATATGGCAATCTTTACAGCACAAAGTAGGTCAAAAAGTGTGAAAATACAACCAAAACAGATCTACCTGATCAGTATCTTGTAGCCAAAATTTAGCCAACATGCCACATTGGTATGGGGTAAATTGATAGTCAAGTCTTTGCTAGATATGTGCAGTTTTGCTATTTAATAATATTAAAGCATACCTGTTTTCCAGGTGACTTTTCAGGATAAGATTCCCTGTGTGTACATAAGGAGCTGCACTATTTCTGGCCATTAATAAACTGGTATATGGCAAGTTTCTGCTCTGCAGGCTTCATCACTAATTTGCAGTTCACCTAGAGCTGGTAAGCGAAGCTCCCTCCTCTCCCTCCATACACACAGGACAAAGTTGGTCTGATTTTCAGAGAAGATTTAAGCAGCAAGAGGAGAGAAGAGGGAGCAGGTTTGATAACAGTGACAGTGCCTATTTAAACACAAACTAGTTGTAAATTAGCCATGAATTATAATCTCATCTAGATTATAGTTTTTATTCTTTAATCATTTTATGTTTTCAAATCCTAAAAGAAAATAAAAACAGTCAGAAATGTTGGGAAAATATGTGGTATAATTGTAGTGAACTAAAACTTTTATTTTTTATTATTTAATCTTTAAAAAATGTATATAGAAACGTGAGTGGGTTTAAATAGTATGTGAGTTAAAATCTTCCTAGGTATGCAGCAATAATAGACTATATTGTATCTTGGGAACACAAATTGTATTTGCTTAAATGCACATTCTATTTGGACCCACTCTCTCCTCCCTCTCCATAGACTTATATTGCTTTGTCCTGCACATACTTGGACACACTCACTTTTGTATTTACAATTTTAAAGATAACTTAATGAAGAATTAAAAAAGTATTGTTTACTAGCTGGTAGTGGTGGGCTAGGCTTATGGATAATAATTTTTCTAGTAATACTTTTACCTCCCCAGGTTGGATGTTCACACTCCTTTGTTTATCAGTAGTGGGGCAGACAGAAAGCATTAAAGGGGTACTCCGGCCCTAATACATCTTATCCCCTGTCCAAAGGATAGTGGATAAGATGTATGATCACGGGGGTCCAGCCGCTGGGGACCCCTGCAATCTGTCTTTCCGCACCCACCTTTTTGAGCTCTCCGCAGCCCTGGAGGCTCTGAATGGGAAGCGTGATGCCCACGAAGCTGGAGTATTGTGATGTCCCGACTCTGCCCCCATGTGGCATCACACCCCACCCCCTCAATGGTGTGGCATCATGGTTTGTGTGGAATGACAGATTGCGGGGGTCCCCAGTGGCAGGACCCCCACCATCATACATCTTATTCCCTATCCTTTGGATAGGGGATAAGATGTATTAGGGTCAGGGTACCCCTTTAAATGTCTCATTGTGCAATGAAGACCACAAAAGACTTCAGGATATGACTGTTATGCTTATTGAGAGCGATTAATATTGTACTGTATAACAGCCCTAGACAGCCTTGCATACTGTTAAGCTCACCATATGCAAAACAGGAAAGATGCTGGACCCAACAATTTCAGTAAAATTGGCTAAATATCTAAACCTGTGTTCACACTATTTTTAGGTTTTCAGGTTTAGTGTAGTACAAAATCAAATCCATAGCTTGTAATGAACTGCGTGTCATCAGTATTCAGCCAACAGTCTTACATGAATAAGTAGCTTGGTGGCTCATTGGTAAGCACTAAAGTCTTGAATCACTGGGTCCAGGGTTTAAAATAATCTAAGATATCATCTGTATGTAGTTTGTATTTTCTCCATGCCATGTGGATTTCCTCTGGGTACTAAAAAAAAAAACCATTGCTAAAGTGGCCCTGGCGTGTGTGAGATTGTAAGAAAGATATAGAAACTTGATAATGACCTACAGGGGACAGGGACTGATGTGAGTGATGCCAATTCCTATACTGCGCTGTAAAATATGCTGTCACTATACAAACTACCGTGTCTGGATTAAGTGTAAAATATTTGTATGAACTATGACCTTAGTCTAGTCAGAATACAGATTTGGCTATGAGCAGCTTGATTGGGGGTTTGCACCAGGTCTGTATATGTATCACTAGTGCCTTTACACTGCAGGGGTAATAGTCTTTACTGATATTATGTAAATGGTGCAAAATGTCAGTGCTTGCAGAAGAGTATTGTAAAATATTTGTTCAGGTTTTTATGAATACGTATTGATGTTTACGATGCCCATTATGCCATCCTGTACATATATGTTCTGTGATATTTTAGAACCCTTTTTATAACATTTATATATTTTAGTACAGAAATGGAATACAGTAGTATCTGTGTGGTGGTGTAAAGTAGCTCAATACAATGAATAAACAATAGAAGAATTGCAGCAGAATAGAGAACCAGAGGAAATGCTTAAATGCAGCAAATTTTTGGGTGGTATTTAGCAAATGAATGAGCAGATTGACTGATTTGCTGTGGCAGGGAATTTAGAATGGGGTTATGCAAGGTTATCTGGCACCCTGTGATCAGTTCACTGGCTCTTATTTCACAGTGAAGGATATTTCCCAGGGAAGGCAGACCCCCAAGGCTATTCTCAGTAGGAAGACCTTCCCCCAGTGGACAAACAACTCTCTATGGACCCTGGTGAGTCCAAGGCAGCCTTCTGCCCTTCTACATAAACCTAAAAACATGCATTGTAATGCAGTACAACCATTCTATTCTAATGGCTTTATCCTTGGAGCTGCATTGACTCTGACAAACATATGCTAACCAGACATCACCAGGGGAGTGTGGATGGAAAAACTGCAATACAAAAAGCAATCTTTACCCTGACTATAATGCTTAGCGGCATTTATTTTTACATCGGGAAGATTTATTACATTAGCAAGTATCAGGCTTAGGAAAGACATCTGACATTTTAAGCTTGTTATGTGTCATACGCTACAAAGGTATTAGAGATGACTGCACAAATCACAATGGTTGCGGCAAATGTAATAATTGTCACAAAAAAAATAAACTTGAATACATGCACATCAGGTGGCTTGAGGTATTATAGAAGAGAGTACCCCGTATTGGATGAGTTTTATCAATTTCACTATGTAGAAATTTGTGCCTAGTTAAAAGCACCATCACTTCATTATACAGTATCAGATTTTATATGCCCTAAATGCCACTTTAAACACTGACCCTGCTGATATCTTGCAGAAGCCATCTATAGCCATTGAGCATGCTGAATACACACATGAAAAGGTTATTCCATTATTAGAAAAACATACCTGCTTTGTCTAAAAAGAGATGGTGTGATACTGTATTTGCAATCCTGACTAACCTCTTTAAAGGGGTACTCCAGTGGAAAACAATTTTTTTTTTTATCAACTGGTGCCACAAAGTTAAACAGACTTTTAAATTTAAAAAAAATCTTAATCGTTCCAATACTTATCAGCTGCTTTATGCTCCAGAGGAAGTTCTTTTCTTTTTAATTTATTTTCTGTCTGACCACAGTGCTCTCTGCTGACACTCTTTTTTATTATAAAAATACAAATCAATTCCAAAAAACAAAAACACAAAACAAGCTTAACCAGCTACTACAGAAATGTAAAATAAAATAAAACCCTGCCTAACCGGCCAGCCCAGCTTTAATAAATTCTAAAATATACCAACTACAACTATACTATACCTATACACCTAAGCAAACTATGAAATTCACACTCACACACATAACATTTAAAAAAAATATATATATATATATAAAAAATATATAAAAAAATATAAAAAAAAATACATTAAATTAGCTCAACTTGGCTAATTAAATGAAATAAATAAACCAACATAAAATTCAGCACCACCTGGCTATAACTCAAAATCATCCATACTTGGGAAAATAAATAAATAAATCAAGCAACAGAAAACATAACACACGCATAATCTCCAAAACTAACAAACACACACACACATATTGAGAATGAACATAACAACAGCACAACTTGGCTTATCAAAAAAAATAAAAATAAAATTAAATAAAAAAAATATATAAAAAAAAAATTTAAAAAAATAAAATATAAATAAATTAATACATAAAATAAATAAGTTATATATACACAGACAAAAACACCTACATATAATAATAATAATAATAATAATAATACATAACTACAACTGGTCCGACTGCCCTTTTCTTATGGCTAATGCAACAATATAAAACAAAATACATAACACAATATACCAACAAATAAATAATATAAAACAATATACATAGCACAGTATACATACAAATATAATAAATGTGCCTCACAAAAATACTTACAAAAACCCTAAAATAAATCCTACACTAAAACTGTGCCCTCTCCCACACCACCCCTCCTGTACATGGGTCAGTCCATAACCGTTCGTACAGTTCTTAAGTCCAGTCCTTAACTGACCCATGTCAGATCCCCTAAGGAGAAAAAAAAACAAAAAACACACAAATACCCCCTCCCCACCTAGCACTCCAACCAACCAACTAAATACAACCTTATATACAAGACCACAACCCAACTTAGGCCCAAGTTCAGTGCCTGTAAGCCCTTCATACCATATCAGCTGTAAACAAAACAAAAAGCTATGGTGCACATGCAACAGCCCACCACCAGGGAGAAGGATGGCAGATCTGATACACTGAAGAAATTTAAACTCTTTCCCTAATTCCCCCTACTATTCTCCCTAATTCTATCCCTTCATTAAAACTGACCCTACTATCACCCTATCTCTATCCCTGTATGCCTGTCCCTAACCAAAATAAAGGTACTCTACCAAAAAGGTCTAGTACCTAGGGCACATGAAAAGAAAACCCTCTCCATAGGAGAGAAGCCCTACTGGTACCAAGACTGCCATACTCCAAAGACCTGATCTTCCCGGTGAGGTCACCGGTGATGAGGTGGACACTAAACACCGTGCATTCCACGTGTGATACTTAACCACTAAGCTGACTAAAAATAAAGTGCCCCGATCTCGGCCACCGAGGGTCCTGAATGCCCCATAAGCCCACTCCGGATAGGTAAGGCCGGCAAGTTGACTCCAGCCGATGGAAGCGCCCACCCGGTTGTAGACCCCTACGTTAAAGGGACAATGAAGCAGGAAGTGGTCCATGCTTTCCAGCGTGTCCACACACTCTTCTCGGGGACACCCCCGGTCATCAGAGTTCCTGTACTTCAGGTTGTCCCTTACACCTAGCTTCCCCTGAAAGCAGCGCCAGGCCAATTCCCAAACTTCTGGGGGATCCTTTTCAAGTTTAAAAGATACAACCCCACCCTCAGATCCCGACCTGGGCAGTCCCTGAGCGCCAGAGGCTTCTGGAAGTGGGTCAACAGAACCCGTTTGTCAAGGAACTGCCTTGACTGGGTCCTGATCTCCCACACTCCCAGACCCCACCGACGTATCGCCTTCAGAGTCGGGGTAGCGTAAGCCGGAAGATATCCATGTGGTGTACGGAGGTCCTTCACTTGCCCTCCTCTCTCCCATTCCTGGAAGAAAGGCCGAAACCATTCCCTGCAGGAGAGTACCCACGGAGAAGCCCTCTCTTTCCAGAGGTTCGAGATGTTAGCTTTCAAGAAGGTGTTGGTTAAGAACACCACAGGGTTTACCGTAGATAAACCCCCTAGTCTCCTCGTACGGTACGTAACCTCCCTCTTGACTAGGTTCAACCTGTTCCCCCATAACAGTTGGAAAAACAGGCTGTAGACCCTAGTGTAGTAAGCATCTGGCAAGATACATACACTGCCCAGATAGATAAACAAGGGGAGCAGGTATGATTTGATCAGGTGCACCCTTTCCCTGAGGGTCATAGACCAACCCTTCCACTGGTTCACCCTCTGAGTGGCATCATGGAGCTTACCGTCCCAGTTTTTGGTGGAATAATCATCCTGGCCGAATGTGATGCCCAGAATTTTTGCTGAGTCTTGGGGCCCTGGGAGGGTGTGCGGGAGATCAAACGTGGGATCCCCCCCTCCCAGCCAGAGACTTTCACACTTTTCCCGGTTGATCTTGGACCCGGATGCCTCGGAGTAGCGCTCCACCTCTGACATCACCACATCGACCTCCTCCCTCGAGGAGACGAAAATAGTGACATCATCAGCGTACGCCACCACTCTCTGGGTGACATCCAGCTCCACCAGACTCATCCCGACTCCCGCCAACGGCCCACGATCTACCCTCCGGACGAAGGGATCAATCGCGAACACGGATAAAAGCGGGCTCAAAGGACAACCCTGACGGACTCTGGACCCCACCTCAAAAGAGCGGCCAGACCACCCGTTCACCAGTGGGAAACTCTCTGCCCCGGCATACAAGATCTTAAGCCAATTCACGAAAGTACTCGGTAAGCCATACCTCAGGAGGACGGACCAGAGGTACTCGTGGTTCACCCGATCAAATGCTTTGGCCTGATCCAAGGACAGTAAGTACCCCTTCCAGAGACCCGCACTACTCCGCTCTACTGCCTCCCTGACACTGAGGACAGCACTTAAGGTGCTTCGGCCTGGAACAGAGCAGTGCTGAGCCCCCGAAAGGAGCCGGGGTGCAAACTTCACCAGCCGATTAAACAGTATCTTGGCCAGAAGCTTCCTGTCCGTATTGAGAAGAGCTATGGGCCTCCAATTCTCAATACGGCTAGGATCTTTACCTTTTGAGAGAAGAATCAGGGCCGACCTCCTCATTGACTTTGGCAGAGTGCCCGAGGAGAGACACTCATTGAATACCTTGGTCAAGAGGGGAGCTAAAGACTTCTTAAAGGTCTTATACCACTCGGATGTTAAGCCATCCGGACCTGGCGACTTCTTGGGGGCGAGCCCCTCAATCGCCAGTCTCACTTCCTCTTCCCTGATATCTTCTGCCAAAACATCAAGAGAGGGGTCTACCCCTGGCTCAGGAATAGTTTCAGCCAGGAAAGCCGACATCCTGTCTCGATCTAGATCCTTCCTCCCCAAGAGGTGCAAGTAGAAAGATCTGACGACCTCCAGGATCCCTGATCTGGACCGATTCAGGGATCCCGTACTATCAACCAGTCCTGAGACTACTTTACTACTCACTGACATCTTGCAGTTCCTGTAAGGGTCGGGCGACCGGTACTTCCCGAAATCCCTCTCAAAAACCAAAGATGCGTGCCTATCGTACTGACACCTCATCAGCAAGGACTTCACTCTGGAGATATCCTCCCGACTACCTCCAGTCGAGACAAGGAGCTCGAGTTTTCTCCTCAGACCCTGATACAAGCGATACCTGTTCAGGGACCTGAGGCACGAGAGCTGGCGGAAGAACCCCGCAACCCGCTTCTTGAATATCTCCCACCACTCTGACTTACTACTACAAAGGCCCAGTAAAGGTACCTGACTCTGAAGAAAATCCTCAAAGGACTGTCTTATCTCTGCTTCCTCCAGGAGGGACGAATTCAGCTTCCAATAACCTTTACCCATCCGGGGGGTCTCTGAAACATTCAAGGAAAACAAAATCATACAGTGATCAGAGAACTCCACCTCAACCACGGACAATGCGGAAGAGACAGCTTCCTCCTTCAAATAAAACCTATCTATCCTAGACCTGCGACTACCTTGATGATAGGTGAAACCCACGTGGCCTGAGGGGCTCCGGATGTGGGCGTCCTCTAGGCGAGCTTCCCTAACTATATTATTAAGGACCACACTATCGCAATCCAGCGGACCATTGGAGCCTCTCCTATCTTGGGACCTCGTGACATTATTGAAGTCCCCTCCAAAGATCACCTGCCGGCTTGTAAAAAGGAAGGGCTTAATCCTCATAAAAAGATTTTTACGGCCCAGCTTAGTTTGTGGGGCATAGATGTTTATGAGCTGGAGCTCTTGTCCCTTCATGAGGACATCTAAGATCAGGCACCTCCCCATTTCTAACTCAATAACCCGTCTGCATTCAACCGGAGCGGTAAAAAGGACCGCCACCCCACTATACGGCTCAGCCGCAAGAGACCAGTGGGAGGGCCCGCGCCTCCACTCTCTTCTGGCTTTCACCAGAGAGGCTAGATCTGACAACCTGGTCTCCTGTGAAAAGAAAATATCGGCTTCAACACGGCCAAGAAAATCGAAGGCTGGGAATCTAGCCGTATCAGACTTTATACTGGCACAATTAATAGATGCCAGCGTCAGTGGGGTGAGTGCCGCCATCATGGGTGATTGAGTTAGACGGCCACACCTTTACTTCTGCTTCCCCTTCTTTTTCGCCCCCTCATCCCCTGAAGAAGAGGAAAGGGCAGGACCACTTTTGGACCTTTTCTTAGATTCTGATTGGTCCATGTGGTCCCCGTCTCCATCCGGCCCCAGTCTAGCCTTGCCCTCCGAGGAAGATGCCTCCGCAGGACAGGGCCCAGTTCCCCCCAGAGGCTCTCTCATCCTAGGCACCCTGCCCTCACCTTCCCCCTCCAAGGAGGGGGAGGAGATGGTATCGAGTACGAGGTACCGGTTTGACAGGTCAATCAGAGGGGGGGGCAGTCAGGCTTCCGTTTTGGACCTGGTCCGTAGTACAAGGCTTAACAGAGGGCTCCGACCTCTTCTTTCTCCCTTTCCTTTTGCCCTTGTCTTTCTTTTTTGGCCTTTCCCCACTCTCCTCATCCACACTTTCATAGTGGGAGGAATCAGAAGGGTCAGCCATTTTGCCTTCCTCACTGCGCAGCCTCCTGATCTCCTCATCCAGCACGTTCTCCCCCAGGGCTTCAGTGGTTACAGGGCCAGCTTCAGGAGCAGGGGCTGGAGCTACCCCAGTCACCTGGGCACTCTCCAGCTCCCTACTCCTCCTACGATTTTCCTCCCGCCTTAGTTTGGCGGGGCCCTTTTTCCTCGTCACTAGCCCTGTTATGCCCCCATCCCTGCTCGTACCCTCCCCAGCCGGGGCAACTTCACAGCTCTCCCCGGCCGAAGCGCCCCCAGCACGGGCGAAGGCGCTTGGACAACGGCTGAAAGGGTGCCCGAGGACACCACACAGGTGGCACCGGATCTGTCTGCAGGATGCAGCCAGATGACCCACCCCACCACACAAAGCACAAACCTGTACAGTACAGGCTGCACTAAAATGGGTGGGGCTACCGCACCTGTGACAGACCTTAGGCTGCCCCTGGTAAAAGACCTGGATTCTGTCACGTCCAAGGAAGGCAGCTGACGGAATGTGGGCAACTGTACTACCTGAACGCTTGAGTTTGACGGAAAACATCCAGGCCCCAGACCAGATCCCGTGCTCATCTAGATTTTTCTTGGGCATGTCCGTCACATCCCCATACCGTCCCAGCCAGGTCATGATGTCATAGCAGGAGAGTGACTCGTTACGAGTCAAAACGGTCACTTTCTTGACTGAGTTCTGACGGGAAATAGCCTTTACAGAAAAATCCCGCCAGCCGGGCTCATTCTTCGCCACTTCGTAGTTCGACCAGAAGAGTTCGAGACCCTCCGGTCGAACAAAACTGACGTCAAATTCGGACGAACCATAGGGGTGAATCAGGGCAAAGATGTCACTCGCCCTGAATTCCATCTGGAGGAGGAGCTCAACCACTTTAGCGCGAGGCGGGCACACATCCTTGCCCCTCCAAATCAGACGGACCACGTTCCTACGGTTATTGTCCTGCCCGGGTGTCGGGAGGGACCAGACCACCTCTCCATTCTGCTCTCGGAATGCCCCCAAACCGTGCCTCTCTATCCAGAAAGACAGGTCGACCTCACCCCTTCCCTCTACCTCGATTGATCTGTCGCCCCTACGTAGAGCCTCCAGGAGGCGCTGCTGCAAGTGACCCCCGGGGCCGGATGGAGAGGGGGACCCCCCCGGCAGCGACATGAGCATAGCTCCTAGGAGCAGTCACTACCGGGGGGGCAGCCGAACCAGACCCAGACTCAGACCCAGGACCACCATTCACACCACTACACCCACCAACATTCACACCACAATTCTCATCATCCATACCAGACTTTGTATTCATACCACCACTACTCTCACCATTATTCACTCCACTAACACTCCCACATGCACTCTTCTCATTCACAACACTACCACACCCATCATCCTCACCCCCTACACTCGCGTCGTGCCTAACATATCCTGGGCTGGCTGGGACTTGTAGTACTGCCGGTTTTAACAGAGTCTTTTTTGCTGGCTTTGCTGTTGCTGGGGTCGACTCTGATGGCTCCTCCTCCATGGGCGATGTTACTGCCTGAGCCTGGGGCTGCCCCTCCGAGAGCACCCCAGCTCCTCCCACAACGCCATCACCATGTCTTCCCGACTGCACGGGCTCTGAGGCTGGCACTGGCACTCGGACACTCTCCCCCCTCACAGGAGAGTGCCCTGCAGCGCCGGTAATGTCCACGGCACTCGGGGGACCGCCCCCCAAGCACACAGACATGTCACTTATCTGGACACTCCCCCCCCCTCACAGGGAAGTGCCCCTCAGTGCCAGCAACACCTGGGGAACCGCTCCCCGAGCAAACAGTAGCATAGCTTGCCCCTGGTGCCTGGACACGCCCCCCACCACCCTGGGGCGCTCCCGCAACACCAGGGCTGCTCACCTTAAGCCCAATAGGACTTGCTGGCTCTATAGCGTCCTCTGCCGTCTTGGACGCCATGCTGTACCCCCCTTTCTGGCCCTGCTTCACCACAGAAACGGGGACTGGCAGTTTGGGGGGCCCAGCAGTCTGAACCAACTTTACAGCTGGCCCGGACTGCTGGAAAGGACGAAACACATAAGTCACAGTCTCCTGAACCTTCTGCCTTTTCTTCCTTTTCTTTACTAGATCATCTTTACCGAGATCCTCACCAAAGGTAAAATCCTCCATACGGGTAGGGGACTCCTGCTGTATAATGGCTTGCAGCAAACCCCCATTGGCCAGCTCCTCCTCACTGCTCTCCTCTGTCTCCCCATCACTGGAGGGTAGCGCCACCTGGGCGGGCTCAGGGTAGCTATCTTGGGGGGGCTGGGGCTCACACACACTAGGGGTGGCATCCATTTCACTTCCCACAGCCGACTCTCCGCCATCTTCCTCCCCTCCTTCCTTTTCCTCCTCACTGCTCTCCTGAGGGCAGCATGCACCATACTTCCTTTCCTTGAATCTCTCCTCATTAACCAGTTTTTCTTTAAGGAATCCTGCCCCCTCAGAGATTTTTCTTTTGGCCTCCTCCACCTCCGCCACCTCTATCTTCAGAGCCCGCACCTGGGCAGTGAACTTCTGCCTCTTACCTGTAGGGCCCTGGTCAGCCTGGTAGCGGGCAAATCTCAGGTCCTCTCTCAGACTCCTCAGCTTCTTGCCCAGCTCTTCGTACTCCGCCATCTTTGCTTGTATCCTTGAGCCATATGTCGCCAATGACTCCCTTGGTCCCCGTGCCCCCCATTGCTGGGGTTCCGGGGTAACAGAAGGACCGCTGGTCTTTGCTGATGCCTTATGTCCCTCTGATCCGGTCAGGGGAGTGGGCTCCACATTTCTGCAGGCCCTGCCGGAACGTCTCACCCCAACCTTGAATCCGGCTGTAGACACTTTCTTCCCCCCTCTCGCCAGCCGGGAATGAGAGGTAGAAGCCCGAGGCTCCATGCAGGAAAGCCCTCCCAAGGAGCCTGCCACGCTCCTGGGAAAGCCCGATGTAAAAACCTGCTTCTCTGCCTGGAAGTCTGGAGAGCAAATGGAGCCACACCCGACAGCTGCACACACTGAAACCACAGGATGTGCTCTCTGCTGACACCTCTGTCCATGTCATGAACTGTCCAGAGCAGGAACAAATCTCCATAGCAAACCTCTCCTGCAGACAGAGGTGTCAGCAGAGAGCACTGTGGTCAGACAGAAAAGAACTTCACAACTTCCTCTGAAGCATACAGCAGCTCATCAGCACTGGAGGTATTTAAGTTTTTAAATGGAAGTAATTTACAAATGTGTTTAACTTTCTGGCACCAGTTGATTAATAAAATAATAGTTTTCCACCAGAGTACCCCTTTAACTCCTTTTACTCTCCTCCTTTCAAGGGTTTCTTCACATTAAATATTTTTTGCAGAATTTCGTGAGCAGAGATTTCATCTGGGAGCAGCCACCGAAAACCATTGACAGCAATGCAGTGCTCGCCCAACAGGTTCATTCTTTTCGCAGATCAATTTCAGTGGCAAAATTCTCCACCGCTAATATTCCACAGTGTGATCGGGTCCGTAGAAGACCCATTCACACTGTTGTTAGGGGTTCACATAGTGGAATTCTGACGCGCATTTCCACGTGCAGAATTCTGCACCAATTCCTCAGTGTAAACATACCCTAACAGTCATGACGTGAACAATTGTACTTGCGATGACATCATTCATTTTACCATAAAATGTACATTGAAAAAAATAATAATATTTGTGAGAGGATGGATATAACAGGATATAATTATAGGAAACTGTTCACAATCCCTCCAAACACCCCCAGAAGACAAGGAGTCCCATGGAGCAGTAACAGGGATATAACATAGGACACTGTTCACACTGGGCACACAAACTGGACACTCCACTCCACTATAGGAGTAGCCATTAATAATGAATCCAAATAGACTACTGGCCAGTGGCACACTCACCAGTGTGGACAGGATGCTTGCCCAGTAGGAAAACAGAAAAATAAAACACAGAACTTCACATAAACGGATACAAGAGAAAACACAGTGAAAACAGATACATAGCAGAAAGGATAAACAAATCCTAAAACCGACTATACAAACACAGCTTAAAATCCACTAAGAGCATGCCACCTAATCATGGCTAAAACCAAAACATACAAGGTAAACAGAGAAAGTAGATTTAAAAGCTCAAAGAAGAAGAGTTTCACCCAAAGCCTCCATTAGCAGCATGGCAGTAGCAAGATGTAATGAAGTCCAAATGAAGTATCACCAGCGCTGAAGCTAGTCAGTGCTGAACTTAAGTAGACACACCCTAAAGGCTATTGGACAACAGAGGCTGAGGCTGAAAAATCCAGAGACATTAACTTTTCCCTGACCAGGGAACATAAAACTGTTCACACACAGCAATCCAATAGCTGTGTGTGAACACAGACCAGTACAGACATTCTGCTAAGGTTTCTCCAGCTGAGCCAGCTTGTTCAAACGTATGAGGCAACTGGGACTGGGAGGTTAATCGGTGCAGTAAAAATAATTTTCTGTGAAAAATGCACTGCTCTCTGTCCACCAGAATGCTGACATGATTAGAAGGTGAAACGCTGCTGGAAAAAGCTTTTCTGTGTAACACACAAAGTGCTGTCTGTCCTATCTCTCTGCAGTGAAAAGATTAAGTGACTAGCCGGAATATGGCTGCCGATTATATAGAGCTGTGACATGGCTGCTTATAGGCTGCATCCTGCATGGGATTCAGGGTCATCCCTTTTACCCTTGTTCCCACCTTCCCAGGATTCCTTGCCCCATGTCCTCACATGTGGATCTGCCATTTTAGATGCCCTGGAGCCTGGACCACACTAAATGGAATTTTTCATGAAATTCTTAACAAATTCGGATTCGTCATATTCGATTCACTCATCTCTAATCAAATGCCTCAGACTCTTATGAAATTCACTCAAGATAAGTGTGGAACAAGTCCTTTAAAAGCAATTAGAAGGTTGCAATTAGAAGGTTGATGCACGGCACCACTTACCACCTTGTAGATTACTCTGCACTTGCAGGTTGGCACTGAGCTGCGTCTGGCCTCTGGTTAGTGGATTTGATGCAGTCGGAGTACTGGAAGTCCCAGAATGTCCCGATAAAGTTGGCCTGTGAGCGTGCATCAGGATCGTCAGTCTCTGCTCTCGCTGTGCATAGATGGATGGGCTGGCTGCTGCTGGCTGCTGTTGGCACGGAGCGATGTCCGACCCGAATGTATACAGTTGTAGCAGGTGCAGCAGATAAAAGGCAAGCTGGCAGATGGTATGAGCTGGCAGATGGTGTACAGGCTGGTCCGGACCTGTGTCCGGCCTATGGGAACCTGGTAGTAGATAACAGAACCATAGTCTGTAGTAGCGTCCTCGTGTCGGCAGTAAGGTGCATGGTTGAGTGGTACCAAATTAAGGCCGTTACAGTGCTTCCAAATTATGGTTGAAGCAAGAGTCATAAGAGGTAGTGGTTATGGAAACGTAAAACATGTTAGACGCGTTTCAAGGCCACGGGCCTTTTCCTCAGTAGCTTAATAAAGATGACCAGATAGCTCCAAAGTCCAGTTTATATAACCACAAAATGGTGATGCCATGAGGATAAAAGGGGAGGGGGAGGGAAAGGTAAAGGGTAGCATGTAAAACATGGAAATGGCATCAATAGAACAAATAAAAACACGTCGATCCTGGGAGAGATATTTTGATCCTCCCAGGCTGCCATGAAAATGTTGGCACAACTTGGCGAGAATTTTGTGCCCATAGCGGTACCGGTTAACTGTAGATAAAAGTCATCCTCAAAATAAAAATAGTTGTGCATAAAAATGAAATAGATAGATTGTAGGATAAAATACATTTTTTCTGGTAAAATGTCCCCTTTAATAAAAAATAGTTTAACCGCCTCAAGGCCGGCTTCATGTTTAATTATTGTATATAAGGTGCTTACATCTAGAGAGGCTAGTATATAGTCTGACTCCCATACAGCACTTTCCAAAATTTGGATGGCTTAAGTAGTGTCTTTTAGGTAAAAAGTGGTGTCCAGATACAATTGGACTGCCATGGGGGTTAATGCAATCTTTATGTATCTTGCGAAGGCAGTAGAAGACAGGAAGTCTGCCCTGCGTTCCCTAGATAAAGTCATGTTCTTTACTGTTAATGACTTCTGACAAGTGCATAGTCACAAAGTGTCTTCAATTCTTTACTGTATGGGATCCGACCTTAGTTTCATGTAGGTTTTGTGTCAGATAGTTGTCTGAAACATTCTTGGTTATATTTGGAAGTGTCCAAAAGAACGATAAAAAAAGAACGATAAAAAAAAAAAAAGATATATGAATGAATTTGCATGTAAGGTAAAAAAGAGAGTACAAATATATTACTAATGACCTGAATAACTCAAATGTAAAATCTTGAAGGAAGACCCCGCTCTCGTATTTGATCGGTCTTCCTTCAAGATTTTACATTTGAGTCATTCAGGTCATTAGTAATATATTTTTATTCTCTTTTTTACCTTACATGCAAATTCATTCATTCATTCATTTTTTTTAATCTTTATGCATCCATACTCCGATTCTTTCTATTTCCTATGTCTGATATTTACAATTACTACTGTTTTTATTTGTCCTATTGATGCCATTTCCATGTCTTATATGCTACCCTTTGCTTTTCCCTCCTACTGATACCATTTCCATGTTTTACATGCTACCCTTTACCTTTCCCTCCCCCTCCCCTTTAATCCTCATGGCATCACCATTTTGTGGTTATATAAACTGGACTTTGGAGCTATCTGGTCATCTCTATAAAGCTACTGAGGAAAAGGCCCATGGGCTTGAAATGCGTCTAGACTGTTTTACCTTTCCATAACCACGACACCTTATGACTCTTGCTTCAACCATAATTTGGAAGCGCTGTAACCCCCTTAATTTGGTACCACTTAACCACGCACCTTACTGACGACACGAGGACGCTACTACAGACTATGGTTCTGTTATCTACTACCATCATCCAGGTTCCCATAGGCCGGATGCAGGTTTGTGCCAGATGTACACCTCAGTTCATACCATCTGTCAGCTTGCCTTTTATCTGCTGTACCTGCTACAACTGTATACATCCAGGGCGGACATCGATCCGTGCCAACAGCAGCCAGCAGCAGCCAGCCCATCCATCTATGGACAGCGAGAGCAGAGACTGACGATCCTGACGTATGCTCACAGGCCAACTGTATCGGGACATTCTGGGACTTCCAGTACTCCGACTGCATCAAATCCACTAACTGGAGGCCGGATGCCGCTCCGTGCCAATCTGCAAGTGCAGAGTGATCTACAAGGTGGTGAGTGGTGCTGTGCATCAACCTTCTAATTGCTTTTAAGGGGCTTGTTCAACACTTATCTTGAGTGAATTTAATTAGAGACTGAGGCATTTGATTATGAACATTTGATTCCTTATAGGTGGTTTTATTATCTTTCATTTCAGTTTTATTCCATTTAACACGTCATCATATTTATTTGTAATTTTTATTATCTTACTACTTCCATAGTAAGGGCCCTGCTTGGATAGTAGCAGATTACCATTTTATTTTATGTATAATAAATATTGTACACTTAATTAGCCATATCTCAGGTCCAGAATACTGATTTACAATGTTTTACTGTGACATTCACACTGGATATCATCCTTTTCTCTCCATTTATCTATTTATCTATCCATTTTTCATTCTCCACGATCCTTTGAGGACTGGTTTACTATTTTTTTAATGACATTTTTGGTCTATTTAGGGTTTAGATTACACCAGCTAACCTTGGGAATGTTCTTATGCTTTAGATATAGAGCAGATACAGCGATGCTGAGCACCATCGGTGTAGTGCAACTGATTGTTGCACAATACTTTTTCTATTATTGTACTTCTTTTTAAACAAAATTATTTTGCTTTAAATTGTACTCTTCTGACCCCTTAAACTTTTTTATTTTTCCTTATTCAATGATTTATGAGGGTTCATTTCTTGCGCCATGATCTGTAGTTTTTACGGAGACATTTTTGTTTTGGTGGGCGATGGTAATAAATGGTCATAAAGAACAAGCTTCGCTCACTGTGGAGCATGGATCCCTCAGCACTTCTGGACACCGGTGTATATAAAACATATGAGCTTTATTTAACCCCTTAAGGACATGCGCCGTAAATGTACGGCGCTGCTAAGAAGTGCTTAGTGCACAACGCCGTACATTTACGGTGATCGGAACGGGATGACTGCTGATATCTATCAGCAGCAATCCCGGCATATCGCCCAGGGGAGTCCCGAGACCCCCCCCCCCCATATCGGCGATAGCGGCAAATCGCGCGTCAATTCAGACCTGCGATTTTCCGCTATTCCGGGTCAATCGGGTCTCTGCTGACCCGGTGACCCGAAAAAAAAGGGTAAACTGGGCTGTCCAAGACAGCCCTATTCACCCATATCCCAGCAGGAGTGAGGTGGCACGGGTGCCGCCTCACGATCATGTGATTAATCAGTCGGAACGATGATCGGGACGGCGATCGGAGCGGAGATCGGCGCCGGCAGGGGTCTCCTACCTTGCTCTGGTCCAGCGGGGTCCCTCACGATCGGTGGCAGCGACAGGAGCAGCAGGATGGGTCCCTGCGGCAGGATACAGCGGTGGCAGGATACAGGTGGGTCCTGTTCACCTCCAACTGTTGCTTAGCAACAACTCGCAGCATGCAAAGCCCAAGGGCCTGCTGGGAGTTGTAGTTTTGCAACAGCTGACGTTCCAACTACAACTCCCAGCATGCCCTTTGGTAGTCTGTGCATGCTGGGGGTTGTAGTTTTGCAACAGCTGGAGGCACATTTTTTCTATTCTAGTTGCATAACTACAACTCCCAGCATGCACAGACTACCAAAGGGCATGCTGGTGTGATAGCCTGGGGGATGTTGGGTATGGGGAGTTTAGCTGTGCGGTAATTAAAGGGTGCTTGTTAACCCTTGCTATTCGTGACGCCAGGGTGAGGGCTCCTCAGTGATGCTTGTCCTACCGTCACCCTTCCCAAGAGTGATAGGGAGGTAGATAATAATAGAATGTCCACAACCGGAGAGTTTTCTGAAACAGGTATAACTTTTACTGAAGGTTTTCTGCAAGCTTCATAAACTGAACAGTCTCTATGCATACAACTGCTTTCTCTGGAGATTGACAAAGGTTGGGACTTTAGCAATTTAGAGTCTTTAGGTATTAGGCCCTGTTCCACTGGATTTAGGAGATTTAGTTGCGGTGCAGTAGGCACGATAGCATTAGCGGGGGTAGTTTAGAACTCACGATTTTAGTTCAGCTGAGGCCGGTAGGTTTTGAGGCCTAGCGTGTCTTTGAAAGTTGCGCAGATTCGTCCTGCTAGTCCGGCATCCATGAGAGCAGCAACCCAAGAGAGCGATAATTGGCTACAGCTCCCTTATATGGGCAGGGGCTGGACTAGTGCTAATTGGTCCATACTAATGTCAATCACCATTACAAAGATTTGTGGGTAACACGTCACCCAAGGACCTCCTAAGGTCCTCCAACATACCATAGAGGTTATTAGCATGGTCACATGAGCGAAGGTCCTGTGACGCTAAACAAGGTAAGTACTTTACATTATATTAAATATACATTATTTATTAAATATATACATGTACTAGCATTAGAGAATTAGACTTAAGGAGAGGCGACTAGGGGCTGTCCCACCTGAGGGACCCTACCTGAGCGCAGTAACTTTGACTTTGGGGACCTCTACACTAGGTACAGTGTGCAATACGGTAGCGGGACACCACACTGGGAGTTGTAGCAGTGTGCATCCAGCTGTTGCAAAACAACAACTCTCAGCATGCCCTTCGGCTGTCAGTGCATGCTGATTGTTGCAGTTTTGCAACAGCTGGAGACAGATTGGTTGTGAAACCGAGTTTGTTACCTAACTCATTGTTTCGCAACCAGTGTGCCTCACGCTGTTGCAAAAATACAACTCCCAGCATGCACTGAGAGACTGTACATGCTGGGAGTTGTAGTTTTGCAGCAGCTGGAGGCACACTGGTTGAGAAACACTGAGTTAAGTAGTTAAGTAACAAACGCTCAGTGTTTCGCAACCAATGTGCCTCCAGCTGTTTTATAACTACAACTTCCAGCATGTATGGTCTGTCTGTCGGGAATATAACAAGGGGTATAGTGAGCTTTAACACCCCACAGGTGTTTGACAAATTTTCGTTAAAGTTGGATGTGAAAATGAAAAAAATACTTTTTTTCACTAAAATGCTGGTGTTACCCTACATTTTTCATTTCCACAAGGGAGAATAGGAAAAAAGCCCCCCAAAATTTGTAACCCCATTTCTTCTGAGTAAGAACATACCCCATATGTGGATGTAAAGTGTTCTGCAGGTGCACTACAATGCTCAGAAGAGAAGGAATGCTATTGGGATTTTGGAGAGAGAATGTATCCGAAATTGAAGGCCATGTGTGTTTACAAAGCCCCCATAGTGGACCAGTGGATCCCCCCACATGTGACCCCATTTTGGAAACTACACCCCTCATGTAATGTAATAAGGGGTACAGTGAGCATTTACACCCCACAGGTGTCTGACAGATTTTTGGAACAGTGGTCCTTGAAAAAATAAATTTTTCATTTGCACAGCCCACTGTTCCAAAGATCTGTCAAACGCCAGTGTGGTGTAAATGTTCACTGCACCCCTTATTAAATTCTGTGAGGGGTGTAGTTTCCAAAATGGGGTCACATATGGGGGTCCCATGTTCTGGCACCACGGGGGCTTTGTAAATGCACATGGCCCCCGACTTCTATTCCAACCAAATTCTCTCCCCAAACGCCCATTGTTGCTCCTTCTCTTCTGAGCATTGTAGTTCGCCCGCAGAGCACTTTACATCCACATATGGGGTATTTCCATATTCAGAAGAAATGGGATTACATATTTTGGGAAAATTTTTCTCCAATTACCCCTTGTGAAAATGTAAAATAAGGGGTAACATCAGCATTTTAATGAAAAAAATCTAATTTTTCATTTTCCTGTCCAACTTTAGCGGAAATTTGTTAAACATCTGTGGGGTGTTAAGGCTCATTGTATCCCTTGTTTCCAGAATAGTATAACGTGTGGTTTTTTCTCCCGCTGTTCTGGCACCATAGGGGCTTCCTAAATGCAACATGCCCCCCAAAAACCATTTCAGCAAAATTTGCTTTCCAAAAGCCAAATGTAACTTCTCTTCTGAGCATTGTAGTGCACCAGCAGTGAAGTTCACGTCCACACATGGGGTATTTCCATACTCAGAAGAGATGGGTTTACAAATT
Organism: Hyla sarda; assembly: GCF_029499605.1. NCBI lineage: Eukaryota > Metazoa > Chordata > Amphibia > Anura > Hylidae > Hyla > Hyla sarda. Next base: position 99,378,426 of record NC_079196.1, read on the forward strand.
TTGGGTGGCATTTTCTCCTATAACCCCTTGCAAAAATGTAAAATTTGGGGGGAAGCCAGCATTTTAGTGAAAAAAAATAAAAATTCATTTACACATCCGAATTTAACGAAAAAGTTGTAAAACCCCTGTGGGGTGTTAAAGCTCACTGGACCCCTTGTTACGTTCCTTGAGGGGTATGGTTTCCAAAATAGTATGCCATGTAGGTTTTTTTTTTTTTTTTGTTCTGGCACCATAGGGGCATGCCCCCCAAAAACCCTTTCAGAAAAACTTACTCTTCAAAATCCTATTGTCGCTCCTTCCCTTCTGAGCCTTGTAGTGCACCCACAGAGCACTTGAACTCCACCTATGAGGTATTTTCTTACTCAAGAGAAATTGGGTTAGAAATTTTGGGGGGCTTTTTCTCCTTTTACCCCTTGTAAAATTTCAAAAACTGGATCTACAAGAACATGAGAGTGTAAAAAACTTAAGATTTAGAATTTTCTCCTTCATTTTGCTGCTATATGAAACACTATGAAAAGGGTTGAGACACTTTCTGAATGTCATTTTGAATACTTTGGGGGGTGCAGTTTTTATAATGGGGTCATTTATGGGGAATTTCTAATGTGAAGACCCCCTCAAATCCACTTCAAAACTGAACTGGTCCCTGAAAAATTCCCGATTTTGAAAATTTTTTGAAAATTTGGAAAATTGCTGCTGAAGCTCTCTGATGTCTTCCAAAAGTAAAAACATGTCAACTTTATGATTCAAATATAAAGTAGACATATTGGGGGAGATTTATCAAAGGATTTAGACTGGTATTTCCTGTCTAAATTTTTCTCACAGGAAGTCGCAGTCTAAATATGTGCGACTTTTCAGCGACTTTTGCTCTAGAGGATTTTTAGAACATGATGCATGCAAGTCTATTTTAGATGGAAATGCATTGGAAAATGCATTGGTGCTGAATTTATCAAGTGCGACTTTTGTGCGACAAGTCGCATCTGCCCAAAATACGCTGAAATGTCAGACCATGTTGGAGCAGGTCTACATGCAGTTTAAGCTGTAGACCCTGAAGTTTGAGCACAGAATTTATCAAGGGCTGTGAGACCTTTGATAAATTAGGAGCACAATAGACAGGAGACTACCACATACGCTGGTCTATAGGCATACCCAGAATAGACTAGTTTAGTAAATGTCCCCCATTGTATTTGTGAATCAATATATAATTTATTTGGAATATCCATTTTCCTTACAAGCAAAGAGTTTCAAAGTTAGAGAAATGTTAAATTTTCAAAATTTTTATGAAATTTTGGGATTTTTCACCAAGAAAGGATGCAAGTAACGACGAAAATTTACCACTGTGTTAAAGTAGAATATGTCACGAAAAAACGATCTAAGAATCAGAATAATCGGTAAAAGCATCCCAAAGTTATTAATGCATAAAGTGATAGTGGTCAGAATTGCAAAAAAGGGCTGCGTCCTTAAGGTGAAAAAGGGCTCAGTCCTTAACCCCTTGAGGACCGGGGGGTTTTCCGTTTTTGCATTTTCGTTTTTTGCTCCTTGCCTTTAAAAAATCATAACTCTTTCAATTTTGCACCTAAAAATCCATATGATGGCTTATTTTTTGCGCCACCAATTCTACTTTGTAATGACGTCAGTCATTTTGCCCAAAAATTTACGGTGAAATGGAAAAAAAAATCATTGTGCGACAAAATTGAAAAAAAAACGCTGTTTTGTAACTTTTGGGGGCTTCCGTTTCTACGTAGTACATTTTTCGGTAAAAATGACACCTTATCTTTATTCTGTAGGTCCATACGATTAAAATGATATCCTACTTATATAGGTTTGATTTTGTCGGACTTCTGGAAAAAATCATAACTACATGCAGGAAAATTAATACGTTTAAAATTGTCATCTTCTGATCCCTATAACTTTTTTATTTTTCCGTATATGGGGCGGTATGAGGGCTCATTTTTTGCGCGTGATCTGAAGTTTTTAACGGTATCATTTTTGCATTGATAGGACTTATTGATTCATTTTTAAATGATATAAAAAGTGACCAAAAATGCACTATTTTGGACTTTGGAATTTTTTGGCGCGCACGCCATTCACCGAGCGGTTTAATTAATGATATATTTTTATAATTCGGACATTTCCGCACGCGGTGATACCATATATGTTTATTTTTATTTACACTGTGTTTTTTTTTTTTATTGGAAAAGGGGGGTGATTCAAACTTTTAATATGGGAGGAGTTAAATGATCTTTATTCACTTTTTTTTTTCACTTTTTTTTTGCAGTGTTATAGGTCCCATAGGGACCTATAACACTGCACACACTGATCTTCATCATTGATCACTGGTTTCTCATAAGAAACCAGTGATCAACGATTCTGCCACATGACTGCTCATGCCTGGATCTCAGGCACTGAGCAGTCATTCAGCGATCGGACAGCGAGGAGGCAGGTAGGGGCCCTCCTGCTGTCCTGTCAGCTGTTCGGGATGCCACAATTAGCCGCGGCTATCCCGAACAGCCTGACTGAGCTAGCCGGCAACTTTCACTTTTAGCCGCTCAGCTCTGAGCACGCGGCTAAAGGGTTAATAGCGCGCGGTGCCGCGATCGGCGCTGCGCGCTATTAGAGACGGGTCCCGGCTTCACTATGACGCCGGGCCCGCCGTGATATGACGCGGGGTTACTGTGTAACCCCGCGTTATATCAGGAGAGCAGGACCAAGGACGTACCGGTACGTCCTTGGTCCTTAAGGGGTTAATCTTCATTGAAAGCATATGGAGGATACAAAAATAGGTAAAATCATACCAAGGACCTCGAAAAAGGCTTTGTATGCCGAAACGCGTCGGTCTGATTTTACCCACCATATACCTTCAATGAAGGTAAATAAAGCTCATGTGTTTTATATACACCGGTGTCCAGAATTGCTGAGGGATCCATGCTTCACAGTGAGCGAAGCTTGTTCTTTTTATCCAACTTGTTTGCAGCAGCAATGCCCTGGCAGCACCTGGTCTGGAAGGGAATGATAACAGCTACATGCTGAAGGAGGTGATCAGACTTTTTCTGATTTATGATTTTTTTGATAATTTTTTATAAATTTTTTTGTGATATAGGAAGTGACCCAAAGGGGGGGGGGGGTGCTCGCTATGGGGATTTGCTCCTGCTCTGGACAGTTCCTGACATGGACAGAGGTGGCAGCAGAGAGCACTGTGGTCAAATTGGTAAGAACTACAAAACTTTCTCTGGAACATACAGAAGCTGATAAGTACTGGAAGGATTAAGATTTTTACATAGAAGCAACCTTTGTATCTGTACTGGAAAGAACTACACAACTTCCTCTGTAGTAAACAGCCGATAATAAGTAATGGAAGGTTTAATATTTTTACATAGCAGTCTTTTACAAATCTGTATAATTTTCTGGCACCAGTTGATTTGTTTTTTCCTCTTGAGTACCCATTTAAACGGAAAATGGTGGGTGATTTTAATTTTTATTAGGGTGGGAGCTTTTATATAATATGAATATTTTTTCATTTTTAATTTCACACTTTTTATGTCCCCATAGAGGACTATTATATGCAATCATTAGATTTTATTAACTGTCCACATTGCATATCGTTCTCATAAACAGTGAGAACGATACTCTACAGATTCTAGGTGAGAATTGCCCTGAAAACACAATGCCAACAAATGCTATGCACCACTTTAATCTGCTGTTGTATGCTTACAGAGTGTTACCCGTAAACAGGTTCAGGTCTCCGTACAGTCCATATTTATTTACTTTCTTGTCTACCTGTAAATTGGGAGGAAATTCATTTTTACATTAGGATTTTTATTCCTATTTGTAGGATAAACACAGCTGCTGTTTGATCATATTTACCTGGTTATCATGAGCACAATGCTGATAGCATAATAAGTGAATTGTGTTATCAGGTGTAAAAGTTAATAGGATAATTCATCAGATTATTAGATGTTAATAGGGATTGATAATCAGACTAAAAGTTCACTATAGCCATAGGCCATCTAAATGTTATTTGACCATTGTGAGTTACTTTTTTCTTTTGCTGGATGTTCAGTAGGTATGCTTTGAGGGATATACCATACACCTCTGCACGAACTAAGGCTAGTCTAGCCAATTTTACATTATTTGGAATTTCACTTCCTTTCTGAAAAAGTTTCCAATCAAGATGGAAATGTGCTCTTATATACTGTACCTTTATAAGGTGATCTTATCAAGATAAGGCAAGCCTGCTGATCAGCTGATATGGCTTCAGGAACATGTGGTGGGCATACATTCCTACTGCAGTGGTCACTGCTGGAGAAGTGTAGTGTATTACATATTCTCCATTCAAATGAAAGTACCTCAATGTAATTCATGAGTTAGGGACTCTCTGGGTCTGGCTAAAAAAAAGAAAAGTGCTCTTTCCATTGCTTTTTAGAGGTGACATTTTTTTTCCCATGTTTTCAATCTATATGAGGATATACCCTTTCTCAACCATGCAGAATAGTTGTGTCCAAAAGTGATGGAAATGTAGAGCTACCTATAGTATGAAATACATAACTTTTCTCATACTCAAAAAATCCCAAAAGTAAAGAGTAAGGGATCTGGTTGTGATGGCTCTCGCTCTGATGGGATAGTGGTTAGAGTATATAGCAGTGATTCCCAACCGGGGTGCCCTGGAACCCCGGTTGGGGTTGAATTTCCCTCCTTTGTTAAAGCATCAGCTTCACGCACTGAATGCTTCCACCAGAGAGGACCTGGCGTACAGACGCAAGATGGGAAGCATCAGCGTCACTGCAGCAACGACATTGGATGCTTCCCAATGAAGTGAAGAAGTACCCGTAGCCCTCAATGCAGCATTGTGCATATCTTCAGTGAGCCAACAGCTCACAGGTAATACTGGAGTTGGGGAGATTTATTGGAAATAGCAGGTGTGCATGGCTGGTTACTGAAAGCAGTGGCAGGGGTGAGCGGGTGGGTGGTGAATGGAAGCAATAGCAGGGGTGAGTGCTGATTGGAAGCAGTGGTAGGGGTGGGGTGTGAATGGAAGCAGTGGTGGTGGGTGGGTAGGTGGGAGGAGAACAAAAGCAGTGGCAGGGGTGGGTCGGGGGCAAATTCAAGCAGTGGCATTGGTGGTGGGTGGATGGGGGTGAATGGAAGCAGTGGCAGGGGTGGGTGAATGGAAGCAGTGACAGGGGTGGTGAATGGAAGCAGTAACAGGGGTGGTGAATGGAAGCAGTGGCAGGGGAGGTGAATGAAAGCAGTGGTGAGGGAGTGACTGGAAGCAATAGCAGGGGGGTTAATGAAGGCAATAGCGCTGGGACGCAGGAGGCAATGTGGGTGGCTGAAAGCAACGTGGGAGGCAATGTGGGTGGATGGGAAGCTATGTAAGCGGCTGAAAGCAATGTTGGTCGGTGGCTGGAGGCATTTGGGTGGGAGACTAAAGGCAAAAGGTGTGAGTGGTTGGTTGGCTGGAGGCAATAGTGGTGGGTGGATGGGAGTATGAAGGCAATAGTGGTGGGTGGGTGGCGGGGAGTCTGGAGGCAATAGGGGAGTATGGAGGCAATAGTGGGGAGTGGATGGAAGTCTGGAAGCACTAGGGGTGGGTAAGAAGCTGGAGGCAATAGGGATGGCTGAGAGGCTGCAGGCAATAGGGGTGGGTGAGAGGCTGGAGGCAATAGGGGTGGGTGAAAGGCTAGAGACATTTGAAAAAGGTTTGAGGTATTTGTGTGCGTGTGTTGGAGAGCTGTTGCAAGGCATTGTATGTGTGAAAGAGAGACGGTGGGGCTGGAGGCATTTGGGTGGGAGGCTGGAGGTATTGTGTGTGTGTGGAAGAGAGGTTGGAGGCATTTGGGAGAGAGGGGTGACTAGAGGTATTGTGTGTGTGTGTTAGGGGGATGCTTGAGGGATTGTGTGTGTGGGAGAGAGGATGGAGGCATTTGGGGGATGCTAGGGGGATTGTGTGTGTGGGAGAGAGGTTGGAGGCATTTGGGGGGATGCTGAAGGCATTGTATGTGTGTATATGAGGTTGGAGGCATTGTCTGTGTGTGTGTGGGAGAGGCTTGAAGTATTGTGAGAGAGAGTGGCTGGAGGCATTTGGGGGAGGCTGGAGGAATTGTGTGTGTGTGTGTGTGTGTGTGGGAAAGAGAGGTTGGAGGCATTTTGGGGGAGGCTGGAGGTATTGTGTGTGTGTGTGGGAGAGAGGTTGGGGGAATTCGGGGGGAGGCTGGAGGTATTGTGTGTGGGAGAGAGGTTGGAGTCATTTGGGGGGGCTGGAGGCATTGTGTGCGGTTGAGGCTGGAGGCATTGTCTGTGTGTGTGTGTGTCAGAGGCTGGAGGCATTTGTGTGTGTGTGTGGGGGGGGCGGGGGGGTGATGCTGGAGGCATTTGTGGGAAAAAGGGGAGTATGATGCTGGAAAAGTGTGGAGCCTAATATATGTTTGTTTTGCAGGTTCTGCGGTGAAGAGTTGTGGCCAAAAGAAACAGTCTTGATGGCCCGGGCCAGATGGAGAAGAAAAAGTAAAAGTAAACGACTCCAATCAGAGAAGACGTCATCTGTGAGTCCTGCATATTGCAGCACTGTAATATACATAGCTTACAGATATATAGGGGGTGTGTATTGCTTCCTCTTAGCCATTTTTTGTTGGTCGTCAAAAGTTATTTGGTAGGGGTGCCCCACGAAAAAAAAAATTCTGATAGGTGTCCTGACCTGAAAAAAGCTGTGAACCACTGGTTCTGTTGGGTTAGGGGGTTACTATATGAGGGAGCTGTGCAGGTCACTTTTAATTGTCTAACGTCTGTGTGGGGGTAATAATGGGGGTTAAGTACTGTGTGGGGGCATTATTGGGGGGAAAAAAGAGTGAGGGTATAATATTAGAGTGAGTCAACTATGTGGGGGCAGAATTTGGTGGTCCGTATAGTGCAGGGGCAATGTTAACTGCTGTGAGGGGGCACTATTAGGGAGTCACATACTGTTTGTAGCACTATTGGGGGCTAACTACTGTGTTGAGCATTATTAGGGGGGCTAATTATTGTGTAGGGGCACTATTATGTGAAGTATCCACTGTGTGAGTGCACTATTAGAGGTATCTACTGTGTGAGACACTATTAGGAGGCATTATCACAATTTGGGGCACTATGGATGGAGATTTTGTATAGAGGTGGGGAGAGTTTTGTAAAAGTGAGAAGCCAAAGTGGTTTATCTGACAGATTCTGCAGTGATGCGCTATGATTGGAAAAACTATATCAGTTTTAACATGTAATTTCATGTGTATGGTAAGTCATGAGAACGTCTGCCAGCTCAACAAAGGGATATCCACCAGCTATCTATTGTGTATGGCTAAGCTTTCTCCAATTCCTATCAATCAGGTGATAACTGTGGGACCAGATGCTAAACCCCCAAGTAAACAGCTGATAAAGGGTTACTTTACTTATACATACCTCTCTCAGTCCTCTCTCTATGCTGCCACTTCTTTCTGGTTGTTGTAATATGCCAACTTCACAAAATATTCTGTTTGTATCTGTCTCTTAATCAACCTTCCTTGACTGTTTTTATGATCTACCTCAACCCCTTAAGGACTGAGCCCTTTTTCACCTTAAGGACTGAGCTCTTTTTTGAAATTCTGACCACTGTCACTTTATGCATTAATAACTCTGGAATGCTTTTACCGATTATCCTGATTCCGAGGTTGTTTTTTCGTGACATATTCTACTTTAACATAGTGGTAAATTTTAATTGTTACTTTCATCCTTTCTTGGTGAAAAGTCCCAATATTTCATGAAAATTTCGAAAATTTAGCATTTTTCTAACTTTGAAACTCTCTGCTTGTAAGGAAATTGGATATTCCAAATACATTATATATTATATATATATATAAATTATGTATATAAATTCAGCAACAATTTTCTAATTTTTCACAAAAATTTCTAAATTGGAATTTTTCAGGGACCAGTTCAGTTTTGAAGTGGATTTGAGGGGCTTTCATGTTGGAAATACCCCATAAATTACCCAATTATAAAAACTGCACCCCTCAAAGTTTTCAAAATGACATTCAGAACATTCAGTTTGTTAACCCTTTAAATGTTTCACAGGAATAGCAGCAATGTGAAGGAGAAAATTCAAAATCTTCATTTTTTACACTTAAATTTTTACACATGTTCTTGCAGAGCCATTTTTTTTTACATTTTACAAGGGGTAAAAGGAGAGAAATCCCCCCAAAATTTGTAACCCCATTTCTCTCGAGTAAGGAAATACCTCATACGTGGATGTAAAATGCTTCGTGGGTGCACTAAAGGGCTCAGAAGGGAAGGAGCGACAATGGAATTTTGCTGAAATGGTTTTTGGGAGGCATGTCGCATTTAGGAAGCCCCTATGGTGCCAGAACAGCAAAAAAAACACATGGCATACTATTTTGGAAACTACACCCCTCAAGGAATGTAACAAGGGGTACAGTAAGCCTTAGCACCCCACAGATGTTTGACGACTTTTCGTTAAAGTCGGATGTGTAAATGAAAAAATGAATTTTTTTGCATTAAAATGCAGCTTTTTTTCCCCAATTTGCAAATTTTTACAAGGGGTAATAGGAGAAAATGCCCCACAAAATTTGTAACCCCATTTCTTCTGAGTATGGAAATACCCCATGTGTGGACGTCAAGTGCTCTGCTGCCGAACTACAATGCTCAGAAGAGAAGGAGCGCCATTGGGCTTTTGGAGAGAGAATTTGTTTGGAATGGAAGTCGGGTCCATGAGCATTTACAAAGCCCCCCGTGGTGCCAGAACAGTGGACCTCCCCCACATGTGACCCCATTTTGGAAACTACACCCCTCACAGAATTTAATAAGGGGTGCAGTGAGCATTTACACCCCACTGGCGTTTGACAGATCTTTGGAACAGTGGGCTGTGCAAATGAAAAATTAAATTTTTTATTTTAACGGACCACTGTTCCAAAAATCTGTCAGACACCTGTAAAAGCTCACTGCACCCCTTATTACATTACCTGAGGGGTTTAGTTTTCAAAATGGGGGTCACATTTGGGGGAGGGGGGTCTATTGTTCTGGCACCATGGAGGCTTTGAAAACACACATGGCCTTTAATTCCGGACAAATTTTCTCTCTAAAAGCCCAATGGCACTCCTTCTCTCCTGAGCATTGTAGTTCGCCCGAAGAGCACTTTACATCCACATATGGGGTATGTGCATACTCACAAATGGGGTCAAAAATTTTGGGGGGCTTTTTTCCCCTATTTTCCCTTGTGAAAATGAAAAATTTAGGGTAACACAATCATTTTAGTAAAAAAATTATTCTTTTCATTTTCCCATCCAACTTTAACGAAAATTTGTCAAACACCTTTGGGGTGTTAAGGCTCAATATACCCTTTGTTACGTTCCATGAGGGGTGTAGTTTCCAAAATGGGGACACATGTGGGTATTTATTTTTTTGCATTTATTTCAGAACCGCTGTAAAATCTGCCACCCCCGTGCAAATGACCAATTTAGGCCTCAAATGTACATAATGCGCTCTCACTCTTGAGTATTTTTGTACATCCGCAGAGCATTTTACGCCCACATATGGGGTATTTCCGTACACAGGAGAAATTGCATTACAAATTTTTTTTTCCTTTTACCTCTTGTGAAAATCAAAAGTATGGAACAACACCAGCATGTTAGTGTAAAAATTGTAATCTTTTTACACTAACAGGCTGGTGTAGACCCCAACTTTTCGTTTTCATAAGGGTTAAAAGGAGAAAAAGCCCCCCAAAATTTGTAACTCAATTGCACCCGAGTACGGAAATACCCCATATGTGAACCTAAACTGTTTCCTTGAAATACGACAGGGCTCCGAAGTGAGAGAGCGCCATGCACATTTGAGGACTAATTTAGGGGTTGCATAGGGGTGGACATAGGGGTATTCTATGCCAGTCATTCCCAAACATGGTGCCTCCAGCTGTTGATAAACTCCCAGCATGCCTGGACAGTCAGTGGCTGTCCGGAAATCTGGGAGTTGTTGTTTTGCAACAGCTGGAGACTCCGTTTTGGAAACACTGCCATATGATACGTTTTCATTTTTATTGGGGGGGGGGGGACAGTGTAAGGGGGTGTATATGTAGTGTTTTGCCCTTTATTATGTGTTAGTGTAGTGTAGTGTTTTTAGGGTACATTCACACGGGCGGGGGTCACAGTGAGTTTCCCGCTAGGAGTTTGAGCTGCAGCGGAAAATTTGCCGCAGCTCAAACTTGAAGCAGGAAACTTACTGTAAACCCGACCGTGTGACCGTGTCACATGGGGGGAGGGGGGGGGGTTCAAGCCTCCAGCTGTTGCAAAACTACAACTCCCAGCATGCACTGACAGACCATGCATGCTGGAAGTTGTACTTTTGCAACAGCTGGAGGCACACTGGTTGGAAAACCTTCAGTTAGGTTCTGTTACCTAACTCAGTATTTTACAATGAGTGTGCCTCCAGCTGTTGCAAAACTACAACTCCCAACATGTATTGATCATTGAAGGGCATGCTGGAAGATGTAGTCATACAACAGCTGGAGGTACGCAAATACAACTCCCAGCATGGCGAGACAGACGTTTGCTGTTCGTGCATGCTGGGAATTGTAGTTTTGCAAGCTTTAGAGGGCCACGATTTAGAAACCCCCGCACAGTGATCTCCAAACTGTGGCCCTCCAGATGTTGCAAAACTACAAATCCCAGCATGCCCAAACAGCAAACAACTGTGTGGGCATGCTGGGAATTGTAGTTTTGCAACATCTGCAGGGCTACAGTTTAGAGACCATTGTATAGTGGTCTCCAAACTGTAGCCCTACAGATGTTGCTAGGCAACTCACCGGCTTCCGTAGGCTGCAGCATTCGGGGAGCTAGCCGCATGTTATCGCCACCCGCCGATCACCGCCACTGATCGTCACCTCCGCTGCCGCCGGTGGTAAGTGGACCTCTGGCACCGATTACCGTCAGTTCCCCCATTCTGTCCAGACTACTGTGGGTGGGCAGAACGGGGGAACCGAACTTTAACCCCCCGTCCCAATCTGCTATTGGTCGGTCGCTTCTGACCGACAAATAGCAGGGATAGGAGGGGTGGCACCCCTGCCACCTAACTCCTATCCCTTCAGGGGTACCAGAGGTGTTTTGGACACCCCCAATCCCCTTTATTTTCTGGGTCACCGGAGACCCGTATGACCCGGCGATAGCCAACATGGGGGGGTCTCAAGACCCCCTGGGCGACTTGCCAAGATGCCTGCTGAATGGTTTCAGCAGGCATCCCAGTCCCAAGGGCGTACCCATACGCCTTCAGTTCTTAAGGACATTGAAACGGGGGCATATGGATACGCCCGGCATCCTTAAGGGGTTAATAGGTCTGGAAATAAGAAATGAGGTAGGGCAGTGCTGCATTGTGGGATTAGCCATTATTAAAGGAGAACTCCGGAACATAAAAATTGTCCCCCATAGTGCCGGCAGTAAAAAAATAAAGATGTACATACCTTCCTCCGCTCCCCCGGGGCCTCCGGTAACCGGCTCCGGTCTCCGCCGTGATCCACTTCCTGGTTGCCGGTGGTCGGATGAATCAGCCAATCACCAGCCACAGCGCAGTCTGACTCGGCCGGCGATAGGCTGAGCGGCAGTGTGAAAACGCTTCAGGACACAAAATTCTTCACTACACCGTCACCTGCGGCCGGGGCCGAAAACGTCACACTGCCGCTCAGCCTATCGCTGGCCGAGTTGGACTGCGCTGCGGCTGGTGATTGGCTGATTCATCCGACCCCCGGCAACCAGGAAGTGGATCGCGGCGGAGACTGGAGCCGGTTACCGGAGGCCCCAGGGGAGCGGAGGAAGGTATGTACATCTTTATTTTTTTTCTGCCGGCACTATGGGGGACAATTTTTATGTTCTGGAGTTCTCCTTTAAGTCTCGTATACAGTATGTTGATATTATTGAAGTGGTGTCCACACTTTTTGGCTTTACTTTTATTTTGTTTTGTTTTTTTGCCGTGAACAACCATTCTATTATGTTTGTATACCTTTACCGTTTAATAAAATAATAATAAAAGCTATAAAGGGGAACCCAGGAAAAAAGTGCTCAGAAAGGATGGTCATTGGTCAGGTCTTTTGGGGTGGGGTTCACATACATGTAATTGCTGTGCAACACGGGCCAAATATCCTGTATCTTATCTACAGATATTAGCTTCTGCAGCTTAGCAGTGTCTGCCATTTCTATTGCCGTCGGCTTGTGTTCCTTCCATCCTGGTATAGTATTCCATTTTATGTCACTAGACCTATATGCCCTCACATATTAGCCACACATGAAACCTGGAATGCAAAGTCTTTGCTGGGTTATTGTAAGCTTAAGTTTTTCTCTATAGATGTTGATAAGTAATATAGATATCAACTTCTCCTAGGAATGTGAGAGGTCAATGGACAGCTGTCAGGGATAGTATAGCCCAGTTATTATCCCCCTCTCTTAAAGTTATAGGGTCCAAGGCAGATAGGATGTCTTGCTTGGGGTCATATATATTTCCTGTCTGCTCTAGAAAACCAACCATGCAATGCACACACGCACACCCAAAGGCCAAATTCAAATAAAATTAAATACCAGAGGTCATTCTGGCTCAGTGCTGAGGGGTATTTGCCTCCTGCACTGGTTTTAATTACATTAATTTCCGTCTAACTCCTAAACCATCCTATTCACTTATTTACTCGGTCAATCATTCTTTTATTAATTTTATGTTGAGGTAAAATCTTTACACCTTGTGAAATCTGACGTGTCTTTGGGAAAAGATTACAGCACGGACCAAAGAATTACACCGGCAAAAAATTTTTTTATATATATATTTTTTAATTATATATATAACATTTTTCTGTCCTGGAGTATATACATAGTGGGGCAAATATTTTTTAGGTGCATTATAATCTTATTCTTGCTGGGAACTGTTCATATTTTAATGGTGAGGCCACCCTGCGGTTTCGCTAACTTGGAGCAACTGTCCCTTTAAGTGCATGTTGGATGAGACCTGCACTCCTGATGCGAGATGTGAGGCTGCTGGGCTGCCCCCATCCCGGTATTAGATGTTTGTCCCCGTGGTGGTCAGGTGATGGAACAGGCACCAGAATTGCTGTGGGACTGCTGTGGCCGCCCAGCCATACTTAAATTACAGGCCTTTCACCTAGTTATGTTGCCCTTACTTCTATTGTGAACCATAGGCTGCTTTCCCTCATCTAAGACGGCCGACTTCATCTTCTTACCAGGGCCAGTGTTAGGGCGGGGAAAACCAGGCAATTGCATAGGGCCCCCATTCCCCAGTGGCCCCCTGCCGGCTGCTCAGCATAGGCCTAATCAAGCCCGGGGGGATCCGTGGCTGCCACTGAGCAGCCCGCAGGGGGCCTCCGTCACATTCTGGAGATCCCTGTGTCCCGAAAAATCTTTTCGGGACACAAGGATTTCCCTGTTACCTTTCTGCGGCGGCCCCCGTGTTAACTTTAAAAACGCAGGGCGCGCCGGGAGTTAGCGCACACAGGGATGTCACTGATGTCCCGTACGTGCGCCCATAGCAATGGAGGAGCGTAGAGGAGCAGTGAGGAGGACGCGTGCCGGATGGAATGGTAAGGCACCAGCTGGCAGCACGTCCTCTTCAGTGCTCCGACCACCGGTCCTACTGCTATGGTCTATACGGAGACCGGTGATACCGGAGGACCGGGGGTCGGAACACTGAAGTGGGGTAGTACATAAACATACAGCCTCCAGCCATACATTGTATGTGGCTGAAAGCTGTAAGTCTGTGGGGAAACTGTACTGCACCCAATGTGGGGTACTATACTGCACCTAATGTGGGGGAACTATACTGCACCTAATGTGGGGGAACTGTACTGCACCTAATGTGGGGAACTATACTGCACCTAATGTGGGGAACTATACTGCACCTAATGTGGGGGACTATACTGCACCTAATGTGGGGGAACTATACTGCACCTAATGTGGGGGAACTATACTGCATCTAATGTGGGGAACTATACTGCAACTAATGTGGGGGACTATACTGCACCTAATGTGGGGGAACTATACTGCATCTAATGTGGGGAACTATACTGCACCTAATGTGGGGGAACTATACTGCACCTAATATGGGGAACTATACTGCACCTAATGTGAGGCAACTATACTGCACCTAATGTGGGTAACTACTCTGCACCTAATGTGGAGGAACTATACTGCACCTTATGTGGGTAACTATACTGCACCTAATGTGGGTAACTATTCTGCACCTAATATGGGGAACTATACTGCACCTAATGTTGGGGAACTATACTGCACCTAATGTGAGGCAACTATACTGCACCTAATGTGGGTTACTACTCTGCACCTAATGTGGGGGAACTATACTGCACCTTATGTGGGTAACTATACTGCACCTAATGTGGGTAACTATACTGCACCTAATATGGGGAACTATACTGCACCTAATGTGAGGGAACTATACTGCACCTAATGTGGGGGAACTTTACTGCACCTAATGTGGGGGAACTATACTGCACCTAATATGGGGGACTATGCTGCACCTAATGTGAGGGAACTATACTTCACCTAATGTGAGGGAACTATACTGCACCTAATGTGGGGGAACTGAACTGCACCTAATGTGGGGAACTATACTGCACCTAATGTGGGGAACTATACTGCCTCAAACAAGAAGAAGAGATGATCCAGCGTGGGTCAGTAGAAATCCAGACTTTATTAGAACTCACAGTAAAAGCAGTAAAAGCAACCAGCAGATCAGACGCGTTTCAGGCGCATGCGCCCTTCGTCAGTGATGTCATCCATCTGCACAGGTGTCAGTTAAATACCGAACAGGTAGTGGGTGGAGAATTGGCCACCAATTAAACTACACTTAGACCGCTGACAACGGTGCAGAGGAGGATACTAATACAAAACATGGGCAAAATGTTAGTAAAAGTACAAAAAGCTAAAAACAATACACTAGTATGCAATTTTGCACAAATGGCTTGTACACCACAGGAATATAACATGGTGAATAAAGAAAAAACATGTAAAATGTACACCAGTTATGATCGACTGTGAAAGTGGAACAAACGTGTGTGTGTGAATGCGGCGCTAGTAATGGAACAGCAATTCTCTCTTTAAATTCAAACCCTTTGGTGCACTAGTGCCCAAAGTGAATTGCCAGAATGCTTCGCGTTCCAATAATTTTCGCTGCACACAACCACCACGGGGTCCTATGTGAACACGTTCTATAGCATAAATTTGAAAATAATTAATGTGACCACCATGTACAGTTTTAAAATGTAAAGATGCTGCCGATCGGTTTCTTATGGCATTGCTGGTTATGTCATTGAGATGTTCCAGCGCTCTGACCCTAAGTTTCCTAGAAGTGGAGCCTACATATTTAAGTTGGCACTGCGAACACTCAATGACATAGACTACATTATGGTGGTTACAGTTAATATAATCTTTTATTTGATAATTTTTAGTTTGCTCTGCATTGGAAAATTGTATGCATAATTTAGCATAATTACATGTTCTGCAAATCCTGCCGCCACATTTAAAAAATCCTCTATTACGCAACCAGTTATTTCTGTTAACTGTGTTGGACAATACCAAGCTAGGGGATAGAATATCTCCCAGGGTTTTTGCCTTTTTTGGGACTATGTGACAACCTTTGGATAATATTTTTGCTACAATTTCGTCCTGTCTCAGGAAATGGAGGTGTCTATTGATAATGTTCTTGACCTGTGTAAATTGGGGAGAATAAGTGAGTGCTATGACCGGTTTACTCTGAAAATTAGAGCGACTGTGTTGTGAACAATTAATAGGTGGAGAAATTAAACGAGAACGGTCCTTTTTGGCAACAATAGTTTTGGCTCTGGATAAAGTACGTGTAGTATAGCCTCTACTCGCGAGCCTACGCGAAGCCTCACTAATTTGAGACTCGCAAGTAGAGGGACCACTACAATTTCTTTTTATCCGTGTGAATTCTCCTACTGGAATAGCCCTGATGGTATGTGGCGGATGATTACTATCAGCTCTAAGAATAGTGTTCCCTGCAGTGGGTTTGCGGAACGTGGAAACAGAAATAATATGATCTGGCACTGAACTGAATTCAAGGTCAAGAAAGGAAATGCTGGATGGGTGTGAATGGTGAGTGAATTTCAGATTGTAAGAATTGTCATTGATGTATTCCAGGAACAGTGGTATGGCAGACATATCACCCCTCCAAATCAGGAGGAGATCATCTATGAATCTGCCATACCACTGCACGTGGGAGACAAATGGATTAGATGTGGAAAAAAGGTACTTGGATTCCCAATATGACATAGTCAGATTGGCTAAGGAAGGTGAGTGTCTAGCGCCCATAGAAACACCACTAGATTGGATGAAAAACATACGGTCAAAAGAAAAATAGTTATGTGTCATGAGATACCATGTACTCATTTTAATGAATTCTTTTAAATCAATGGTATAGTCACTGTGGTTGTCTAAATGGTACACCAGTGCCTCCATGGCAACATGCCAGGGAATGCTGGTGTACAATGAGACAACATCACAAGTCAACCAACTATACTCTGGCCTCCATGTTAGATGTTCAAAAGCTCTAAGGACATCTCTAGAATCTTTAAGATACCCAGGAACCCTTTGGACCATGGGCTGAAGCATTTGATCAGTCCATATGGAAAGTTTTTCTAAAAGGGAACCGCAAGAAGATACAATCGGTCTCATAGGGGGGGGGGGGGGGTGAAATTAGTTTATGAGTTTTGGGTAGGCCATACATGATGGGGATAATAGGTTCATCCACCAGCATGTATTCCCTATCCCTGTTTGAGATGACACCCAAGCTAACCCCCTCATTCAGTAATCTATCCAACTCATTTTTAAACTTGACGGTAGGATCAATATCCAATCTTTTATACACATTTGTGTCCGAGAGTAGATCATTTATTTGTTGCATGTAAACAACCTTGTCCATCACAGTGACTGTGCCGCCCTTATCAGACATTTTAATGACTATATCGTCTGCAGTACTAAGTTCATTGAGAGCGGCATTTTCACTGTGCGAAAGGTTACGATGTTTGTTGGGCAGTCCTGATCGACTATTACCCAACGCAATTAGATCCACCTCCACTGCATTTTGGAATAAATCCATACCATTAGTTCTAGATTGAAGAGGATAAAAATAAGGGTTTGCATTTCTGTGAGCAGGGTTGCTATTGGTGACTGCATCTAATTGCTCCCCAGCTAAATCTTGTAATGTGTATAGGCCACCTGCTCCGGGAAATGCAAACCACAATATTCGTTGACATAATTATTACGAGAAATTGATACATCATCATCCACAGCAACATCTGCAAATAAATGTTTTTTGATTGTCAAATTCCGTACAAATTTGTTAATTTCACATAACATCTTAAAAATTTGCAGATCGTTAGAGGGGGAAAAATTCATTCCCCTACTAAGGACACTGATTTGATCAGGAGTGAGTGTCCTATTAGATAAATTTAACACTGTTAATTTCTCGTCACTTGGCTCCTCAATCTGGGAGTAGCCACGTCTGTTGTGTTTTCTCCCCCCCCTCCGGGAGGGTTTCCTTTGCGCTTGGAGTTTTTTGAAAGATGACGCTGTTGAACAGCTGAAGACTGTGAAGACTGAAGACTGCACAGGTGTCAGTTAAATACCGAACAGGTAGTGGGTGGAGAATTGGCCACCAATTAAACTACACTTAGACCGCTGACAACGGTGCAGAGGAGGATACTAATACAAAACATGGGCAAAATGTTAGTAAAAGTACAAAAAGCTAAAAACAATACACTAGTATGCAATTTTGCACAAATGGCTTGTACACCACAGGAATATAACATGGTGAATAAAGAAAAAACATGTAAAATGTACACCAGTTATGATCGACTGTGAAAGTGGAACAAACGTGTGTGTGTGAATGCGGCGCTAGTAATGGAACAGCAATTCTCTCTTTAAATTCAAACCCTTTGGTGCACTAGTGCCCAAAGTGAATTGCCAGAATGCTTCGCGTTCCAATAATTTTCGCTGCACACAACCACCACGGGGTCCTATGTGAACACGTTCTATAGCATAAATTTGAAAATAATTAATGTGACCACCATGTACAGTTTTAAAATGTAAAGATGCTGCCGATCGGTTTCTTACGGCATTGCTGGTTATGTCATTGAGATGTTCCAGCGCTCTGAACTATACTGCACCTTATATGGGGAACTATACTTCACCTAATATGAGAGAACTATACTGCACCTAATGTGGGGGAACTGTACTGCACCTAATGTGGGGGAACTATACTGCACCTAATGTGGGGAACTATACTGCACCTAATGTGGGGGAACTATACTGCATCTAATGTGGGGAACTATGCTGCATCTAATGTGGGGAACTATACTGCACCTAAAATGGGGAACTATACTTCACCTAATGTGGGGGAACTATACTGCACCTAATGTGGGGGAACTATACTGTACCTAATGTGGGGAACTATACTGCACCTAATGTAGGGTAACTGTACTGCACCTAATGTGTGGAGCTATACTGCACCTAATGTGGGGGAACTATACTGCACCTAATGTGAAGGAACTGTACTGCACCTAATGTGGGGGGAACTGTACTGCACCTAATGTGGGGGAACTGTACTGCACCTAATGTCACCTAATGTGTGGAGCTATACTGCACCTAATGTGGGGGAACTATACTGCACCTAATGTGAAGGAACTGTACTGCACCTAATGTGGGGGGAACTGTACTGCACCTAATGTGGGGGTACTATACTGCACCTAATGTGGGGAACTACACTGCACCTAATGTGGGGGAACTATACTGTTCCTAATGTGGGGAACTTTACTGCACCTAATGTGGGGAAACTATACTGCACCTAATGTGGGGGAACTGTACTGCACCTAATGTGGGGATATATACTGCACCTAATGTGGGGGACTATACTGCACCTAATGTGGGGGAACTATACCACACCTAATGTGGGGGAACTATACTGCACCTAATATGGGGAACTATACTGCACATAATGTGGGGAACTATACTTCACCTAATGTGGGAACTATATTTCACCTAATATGGGGGAACTATACTGCACCTAATGTCGAGGAACTATACTGCACCTAATGTGGGGGAACTGTACTGCACCTAATGTGGGTAACTATACTGCAGCTAATGTGGGGAACTATACTGCACCTAATGTGGGGGAACTGTACTGCACCTAATGTGGGGAGCTATACTGCACCTAATGTGGGGGAACTATACTGCACCTAATATGGGGAACTACACTGCACCTAATGTGGGTAACTATTCTGCACCTAATATGGGGAACTACACTGCACCTAATGTGGGTAACTATACTGCACCTAATGTGGGGGAACTATACTGCACCTAATGTGGGGGAACTACACTGCACCTAATGTGGGGAACTATACTGCACCTAATGTGGGGAACTATACTGCAGCTAATGTTGGGGAACTGCACTGCACCTAATGTGGGGGAACTACACTGCACCTAATGTGGGTAACTATACTGCACCTAATGTGGGGAACTATACTGCACCTAATGTGGGGGTACTATACTGCACCTAATGTGGGGGAACTATACTGCACCTAATGTGGGGGAACTATACTGCCCCTAATGTGATGGAACTATACTGCACCTAATGTGGGGGAACTATACTGCACCTAATGTGATGGAACCCTACTGCGCCTAATGTGGGGGAACTATGCTGCACCTGATGTGGGGAACTATACTGCACCTAATGTGGGTGAACTATACTGCACCTTATGTGGGGAACTTTACTGCACCTAATGTGGGGAACTATACTGCACCTAATATGGGAAACTATACTGCACCTAATGTGGGGGAACTATACTGCACCTTATGTGGGGCAACTGTATTGCACCTAATGTGGGGCAACTGTATTGCACCTAATGTGGGGAAACTGTACTGAACCTAATGTGGGGGAACTATACTGCACCTAATGTGGGGGAACTATACTGCACCAAATGTGGGGGAACTGTACTGCACACCTAATGTGGGGGAACTGTACTGCACCTAATGTGGGGCAACTGTACTGCACCTAATGTGGGGGAACTGTACTGCACCTAATGTGGGGGGAACTGTACTGCACCTAATGTGGGGGAACTGTACTGCACCTAATGTGTGGGAACTGTACTGCATCTAATGTGGGGGGAACTGTACTGCGCCTAATGTGGGGGGAACTGTACTGCACCTAATGTGGGGAACTATACTGCACCTAATGTGTGGGGAACTGTACAGCACACCTAATGTGGGGGGAACTGTACTCCACACCTAATGTGGGGGGAACTGTACTGCACACCTAATGTGGGGGAACTGTACTGCACACCTAATGTAGGGGGAACTGTACTGCACACCTAATGTGGGGGGAACTGTACTGCACACCTAATGTGGGGGAAATGTATTGCACACCTAATGTGGGGGAACTGTAATGCCAACCTAATGTGGGGGGAACTATACTGCCAACCTAATGTGGGGGAACTATACTGCCAACCTAATGTTGGGGAACTATACTGCCAACCTAATGTGGGGAACTATACTGCACCTACTGTGGGGCAACTGTACTGCACCTAATGTGGGACAACTGTACTGCACCTAATGTGGGGAAACTGTACTGCACCTAATATGGGGAAACTGTACTGCACCTAATGTCGGGGAACTGTACTGCAACTAATGTGGGGGAACTGTACTGCACACCTAATGTGGGGGAACTGTACTGAACACCTAATATGGGAGAACTATACTGCACCTAATGTGGGGGAACTGTACTGCACACCTAATGTGGGGGGAACTGTACTGCACACCTAATGTGGGGGGAACTGTACTGCACACCTAATGTGGGGGGAACTGTACTGCACACCTAATGTGGGGGGAACTGTACTGCACACCTAATGTGGGGGGAACTGTACTGCACACCTAATGTGGGGGGAACTACACTGAGGAACTATACATACTGCCAACTTAATGTGGGTGAACTATACTGCACCTAATGTGGGGCAACTGTACTGCACCTAATGTGGGGCAACTGTACTGCACCTAATGTGGGGGAACTGTACTGCACCTATGTGGGGGGGAACTGTACTGCACCTAATGTGGGGGAACTGTACTGCATCTAATGTTGGGGAACTGTACTGCACCTAATGTGGGGGAACTCT
Organism: Hyla sarda; assembly: GCF_029499605.1. Lineage (NCBI taxonomy): Eukaryota > Metazoa > Chordata > Amphibia > Anura > Hylidae > Hyla > Hyla sarda. Next base: position 99,399,625 of record NC_079196.1, read on the forward strand.
ACTGCCCCTAATGTGGGTCGAACTGTACTGCATCTAATGGGGGGGACTTTACTGCACCTAATGTGGGGGAACTGTACTGCACCTAATGTGGGGGGAACTGTACTGCACCTAATGTGGGGGGAACTGTACTGCACCTAATGTGGTGGGAACTGTACTGCACCTAATGTGGGGGAACTGTACTGCCCACCTAATGTGGGGGGAACTGTACTTCACACCAATGTGGGGGGGGGGAGGACTGTACTGCACTCCTAATGTGGGGGGAACTATACTGCCAACCTAATGTGGGGGGAACTATACTGCCAACCTAATATGGGGGAACTATACTGCCAACCTAATGTGGGGGAACTATACAAAAATATAACATTGTACTATTCTGATCCCTATAACTCTTTTATTTTTCTGTATATGGGGATGTATGAGGGTCATATTTTGATTTGTAGTTTTATTGGATCCATTTTTGTTTTAATGGAACTTTTCAATTGCTTTTTAGATTTTTTTTTAATGGTATTTGAAGTGACCAAAAATGTGCAAATCTGGTTAGTGCACTATTATGACTTTTGGGGCCCCACTTTAGATTTTGCCTAGGTACACACTAAGCCTAAAACCGGCCCTGCTTCTTACATTAAGTGCGCATGCACACGCACTCGACGTACAGCCGTGATGCTAGCTACCAACTTTCTTTTTTTGATTGCCCCCGCTTGTATTCCTTACATCCGGGTTACACGCTGGCACACGTGGGACGCAAGTCCCCGGGCTTGCTGCAAAGCTAGATTTTTATTGGTGAGTGTACTCTATGTCCTGCCCTGCATGTCATCTTTTCATATTGAGCACCTGAGCAAATTTGACTCTATTAGAGTATAAGAAATTTTCCACGTGTATGCACTTGCTCTGCATCTGTTGATGTTATGAATATACACCATATTTTGCACATGTCTGTATATAAATAATTATGATATAAATAATCTGTATGCACTATTTTGCACTTTATTATAAATTGATACGCATGATTATCTCTATTTTTATTATGCTTAATTCAGCATAATTTGAAAAACTAACAGGTTGTTAGTATACATTTTGATCAAAAAGTACAAGCCCACTCGCCACATCAAGGCAACCTAGTCAGAGTGGGTCCCTAACCTATCACTGGCGTAGCGCCGGGTAGTGACCACCGCCTCCGAGACACCATGCCCACAGGTGGAGCGACCCAGTGGCCAGGCAGCCCCACTGCTAGCCGACCAAGCCCCCGGCTTTGGGCCCCACCACCCCACAGACAAAGCATTACAGAAACAATGGCCGCCACAGAGAACCACACCAGTGTGAACACTTACCATGTGCTCCCTACCAGAGGGCTGGGAGAATGGAAGGAGGAAACCCTTATGCAGTTTCCTGCTAATTTAAAATGCCTGGGCCAAATCTGTGGGGAGATGCGGCCCAGGGACTGGTTTGAGTGGCATTGGGGTCGCTCTGATAGTGGGTCGTTCCTCCTGTGGGCACTGGTGTTGCGGCCTGGTGGTCACCGCCCAGTGCTACGCCATTTAATGCTAAGGACATTAGGGACCCACTCTAATTTTTGATTTTTGATCAAAATGTATACTAACAACCTGTTAGTTTTTGAGAGGCAAGTAGATCAAAATACAAAATGTGGATGTGCGACCATGTTTGTTTCCTCTACTTGAATTCAAAATATGTAAATTTAAGATATGTAAATTTAAGGTTATGAGATGAGTAACCCTTATAGATGTATAACCCTTAAGATGACAAGCCATTATAAAAAAAAAGTGGGGGAGATTCATTAAAACCTATGTAGAAGTACTGTGCAGGCTCTCACAGCAACCAGATAGTTTTTTTTTTTTTTTTTAAATGGCATGCAAGATGATTGGTTGTTATGGGCAACTGCACTACTCTTCCTCTACACAGGTTTTGATAAATCTCCCCCACTATGTGTAAAAATTGGAATCATAGTCTTCTATCAAGGTTCAGCTATAGGTTAAGATTCTTTTTTGGTCATAAGCAAAATACATTCTATTTTCTATAGATATATGTTGCTTAAAAAATTGCCATAATGGAATGGTTAGCTTCGGATGTACTCCTGGTTTTGACCAAAATACTTTCCTACTATCATACAATTTCTGTGCTAGGTGCAGATTTTTTACCATTTTAGCCGGCACACATACAAAGGGCATGGCCTAGCAAAAAGGATGCATGCTAAGAGCAAAGGATTTACAGTAAAAAATAAAAATAAATAAAAATCTACACCAAGAATTTCCACATTTGGAGGAGATAATTAAAAATTGTTGAAAAAACTGTCTATGTTGCCCAACCAATTAGAGCTCAGCTTTCATTCTTTAAGAGAATAATATAACATGAAAGCTGTGCTGCGATTGGGTGATATGGACAACAGAGACAACTTTTGATTGTCTCATGTAGTTTCAGCCTAAAGGTACAATATATGATCATTGGATAATGATTTAATGAGATGTGACCAATCATTGGTGGTCATGTTGTACAATTATGTGGATGGGGGAGTGCAGTATTAAGTTATCCATACACTTTCAATAGCCAAACTATTTCTCCCTATTTCCCAATACACTTGAACTTTTGACTTAAGTATAGAATTGAGAAAAGCCCACTGTATTCATTTGAAGCCTAACCTCTCCTCTTTTTGTATGTATGTGATATAAATAAATAACACTATTTTTGGAATTTAGCTGCTGATGAGGATTCTTAGGGTTGCACCATCCCGATTGGAAGTCTTTGAATTAGGATATTGGGGTATGATGTTTCAAATATTTAGTATTGGATGTAACACAATGGATTTATATATGGTCTGAAACTATATCTCTGAGCACAGCTTAGCTGAAGTGTTATAGTTTCCACCTGACACCTATTAGATTTTCCTTTTTGACACAAGATTTTCTCAGAATTACTCAAAAACGAATGAAATATAAATATAAAATGTAATGTCTGGTGATGTCACATAGGCGCTTATGTAGATATCTAGTATAACATGAGCTGTATCCTCCAAGCAGTGGGATGTAGAGCTGTATTACATTTTTGGCAGTGATCAGTGAACATAATGTCCCAATGATGCAATTTCTAAAATAAAAAAGACTTGTGCAATGTAAACTCCCCAACCCTCATTAGGGATGTAATTTACTGTGCTGGCAAATTAATGGAAATCTATCCAGTTACACATATCCCCAGTAGAGCTTTCTTCAAGGTAATATCAGGACATATCATAGTGCATATAGGGAAAGTACAGTCTGACATGTATTCATCCTATTGAGTGACTGGCGAGCTTGGAAAGAAGATCCTCCATATGCCTTGTGAAGAAATGACTGGAAGAGACCTTTTAAATGTGTTTTTAAAAGCCTAATTATGTGGCCAAATTCTTTAAACACAAGTTATGTGAAGATGGTTTAAAGGACTTTTCTATGCATCAGCTAAAAATTGGATTTATATTAGCATAATATAACAGTAAAATGATAATGCAATCTACACCTAATATTAAAAGCAATTTCCTAATATTGTTTAGGTCCTCCCTCATGCCTGGCACAAAAACGTTTTGGTATGGCATGGACTCCACAAGACTTCTAAAGATGTGGTATCTAGCTTCAAGGCTTTTCCAATGTAGCCTTTATATTCTTCCAGTTTCATTTGACCAAATCCCACAGATGCTCGATCAGATTGAGATCTGGAGAATTTGGACTCTAAGGCTGGGTTCACACTGGGGAATTTCTGGGCAGAATAGGACTGAGCGCTAGGACCGAGCAGACTGCATTGCTGCCGCCATAGACTGCAATGCATTTCTGGGTGGATCTTTTAGGAGGTCTGCTCAGAAATGCATTGCCATCTATGGGGATGGCAATGTAGTCCATGCAGCCCGAACTGCGGCAGAAATTCTGCCCAGAAACTCCACAGTGTGAACCTAGCCTAAGGGTCTATTCACACTGCAAAATTTCCATTTGCGGAATTCCACCTCAAATTAAAGCTCATAGACTTCTATGGGATTTGGCACTCCCACTCACACTTCTGAATTTCCGCTTGGGGAATTCCTCAAGCGGAAACTCAGAAGTGTGAATGGGAGTGCCGAATTTCATAGACGTATATGAGCTTTAATTTGAGGCGCAATTCCGCAAGCAGAAATTCTGCTGTGTGAATAGACCCTAAGTCTGTATTTTGAACTGTTCCCATCTTTAAAAAAAAACATTCCTGAAAAGAAATTGTGTTTCAGGAGAGGTAGTATACTGCTGAAAGAGGAAAACTGACATTTAGGGTGTATTTCCCATGACGGGGTGTAGATAATTTCCAACAATGTTAAAGTAGGTAATACTAGTAATGCAAAGTAATGATAATACCCAAGATCACCTAGCATAACATTGTCCAGAGCATCACACTACCTCTGCCAGCCTGCATGCTTCTCCTAATGCACTCTGATATAATTTTCTTCCCAGGTAAGTGACACACACCCCTGACCATCCACATGATGGTTTGTGCCTTCCTATTAAAGCTAGAATTACCTTCTTCAGCATTTAGTTCTCTGTTCCAGATGGGCTAGCCTTTACTCCACACATGCAACCATAAGCCTTGACTGGCCATGACCCTGTTACTGGTTCACAAGTCTTCCTTTCCTAGACCATTTTGGTGGGTAATAATCAACTAGGAATGAGTGCTGCCATTTTGGAGATGATCCAGTCCAAAAATGTGTAACCACAGCTTAACGTGGCCGTACACCTCCAATATCTGTTGGCTGAATACACATAAATGCTGGGCTCAGCCAATTGTCCAAGTGTTTAGAATGAAGGTGGGAGGGAGTGAGCCATTGCCATGCCCCCCTGCAACAGCATATGTCCCCAAGAACAAAAGGATATGCAGTTAAAGTCCTACATGCCTTCTCTCCCCCAACATCAGGAGTTAAGAGGCCACCATACACATTAGACAGTCACGTCATTCTGCCTAAATCTGTGGCTGACATTTCTTTAATGTGTATGTCTTTAGTGTATCTTATCTTATTCCTTAGAGCTAATATAGTCCTTGTGGACATCTTATAGCTTTCCATTTCTTGGGATGTTTTAAAATACACTAAGGAATTCTCTGTTAATAGTGGGGATCATATGTTCATAAGCCTCTATTTATTTATTAGCGAGAAAAGAGAGTAACTACAAAGAGCTGTGGAAGACCCAAAACATCAGTGCATTGCACAAATACTCCTTTGGTGCTATATAATGTTTCATTTTCCCTACAGTGGTGCTGCAGGAGAATTGACCACTTACTTCTGGATTCTTTCACCGATCACAGATGATAACCTGAAGCCCAGCAATGAGATTGTTTATCCACTTAGAGAACCCTTCTAAAGAAATAGGATTATCCAAAGTGGACACAACCCTTAAATGCTACATTAAATGTTTTTTTATTTACTATTTAAAGGCTATAGACATATTTTGCAAAGCATTTTTCTAATTCTTGCTTTGTACTTATTATGGTACAAAAAAAAAATACAAAAAACATTTAATACAAAAATGTGATTAAATATACTTCTACAAAACCTCTTTCTCTGGGTATTAGCTAAATAAGAAGACATTTCTAAGGCTGGAACTCCACTGAGGTTTTTTATTTTTTTTTGCAAAAACGCCGTCAAAAACGCCAATTTTCCCGCGCCAGATGTTAGCTGCAAGTCAATGGTAAACTGCAAAATGCCAGATTCACTTGGCGTTTTTCAGTTTGGCATTTTTTTAATCCTTTTGGCGTTTTTCAGCAATTTCTGGCTCAGAGGCTGGATTTTCAAAACGCCCTGCAAAAACCTAGTTTGGCATTTTTTGCCCTGAAATCGTGGTGTTATCCTCCCATAGAAGTCTATGGGAGAGCAAAAACGCCAAGAAAAACGCCATGTTGGTTTTAAATTTTGCGTTTTTGCAGGCGCTTTTTATTCTTTTTTGGAATGAAGATACCTTTTTTATAAAAATTTCGTAGGGTACCATAAAAAAATTTATAAAAAAGATACAGTAGTGATGGAAGAAATTGTATCTAACGAAATGTATCTTTTTTATTATGAAATGTTTATTAATTTTTAAACAGGGATCAATTTATGTGAGCGGGTAAAGCACAAAAAATGTAGCCGAAAATAATAAAAATGTAGTGTGTGCGTGTTTTTCACTTTTTTTTTCCACGCAGAGAGCTGTGATTGGTCAGATGGTTCCAGCCAATCACAGCTCTCTGTGAGAAATCAGAATATGTATATATACGGTGTGCAGGGGACCATAGGAGAGCGGCCGGCCGCATCCATACATTATACAGGAGCATCACAGCGGGTGTCATGAGTGATACCCGCAGTGATCTTTCCCTAACTACAAGTACTACTACTCCCAACATGGAGTACACTCTGCTCCATGCTGGGAGCTGTAGTACCTGCATTAAAAGACAGATCGCAGCGGGTGTCAGAAGTTACACCTGCTGCGATCTGTCTATTAATGCAGGTACTACAGCTCCCAGCATGGAGCAGAGTGTGCTCCATGTTGGGAGTAGTAGTACCTGCTAAAGGACACATCACAGCGGGTGTCACTACCCTATGACACCCGATGTGACCATCCTGTCTATAACAGAGATGGAGCGGCTGTATACATCTCTCACATTCCTGCTTTGCACTGTACTCCGGGCCGCTCATTCATTCATCTTTTCCTCAGAGCTGTGATTGGCTGCAACCATCTGGCCAATCACAGCTCTGGGTGGGAAATATGAATGGCCAGTGATGTGAATAGAGCAGAGATGTGAGCGCTGTACAGAGCCACGTCACTGCTATATTATGGATGTCAGACTGACACCCGATGCGACATGTCTATAGTACAGGTACTACTACTCCTATCATGGAACAGTCTTGTTCCATGATGGGAGTAGTAGTACTACATAAAAAATGTGAAAAAAAAAGTTAAACACACATACTTTATAAAAAAATGTTATTACAATTTGGTTATAAAAAATAAACATTTAGCTAAATACATTTTTACATCCCTACTGCATCCTATCAAAAAATTGATAGGGAACTCATATCATAAGATCAATATATAGATTTTCACAAGAGTTATCATGTAGCTTAGCTGGATGTTAGTATTACAACATTGAAAAACAGTATTATGCAAATACTTTTGTTTTGTAATTTCACTCGCACATGACATCTAAAATGTAAGCATATAACTTGTTTACATTTTGTCTTTGAAAGATACATTGGGTAAAATAATAAAAAAAACTTTCTAATAGTGAAACTGTCTTTGTTGTCCATAGCAATCAAAGCTGATTTTTAATTTTTTTATTTTACCAGAGCTTGTAAAGATATAAAAGTTGAGCTCTTGTTAGTTGCTATGGGCAACAAAGTTTTACTATTAGTTTTCTATTATCTCCCCTATAGTTTTAATGATTGTGTGAACCAAAGGAGTTAGTAAAAAAAACTAATTACATTTTTACTAGGGACTAGGGCTTCATAATATGGGGAAATTGTACGATTGCAATTATGGAGGTGAATATTGCATTTTCGATATGCAATTGCGATATAATAAATAAATGGGGAAATCCCCCCTATTTTATGTCCAATCCCTCTATTGCATAAAGCCAACTCGCCCAATTTTTATGTTCATTGACTGAACATAAAATGGAGGGGTTTGGATATGAAATGGGGAGAAATTAGCTTAAAAGAGTAGTCTAGTGAAAAACAACTTAGCTATAGATCTCGAGGGGTACGAGCTCTGGTACCCCGCAATCTCCTGCATGGGACCCCGGCAGTTTGCCAGAAGCTGATGTCCGACCCCCGCAGGAAGCCCGGCCAGTACACCCCCTCCATCTATCTCTTTGGGTACATGGAGGGGCTTGTCGGCCAGCGCTCCGTGCAGGGGTCCACACGCCCCCTTCCTGACGACTGCCAGGACCCCGTGCAGGAGATCGCGGGGGGTCCCAGCGCTCGGACCCCCCGCGATCTATAACTTATCCCTATCCTTGGATAGGGGATAAGTTATTTTTCACCAGACAACTCCTTTAATTATGTGCAACGCAACAACCCTCTCCGGCATTGTTGCCACACAGGAGGCAACACTGGGAGTATGTGTATTCCCTTAAGGATCGAGAGGGGGTTTGTCGGGAGGTGTTTTTGTTTTTTTTCTTCCTATGATTAAAATATCTCTTATTTTTCTATATACGGGACTGTATGAGGCTAATTTTTTCCGCCGTGATCTGTAGTTTTATTGGTACCATTTTTGTATTTGATGGGACTTTTTGGTCACTTTTTAATAAGTAATTTGTTGTAGTTTTTCAACAGTTGGAGGCACACTGTTTGGAAAACACTGCCATGGGGACAATGAAATGCAATCTTGTGATTGAAGACACTGAAGAATGTTTTGCCATAGGAGCCTATAGCACAGCATTGATTAGTGTTATCGGCGCTCCATTACTACAGCGTTATTGGAGCGCCGATCGGACAAGCCATTGCAGGTAGGGAACCTCCGCCTGTCCTCTCAGCTGATTGGGACCCCATGGGTTTAACCACACGTGTCCCAATCAGCTCCACTGAGCTACCGGCACTTGATTTTGGCATTTTAGAAGCCGCAATCAACTTGGCAACTTGCCATCTAAAGAGTTAATGCCGATCATCACCGGGATTGGTGATGTCTGGCATTGTTTATACATACGGCGGCCAGTCATAGAGGGGTTAAGTCATCTCCTCCCAGCGCTCGGCACTGCTGGGAGGAGATATAGTCGGCCATATAGGGGGGAGCCCAGACCATGCCACAGGGGATCATAATAGAGCCGCTGTTGGACCCGCCACCAACACTGGATCCATTGGATCCACTGCCGCCGGAGCCGTTGGACGTTATACATACACACACACACACACACAGCTTTTAGAGAAAAGCTTTACAGCAAGCCCCATGAGTATAGACATAATGAATATTTTCAGACCCTATTGTTTGCAAGGAGTGTGCAAGCATGCTCTGTGACCTCTGTGACCTGTCCAGGGATCATTCTACAAGGGAAGAATTCTGAGCTCGTATTGTCTAATCTATATAACTGTTGTCACCTTTCGCTGTAATGCTAAACAGATCACTTTACTGCAGCCTCCTCCTTATCATCTCAGACAGAACAGGAAGTCTCAGCTTAGTTTTAGGCTCAGTGGTGAAATTGAATATTTTTACTCTTCAGTCTTGGCCCTGGAAACAGCAACATTAGTTTTTTCAATTTCTGCAAATTTTGGTGATCTTTTTAGTAGCCAATCAAAATACATTGACCTGCTACCAATTGTATCTTAATGGTGCGTTCACACATACAGGATCCTGCGCAGATTTGATGCACAGGATTTGTAACCGCATATTAGAAGCTGTGCTCAGTCATTTAGTTTACACTGAAATCTGCAGCAGAAAATCCTGTGCATCAAATCCTGCACATAGACATCAAAAGCATAGGGGATAAGATATATGATGGTAGGGGCCATCACGCCCTCTCCCATAGACATGAATGGAGGGGGTGTGGCTGGCATGATGTCATGAGGGGGCGTGGCGTGATGTTACGTCTCCAGGCGCGGAAACTCAGAGGTTTCCGAGAGTGAAGAAGCAGCCTGACACGGAATGCCAGGTGCTGCACAGAGATCCTGGGGGTCCCCTCGGCGGGACCTCCGCGATCACACATCTTATCCCCTATCCTTTGGATAGGGGATAAGATGTCTATGTGCGGAGTACCCCTTTAATGCCTCACTAATAAATATGCCCCAAGAAGTCATCCCTTAAGGAAAAAAAGAAATCATAGAAAGGATGAAGCATCATCTGACTGGCCAAGAGATGTACTGGTTTGGCTCTTAACGTTGAGGTAGGGGAGACATTGTTTTAAAAAAGGACAATAAATCACTGTAATGTAATATGGCTGGATGCTCCTGAAAATCTACATTTAAAACCACTAGTTAGACTTTAATAGGATCAGCTGCCTCCAGGCATTTAGCTTTTTCTTGTATAAATTCAGTGCACAATAGTCTGTAGTTCAACAAATGCATGGTTAACTGAACAAATAGGAAATAAATAATTTCTTACTTTGGGAATTCATCCTGAGAACAGGCTTTACATCCTGACACATCTAATGGGATGAAATATACACAAAAATGAGTAATGACACACATACTTTGTTTGGATATATGCAAAATTTTACCAAACTTTAGGCATCCTCTCAGCCATAAAAATGATGTCACACATTGAGAATTCCTGTCATCCGAATATAAATTATATGATATTCACAAAATCCCGATAAGACTTTTATAACGTATAAATATTTATTATGGTAACAGTATAAACATTCTGAATTGTACTAGTGATCAGTGAGAGTGCTCACGTTTATATGATTTTATATGATCTTTACATAAAGGTTTACAAAGAAACAACAATCACAGTTGCGTTGCCTAGACAGGGGAGCTCCATCTCAACATAATCTCTTTCTGTTTATTTTTTATTATTATGAGGAAACAGGTCAGAAGAAGTGGCTGCAATGGTAGTCATTCACTTTCAAAAGCTGTTGTTTGAACACTTGAGCAGCTATAAGCTATCTCTTCTGACCTTCCCATACACATAAACATTCAGCACGGCCAAATGTACATGTGTTTACTATAGGAGGGGTAAGCAGCAGCCAGACAGCTCTTATCACTCTCAGAACAATAGGGTTGAGTGTTGAAAATCCAACACGCTTAATCCTTGTCTCCAATGTTGGTGGAGAGTCAGGAGGCTGCTGTACACTTCTGACAACTTTAGCCTATAGTGTAACTCCTATCTTCTCTCCTATAAGACATGGCGACCAACCCATCCGAAGATGGAGATGTGATGGCATGATCCAGATTTTTTCACTTTGGGTTCTATGGGGGTCTCTTCTTGTCTATGGCTCCTCATGTGCGTCTGGAGAATTGTTTGTGACACACTAGACACATTCAAGATTTTGACCACTTTATGTTATAAAGCGGTATTTTACATTTAACATGCGGTCAAAGTTAGAATGTTTATCCCTAGTATATGTGCAGATGTTGGACAAAGTTACTAAAACACCCATATTTTTATATAGTCAAGTTAAAGGGGTTCTCCGGTGGAAAACAATTTTTTTAATCAACTGGTGCCAGAAAGTTAAACATATTTGTAACTTACTTCTATTTAAAAATCTTAAGTAATACAAGTAGTAAAGTTTATCAACAGACATTTTTTGTCCAATTCCTATACATCTCTGGCTATGTTTCAATTTGAATGCAGCCTTTCATCAATAATTCTGACCACCAACCATGTCAGGATAAAAGCCCTTGTTTTTCCTTTGAGATTTACAGCTTTGACAATAGCGCCAACATCAGACTTATCCTGTCTTTATAATTTCTTACTGCTTGTACATTGTAGCTACAAGATAACAAAGAATGTTGATAAAAGACCTTTATATTTTTAATATTCTGTAAAATCCCACCCAAGCTGAAGTGCAGTCTAGCAGAATGAGAAATACAGAATATATATGAACATTGTAACCCCTGTAGATTTAGTATAGCTTGGTGACTGTGTTAGAAATGAAATTTTATGGTCTAGTATCATAAGATCAGAGTACTCCAATATAATATTTCTGGTCAATCAAAATTTTTTTTTTGCAAAGGTAAATATTACTACAGACAAAGTATTTTGGAATTTGTGCAAGCATGATAAATTCAATAAATAATAGCAAATTCATAACAACCCAGAATCTTGGAACAGTCTTGTTACTTTGCCTGCCAATAGACACATTTCACACCCAATGGAAACTATAGGGAGTTTCACTGTAATAGAATGATTAAAGGAAGTCATAATGGTCCAGAAAGTGTTCCAATTTTTTGCTATGACTGTAGGGAGTATTTGTTTCATATTAATGGCTTGATCCTAAAGGCAAGGGTTAAGTATCTCTCAACACTTGGCCATAGCACAACCACTGAGCATACTGTAACACCGTCTCTCAGTATCTTTCAGATTACCATTTTAGGGCTAACACAGTTCCATTTCTGAGCTGTTTTAGACCCACAAAGTTGATGTCAAGGGTTGGTACTTACCTGTCTTCTGCTCCATAAGCCCTCTGGCTTCAGCTGTGTCACCAAATGCTCTCCCTCAAACACCCAGTAGATATCATCACTATTTCTGCCCGGTTTGTCACTGATGGATATCAAGGGCAGTACTGAAGGGGTTTTCACAAAGTTTGTTGACACTGTTTTACCTGTCTTTTTCTGTCTATGGTTAGAAAACAATTGTTTTTGACTGATTAAAGTCAGCTTTTATTAATAGAAAAAATGTAGTTGGCATAATATATACTTACACTCAGGAATAAAATAAAAGGGCCATAACATTTTGCATTTAAAGTACCATTTTCACTATTGTAGAATCTATACAGTAGACTTTTTATCTAGTAATCCAGAAAACTATATAAGCACCACTGACAAAGACTAACAATAGACAATACTTTAATCTTTTTCTACTAATGCATTTATCACTGTAAAAAATAGAAAGTAATCCTAATAACAACTGTCCAGGGCTAATATGACTTAGCACCTAAAAGTCCAAAGTGGATACAGCACCAAATAGCTGAGGACTCAAGCTGGTAGATGGAATGAGACTTTATTTGCTATCCATGTGCAACGTTTCGGCAACAAACTGCCTTTTTCATGCTTGAAAACGTTGCACATGGATAGCAAATAAAGTCTCATTCCATCTACCAGCTTGAGTCCTCAGCTATTTGGTGCTGTATCCACTTTGGACTTTTGCATGCCTTTCTGTGTTGGCATTCCCGGATGATCACTTGCACACGCTGATTGGATCGGTGCTGTCTCTCCTCTTTACCTAATGACTTAGCACCTGTTATAAATCCGGGAATTCCCTTCTAAGGTTCAGTGCTACTATGAGGTTTTTATGAAGTTTCCTAAAAAATGGCCTTATATATATCTCCTGATCCGCAATGAACAAGCATGCATGAGAGCTCGTATACTGGCAGAGCAGCTGACAACAATGGCACTGTTTATCTCTAGGACGGGAGGGGACAATAGAATAATTTATCATCCCCCAAAAGTAAACACTTGATGAAATACATGTTGGGTCATTCCAACAAAAAATGTGGATTTGGTGACACTAATGTAATGATCATGGGCAGCTTTTATGGGACAACATTAACTCCTCAATGACTCTGATCTATTTAAATTTGTATACATTTTCGTATTTTGGCCTCACCTTTTCTCATCAACATAGCCGTATTATTGTTATTGTATTTTTGTGGGTCAAGTTGTACGGGCAACCTTTAAGTTAAAAACATTTTTCTGTAAAAAATAAAATGCTTTGCATTGCCATACTTTGACCCCTGTATAACTTCTTTCAGTTTGTCTGTGAAGCTGTGAGAGGTACATTTTCTTTATTGTTAGCATTTTGGGGTATATACAACTTTTTGATCATTCTACATGTTTTTAACCCCTTGTGGACTCAGGGTTTTTCCGTTTCCATTTTTGCACTTTCGTTTTTTCCTCCTCACGTTTTGAAAATCATAAACCTTTCAATTTTGCACCTACGGACTCATATGATGGCTTATTTTTTGTGCCACCAATTCTGCTTTGTAATGACGTCAGTCATTTTACTCAAAAATCTATGACAAAACCAAATAAAAAATAATTGTGCAACAAAATTGAAAAAACGGAAAAACGCCATTTTGTAATTTTCGGGGGCATCTGTTTCTACTCAGTAAATGTTTTCAGTAAAAATGACAACTTATCTTTATTCTGTAGGTCCATAAAATTAAAATGATACCCTATTTATACAAGGTATGATTTTGTATTACTTCTGAAAAAAAATCATAACTACATGAAGGAAAATATATATGTTTAAAATTGTCATCTTCTGACCCCTATAACTTTTAAATTTTTCTGCATACGGGGTGATATGGGGCTAATTTTTTTGTACCGTGATTTAAAGTTTTTATTGATACCATTCTTGTTTTGACTTTTTGATCACTTTTTATTCATTTTTGATGGTATAAAAAGTGACCAAAAGTACGCTATTTTGGACTTTTGCATTTTTTTTACACGTACGAGATTGACCGTGCTGTTTAATTAAAAATATATTTTTATAGTTCGGACATTTATGCATGCTGCGATACCACATGGGGGAGATTTATCATTATTTGTCTATTGTAGACACAAATCTACCCCTTTACACTGCTTGTCTATTGTACACTCTTTCTCAGAATTTACTAAGGCTGTACACTCCTTTGATAAATCTTGTGCAAATATAGAAACGCTCCCCCCCCCTCGCTCTACCATACTCTCCTTCTCTACCTCACAGGAAAAGTGGACGTAGGAATTTTGTTCTATTGCTTTGAGGTCGGATTCCATTGAGGTTTTATGTCCATCAGCAAAAACGCCAGAAAAACTGTTCCAGCTTTTTCCTGCGTTTTGTCAGTTTTTCTTGCGGTTTTGCTGGTGTGTGGAAACAAAAAAATGTACTAAACATTTTGTTGTTTTTTTTCTTTGAAATTTAGATACATGAATGCGGGAGACTATGTCAGATTTTGTGGATTGTGATGATGAACAGCGTTTTTTGTAAATGTCAATAAAAGGGTTAACGGGGGCTGTGAGGGGAGTGTTTTTTAAAATATCATTTTTTTTATGTGGTGTTTTTTTTATAATTGAATTTTCAGGCTTAGTAGTGGAAGGTGTCTTGTTGACAGAACCCATTACTAATCTGGGGCTTAGCATTAGCCCCCAAAGCAGCTAGCGCTAACACCCAATTATTACCCCAGTACCTACCGCCACCGGGGTTCCGGGAAGAGCTGGTACCAATAGGCCCGGAGCGTCGAAAATGGCACTCCTGGGCCTAGGCGGTAAGAGGCTAGCATTATTTAGGCTGGGGAGGGCCAGTAACAATGGTCCTCGCCCACCCTGGTAATATCAGGCTGTTGCTGCTTGGTTGGCATCTGGCCGATACTGAAAAAATTAGGCAACTACACACTTTTTATTTTTATTTATAAAAATAAATAAAAAAAATGCATAGGGTTCCCCCTATTTTTAGTATCAGCCAGAGCATACCAACCAAGCAGCAAAACCCTGACGTTATCAGGGTGGGTGAGGACCATTGTTACTGGCCCTCCCCAGCCTAAATAACGCCAGCCTGTTACCGCCTAGGCCAAGGAACACCATTTTTGACGCTCTGGGCCTGTTGGTACTGGTTCTTCCCGGCACCCCTGTGTCGGTGGGTATCAACGTAATAATTGGGGGATAGCGCTAGAGCCAGAAAGGCTCTGTTCCCATTATGCAAAAGCATAATGCGAACAGAGATCTGTCCCTCTGCCCTTGGACTACTACTCCTATCATGGGCCAGAGTCTGTCCCATGATGGGAGTAGTTGTAGTACCACAGCGCTGAAGGATGGCACTTGCACATCCCCCGGCTGTGGCACTCATGGGCCTAGGCGGTAACAGGCTGGCATTATTTAGGCTGGGGAGGGCCATTAACAATGGTCCTCACCCACCCTGGTAACGTCCGGCTTTTGCTGCTTGGTTGGTATCCGGCTGATACTAAAAATAGGGGGAACCCTATGAGTTTTTTTTTTTGTTTTTTTATATATCAATTTAAAAAAAGTGTTTGGTTCCCTTATTTTTTCAGTATCAGCCAGATGCCAACCAAGCAGCAACAGCCTGGGTGTACCAGCTCTTCCTGGAAACCCTGTGGTGGTGGGTAACAGGATAATAATTAGGGTTAGCCCCAGCTTAGTTATGGATTCTGTCTACAAGACACCTTCCACTACTAAGCCTGAAAATTCAATTATAAAAAAACAACACATTGAAAAAAGAATTTTTATTTAAAAAACACTCCCCCCCACAGGCCTCTTTAACCCTTTTATTGACATTTAAAAAAAAAACGCTGTTCATCGTCGCAATCCACAAAATCTGACATGGTCCTCCGCATTCACGTATCTGAATTTACTAGAAAAAAAACAACAAAAGTTTAGTAAATTTTTTTGTTTCCACACACCAGCAAGAAAAACTGACAAAACGCAGGAAAAAGCTGGGGCAGTTTTTCTGGTGTTTTTGCTGATGGACAAAAAACCTCAATGGAAATTTGAGCAAGAATGTAAATTAGACAAGCAGTGTAAAGGGATAGAACTATGTCTACAATAGACAAATAATGATAAATCTCCCCCATAGAGTATAGAGCTGGTTCAGAAGGTAAGCTCTGTCTATGGAAAGTTATCACATTTTTATTCCCCCTAGGGCACTTGCACAAGTAGGCTGCAATACCAATGCATTGCAGTGTTCTGTCGAATATATGATCTTTTATTACACCCTGTCTATGGGTCCCCAGCTGCCATGACAACTAGTTGGCAGTCTGTCATTACCTCATGGAGGAGGGCAGGGCTGGCCTGGGCCAAAAATAGGACCAGGCATTTTATAAAAAGCAGCCCATTTTAGCTGTGGGTGTGGCTATGTGGAGGCGGAACCACAAATGGGAGGGGGGAAGAAAAGAAAAAAAATATATATACCGTATTTATCGGCGTATAACACATATTTTTTAGGCTAAAATTATTAGCCTAAAGTCTGTCTGCGTCTTATATGCCGATAAACTGTATTATGTCCCCGCAGAAGCAACTGCAGTTCAATGATGCAAAGCGGGCATCAATGAACTGCAGCGGCTTCTGCGGGGCCAGAATCCCAAAGCTGCCCGTTCCCCAGTTTTATAGTTGCCTGTCCTGTCCCCAGGATAATTGCCTACCATTACCACCACACAGTGACTGTATAAAAACCACTGAACATAAACCAATATCCCCAATACAAAGGCCATACATTAGTGACCCTGGCTCTATACAGGCTCTCCAGACCGTATGAGTGATTACAATGCAGTTACATCTACTGACTCACAGGAGGCGTCTTCTTGGACTCGTTCTCTTCTCTATTCTTCTCTGTCTTGCTCAGGCCGTCATGAAGTCTTCTTCCAACCATGAATTGTCACTGCAGAATCTGCCAGACAACAAAGATATTAGGCTCTGCACTTTTTAGGCACATTCCCCACCTGTTCCCTAACCTCAGTGGTCTAGGTAACTCCCCCAGTAGGTAGGTATTGAATCTCCCCAATGAGGCAGAAGCCCCCAGTATGTTGGTAATGCCCCCAGTAGGTAGGTAATGCCCCTAGTTATGCACCCAGGTAGGTAATACCCCCAGTAGGTAGGTTGTAGGTAATGCCCCCAGTAAGTAATGCCCCAGGTAGGTTATGCCCCTATTGGGTACCAGGTAATGCCCCCAGGTAGGTGGTAGGTAATGCCCCCAAAAGGTAGGCAGTAGGTAATGTCCCCAGTAGGTAGTGCCCCCACAGGTAGGTAATACCAGGTAGGTATACCGGGTAGTAGGTAGGGCCCAAGATAGGTAATGTCCCCAGTAGTTAGTGCCCAAGGTAGGTAAGTTCCCAGTAGATAGTGCCCCCCAGGTAGTGCCCTCAATAGGTTGTGCCTCCAGGTAGGTAATGCCTGTAATAGGTAATGCCCCCAGTAGGTAGAATGTGCACCCAGTAGGTAGTGTCCCCAGATAGATAATGCCCCTAGTAGTTACTTCACCCAGGTAGATAGTGCCCCCAGTATGCAATGCCCACAGTAGGTAGTGCCTACCCCTGGCAGCCTCTGTGCTGACTTTAAAGTACTCGCAGCCCATCCTGCTGTCTAAGTGAATAGCGGTTTGGAGCTAGACTTGGAGTAAGGGGCTGGTGGCGGGCCCCCTTTCTGCCGTTTAAGTAGGCTTCAGAAAAAGTCTCATCCAATATAACATGCCTAATATTTGACCTTAGGCCCCACATAATTTTACAGAACATGCCCCTTATTTACAGACTTTGAATCACACATAGTGTGACCCCTTCATAACCCCCCTCCCCCCAGACAGATAGATATGAGATCGATAGATAGATATTAGATGATAAAGGTGAAAACAAGAATCCTAAGGTAACACCTGCTATTTATTACAAAAGAGGATCAGCAAGTGAAACTAATGTGCATTTCGTTTAGTAACGAATGCTAAATTTAACCCCTTAAGGACCCAGCCTAAATATACCTTAAGGATCCGGCCATTTTTTGAACAACTGACCACTGTCACTTTAAGCATTAATAACTCTGGAATGCTTTTACCTTTCATTCTGATTCCGAGATTGTTTTTTCGTGACATATTCTAGTTTATGTTAGTGGTAGATAGACAGATAGAGAGGAGATAGATAAGAGATAGACAAACAGATAGATAGAGAGGAGATAGATAAGAGATAGATAAACAGACAGACAGACAGATAGATAGATAGGAGATAGATAGATAGATAGGAGATAGATAAGAGATAGATAGACAGATAGAGAGGAGATAGATAAGAGATAGATAAACAGACAGATAGATAGAGAGGAGATAGATAAGAGATAGATAAACAGACAGACAGATAGATAGATAGGAGATAGATAGATAGATAGATAGATAGGAGATAGATAAGAGATAGATAAACAGACAGATAGATAGAGAGGAGATAGATAAGAGATAGATAAACAGACAGACAGATAGATAGGAGATAGATAGATAGATAGGAGATAGATAGATAGATAGGAGATAGATAGACAGATAGAGAGGAGATAGATAAGAGATAGACAGACAGATAGATAGATAGAGAGGAGATAGATAAGAGATAGATAAACAGACAGACAGATAGAGAGGAGATAGATAAAAGATAGACAGACAGACAGATAGATAGATAGATAGGAGACAGGTAGATAGATAGATATCCACACCAAGAAGAAAGATACTGTAGCACTCCAAAATAGATCAACGTGGGCGAAATTTATTGACCTGACATCAGAAGCGATGTTTCAGCTGCCCGCTGGCCGCCTTTTTAAAGCTCAGTGTGGTGAGCTTGTGGGGGATGTAGGGTAGGTAGGGTGTAGCTGTGCAGTGATGAAAGGGTGTTGGATTAACCCTTAACTGTCGTGACGCCAGGGTGCGGGTTCTTCCTCAGTATAATTATATCCTACCGCCACCCGTCCCAGGAACGATTGGGAGGAATAAAGGATTGTCCACAACCGGAGGTTTAGTAAACTGGAAATAACTTTACTGCAACGTTTATGCAGGCTAACAGTAGTAACATTCTTTACAGAGGACCGGACTTAAGTTCCTCACAGTTGGTTGGGACCTTGTAGGGAAATAAGCTCTGAGGCTTGCTTTACGCTGTTCCACTGAATTTAGTAGGGATGTCCCGATACCATTTTTTTAAGACCGAGTACAAGTACCGATACTTTAATTCTAGTACTCGCCGATACCAAGTACGAGTACTTATATTTTAAAGGGAATCTGACAGCATGGTGACGCGGTTTCTGGTGCTGTTTACCATATATGGGGGTCCTTGTTGTGTACAATGGAGGCGGCTGCTGTAGTATGAGCCAAGATTTCTCTCTTCTCCATTGGGCAGAACAGGGAATTGGCATTGGTAGCGAGACCGATGATCACATGGTGAGCAGTGGTAGAAACCGGGTCACCTGCATCTACCTATAAATTCAAGTTAGTGCAGGTGACTCTGCTGTAAGATTGTCTTTAATAGTAGGTAGTATCCCCTTACAGTCATTAGCAGCAGCAGCCCCCCTATAGACTGCAGGCTCCCTGTAGACAGCAGCCCCCCTATAGACAGGGGCTTCCCGTTTAGACATTAGCAGCAGCAGGGCCCCCCTTTAGACATTAGGAGCAGCAGGGCCCCCTTTAGACATTAGCAGCAGCAGGGCCCGCCTTTAGACATTAGGAGCAGCAGGGCCCCCCTTTAGACATTAGGAGCAGCAGGGCCCCCCTTTAGACATTAGCAGCAGCAGGGCCCGCCTTTAGACATTAGGAGCAGCAGGGCCCTCCTTTAGACATTAGCAGCAGCAGGCCCCCCCCTTTAGACATTAGGAGCTGCAGGGCCCCCCTTTAGACATTAGGAACAGCAGGGCCCCCCCTTTAGACATTAGGAGCAGCAGGGCCCCCCCTTTAGACATTAGGAGCAGCACACAGCTCACCTGCGGCTGTCCTCCGTCGGGTGCTACCGCTCCACTGCCCCGTTCTTCCGTCCTCCCGGTCTGCATCATGGCGTCCTATGCAGGAACATGTGACAAACACGTCACTCCGCTTCCTCCGTAGCGTTATGCTGGGCGCAGGGGAGGAGGCGGAGTGACGTTGTGTCACATGCTCCTCCATGGAAGACTATGAAGCGGACGGGAGGACCGGAGAACGGGGCAGTGGAGGGGCAGCGGAGCGGCAGCAGGTATCGGACATGGTATCGGGGACATTAAACGAGTCATCCCTAAAATTTAGGGTTTGGTTTTACATTCAGTAGTGTCGTAGATTTAGGATTGAGTTTAGTTGAACTCACGGTTTTGTATTCGGCTGAAGTTAGCAGGCTTCAGGCCTAGATTTGTCTTGTAGGTATGCACGGAGCTTCTCTCTCTCTTCTAGTCCGGAACCCAAGAGAGTGATGATTGGGTAACAGCACCCTTATATGGCAAGGGGGCAGACTCATAGCTTATTGGTTCCACCAACTGTCAGTCCCTTCACAAAGCATTGTGGTACATCATGTGACCCACTCACGTGACCTGGAAGGTCCTTAAGCTTAACCTAACAGTAGGCTTAGTAGTCAGGTGACCTAAGGTCCTGGAAGTACTATACATATCTATAAATTATATAAATATTATACACACCAAACATATAAAATTAAAGAAGGAAGAGGTGACAAGGGGTTATCCCACTAGGAGGATCCTACCGGTACGCAGGAACTCTGACTTTGGGGACTTAGCACACAAGGTACGGTACAACGTACGGTACCAGGACACCACATCAGCAACCAGTGATACTCACAGAGTATTTATACCGGAAGTGTATAACAAGTCAAGTGATTAACATAATTACCATAAATGAATCAAAACAGTAAATAAAGAGATCATATTTGATCATATACATGTACATAAAGTGCAAACATTAATACATAAAGTGCCTGTGCTAGGTGCTTCTCACTGTACAAGTGATCCGCATTTACAGAGTCAGATCCATATGTTTAAGGTGCATAAAATACAGTGAACAGTGTTATAAGATAAACGAGAGGGGCGGAGCATACATACATTCATTGCATTACTGGGCAAGGACGTCTGTGCTGTAACAGCCATTATGACGTAGAACGCTACCTCGGCTTCCAGCGCGTCGCGCTGTTCAGTGTGTCTGTGCGCACGCGCAAACATGACTTACTGTTTAACAGAGCCTATAAAAGGAGGATGTAACTGATCTCAGCGTAGCTGTGTGCACGCGCAGATGACAATAATAAGTCTGTATTTGCCATAGGAGAACTTGGCAAACTGTAGGGCTCTCCAGTAGCTCGGTCCTATGCATTTTATGACCGGGGGCATGGCTGGCAGGTATCATAGGTCCCTACCACATGCAGATCGCACAGGGGGGGAACCAGAGTTGGCAGGTGCGGACCCTGTAGTAATGGGAGGTCGCAACCCGCCCAGTGATACCCACCTCTTCTTGCTATCCAGCCAATTATGGGATTGTGCAAGCAAAAGAACAAGGCAATTTGTGTGGTAGAGACCATATGTTGTTTGACAGACACTTGTCCCCCGTTTTTCTGTTTGTAGTATGTTGCTTCCTCATTGGTGTTATCTAAAACACAAGATAAAAGTATTGGCTTGAAACAAATACATAAGGTAGATGGATACAGAATGTCAAAAATACATACATATCACAAATGGTTGCTATCGGTAACAGACAGAAACAGCACATTCCTCTTAAGATATATTTAAAATTTCTGGGGTTACCACAAAGTCCACATTTAATCCATGTGGCTGCAGAGAGTTGAGTGTGTGGATCCAACGCAACTCCCGCTTTTTTAGAATATTTGTGCGGTATCCCCCATATTTAGGGGGGGGGGGGAATATGGTCTACCATGGTGAACCTCAGATCTTTTTCACTGTGACTGGCCTCCAAAAAATGTTTGGAGACCGGTAGATCTTGACGCTGTTTCCATATTGAGTAATGGTGTTGGTTAATACGGTGCTTAAACATAAGAGTGGTTTCTCCTAGGTAAATTAAGTTGCACGGGAAGTTCAAAACGTAAATCACATGATCCATAGTGCACGTTAGATATGACTAAATTTTGTACACCTGACCTGTGACTGGATGTACAAAATTGGGACTTTTAATCATGTATGGGCAGTTCACACAGTTCCTACAAGGGTTGGAGCCCTTGTTTTGTACGGTGATGAAAGATTGGTGACTGCTGGAACTCAGAGAAATATCTGCTTTGACCAATTTATTGCAGAGACTGGGAAACTATTTTAAATAATGTGCCAGTGCTTCCTGACTGTGTGTGCAATTTTATTAGCACTGGGACTGTATGTTGTGACAAAGGGTATACGTGTCATTAGTGTCACTGTTCTGGAGAGTAAATGTTCTCTATCGATACTCAAAATTTTCTGTTTACTTTGTTGTACTAAAGAAGATGGATAACCTTTAGATGTGAAATTCTTGGCCATAGTGTCCAAGGCAGGAATGACATTGGTCTCTCTGCTGACAATACGACGGGCCCTCATCATTTGGCTTGTCGGTAGAGAGCGAACAATGTGTTTAGGATGGTGACTGTCATATTTCAGTATGGAATTACAGTCTGTACTTTTAGTGTACCGATCCGTATGTAGTTGGTGTTACGCCTAGCGCTCCGGGTCCCCGCTCCTCCCCGGAGCGCTCACGGCGTCTTTCTCCCTGCAGCGCTCCGGTCGGTCCCGCTGACCGGGAGCGCCGCACTGTCATGGCCGTTGGGGATGCGATTCGCACAGCGGGACGCGCCCGCTCGCGAATCGCATCCCAGGTCACTTACCCGTCCCGGTCCCCTGCTGTCATGTGCTGGCGCGCGCGGCTCCGCTCTCTAGGGCGCGCGCGCGCCAGCTCTCTGAGACTTAAAGGGCCAGTGCACCAATGATTGGTGCCTGGCCCAATTAGCTTAATTGGCTCCCACCTGTTCCCTGGCTATATCTAGTCTCCTCCCTTGCACTCCCTTGCCGGATCTTGTTGCCTTGTGCCAGTGAAAGCGTTTAGTGTTGTCCAAAGCCTGTGTACCTGAACTTCTGCTACCCATCCTGACTACGAACCTTGCCGCCTGCCCCCGACCTTCTGCTACGTCTGACCTTGCCTCTGCCTAGTCCTTCTGTCCCACGCCTTCTCAGCAGTCAGCGAGGTAGAGCCGTTGCTAGTGGATACGACCTGGTTGCTACTGCCGCAGCAAGACCATCCCGCTTTGCGGCGGGCTCTGGTGAAAACCAGTAGCCTCTTAGAACCGGTCCACTAGCACGGTCCACGCCAATCCCTCGCTGACACAGAGGATCCACTACCTGGAAGCCGAATCGTGACAGTAGATCCGGCCATGGATCCCGCTGAGGTGCCCCTGCCAAGTCTCGCTGACCTTACCACGGTGGTCGCTCAGCAATCACAGCAGATTGCCCAACAAGGACAGCAGCTGTCGCAGTTGACCGCCACGTTACAGCAACTTCTGCCCCTGCTACAGCAGCAACCATCTCCTCCGCCAGCTCCTGCACCTCCTCCGCAGCGAGTGGCCGCTCCTAGCCTCCGCTTGTCCCTGCCGGACAAATTTGATGGGGACTCCAGACTCTGCCGTGGATTTTTGTCTCAGTGTTCCCTGCATATGGAGATGATGTCGGACTTGTTTCCTTCAGAACGGTCTAAGGTGGCGTTCGTAGTAAGCCTTCTTTCAGGAAAGGCCTTGTCTTGGGCCACACCGCTCTGGGACCGCAATGATCCTGCCACAGCCACAGTCCAGGCCTTCTTCACTGAACTCCGGAGTGTCTTCGAGGAGCCAGCCCGAGCTTCTTCTGCCGAGACTGCCCTGTTGAACCTGGTCCAGGGTAATTCTTCCGTTGGCGAGTATGCCGTACAATTCCGTACTCTTGCTTCAGAATTATCCTGGAATAACGAGGCTCTCTGCGCGACCTTTAAAAAAGGCCTATCCAGTCGCATCAAGGATGTGCTGGCCGCACGAGAGATTCCTGCCAATCTGCAAGAACTCATCCATCTAGCTACCCGCATTGACATGCGTTTTTCTGAGCGACACCAAGAGCTCCGCCAGGAAAAAGACTTAGATCTCTGGGCACCTCTCCCACAGTATCCGTTGCAATCTACGCCTGGGCCTCCCGCCGAGGAGGCCATGCAAGTGGATAAGTCTCGCTTGACCTAGGAAGAGAGGAATCGCCGCAGGGAAGAAAATCTCTGTCTTTACTGTGCCAGTACCGAGCATTTCTTGGTGGATTGCCCTATCCGTCCTCCACGCCTGGGAAACGCACGCACGCACCCAGCTCACGTGGGTGTGGCGTCTCTTGGTTCCAAGTCTGCTCCTCCACGTCTCACGGTACCCGTGCGGATTTCTTCTTCAGCCAGCTCCTCCCTCTCAGCTGTGGCCTGCTTGGACTCCGGTGCCTCAGGAAATTTTATTTTGGAGTCGTTTGTTAATAAATTCAGCATCCCGGTGACCCGTCTCGTCAAGCCGCTCTACATTTCCGCGGTCAACGGAGCCAGATTGGACTGCTCCGTGCGTTACCGCACAGAGCCCCTCCTCATGTCTATTGGACCCCACCTTGAGAGGATTGAATTCTTCATTCTCCCCAACTGTACCTCTGAGGTTCTCCTCGGTCTGCCTTGGCTCCGGCTTCATTCCCCCACCATTGATTGGACCACCGGGGAGATCAGGAACTGGGACTCTGCCTGCCACAGGAAGTGCCTCTCCCCCCCTCCCAGTCCCGTCAGGCAAGCCTCTGTGCCACCCCATGGCCCCCGTCCTGGTGTCACACTGCCCCGTGCCAGGCCTCGCCCTCTGCCCTCCCTCCCCATTCCCACTCCTGCTGTACTGCCTGCCGTTGAGGAAACCCTCCATTCTTTCCCGGTGTCCTCATCCCAGGGGAGGCAGTTACTGGACAAAGAGAAGGGGAGACCTAAGGGGGGGGGGGGTACTGTTACGCCTAGCGCTCCGGGTCCCCGCTCCTCCCCGGAGCGCTCACGGCGTCTTTCTCCCTGCAGCGCTCCGGTCGGTCCCGCTGACCGGGAGCGCCGCACTGTCATGGCCGTTGGGGATGCGATTCGCACAGCGGGACGCGCCCGCTCGCGAATCGCATCCCAGGTCACTTACCCGTCCCGGTCCCCTGCTGTCATGTGCTGGCGCGCGCGGCTCCGCTCTCTAGGGCGCGCGCGCGCCAGCTCTCTGAGACTTAAAGGGCCAGTGCACCAATGATTGGTGCCTGGCCCAATTAGCTTAATTGGCTCCCACCTGTTCCCTGGCTATATCTAGTCTCCTCCCTTGCACTCCCTTGCCGGATCTTGTTGCCTTGTGCCAGTGAAAGCGTTTAGTGTTGTCCAAAGCCTGTGTACCTGAACTTCTGCTACCCATCCTGACTACGAACCTTGCCGCCTGCCCCCGACCTTCTGCTACGTCTGACCTTGCCTCTGCCTAGTCCTTCTGTCCCACGCCTTCTCAGCAGTCAGCGAGGTAGAGCCGTTGCTAGTGGATACGACCTGGTTGCTACTGCCGCAGCAAGACCATCCCGCTTTGCGGCGGGCTCTGGTGAAAACCAGTAGCCTCTTAGAACCGGTCCACTAGCACGGTCCACGCCAATCCCTCGCTGACACAGAGGATCCACTACCTGGAAGCCGAATCGTGACAGTTGGTTATTAACAACAGAAACAGTGGTATCCAAGAAATTAACAGAATGGTGAGACAAGTTCAGTGTAAATGGAATGTGCGGATTGATGGTATTTAAGAATGTATGGAAGTTATGTAAATCTGACTCACTGCTTCTCCAAATGAGGAACACGTCATCTATGTATCGCCACCACTTTAGCACATGGCGGAAGTGGGGCGATACATAGATAGACGATTCCTCCATGGCACCCACGAAGATGTTAGCTTACGTGGGCGCCACGTACTACCCATTGCGGTGCCCCCTATTTGGGAATAAAGTTGATCATTGAATGAGAAATAATTGTTTTTCAGGATGATGGTGAGTAGTGTAATCAAGAAGGTTGTCTTTTTTGCAGAAAAAATTTCGGCTATGATGTTATGGACAGCTTGAATCCCTTGGTTGTGTGGTATTGAAGTGTATAGGCTAGAAATGTCTAGAGTGGCTAGGATGACAGCTTTGGTAAGTGTCACTTGTAGTTGTATCAGGAAATCTGATGTGTCACGAATGTAAGATTTGGCTGCTGATGCATAACCCCTAAGTACTCGATCAAGGAAGATGGAGATGTGACTCATGACGGAATCCCTCCCGGAGACAATGGGTCTACTGGGAGGCTCCGTCAAGGTTTTAAGTATTTTGGGGAGTATATACAACAGTGGAGTTTTGGGGTAAGATACAAAGAGTTATTGGTGTAGAGATTCCTCAATAATGCCAGATGAAAAAGCATCTTGTAACACTGTCTTTATTTTGAGTTCAATAGAGGGGCGAGAATCATGTTGTAGTGCACGGTAGGTGGAAGTGTCATTGAGTTTTCTTGAAACTTCTGCCATATATCTGGACTGATCCATGACCACAATCGCCCCACCTTTATTGGTGGGTTTTATGACAAGATTGTGGTCATGGATCAGTTCCTGCAGAGCTAAACTCTGTGCATGTGTGAGATTATGTGACCTTGGGGTGTGAGTTCCCTTCATCTTCTTAAACTCCCTCCTGACCAGGGAGTGAAATGTATCCACTGCACTTGACAAGATGGGTGGATGGAAGCTGCTATGGTCCCTCAGTGCATAATCGGATACCCTAAAAGGTTTAACATCCACACATGTTGTCATAAAAGTTTTTTCAGTATGTGAATGAAACCAACTCTTACGTTTGACATGTCTCAAAATCTGTGCAAAATCCAGTTAAGTCTGAAACCAATCTGGCATATTAACTGGACAAAAATGAAGACCATTCGCCAGTAATTGTACTTGATCATTAGATAATAGAATAGATTAAATATTTACCACCACTTTTTTGTGAACTTCAGTTGGGAGTGTTGCTGTTGTTGTGGAACTTTCACTGCCTGTTGTCCTCTTGTTCTCACATGTTCATCTGTGCCGTTTCCCTCCTCGTCTGGTTGGTCTCTTTGTATGCGTGGGCTTGGTTCTTACAATTTTGCTACTTTTGTTTTAGTGGCAGCAATATCTCTATGTAAAAATTCCAGGTTTAACAATAATAGGTGAAAAGAATATTTGTTAGAAATGGATTCGTATCGCTGGCGGAATTCAATGTCATTAGCAAAAGAGTTCTCCCAAGGTTGAATCCGCATCCCTCTCGGAATCCTGTGTTCCTTATAATACTCCCCCATAGTGGTGGAATATAAATATAAAGAAAGCAATCTTTTTGTCTCAGTCTCAAATTGTGTTTGCACTTACAATTTTGAGGGAACATGTAAAAATGAAGCACCACCATCAATATTATTCAGAATTCTGTCAATGTCCTTACTGGTATATGAATAAACATTAGGTCTGGTTACCAGTCCAGTTGAGGTGTCATGAGTATCCATGTTCAGTCCACAGAAGGAGGGGTGCAGGCTCCAAAACCAAATAGCTACCACACAGATGAAGTACCACACAGATGAAGTACCAACGGTACTGCAGCACTCCAAAATATATGAACGTGGGTGAAATTTATTGACCTTACTTAAGAAGCAATGTTACGGCTGCCCACTTGCAGCTTTTTCAAGCTCAGTTTGAGAAGATGAAGGGAACTGAAACCCCCAGGTCACATAATCTCACACATGCACAGAACTTAGCTCTGCAGGAACTGATCCATGACCACAATCTTGTCATAAAACCTGCCGTTAAAGGCGGGGCGATTGTGGTCATGGATCGGTCCAGATATATGGCAGAAGTTTCAAGAAAACACAATGACACTTCCACCTACCGTGCACTACAACATGATCCTTGCCCCTCTATTGAACTCAAAATCAAGAGAGTGTTACAAGATGCTTTTTCATCTGTCATTATTGATGAATCTCTACACCAATAGCTCTTTGTATCTCACCCAAAAACTCCACTGTTGTATATACTCCCCAAAATACTTAAAACCTTGACGGACCCTCCTGGTAAACCCATTGTCTCTGGGAGAGATTCCGTCACGATCCACTTCTCCATCTTCATCTCCATCTTGATCGAGTACTTAGGGGTTATGCATCAGCAGCCAAATCTTACATTCGTGACACATCAGATTTCCTGGTACAACTACAATAAGTAACACTTACTGAAGATGTCATCCTAGGTACTCGAGACATTTCTAGCCCATACACTTCAATACCACACAACCAAGGGATTCAAGCTGTCCATAACATCATAGCCAGAGATTTTTCTGCAGAAAAGACAACCTTGTTGATTACACTACTCATCATCATCCTGGAAAGCAATTATTTCTCATTCAATGATCAACTTTATGCCCAAATAGAGGGGTACCGCAATGGGCACGAACGTGGCGCCCACGTATGCTAACATCTTCGTGGGCGCCATGGAGGAGAAGTCTGTCTATGTATCTTTTTATTTACAATTGGTCACTAGAGTGACCACTAGGTATCCATTCTTCCCATTCACCATGTAAACGTAACTTTTATTGCCAGCAAGTTTAAAATATCTCTAACTCTATCTCGCAGTCCTCATGTGAACTAGTAAATGTAAAGTTTAGCAGCTAAGCTGCATAAGTGCTATTATAGATTAGTAGTATAGCTGCAGACTACACTAGACTAATAATTAGAGGACTGTGGCAGAACTTAAAAACTTAAATGCAAACCCGTCCAACGTTTCGTAACAGGCAGTGGCTTTGTCAAGGACTCATGGGCGTGAAGTGGTGGCGATACATAGATGATGTGTTCCTCATTTGGTGAGTCAGATTTATATAACTTCCATGCATTCTTAAATACCATCAATCCACGCATTCAATTTACACAGAACTTGTCTCACCATTCTGTTAATTTCTAGGATACCACTGTTTCTGCTGTTAATAACCAACTACATTCTGATCTGTATACTAAAAATACAGACTGTAATTCCATACTGAAATATGACACGAACAAGAGCGAACAATGTCACCATCCTAAACACATTGTTCGCTCTCTGTCGGCAAGCCAAATGATGAGGGCCCGTTGTATTGTCAGCAGAGAGACCAATGTCATACCTGCCTTGGACACTATGGCCAAGAATTTCACATCTATGGGTTATCCATCTTCTTTAGTACAACAAAGTAAACAGAAAGTTTTGAGTATGGATAGAGAACATTTACTCTCCACTGCTAGACTAGGGAAACCAATGACACATATACCCTTTGTCCCAACATACAGTTCCATTGCTAATAAAATTGCACACATAGTCAGGATGTACTGGCACATTATAAAAAATTGTTTTCCCGACATTGAAGAACTCCAATCACAGCCCCTAATGTCCTACCGTAGACCTCCCAGTCTCTGCAATACATTGATCAAAGCAGATATTTCTGTGAGTTCCGGCAGTCACCAATCTTTCATCACCGTACAAAACAAGGGCTCCTATCCTTGTAGGAACTGTGTGCACTGCCCATACATGATGAAAGGTCCCAATTTTGTGCATCCAGGCACAGGTCAGGTGTACAAAATTAAGTCATATCTAACGTGCACTATGGATTATGTGATTTACGATTGCCCATGCAACTTAATTTATGTAGGAGCAACCACTTTCATGTTTAAACATTGTATTAACCAACACTGTTACTCAATACGGAAACAGCGTCAAGATCTACAGGTCTCCAAACATTCGGCCGATCGCAGTGAAAAAGATCTGAGGTTCACCCTGGAAGACCACATTTCCCCCCTTAAATATGGTGGAGACCGCACAAATATTCTAAAAAAGAGGGAGTTGCGTTGGATCCACACAGTCAACTCTCTGCGGCCACATGGATTAAAGGTGGAATTTGTGGTAACCCCAGGAATTTTAAATGCATCTTAAGAGGAATGTGCTTTTTATGTCTGTTACCGATAGCAACCATTTGTGATATGTATTTTTTAAATCCTGTATCCATATACCTTATGTATTTGTTTCAAGCTAATACTTTTATCTTTTATAACACCAATGAGGAAGCAACATAATACAAACAGGAAAACCAGGGACAAGTGTCTGTCAAACAACATATGGTCTCTACTACACATATTGCCTTGTTCTTTTGCTCACACAATCCCATAATTGGCTGGATAGGATGAAAAGGTGGGTATCACTGGGCGGGTTGCGACCTCCCGTTACGAAAGGGTCTGCACCTGCCAACTCTTGTTCCCTCCCCTGTGCGATCTGCATGTGGTAGGGACCAATGATACCGGCCAGCCATGCCCCCGGTCATAAAATGCATAGGATCGAGCTACTGGAGAGCCCTACAGTTTGCCAGGTTCTCCTATGGCGACTACAGAAGTATTATTGTCATCTGTGCATATGTATGCTCCGCCCCTGTCTTTTATCTTATAACACTGTTCACTATTTTATGCACCTTAAACATATGGATCTGACTCTGTAAATGCGGATCACTTGTACAGTGAGAAGCACCTAGCACAGGCACTTTATGTGTTAATGTTTGCACCCTATGTACATGTATATGATCAAATATGATCTCTTTATTTACTGTTTTGCTTCATTTATGGTAATTATGTTAATCACTTGACTTATTGAACACACATAAATACTCGAAATACTTGAAAAAGGCTGCAAACGGGCAGCCGAAACGTCACTTCTGATTTCAGGTCAATATATTTCACCCACGTTTATCTATTTTGGAGTGCTACAGTATCTTTGTTCTTGGTGTGGATATCTACTTGTGACCCGTAACTTGGGATATTCCACTGCCGTCACCCGTTGGTACTTCATCTGTGTGGTAGTGCTGCTCTACTGGTATATTTTAGATAGCTAGATAGCTAGTAGATATGAGAGAGATATGAGATAAATATGAGAGACATAGATAAGAGAGAGAGAGAAAGAGACGGATAGATCAGTGTTTCTCAACCAGGGAGCCTTCAGCTGTTGCATAACTACACCTCCCATAATGCGCACACAGCCAAAGGCTTGCTGGGAGTTGTAGTTGTGCTACAGCTGGAGGTACCCCTGTTAGGAAACACTGAGATAGATAGATAGGTGTAATAAAGAGATATACATGGATAGGTATTGAGGTACCCTAGATCTTTAGTGTAGTGGAATCCCTAATGTATGTGCCATTTGATCTGCCCCTGGACACAAAACCGACCAATAGATCACAAGCTAGTTTACATACGACTGAATAGTAACCTGCAAAGTCATATAATCTCACAATGTTATTACAATGCACCAGTAATACAACCACAAAGGCAAACTCAGCTCTACTGTTTGATAAAAAGAGATAGATAGATAATAGTTTCCCAACCAGGGTGCCTCCAGTTGTTGCAAAACTACAACTCCCAGCTTTCCCACACAGCCAAAGGCATGCAGGAAGTTGTAGTTTTGCAACAGCCGGAGGCACCCTGGTTGGGGAACACTGAGAAAGATAGACAGATGGAAAGTAGAGAGATAGACAGTAAGTTACTTACGTTACATGGCACCTGCTGTGGGCAGGGGAAGGCTTCCCAGTGGCATGGGAAGCTCAGAGTCTGTGGTGGAGCAGGAAATACAACATGTTCCTGCTTTAATATGACTTCACACAGGGGATCATGTGGGGGAGGGGAATGAGGAGGGTCCCTCTCTGCTGCTCTTTTCCTCCCAGAGAGTCAGTGCGGGCCCTGCGCTGATCTAAAGTGCCTGAAGGGGGAAATTAAAAGAAAAGATGCTGACCACCTGTCAGACTGGGCAGTGCAGACCTGTCAGTCGCTGTACCCCCCTGATGGCAGCCCAGGGCACAGCTCTTAAAGCCGTGGCTTCAGATCAGGCAAGGGAACAGACCGGTCCACGGATGGCCCGGCCCACCGAGAAAATGCCCTGTGTGCCCGATGGCCAATCCGGCCCTGGAGGGGGGTACTTAAAGCTCAGATGGGAGCACCACCTGGTACCTAACTCTGAGTGTCTCTGGCAAGGATCATTCTTTCTTAATTTACTGCTAAAATCTGTTTTGAGAGAGAAGACAGATTATCTGCTCACCATTAGGTCACATGCTTTTCAGGAGCTGCCTGCTCCAATGACTAGTTATGGGGCATTAGCATACAGCACAAGACAGTTTAAAAGATTATTTTCTGAACATTGCAGGATTGGGCCGAGCTCTCCAGAACACGATCAGGCACAGTGTTATAAGAGGTATTATGTCTTCCTATTGATTTAATAATGTTTTCCTGATCACAGGTTCTCTTAAAAAAGATGTATACATCTGTTACCTTTTAGCTCATTCTTCTCATTTTCCTTGTCTTTTTTAGTTCTATGCTAGAAATGAGTGTGCCGAGCCCGGCAAACCCAGTCTCGCTCTGAACATTGGAGCACTCGAACCTAAACTTTTGAACACTGCCAGGCTTGGCTCGTGTAAGCCTGTTACTGGCAGTAGTAATAGCAGAAGGGATGAGGAACACATGGCATTTTGGCACACTGAGATGATGTCAGTATTGGCCAATATACCTTGCGGCTATCAGTTAGATCATATGACCCCAGGTTATCCTATCATTGCTTTGCATTATGTGCCATACAGCTCCCAGGCCAATGAGGACACAGCATAGGGGTGAGTTTAAGAGATTAATATAGCCTCTATGCACAATATTGTGGCCACCATTTTGGAGAGAGAAAGCTGAGAGAGCAAGAACTACTGAACCCAAAAAGTCTTCACAAAACCAATAACATTTTAAATCAAGCTGAGCAGTGCATTAATCAGTGGCCTGACCTCAGACGATGACCTCCTGTCAACTGCAGTGCTATGTCCAGTAGGTGCACTACAAATCCCAGCAAGAAGTGAACAAGCCCATAAATCTATCATATTGCAATACCTAGAAAGATGAGAATTGGGCTGACTTGTATTTATACATAAATCTGCAAGTGTAGGGTCATGTGTTGCATATTTTGTTACATATTTCCTGCAGCTGATTTTGCAAACCACTGGCTTCAATCACTTCGACCATATAGTAATTTTAGCTGGGTTTAACATAACTAAGCATTTAAAAACATTGAGAGGACAAGTTACATATATTTTCTGGATTTAATTAAACATACAATATTTTTACCTTAGATTAACATAACTACGTGTTTAAAAGCACTGAGAATGAACACGAATAGCCCTTTAAGGCTGGGTTCCCATTACCTTTTCCCCCATACGGGAGCGCATATGGCAGGGGAGAGCCAAAAACTTGCGCTCCCGTATGCCTTTCTATATGCTCCCGCACACAGCACATTGAAGATCACTACGTTATACTCCCTGGATCCGATCATACACAGCCCCTATGCCGTTTCGCTACCCACTTCGTCAGGGAGTATCTGGGTGTTAGCTAGGTAAACTATTTATACTACAGTGGACCAATCGGAAACTGAACTGAGATTACCTGCAGTAAGAGCAGCTGTGCTCCGTGACGCCGTACCTCGCGGCCGCCGGCGCCATCATGGAATCTTGGGCGCACACGCATAGTGGAGAAGTGACTTGTGTGCACCAACGTCACTACGCACTGAACGGGCGCGTGAGCACAAGAGTCCACGAAGTCGGTGGTATGCGTAGATGTTCAGCGCATGCGCAGACTAAACTGGGTCCGCTATGGTGCCTGGCCCAATCAAGTTAAAATGCATAAATACACACTTCCTCTTCCTCCCCTTGCCGGATCTTGTTGCCTTGTGCCCTGAGAAAGTGTTTTGTGTATTGCCTAGCTTGTGTATCTGACCTTCTGCCGTTGCCCCTGACTACGAACCATTGCCACCTGTCCCGACCTTCTGCTACGTCTGACCTTGCCTTTGCCTTGTCCTTTGTACCATGCCTGTCTCAGCGGCCAGAGGGGTCGAGTCGCTACTGAGGGACACGACCTGGTAGTTACCGCCGCAGCAAATCCATCCCGCTTTGCGGCGGGCTCTGGTGAAGACTAGTAACTACTTAGAACTGATCCCTCAGTACGACCCGCGCCATTGCCTCTCTGTCACAGAGGATCCACCTCCAGTGTCCTCACCAGCTGCTAGTCCAGATCCTGACAATATATATAGCCCAAAAGGCTACAAAATCCTCCACTAATCATATGCCTGTACTATAAAATATAGATCTGCTAACAGTATAGGGTGAGTATCAAAGAAAAAGATTAAAACCCCAGTCCCTCTTGTCTCTCTATTTATGGTATTTGTACGTGTTTGAGTATATACAATGAGGCAGTTATACACAAATCAGACATAATTGAATACCAGAAGGCTCAAACTAGCGGTATTAATATATTATATATTATATTATTTTGCTCCTATATAAATATAAAAATACTTGAACAAAAGTGTACAGACCTGTGCCAGCACTACCCCTGCAAAGGACAGGAGCAGCAGTAGTGGTTGGTAGGCTGTGCCTTTTCCCTGACAAACATAATGAGCGCAGACTCAATGGACTTCTGGGTCACCAGATTAGACGATTGGCAAGAAATTGCCCAGTTTGCCTTGGGTGTTCTGTCTTGGCAACCGTCTAGAGTAGCATCAAAGGGAGTGTTAAGCACAACAGGTGGCATCGTGACCCCAAGTGCAAAAAAAAGATTGTCTACCAGCAATTTGGAAAAACTCAGTTTGTTAAAATGAATCAGGCATGGATCAGTGAGGAATTTAAAGCTACAGTGCCATATGCCACTGATTAGACAGTACTACCACAACACCTGCTGTCCTCTGGCTACTAGGGCTCTCACCAGTCCACCACTGCCTGCTGTCTTGTCCTCTGGCTACTTCAACTCCCACCAGTCTACCACTGCCTGCTGTCTTCTGGCAACTACAACACACACCAGTCTACTACTGCCTGCTGTCCTGTCCGCTGTCTACTACAACTCCCATCAGCCCACACTTGTCTACTGGCTACTAGAACTCCCACCAGTCCACCACTGCCTGCTGTACACTGGGTTCTACAACTCGCACCAGTCCACCACAGTCTGCTGTACACTGTCTACTACCACTCTCACCAGTCCACCACTGCTTGCTGTATGCTGGCTACTACAACTTCCAGCAGTACACCATAACCCTTCCTGCCGCTACTACCAGCCAGGCCTCAACATACACAATCCATGATCCTCAAAGAAGGATTTTGGGACACCAATCCTACTGCGACTCCAAAAAGGGAGAATTTTTTAAATGCTTGACAAAAATTTATTGCGTCTTCACTTGCCAGACTCCAGTGATGAAACTCCTAAAATGGGAGAATTTTTTTTCCAAATGTTTTAAATATTTTCAACTTTTCAGTATTTACAAAAACTATTTTGTCTCCACTATCTACAAGTTCCTCACTATATTGAGATACCATCACCAAACCTGTTGCAATTTTTGGAACGCTTATTAAAAGCCATTGTGTGTTGCGATGCCTCCATGTGCATTACAACTCCAGTAGGCATCGGCCAACAAAAAGTGATACTTTATGCAACCTTATTTTAGTGTTAATAAGCATACAAAATCTGCTAGTGCAGTGTGTTTTTAAGCAAGCTAAAAGTTACTATGGGTTATCACATATTGTCGTAACTTTGACATTAATTTAAAACCACTTTAAATCTACTTGAATACAATACTAGTTGACCCTAGCTGTGTTATATAGGGTATAGCATTTTAGAGCTCTTAGGCAATCTTAAACATAGGGTTTGAGGCTCATTTCATTGCTCAAACATTTTCAGAAAGTTCAGCAAGCCCACCTAACGAAAATGTTGAATAGTTTTCTCAACTATATTCTGTGCAATATGCTAGCACAAAGTCTAGATAATTTCTTACCGTCGATACACTTGTAATCACTAAATTGCTAAAACACTTCTAAATTGTAGTTGCTGTGCATTTGGTCCATTAGCACTTGTTTAGAGTGTTTTAATATTTCACAACAATAGAGATTAGGAAAACAATGGGCAGGCTTGCCCCTGATTTACAAGACAGTGGCCGCTCATGAAAACTCACACACCTCATTATCATCAATGAATATTCACCAAGTGACAAACTGCTCTATTTAATGAGGCCTTTCACTCAAAAAAGGCATCTGTTTATTGTTTCCAAGTTTCGAGTGAAAGAGTCAATAATATAACCATGTATGATCTAAGATGAGAAAAAAAAATAAACAAACTGTACTGTTCAAGAAAGTGAACAAACCTGTTTTGTTATGGTAATATTTCAGTTCTACTGGCAAGTGTTTTGGAATGGTCTGATTTCTTCTGAAATCCTCTATAGTCTTTTATCATTTTATTTAGATCAAAAGATATTTTTCACAGACTTTGTTTCCATGGGAGTGTTTGATCTATTGCACTTTTTGTCTTATTTTATGGCAATGCTTTTCTTGGGTCTCGAATTCTGGCCTTAGGCCTAACAAATGGTAATTCTTACATTTTTGTTTACCAAATATAGTATTGATATGATTAACTGAAATTATTTGAATGATTGAACTTAAAACTATAAAATCACAATTCAAAAGACTTAGAACACCATAGAACCCTATAGTGATCTAAGTGTGATTCCATTGAAGTGCATTTGGTTTGGTGGCCCTAAAGTAGCCTTTCTTGTAAAATAAAAAAAATAAAAATAGACATTTTGAAATATTTTTCAATTTAAAATATACCCTATGAATCTCATTGTAAATATATTAAAAAAAAACAGATTTTTTGGAAATTGTTCCAGCTGACATTCTTCATGTTTATATTATACAAATGAGATATCTAAGATCAACAGTTCATACCTTACCCAGAAGGGGCCATAAAGCCCTTTTAGGCAGCATTCACACTTTGTTTTTACATTACGGGTGCAGGAGCCATCTGGGGGAGGGGCAAACCGGGCTCTCACGTACCCCAGCCGGACCAGCGCTGAACTCCATTTACTTTAATGAGCCGACAAGAGTCAAACGGTTACTCCGGTCGGCTCATTTTTGACCCGTATCCGGTTTTGTGACTGGACCTAAAACCGATCAGACATCTTATCCCCTAATCTCCTTTGGATAGGGGATAAATTGTTTTTTCCCGGAATACCCCTTTAATATGTATGCTTGTATTCCGGCTCCTTTTATAGCGGTATTATTTGGCAACTGTATGAGTGTATTATTTAGCAGAGTACATACTATCATACATGGATTTGTTTTTTAATAAATACTATATACAATAAATTGTATATATCTTTATTTTTATTGATGTGCATGTATGCGGGGGGGGGGGGGGGGGGCAGAGCATATGTTTTTTGGGTTTGAGTCCCTAGTTATTATAGACCCTACAATGCCTCAGCCCGCTCAGCACCAAATGTTTTGACACTAGTGTTGTAATTTAGAGGTCGGGGGAACGTTCAGAAGTTTGCTATGGGGCCCAGCTTTTCCTAGTTATGACCCTGACCCTAAACAACTTATGGATGATAGATAGATTGATAAATAGATAAATAGACATAAAGTGGGTTGGTGCAAACAATAACAATCATGGAAAATGGCACATGTCCAGTAGAGGCATCTATTTGTATTCTTTCCGCTTCTGTGTGTTTTCTTTTTTTTACTTAATTTAGAAGAATTTTGCTAATTAGTGAAATCATAACAAAAGTGCAGGTGGAGGATTAAAGGAAGAATGTGACCGGGACTTTACCTCTTCCCAGTAATGAATGGAGGACATAATTGGTTAAGGGCTGTAGTATTTGATGAGCTATATACTCTGGGAAATGAGTACTTTCTTTTTGTGTAGATAATGTTTATTGACTGGTACATTTAGAGTAGACAAAACCCTTGTCGTTCTACTTTTCACTGAGTAATAATAATAATTTGAAGACTATTAATATGTCAAGGTTTTAACTCCACGGCAAAGTACTTTTACGGCTTAGTCACCTAAGGCCAGGTTTACAGGGTGCTTTTCTTTTTAACTGCATCATTTGTGCTGTAATGACCAAATGTGCAATGTCAGTGAATGAGAATTCATGATTTGACTTTAACGTTTTATTTTGGTCTTGTGATTTTGCAGTCATCTGTGTGATGTGCTTTATTTAAAGCGTACCTGTCAGTTCCCACACTCACACAAAAATATATATATATATATGTTACCTAATCCTGACTATGTACATCTATTACCTATATCTATATATATAAAACTCAACGTGTGTATGTGTGTATGTATGTATGTATGTTCCAGCATCACGTCCAAAGGGCTAAAGATATTAACATAGATGGACTGGATAGGAGGACAGGATAGGAGGTCGGGATAGGAGGTCGGGATAGGAGGTCGAGATAGGAGGTCGAGATAGGAGGTTGAGATAGGAGGACAGGATAGGAGGATGGGATAGGAAGTCGAGATAAGAGGTCGAGATAGGAGGTCAGGATAGGAGATCAGGATAGGAGGTCGAGATAGGAGGTCAGGATAGGAGGTCGAGATAGGAGGATGGGATAGGAGGTCGGGATAGGAGGTCAGGATAGGAGGTCGAGATTGGAGGCCGGGATAGGAGGTCGAGATAGGAGGTCAAGATAGAAGGTCGGGATAGGAGGTCGAGATAGGAGAATGGGATAGGAGGTCGAGATAGAAGGTCGAGATAGGAGGACGGGATAGGAGGATGGGATAGGAGGTCGGGATAGGAGGTCGAGACCGGAGGACGGGATAGGAGGATGGGATAGGAGGTCGGGATAGGAGGTCGAGACAGGAGGACGGGATAGGAGGTCAGGATAGGAGGTCAGGATATGAGGACGGGATATGGGTTTGGGATATGACAACAATATATGAGGACGGGATATGAAGTCAAAAGCTTCCTCTGTTTATTTTCCTCCACAACAAGGATTAGGAAGGAAAAACTGGGCAACGCTGGGTACTCCACTAGTTTATTATAAAAATACCTCTTTTCATTTGCTCACAATGTTAGAAATCCTCTCAGGGGAAGGGGACGTGTTCCTCCCTTGTGGTGGTGGGGGGTGGTTGGTGCGTCTGCTCATGCAGCCTTGTTCATGAGTCATCTCTTGTCCATGATTCATGGACAAGCCTGATGCTGCTGCAGGACTAGTTAGTGTCCCAGAAAGTATGGGGACCTGTAATTTTCAGGAGCCGTTTTCTTTATTAAATAATCATAATTATTTAAGCAACCATATTACAGATGGTTTTTAATTTTCATCAGTAACGATCTGACAGTGCCCATTTAACGCATACCCTGTAGAAGACTTGGCACCTCTGTGCTGTTTTTCCCTGCATAGTGGACTCTTTTATACCAATCATCATTCAATTTGTACATGAATTTTGTTGTGGCCAATTTTTAATGCTTTGAAGTGTGGTGGCCCAATACGGGATGGTGTTTCCCTGTAACTTTCCTGCTCTGTCAGGCAATGTCCCTCAGTGTCCCCAGGGCCTCCTGCAGTTGTTTCCCCCATGTAAATATGTTGTGTATTATATTGTGTGTTGTATCTTTAATAAATGTACCATGTGATTGTAACCCAGGAGGTACTAGTGACCAGCTGACCCCAAAGGTGACCTATAGGGTCCCTGCTAGTCTCCCCCATATAAACCCTGGGTGGAGCTAGCTTCTCTCTCTTGTTCCTGAGGTCCAATGCAGTCAAGTCATCTTAGTGGGTGTGTCCAGAACATTGGAGGCCTTAAGTCAAGTATTGCAGCTACAAGTCAAGTCCTGCAGCCTCAAGTCAAGTCCTGCAGCCAAAAGTCAAGTGAAAGGTAAGTTAAAGTCACAGTCCTGTCAGTCAAGTCTTCTGTCTATCCAGCGTGGCCTGCACTAAATTCTCCTGTCTACTACAAGTTCCAGCAAACCTGCAAGGTCTCTGTGTCACTGGTCACCTCCTTGGGCCCTAGCTGTACTCCATAGACTGTAACAACTGTCTACCCTCAGTAACGCTACCGTTGTCCGTAACTTGGCGTCAGTGTCTTCATTGCCCCTGTGCCTAGCCCAGGATCCAGAGGTATACCTTCAGGTGCTTAAGGCTAAACCACTCCCTGGTGTCATGAAAACAAGTGGTTAATACCATCTGCCCCTAGGGCAACAACATCTGCCTTATGCTACAAGTCATTCCCCCTAGTCTGAACTGTGTCCAATATTGTCTACAAGAAAATCGTATGTCGATACGGATAAAGTTTGCACCAGAAAGTGTACAGGACTTTGTCTATGAAAAGTGTTTTACTTGTGGCGCTTGTGAAGTAGAGGGGGAGGTGAAGAAAAGACTGTCACTTGTTATTGAAGAAAACACTGAAGTCATGAACATCATGCGCAAAATTCACACTGAAGTAATGTTACGTCCCAAGAAGTCTGCCACCATACCTGAAAGAGTTAATCTGTTGGAAGAAAAGCGCACGAAAGGAACCCGCCATTTCCAGTGTCCCGCCCCCAGGTGTGGAAGCCAAGTCGTAGTTCCTAGTCCCAAGTGGAACTTGGAAGGTCTGCCCCATGTTACCAGAGGGGCGGAAGAAGAGGACGCACCGCTGAGTCACTGATGACGAAATTCTGGCTGGCGGTCATTTTGCTGGAGACCGATATAAGAATCGGAGCGGAGCTTGACCTCTTCAGTCTTGAGGAAGTTCCTGGTGAGAGCAAGAAGATGGCGGATGCGCAGCATACTACCTGTGCAGAGAATCCCAAGTTGGCGCTGGAGACCCGGAGAGTC
This sequence comes from Hyla sarda, assembly GCF_029499605.1. NCBI lineage: Eukaryota > Metazoa > Chordata > Amphibia > Anura > Hylidae > Hyla > Hyla sarda. The sequence continues at coordinate 99,440,342 of NC_079196.1, forward strand.
GCCACAGCTGCGGCGCACATGTTCCAGGCAGTGGCGTCTCCAGCATTCATATTTAGGGGGGGCACATGGGGGGCCAGTGACAAAAGTGGGGGGGCAATTTTAAAACGTGTGTGTATGTGTGTATATATATATATATATATATATACATACACACACATATACACACACACACACACACCATGCAGAACATGTTTAATTTACCTTACCTTACCACAATACAGACCCCTGAATCATCACCACTTACCATAAAACAGACCTCATAATCAGACCCCACTATAATACAGACCCCAGAATCAGATCCCTGCATAATAGACCCCATCCCCCGGCATAATACAGACCCCAGTCGTGTTGCGCAATAATATACATACAGATACATTAACTGACTCACAATTCACATCTTTTATGGTCGGCGTCATCCTCTTTCCTTCTGTTCTCCATCTGGCTCAGACCGTCATGACTTCTTCCAGCCAAAACCCATCACTGCAGCATCTGCAAGACAAACATCTTAGTTTCTGCATTTTTTCCAGTGCCCTCCCCAGAAGTGCAGAATTCAGTGGAGTTTATTCCATTCCAAACAGTGTTACAGAGCAAGCAACGTTTCAGCGACCTGTCTTCACCTTTGCCAAGCACTAGAAGCGACGAATCGTAGCCTGCTCTGTAACTCTGTTTAGAATGGAATAAACTCCACTGGACTGCACTTTATACTTTGGTGTGCTGAGATTGTCCTTGGATATAGGTGGCTAGCTAGGTTGGTAGGAAGCCAATTAGGTAGATAGGTAGCGATGTAGATATGGAGGTTCATAGGTAGGTAGCAAGGTAGCTAAGTAGGTAGCCAGGTAGGTAAGTGGGTAGCCCTGTATGTAGGTAAGTAGCTGGGTAGCTAGCTAGCTAGGTAATTAGGTTGCTATGTAGGTAAGTAGCTATGTAGGTAAGTAACCAGGAGGCTAAGTAGGTGGGTAGGTAGCCAGTAATAAGGTTGGAAGCCAGATAGGGAAGTAGCCAGGCAGGTAATTAGGTAGGTTTCAAGGTAGGGAAGTAGCCAAGCAGGTAATTGGGTAGGTAGCCAGGTAGGGAAGTAGCTAGTGCTCCTTCACATCATCACCCCCCTCTCACCTACACCCCCCTCACCTCCTCCACATCATCACCCCCCTCTCCTCCTCCACATCATCACCCCCCCTCTCCTCCTCCACATCATCACCCCCCCTCTCCTCCTCCACATCATCACCCCCCTCTCCTCCTCTACATCATCACCCCCCCTCTCCTCCTCCACATCATCACCCCCCCCTCCTCCTCCACATCATCACCCCCCTCTCCTCCTCCACATCATCACCCCCCCTCTCCTCCTCCACATCATCACCCCCCTCTCCTCCTCTACATCATCACCCCCCCTCTCCTCCTCCACATCATCACCCCCCTCTCCTCCTCCACATCATCACCCCCCTCTCCTCCTCCACATCATCACCCCCCCTCTCCTCCTCCACATCATCACCCCCTCTCACCTACACCCCCCTCACCTCCTCCACATCATAACCCCCTCTCCTCCTCCACATCATCACCCCCCCTCTCCTCCTCCACATCATCACCCCCCTCTCCTCCTCCACATCATCACCCCCCTCTCACCTGCACATCATCACCCCCCTCTCACCTGCACATCATCACCCCCCTCTCCTCCTCCACATCATCACCCCCCTCACCTCCTCCACATCATCACCCCCCCTCACCTCCTCCACATCATCACCCCCCTCACGTCCTCCACATCATCACCCCCCCCTCACCTCCTCCACATCATCCCCCCCCTATCTCCTCCACATCATCACCCCCCTTACCTCCTCCACATCATCACCCCCCCTCTCCTCCTCCACATCATCACCCCCCTCTCCTCCTCTACATCATCACCCCCCCTCTCCTCCTCCACATCATCACCCCCCCTCTCCTCCTCCACATCATCACCCCCCTCTCCTCCTCCACATCATCACCCCCCCTCTCCTCTTCCACATCATCACCCCCTCTCCTCCTCTACATCATCACCCCCCCTCTCCTCCTCCACATCATCACCCCCCCTCTCCTCCTCCACATCATCACCCCCCTCTCCTCCTCCACATCATCACCCCCCCTCTCCTCCTCCACATCATCACCCCCTCTCACCTACACCCCCCTCACCTCCTCCACATCATAACCCCCTCTCCTCCTCCACATCATCATCCCCCCTCTCCTCCTCCACATCATCACCCCCCTCTCCTCCTCCACATCATCACCCCCCTCTCACCTGCACATCATCACCCCCCTCTCACCTGCACATCATCACCCCCCTCTCCTCCTCCACATCATCACCCCCCTCACCTCCTCCACATCATCACCCCCCCTCACCTCCTCCACATCATCACCCCCCTCACATCCTCCACATCATCACCCCCCCTCACCTCCTCCACATCATCACCCCCCTCACCTCCTCCACATCATCACCCCCCCTTACCTCCTCCACATCATCACCCCCCCTCACCTCCTCCACATCATCACCCCCCTCACCTCCTCCACATCATCACCCCCCCTCACCTCCTCCACATCATCACCCCCTCTCCTCCTCCACATCATCACCCCCCTCACCTGCTCCACATCATCACCCCCCTCTCACCTGCACATCATTACCCCCCTCTCCTCCTCCACATCATCACCCCCCCTCACCTCCTCCACATCATCACCCCCCCTCACCTCCTCCACATCATCACCCCCCTCACCTCCTCCACATCATCACCCCCCTTACCTCCTCCACATCATCACCCCCCCTCACCTCCTCCACATCATCACCCCCCTCTCCTCCTCCACATCATCACCCCCCTCACCATCACCCCCCTCACCTCCTCCACATCATCACCCCCCTCACCTCCTCCACATCATCACCCCCTCTCCTCCTCCACATCATCGACCCCCCCCTCACCTCCTCCACATCATCGACCCCCCCCCTCACCTCCTCCACATCATCAACCCCCCCCTCACCTCCTCCACATCATCAACCCCCCCACACCCCCCCCCTCCTCCACATCATCAACCACCCCCAACCCCCCCCCTCCTCCACATCATCAACCCCCCCCCAATGATGATTAAAAAATTAAAAATAAACCTTTTACTCACCTATACACAGGCTCTCCTCAGCAGCACAGGGGGCTGCGTTCTTCTCCCGCTATAGTGCAGGCGCCAATGAGTGACGTCATCGGCGCCTGCACTGCGTGGGGGCAGAGTTCACAGGTCTCCTCTCAGTGAAGCGGCAGGTCCTGCGGCTCACACTGAGAGGAGGCTTAGCTGTGTGTGCACACAGCTGAAAGCGGCGCTGGCTCGCCTGGGGATCTGGGACAAGTATCCTGGATCCCCATTAGCGGAGTGAGCACCTCTCCGCCCGGAGCCCCGCGTGCCATGAGTGGTTGCCGACCCGACTATTTTAAATTGGGGGGGGCACAAGGGGGGGCACGGCCTGATCTAGGGGGGGCCATGGCCCCCTCTGGCCCCCCCCAGTGACGCCACTGGTTCCAGGCATTAGCGGACTGTCTCCAGAAGATCTCCATTGGGGCCAAGGAGGCCTGCTATCAAGTCCCACTGCACGAGGACAATGGAGAATGGCCTACAACCCAGGCGGAAGGTATGCCGGAGTCTTTAAGAGAGCCGTCGCCGTTGAGGCATGCGCCGCACCACTGGACCAGGGGATCCTGGGCGGAGATCTACACAGAGGAGTTGGAAGTGAGTACCCCGGCCGAGGCTGCATTTTCTACCCCTCCATCTACCCCCAGTCCAGAGCCAGTGCCCCAGGTCCGGCAGCTCCCAGCACGTCCCCAGTCACCACCACTACCCAAGTGGTTATTTGGCGACGAGCCAGTACTAGTCCAATTCATGAGGGACCATCTCCTACCTCTGCCAGGGAAGTCCCTTCCTCCCGTCCCAGCAGCCCAGGCCGAGAAGGCCAAACGTTGCTGCCATAATGGAAGAGTTAAGGGAGCAGAGGAGGGTATGGCCCTAAAGAGATGCTGTATGAAATACGTCAAGTTCAGCAACAGGACACCAAGAGCCTGAAGGCCTTATATATCAGGAGGCTAGAACAACCCCAAGAGGGGGAGCCACCCTTAGAATGGCGAAAAGCTACAGTTGTCAAGTTTGACAGAGTGAGAGGGTATGACACGTTAATTGACTTCCACCACAGTGGTACTATTCCGGTCAACAGGAGAGCGGTGAAGAGAGACTCTCCCTCCATCTCTACACTCCCTAGAGAGCGGGGAGATTGTGGAATACACCCCTGTACAGAGCCTGCGAGGGGAATGGGCAGCAGCTGTCACAAGGCCTAAGAATCCTACCCAAATCCCCTTAGCCTACTTCCCCTCTGAAGATTGGGACTCAGATCCATTTGGTCTCCTGCCACCAAGCGTCAAGGGGAAGGCCTGTTGGGCCGGCCAAACCTCCTCCTCAGCAGGAGTAGGCCAACGCACTTAAGTTGGTGCCCGTTGTTTAGGCCAAACCACCTCGACCACAGGAGTAGGCCTGGGCAAATCTGTAGTGGACCCTTGACGTAAATACTTAAGGGTCAATAGCAGGTGAATCAGAAAAGGAGCGGCGTGCGTAGCGACGTGATGGCGGCGACGGAGAGCGAGGATGCCAGGGAAGCAGGGACCTTGCCGGAGCATCGGGGACACCCCCGGGACGCGGCGACAGTGATGGAAGGCGACATCCAGGGCAGTGGTGACGAGCAGTGACGGTCCGGAGCGGCGGGGACAGGTGAGTACAACTTCCTCTTACAGTGGTCTACAACCTGCGGACCTCCAGATGTTGCAAAACTACAACACCCAGCATGCCCGGACAGTCAACGGCTGTCCGGGCATGCTGGGTGTTGTAGTTTTGCAACATCTGGAGGTCCACAGGTTGTAGACCACTGTCCTATACTTTACATTGCACGGATCCCTCAACATACGATGGTTTCAACAAACGATGGTCCTTTTGGAACGGATTACGATCGTATGTTGAGGGACCACTGTATGCTTTGTCTATAATTTTTGCACAAGTAAAAATTTATGTCAGTATACTGTAATAAAATATGTAAAATGTGTTTGTACAGAAATGGTTATGGTGTACAGTGTCCTTATTCATGACACCCAAGGACAACTCCCAGCAAGGTACAAAGATTAACTCAAAAATAAAAGTTAAGTACCATACATAGTCCAGTGTAGTCAGTACACATTGTGCAAAAAAATGTCCCAGGAACTGTCATTGGCCCCAGTGGGCACTACAGTCCTCCGCCTTCCAGGACTGGGTGTCGAGGGTGACTGTAATTGAGAGGGGGAGTTTGTGGTTGCCCAGCACGGGATGGTGTTTCCCCGTACCTTCCCTGCCCTGTCAGGCAGTGCCCCCAGGGCCCCCTGCAGTTATTTCCCCATGTAAATATGTTGTGTATTATATTGTTTGTTGTATCTTTAATAAATGTACCATGTGATTGTTACCCAGGAGGCACTAGTGACCAGCTGACCCCAAAGGTGACCTATGGGCTCCCTGCTAGTCTCCCCCATATAAATCCTGGGTGGAGCTAGCTTCTCTCTCTTATTCCTGAGGTCCAGTGCAGTCAAGTCGTCTTAGTGTGTGTGTCCAGAACATTGCAGGCCTTATGTCAAGTCCTGCAACTACAAGTCAAGTCATGCAGCCTCAAGTCAAGCCAAGTGCAATTTAAGTTAAAGGAGTAGTCCAGTGGTGATTCAGTGGTGAGCAACTTATCCCCTATCCTAAGGATAGGGGATAAGTTGCAGATCGCGGGGGGTCCGACCCCTGGGGCCCCCCACGATCTCCTGTACGGAGCCCCGACAGCCCGCTGGAAGGGGGCGTGTCGACCTCCGCACGAGGCGGCGGCCGACACGCCCCCTCAATACAACTCTATGGCAGAGCCGAAGCGCTGCCTTCGGCAATCTCCGTCTCTGCCATAGAGATGTATTGAGGGGGCGTGTCGGCCGCCGCCTCGTGCGGGGGTCGACACCCGCTATCTCGGCGGAGAGCCGGGGCCCCGTACAGAGAGATCGCAGGGGGCCCCAGCGGTCGGACCCCCCGCGATCTCAAACTTATCCCCTATCCTTAGGAAAGGGGATAAGTTTTTCACCACTGGACTACCCCTTTAAAGTCACAGTCCTGTTAGTCAAGTCAAGTCTTCTGTCTATCCAGCATGGCCTGCACAAAATGTTCCTGTCTACTACAAGTCCCAGCAAACCTGTGAGGTGCTGTCACCTCCTTGTGTCCTAGCTGTACTGCATAGACTGTAACAACTGTCTACCCAACTGTCTACCCTCAGTAAAGCTACCGTTGTCCGTAACTTGACGTCGGTGTCTTCATTGCCCCCGTGCCTAGCCCAGGATCCAGCGGTATATCTTCGGGTGGTTAAGGCCAAACCACGCCCTGGCGTCACAAACACAAGGGATTAATACCATCTGCCCCTAGGGAAACAACATCTGCCCTGCACCACACACCCCCACCTTACCACAGAAGCAGTGCTTACCAAATAGCGTGCCCCCAGCTGTTGCAAAACTACAACTCCCAGCATGGAGTTGTAATTTTGCAACAGCTGGAGACACCCTGGTTGGATAAGACTGCTTTAAAGTCTCCCCAATTATTTGTTATAATTTTGCAGTGTCTCCAATGAAGTGTGTAGATGTGGATACCATAATGAACCTCATTAACCCCTTAAAGGAGAACTCCGGAATATAAAAATTGTCCCCCATACTGCCGGCAGTAAAAAAAATTAAGATGTACATACCTTCCTCCGCTCCCCCGGGGCCTCCGGTAACCGTCTCCGGTCTCCGCCGTGATCCTCTTCCTGGTTGCCGGTGGTCGGAGAATCATACTGCGCTCAGCCAATCACCAGCCGCAGCGAAGTCCGACTCGGCCGGCGATAGGCTGAGCGACAGTGTGAGAACGCTTTAGGACACAAAATTCTTCACTACACCAGCACCTGCTGCCGGGGCTGAAAAAGTCACACTGCCGCTCAGCCTATCGCCTGCCGAGGCGGGACTTCACTGCGGCTGGTGATTGGCTGAGCGCAGTAAGACTCTCCGACCACCGGCAACCAGGAAGAGGATCGTGGCGGAGACCGGAGCTGGTTACCGGAGGCCCCGGGGAGCAGAGGAAGGTATGTGCATCTTTATTGTTTTTTTTACTGTATGGGGGACAATTTTTATATTCCGGAGTTCTACTTTAAGGACATAGGGCGTACCTGCACGCCCGTGGGAATATCTATCAGCAGGGACCCCTTGCAAACCCCTGGGGGGGGGTGTCCTGACAACTCCCCCCCTCCCATGTCAGTGATCGCAGCAGGATACAGCAGGAGGTGAGGCCTGTTCACCTCCTGCTGTTGCTTAGCAACAACCCTCAGCATGCACAGCCAAAGGGCATGCTGGGAGTTGTAGTTTTGCAACAGCTGGAGTTCCAACTACAACTCCCAGCATGCCCTTTGGTAGTCTTTGCATGCTGGGGGTTGTAGTTCTGCAACAGCTGGAGGCACATTTTTTCTATGAAAAAGTGTGCATCCAGCTGTTGCATAACTACAACTCCCAGCATGCACAGACTATCAAAGGGCATTCTGGGAGTTGTAGTTGGAACTCCAGCTGTTGCAAAAGTACAACTCCCAGCATGCCCTTCAACTGTCAATGCATGCTGATTGTTGCAGTTTTACAGTTTTGCAACAGCTAGAGACACATTGGTTGTGAAACAGAGTTTGTGTCCTAACTCAGTGTTTCGCAACCAGTGTGCCTCCAGCTGTTGCAAAAATACAACTCGCAGCATGCACTGAGAGACTGTACATGCTGGGAGTTCTAGTTTTGCAACAGCTGGAGGCACACTGGTTGCGAAACACTGAGTTAAGTAACAAACTCTGTGTTTCGCAACCAATGTGCCTCCAGCTGTTGCATGACTACAACTCCCAGCATTTATGGTCTGTCAGTGTATGCTGGGAGTTGTAGTTTTGCAACAGCTGAAGGTTTGCAATCCCCCCCCCCCCCCATATACAGGGTACATTCACACGGGCGAGTTTACAGCGAGTTTTCTGCTGCAAGTTTGAGATGTGGCAAATTTTCCTCCTCAGCTCAAACTCCCAGCAAGAAATTCACTGTAAACCCCTGCCCGAGTGAATGTACCCTAAAAACACTGCACTACACAAAATAAAAGTAAAACACTATACATACATATACCGCCTACACATGCCCCTCCCCCCCCAATAAAAAAAAATGTCTTGTATGGCACTGTTTCCAAAACGGAGCCTCCAGCTGTTGAAAAACAACTGTTCCCAGTATTGCCGGACAGCCATTGACTGTCAAGGCATGCTGGGAGTTTTCCAACACTCGGAGACACCCTGTTTGGGAAACACTGACGTAGGGTATTTCCGTACTCAGGAGAAATTGTGTTACAAATTTTGGCATGCTTTTACTCCTTTTACCCTTATGAAAAGGTAAAGTTGGGGTCTACACTAGCATGTTAGTGTAACATTTTTTTATTTTTTACACTAACATGCTGGTGTAGCCCCACACTTTTAATTTTCACAAGCGGTAAAAGGAGAAAAGGACCCCAAAATTTGTAACGCAATTTCTTCTAAGTATGGAAATACCCATTATGTGGACGTAAAATGTTCTGTGGGTGCACAACAGGGCTCAGGAGTGAGAGCGCACCATGTACATTTAAGGTCTGATTTGCACAGGAGTGGCTGATTTTACAGCGGTTCTGACATAAACACAAAACAATAAATACCCACATGTGAACCCATTTAGGAAACTACACCCCTCACGGAACGTGACAAGGGGTATAGTGAGCCTTAACGCCCCACAGGTGTAAAGTTGGATGTGAAAATGAAAAAAATTTATTTTTTTCACTAAAAAAAAACTACATATTACCATGTATTAACTACATATTACATATTAACATGTTACCCTACATATTTCATTTTCACAAGGGAAAATAGGAAAAAATCCCCCCAAAATTTGTAGCCCCACTTCTTCTGAGTAAGAACATACCTCATATGTGGATGTAAAGTGCTCTGCTGGCGCACTACAATGCTCAGAAGAGAAGGAGTGCCATTGTACTCTTGGAGAGAGAATGTGTCGAAATTGAAGGCGATGTGTGTTTACAAAGCCCCCATAGTGCTGGTACAATGGACCCCCCACATGTGACCCCATTTTGGAAACTACATCCCTCACAGAATTTAATAAGGGGAACAGTGAGCATTTACACCCCACAAGTGTCTGACAGATTTTTGGAACAGTGGTCTGTGAAAATTAAAAAATAAATTTCTCATTTGCACAGCCCACTGTTCCAAAGATCTGTCAAACGCCAGTGGGGTGTAAATGCTCACTGCCCAAAAGCTCAATGGCACTCCTTCTCTTCTGAGCATTGTAGTTTGCCCGCAAAGCACTTCACATCCACACATGGGGTATTTCCATACTCAGAAGAAAGGGGTTACAAATTTTGGGAGGCTTTTTCTCCTATTACCCCTTGTGAAAATGTAAAATTTTGGGTAACACCAGCATTTTAGTGAAAAAAATCTAATTTTTCATTTTCACGTCCAAATTTTGCAAAAATTTGTAATACACCTGTCGAATGTTAAGGCTCACTGTACCCCTTGTTACGTTCCTTGAGGGGTGTAGTTTACAAAATATTATGCAATGTGTTTTTTTTTTTTTTGTGCTGGTCTTGCACCATAGGGGCTTCCTTAATGCAACATGCCCCCCAAAAACCATTTTAGCTAAATTTGCTTTCCAAAAGCCAAATGTGACTTATTTTCTTCTGAGCATTGTAGTGCGCCCGCAGTGCACTTGATGTCAACACATGGGGTATTTTCATACTCAGAAGAGATGGAGTTACAAATTTCGGGGGGCATTTTCTCCTATTACCCCTTGTAAAAAATTTTAATTGGGGGGAAAACCAGCATTTTATTGAAAAAAAATAGAAAAAAATTTATTTACACATCCGACTTTAACGAAAAGTTGTCAAACACCTGTGGGGTGTTAAGGCTCACTGGACCCCTTGTTACATTCCTTGAAGGGTGAAGTTTCCAAAATAGTATGCTATGTTGTTTTTTTTAGCTGTTCTGGCACCATAGGGGCTTCCTAAATGTGACATGCCCCCCCAAAAACCATTTCAGAAAAACTCACTCTTCAAAATCTTATTGCCACTCCTTCCCTTCTGAGCCTTGTAGTGCACACGCAGAGCACTTGACATCCACATATGAGGTATTTCCTTACTCGAGAGAAATTGGGTTACAAAGTTTGTGGGGGCTTTTTCTCCTTTTACCCTTGTTATTTTTCAAAAACTTGGTCTTCAAGAACATGTAAAAACTTTCTCCTTCACTTTGCTGCTATTCCTGTGAAACACCTAAAGGGTTAACACACTTTCTGAATGTCATTTTGAATACTTTGGGGGTTCAGTTTTTATAATGGGATAATTTATGGGGTATTTCTAATATGAAGACCCCTCAAATCTACTTCAAACCTGAACTGGTCCCTGAAAAATTCCGATTTAGAAAATTTTGTTAAAAATTGGAAAATTGATGCTGAACTTTGAAGCCCCCTGATGTCTTCCAAAAGTAAAAACATGTCAACATTATGATGCAAGCATAAAGTAGACATATTGTATATGTGAATCAATATATAATTTATTTGATAAGTCTAATTTCCTTATAAGCAGAAAGTTTCAAAGTAAAAAACATGCAAAATTTTCAAATTTTTCATAAAGTTTTGCGATTTTTCCCCAAATGCAGGTAACGCCGAAAATTTACCACTAAGTTAAAGTAGAATATGTCACAAAAAACAATATCAGAATCAGAATGAAAAGTAAAAGCATCCCAGAGTTATTAATGCTTAAATTGACAGTGGTCAGATTTGCAAAAAACGCTCTTGTCCTTAAGGTGAAAATGGGCTTGGTCCTTAAGGGGTTAAAGGGGTTTTACCATGAAGTTAAATAGGTCCTAAACTAATGCATTACGTGAAATTAAACATATTTAAAATTTACAAGTATTTCTGAAAACATACTGTTTGAGAGCTATACAGTATATACTTATTAATCCACCATGTGCCTTCTTTGTTTTTCCCTGTTGCCCTTGGATAGTCTTGGTTATTGCTTGTTAGTCTCTACTGTGTATGCAAGCAAGGGGGATTGTGGGAAAGTGTGTGCTGTGTTGCATGGGGACAGCAGGGTCACAGTTCAGAGAGGAAACCAGGAAGTGATCAGATGTCATGGTAAAATCCCTTTAAGAACATGTTTCTAGAGGCCCCCTTCAATAAAAGCATGACAAGTGTCAATTAAAGTTACAAAACAACAATATTGGATACAAAAATAAAATAGATGCAACATTTTTTTACCACCCAGGATGAGAGTTCTGGTGTTTGTTTCACTCTTAATGCCCTTGCCCTGACCCTTTAGCTACCCCCCCCCCCCCCCAATACCTCTTGTTTGCTAACAAAGCAGTTTTCCCGGACTAGAGAGTTGTAAACAGGCTCTCGCCACCCAATAGCAAAGGCCGAGCCCCTGTCTCCAAGTAGCCATAGCAGCTGATTGGTCTGCCTCTATAGTATGTAAATCCTTTACGTGTGGTGGCAGTATGGCCTCTGCGAACGTACCATTGTTGTCTACTGATGGAAATGTTTTAAAGATTATATGTTGTATTGATTGTAAAAATATGTCAAGTGTCTGCATATCCATGTATAAATGGAATGTTGCATATGTATTATCTAAGCATGTTCCCGGCAACTTTATTTCAGAAGCTGCTCAGCTCACAGTGAAATTTTCTTACCTCCACAAACTGTGAAATACATAAAGAATTCTAATAAAAATAGCAAGTCTATATTTAACACCTTGCTGCGAAGAATCACAGATTACTGTGCCTTTCCGTAAACTAAGCCAATTCAGAAAAAGGATTTCACCTATAAGCAATATTCAACCCCCCCTTAAAGGCATAGTCCAGCGAAAAACTTCTCTTAACTTATGAAATCTGGTTACAATTTTAGTGAAAAAAAGAACTGTCTCTTTCATAGTTAAATAATTTGTAAGGTTGAAAAAAAATAAGAAAAAGACAAGAATCCATCAAGTTCAAACTAAAACATTACTGTGTTGATCAAGAGGAAGGCAAAAACCCCCATGAGGCTGATGCCAATTGCCCCATGACAGAGGAAATATTCCTTCCCAAATCCAATGTGGCGATCAGAATAAATCCCTGAATCAATGTTCTATCCTCATAAATCTAATATCCATAACCTGTAATATTACAACTCTGTAGAAAAACATCCAGGCCCCCCTTGAACTTGTTTATTGATTCAGACATCCCAACATCATGTGGCAGAGAGTTCCATAGTCTCACTGCTCTTACAGTAAAGAATCTCTGTCTGTGATGATGGTGAAACCTTCTATGGGGATGACAAGCTCTGTCCGATCCTTACACTGACTGATTTAGTTGGCACTGGGTGCACTCAGAATCCCCTGCTGAATTTAGAAGCAGCTGATTGACATTGCATGCTGTTCCACAGTCTATAATTACCATAATATATTGATATATATTGGTTAAATGAAACTGGCACCATTGGAAAAAAGGACTGATAAGGGTGATGACTATCTTTGTACTGTACTGCAAAATAAATCGATGTTATGTAGCCAATAGGGCTGCACGATATGGGGAAAATATGCGATTGCGATTAAGGGCCAAAATATTGCGATTTCGATATGCGATATAATAAATAAATGGTGAAATCTCGCCATTGCATGTCCAATCTCCTCTATTTTACAACTATCCACTCATTTTATGCCCACCGCCCATTTCCCATCTTCCCATTTAATTTCTATCTCCCCCTGTCACATCTTCTCCCATCACATTTCCCCCTATGTCACATTCCCCCCTCCCCCTGTCACATTCTCCCCATATGAAATCTCACCCCCCTGTCACATCCCCCACCCCCTTGTCACATTCTCCCCTCCCTGTGCTCTTTTACTTAGCTCAGTGTTTTTCTACCAGGGTGACTTCAGCTGCCGGTCCGGGCATGCTGGGAGTTGCAGTTTTGCAACAAATGGAGGCACCCTGGTTGGGAAACATTGACTTTTAGTATTTACATTAATTTTTACCTGCTCTGGCCGGCCTCCGCCTGCAGCAGCACACGAGAGTCGGCCCGAGCAGATAATCGCAAGTTTTCCCAGGGGGCAGTATCGCTATATCGCAAAAATACTGATTTGATTGCTTTTGCGATATATCATGCAGCCCTATTAGGCAACATGAAGTAAATAAGGAAAGTACATTGTAACAAAAAGTTTACTGCCAAAGTAAGCATAAAAAAGTCCAGGACAGGAGAGATTTAATGTATATAAATTAAAATGTAAAGGGGCAAGATATAACAAAAAGAAAGCATATAAGCTACTAAAACAAAAAGACAATGAAAAAGTGTTTAAAAGCTAAAGGAAAAGTAAAATAAAATAAGCACATAAATAAAAGGCAGCAAAGCTAGATACAGAGTTATTGTCAAAAGTGTAAAACTAACCCTAAAATGTTCTTTAATTTTATAAATAGTAAACAAAAATAAAAAATGGCACTGCTACCTCTTTAAGTAGTAATGGAGGTTCTATTATAAAGGATGAGAATGCAAATGTATTCTCCACTGTATTCACAGAGCAAAACAGAATGCCACATAAAATGAAGAGGGATAAAGAGATCTGTCCAATAAACGACACCTGTCTAACCCATGAAAAAGTACAGGGCCGACTAAAAAAAATGAAAACAGACAGAACATCAGGTTCAGATGGCATTCAACCCTGCGTAAGGAGGAAGTTATATAACATGATAAACAGACTCCTATTTCTTATATTTAAGGGCGCCATAGTAACAGGGTCTGGTTTGTTCCCCAGGATTGGCATATAGCTAATGTGATGCAAATATTTTAAAATTGACATTGGGAACTATAGGCCTGTAAGGTTACCTCTCCTGTGGGCACAGATCTGAACACAGAGATAGAGCATCCGGAGATTTCTTCTGATTTCCTGATTTGGAGTCAGGATTGAGTTTTCTTCTTATGATGAGGAAAACTAACTTCTACTTCTTTTTTGTTTGTCCTTCATTGCAGTGTTATATGTAGGCCTTATACTATATATATTTCTTGAACATATACATTTTCTGTGGTCACAGATACAGGTAGGGCCGGTGCAAGGATTTTTGTCTATATAGACAAAGGTGCATTATGGTGCCCCCTACTCTACTACCCCTCTCTGGCCCCACCCCAATCGCCTGCTGTCCTCAGCTCTGTACCTATCTGCCGTTGTCCCCTGCTCATTTTAGGAGAGATGACAGTTTCTTTGTTAAACCAGGGACTACAGATGACAATGACATGTTTTCTGAGTTATTCTTCTTTTCCTTCATCCAGCCCAGAGCATTTTGACAACTTCTCCTGGCTATGACTTGCTACAAATCTTTGTTTTCTCACTTTTGATGCACACCCCCTCTTTCTATACTATGACAATATTATTACACTTCCACACACTATACCCCCTAAATGCAACCGTGCTAAGAGTAATAGTGCCACATCTTGTCCCACCTGGAACACTGTCACACACTGCCCCCCCTGGATATAATAATGCCACACACTGCCATCCTGAATGCAACACTGCCACACACTGCCCCCTGAATATAATGACACATATTGTACCCATGTAAAACTGCCTCCCCCCCTGCACCCCATCCTTGGTCTCCTCAGCTCAGCTCCCCCCTGCACCCCATCCTTGGTCTCCTCAGCTCCCCCCTGCACCCCATCCTTGGTCTCCTTTAGCTCCCCCCCCTGCACCCCATCCTTGTTCTCCTCAGCTTCCCCCCTGCACGCCAGGGATGTGCACACATAGACTCAAAAGGGGGCTTGAGCCCCTGAACATTTAATGCACCTGCCCTATGATGTCCTCATTAATTGGGACCTCTGGAGTAATGTGGGTCCCATTCAGCTGACATGACTGCTGGCGCTCCCTTATCTCAGGAATTGTGTCGTGGTAACATATGTAAGGTTTTTACAAACTTTTTTTTTCTTGTTATAATGAGAAGTGCCCTTTTTTCTACTTGAAGACCTTATTACCCTAGGCAATAATTACTAGAGATGAGCGAACTTTTCAAAAATTCGATTCGGCCGATTTGCCGAATTTTCCGAAAAAGTTTGTTTCGTTTCGAATTTTTTCGCGGTGAATCTATTTGAAAAAAGGCTATTTCTAACCTACATACAGGGGTATAGAACACTTTGCTGTGTTCTAAAACGCATATGGAGTGTGCTGGGGTAGTGAAATAATACTGTTATTCAGAATAACATGCAGATTTCAGGCCTCGCTTTTAGAATCACTGCCGCACAGCAGCAAAATTGTAGAGCCTGGTGGTGGCATCAGTGTCAGAAGACCATATAGTGGCTGAATGGCACAGTGTGGAGGTGTTGGCAGCATGAGGAGACCATATAGTGATTGAATGACACAGCTTGGATGAGGCTGAAGCATGAGGACACCATATAATGGCTCAATGACACAGAATGGAGGTGTTGGCAGCATGAGGAGACCATATAGTGGCTGACTGACACAGCGTGGATGTGTTGGCAGCATGAGGAGACCATATAGTGGCTGAATGACACAGTGTGGAGGTGTTGGCAGCATGAGGACACCATATAGTGGCTGAATGACACAGCGTGGAGGTGTTGGCAGCATGAGGACACCATATAGTGGCTGAATGACACAGCTTGGATGAAGCTGAAGCATGAAGACACCATATAGTGAATGAATGACACAGCATGGACAGGTTGTCAGCATGAGGACACCATATAGTGGCTGAATGACACAGCATGGAGGTGTTGGCAGCATGAGGACACCATATAGTGGCTGAATGACACAGCGTTGAGGTGTTGGCAGCATGAGGACACCATATAGTGGCTGAATGACACAGCATGGACAGGTTGTCAGCATGAGGACACCATATAGTGGCTGAATGACACAGCGTGGAGGTGTTGGCAGCATGAGGACACCATATAGTGACTGAATGACACAGCTTGGAGGTGTTGGCAGCATGAGGACACCATATAGTGGCTGAATGACACAGCATGGACATATTGTCAGCATGAGGACACCATATAGTGGCTGAATGGCACAGCTTGGATGAAGCTGAAGCATGAGGACACCATATAGTGGCTGAATGACACAGCGTGGAGGTGTTGGCAGCATGAGGACACCATATAGTGGCTGACACAGCGTGGATGTGTTGGCAGCATGAGGAGACCATATAGTGGCTGAATGACACAGTGTGGAGGTGTTGGCAGCATGAGGACACCATATAGTGGCTGAATGACACAGCGTTGAGGTGTTGGCAGCATGAGGACACCATATAGTGGCTGAATGGCACAGCTTGGATGAAGCTGAAGCATGAGGACACCACATAGTGGCTGAATGACACAGCATGGACAGGTTGTCAGCATGAGGAGACCATATATTGGCTGAATGGCACAGTGTGGAGGTGTTGGCAGCATGAGGACACCATATAGTGGCTGAATGACACAGCGTGGAGGTGTTGGCAGCATGAGGACACCATATAGTGGCTGAATGACACAGCGTGGAGGTGTTGGCAGCATGAGGACACCATATAGTGGCTGAATGACACAGCGTGGAGGTGTTGGCAGCATAAGGACACCATATAGTGGCTGAATGACACAGCTTGGATGAAGCTGAAGCATGAGGACACCATATAGTGGCTGAATGACACAGCATGGACAGCTTGTCAGCATGAGGAGACTCTATAGTGGCTGAATCACAGAGCATGGAGGTGTTGGCAGCATGAGGAGACCATATAGTGGATGAATGGCACAGCCCGGAGTTGCCAGCAGCATGAGTAGGCACTAGGCCTTCACAATCCCTAAGTTTAAAAGATGAATTAAGAAATTTAAACCGAAGATTTTGGATAGCGGGTGCTATCTATGAGAACATTTGAAATTCCCAGACCCAGGCCCAACAGCAGCATCAGTAACCCATATATTGCCTGAATAACACAGCCTGGAGTTGCTTGATGCACGAGTACACACCAGGGCTTCACAATCCCCCCCCCCCCCCCAAAAAAAAAACACCAGAATTTTAGAAATTTTTGAAAAAGATTTTGGATAGCTGGTGCTACCTATGAGAAAATTTGAAATTCCCAGACCCAGGACCAACAGCGGCATCAGTAACCCATATATTGCCTGAATGACACAGCCTGGAGTTGCTTGCTGCACGAGTACACACCAGGGCTTCACAATTCCCCCCAAAAAACACCAACATTTTAGAAATTTTTGAAAAAGATTTTGGATAGCGGGTGCTACCTATGAGAAAATTTGAAATTACCAGACCAAGGCCCAACAGCGGCATCAGTAACCCATATATTGCCTGAATGACACAGCCTGGAGTTGCTTGATGCATGAGTACACACCAGGGCTTCACAATCCCCCCCGAAAAACACCACAATTTTAGATATTTTTGAAAAAGAATTTGGATAGCTGGTGCTACCTATGAGAAAATTTGAAATTACCAGACCCAGGCCCCACCACAGCGGCATCAGTAACCCATATATTGGCTCAAGGACACAGCCTGGAGTTGGCTTCACAATCCCCCCCAAAATCCACAAAATTGTATAATTGAAAAAAAATTTTTTTATACCTTTGTGTAAAAACAAGCGCATATCCAACAGTTCAGAAGACTCTATAATGCAGGACGGTGGACCACCCAAAGACTTTCTTCTCAAAAATAATAAACCACACAATGTTTGAAATAAAAAAATAATAATTATGACATATGTGTGTTAGCGCATCTGTTTCCAAAAGATCAGATCACCAAAGGAGTTTTTTCGCCAAAAATGATTAAGCAGAGTTAATCCCTTTTATTTTCATTAAAAAATCACACGCAACAAGCGTTCCGTTGTGTAACGGTTAGCATTCTGCAAAATTCTATTTTATTACTGATAAAATTATCAGTAAATTTAAAAATAACACTACCCAAGAGTGTTTAATTACCCCATACATTGCACCAGGAACAGTCAGGAGTAGACCTCAGCAGTACCCAAGAGGCTTTAATAACCCCTTACATTGCACAATCAATTGCGAGATCGAGCAATAACAGGTGTGTTATGGCCTCAGATGTCTGGGCCGCACTAGCGCTCCACTGAACGGATTAGCGTGTCTCTATCTTTCACCGACAGGTGCGGGTAACCCACTACCTCTCTGAAAGGAAAGCTGCCTCGAAGCAGGTGGTCTCCCCCGGGCACGTTTGTCTCCTGAATTTCCACTACTGCCACACCACGCTGACTGCCAACCGTGCTACCGCCTTGCTGACTCAAGGGCAACCTGCAACTCTCTTCTCCTGATGATGATTAAGCCCCTTCTGCACCCGGCTCCTGTTGACGATAGGGATCATTTTTGCCAGGAAAGAAGAATCACAACTAAGTGCGGGTCATAAGCTAGGGTTCAATAAGTCCCTGCCCCTTGTATACACCGCATGTCTCTACTAACAATTGGATGGTTTAGTGAGGTCCTCGGATCGGCCCCGGCGGGGTAGGAGAAGGCCCTAGCAGAGCGCCGAGAATTTAACAATCATTGTTGAAATTTGCATTAAGCATGTATTTAGCTACTGCTAAACTTCTAAAAATTATAGGCCCAGGGCCTGAGGCACCAGGGAGGCAAGTAGTTCCTGAAAGACACAGAATGATTCTAGAGCAGTCATTTGCAGTACCCAAGAGGGTTTCATAACCCCTTACATTTAAAGATCAATGTTGACATTTGCATTACGCATGTATTTAGCTACTGCTAAACTTCAAAAAATTATAGGCCCAAGGCCTGAGGCGCCAGGGAGACAAGTAGTTCCTGAAAGACGCAGAATGATTCTGGAGCAGTCATTCGCAGTACCCAAGAGGGTTTCATAATCCCTTACTAGAGATGAGCGAATTTACAGTAAATTCGATTCGTCACAGACTTCTCGGCAGTTGATAACTTATGCTGCATAAATTAGTTCAGCTTTCAGGTGCTCCGGTGGGCTGGAAAAGGTGGATACAGTCCTAGGAAAGAGTCTACTAGGTCTGTATCCACCTTTTCCAGCCCACGGGAGCACCTGAAAGCTGAACTAATTTATGCAGCATAAGCCATCAACTGCCGAGCCGAGAAGTTTGTGACTAATCGAATTTACTGTAAATTCGCTCATCTCTACCCCTTACATTTAAAGATCAATGTTGACATTTGCATTAAGCATGTATTTAGCTACTGCTAAACTTCAAAAAATTATAGGCCCAGGGCCTGAGGCACCAGGGAGGCAAGTAGTTCCTGAAAGACACAGAATGATTCTAGAGCAGTCATTTGCAGTACCCAAGAGGGTTTCATAACCCCTTACATTTAAAGATCAATGTTGACATTTGCATTAAGCATGTATTTAGCTACTGCTAAACTTCAAAAAATTATAGGCCCAAGGCCTGAGGCGCCAGGGAGACAAGTAGTTCCTGAAAGACACAGAATGATTCCGGAGCAGTCATTCGCAGTACCCAAGAGGGTTTCATAACCCCTTACGTTTAAAGATCAATGTTGACATTTGCATTAAGCATGTATGTAGCTACTGCTAAACTTCAAAAAATTATAGGCCCAAGGCCAGAAGCATCAGTTTCCCCCATATTAGGAGCATAGTTTTCCCCCAGATTAGGCAGCATAGATGCCCCCCAGATTAGGAGCATAGTTGTCCCCCAGATTAGGAGCATACTTGTCCCCCAGATTAGGCAGCATAGATGTCAAGATAGTTCTTACATAATGCCATCCTTTTACTTCACTAGACTACTATTTTGTGTCTTTTCCATAATACTGTTAATACAGTCTGCAGAGCACTTTTTGGTGTCAGGAGGAGTACAAAGTGATAATGGATAACTTATTGGAATCATTGTCAGGGCTAAACTGTGTCCGGAGCAGCAGTGGAGGGAATGTGTTTTCTGTGTTCAGGTGCAGACATTTCTCCTGTGACATCCCTGACCTCTCTCTGCACTGCCATCCTTCCTTACTATAACTCACCAGACTGCAACCTCATCAGCAAGAATAAGAGTAAGAGCAAGCAGCGTAGTAAGAAGGGGGTGGGGGCAAAGTCAAACTCTGCCCTGTATAGAAGGACCTACTGCAGGCTGCTGTTTAAAGAACTAATACTACAAGTCAACAGCAGACCACAGGAGTAGCCCTCCGGGAACAGATTGCCAGTCTGCAGTAGATCGCCTATGTGGAATGAACTGCCGGTGTCTGGGAATTCTGATTCCTTTCCCAGGATATGTTTAGTAAATGGATCAAATGTGGTCACTACTAGACTACTTTTGGCCCATTAAAGGGGTACTCCGGTGAAAACCTTTTTTCTTTTAAATCAACTGGTGCCAGAAAGTTAAACATATTTGTAAATTACTTCTATTAAAAATCTTAATCCTTCCAGTACTTATTAGCTGCTGAATGCAACAGAGGAAATTCCTTTCTTTTTGGAACACTGATGACATCACGAGCACAGTGCTCTCTGCTGACATCTCTGTCCATTTTAGCAACCGTGCATAGTAGATGTATGCTAAGGGCAGCATGGTGGCTCAGTGGTTAGCACTGCTGCCTTGCAGTGCTGGGGCCTTGGGTTCAAAGCCCACTAAGGACAACAATAAATAAAGAGTTATTATTATCATAATGATGTCCGCAAAGAGCACTGTGCTCGTGATGTCATCAGAGAGAATTCCAAGAAGAAAATAATTTCCTCTGTAGTATTCAGCAACTAATAAGTACAGGAAGGATTAAGATTTTTTAATAGAAGTAATTTACAAATCTGTTTAACTTTCTGGCACCAGTTGATTGAAAAGAAAAAAGGTTTTCACCGGAGTACCCCTTTAAAGTCAAAGGGCATGATCGCAACATTATCGTGATACACATTGGCATCCCATTTTTATAAGTTTCTGGCGTATAACTAAATCTGAGGACAAAACCATGATGGAATTGGGCCTTAAACAGGTTCAACCCTTAAAGGGGTACTCTGTTACTAGACATCTTATCCCCTATTCAAAGGCTAGGGGATAAGATGTCTGATGGCGGGGGTGACGTCACGACCACGGCCTCCCAAACCCACCGTTCTGAACATAATGTCAGCAGCCGGACTCCCGTGATTTGACATCTTATCCTCCATCCTCTAACCTAGATAGGGGATAAGGACCCAGATTTATCCAACTGTGTGAGAGAAAAAATAGAGGGATTTTCCCACAGCAGCCAATCACAGCTCAGCTAATGAGCTGAGGTAAAGGGAGCTGAGCTGTGATTGGCTGCTGGGGGAAAATCCCTCTATTTTTCCTCTCACACAGTTGGATAAATCTGGGCCAAGATGTCTAGCGATGTAGTACCCCTTTAAGGATTTCTATGTAAAGAAGCTTGCGCCCACTTGCATGGACTAGCCTTTTCTTAATGCCCCTGTGTTCTCCTTTAATATGCATTTTATTTGATAATGATATGTGAGCCAATATATTGTGAATGCAGGACTTCTGTAGTAGGCTTGATCATTGGATGTTCTGGGGTAGTGAAACTATTCGTTTTGCAGGTATAAAATGTTGTACTTCCTCAAAGAGAAGAAAGATGCCAACATACTTTATGTAAGTCCCAAAGTGATTTTTGAAGACCGACATGAAATGTTATTAAATAGTGTGTTTTTTTTTTTTTTTTTTTACTGTTGTCGGACACTGCCGCTTTTTTCCAAGGCTGCTTTAAAATCACAGCATGCTATAGCCATGACAATTTTTGTTGCATTCTTTTCCATTGATTTCATAGGGGGGAAAAACACCACAATATAAAACAAAGTAGTTTAAATATTCATGCAAGCAGCACACAATGTATCAATTAAAAATGTATAAAAATATTTCATTAGTAAATTAAAAACCTTCCCAATAACATTAAAGGGGTGCTCCGGTGGTAAACGTGTTTTTCCGTTTTTGACTTACCCTATTTGTTTTGTTTCATTTCTATTCTTGTTGTTTAGCCTACTCTATTTCCATTCTTTGTTGTCTTTTTATCCCCCACTTTGTTTTCCTATCTTTGCTTCTATTTCCTGTTTCTTGCTATGATGAAAACTACAAATCCCAGCATGCCACATGCCTTGCTGGTTTGGAGCGGCTCCTTTTTTTTCGTTTTGTTTGTTCCGCCCTTTACCCCCCCCCCCCTACTATTTTCCCGGGTCGGCCCCCTTATACACAGCACACTAATGTAATCAGCCCTGGTTGGGATACACTGGCATAAACTCACAAAAGGGACTACAACTCCCAGTTTGTGTCACTCAGGAGTCTTCAGTTTGTGGTATAACACCAGCATGCTGCCTCTGTAGTCTCCTGAGGGTTGTAGTTCACCACACCTCTATTGGGCATACACCAGTGTTTCCCAACCAGGGTGCCTCCAGGTGTTGCCAAACTACTACTACCGGCAGCCAAAAGCTGTCCGGGCATGCTGGGAGTTGTAGTTTTGATACAGCTGAAGACGCCCTGGTTGGCAAACAATGCACTTTATTTGTAATATACTGAATAGGCTAGAACTGTGTTTCCCAATCAGTGTGCCTCCAGCTGTTGCAAAACTACAACTCCCAGCATGCCCAAAGTCTGTCCAGTCATGCTGGGAGTTGTAGTTTTGCAACAGCTGGAGGCACACTGGTTAGTAAACACTAGCATACACACACATAACAGGGAGTACAACTCCCAGCATGTGTCATTCAGGAGTCCCTCCACCCCTTCACACATAGAAATCATTCCCAGTATGAGATTTCTTCCCCTGCAGTCTATACATCCCCAGCCCGTGCACCTTGTTATCCTCCCCTTCAGATAACACTTATCTTCTCTGTTTTCTTTCTGTGCAGACCTGCGTTTCAGAAGAACGTCCTCTCTCTCCCCTTCTGCTCTGGCTTCTTTCTCTCATGCACACCTGCGTCCTCCAGGAGGGGGAGATGAGGGGGCGTGTCTTATCTCTCTCATGCAGTGAAAGAACAGAGAAAAAAAAAGCTCTGACATGTTGTCCACAGCCTAATCCTAATATGGCCGACACTGGGGACAACAGTAAGAGATCCAACACAGAACTACAGAACTTCCTGGCCCACAAACAAGTAAGAAAAAAAAAAAGACACATGCTGGACAAATATATAATACATGTCAATTGCAAAAAACATGAACATTAAAAGAAGATGCAATATAGGCAGAAATCTTAACCACCAGAGTACCCCTTTAACCCCTTAAGGACATAGGGCGTATCCATACGCCCCCGTTTCCGAGTCCTTAAGGACCGAGGGCGTATGGATACGCCCTGAGCATTTCCGGCCCCCACCGCTAGCCGGAGGGGAGCCGGAGCCGGATGCCTGCTGAAATCGTTCAGCAGGCATCCCGGCATATCGCCCAGGGGGGTCATTATGTCCCCCCATGTCGGCGATTGCCGCAGATCGCTGGACAATTCAGTCCAGCGATCTGCGGCAGATTCCGGGTCAATCGGGTCTCCAGTGACCCGATGACCCGGAATTACTGGCTGATCGGGGCCGTCAGAGACGGCCCCGAACAGCCAGAGGCAGCAGGGGTGAGGTGGCACTGGTGCCACCTCACGATCGCCCTGATTCGTCGGCCGGATTACCGGCCGACGAATCAGGGCGCCTGCTGCGGGTGTCACTCCCGCAACCCGCTCCGCCCCTCTTCCGGAGGACGTGAGCGGGTGCGGGAAGACGACCCCCGGTGCTGGGGACCCCGATCCCCGGCGCCCCTGTTGGGATCGGGGCCCCAGGAGCAGCGGCGGCGGCGGAGACGACGAGGGACTGACCTGTGCTGCTGGATCGTTGGAGGTGAGTGACAGCCTCCTGCTGTTGCTTAGCAACAGCTCCCAGCATGCAACAAGGGCATGCTGGGAGCTGTAGTTATGCATCAGCAGGAGGCAGACCACCACAACTCCCAGCATGCCCTTATGGGCATGCTGGGACTTGTAGTTTTGCAACAGCTGAAGGCACATTCTTTCTATGAAAAAGTGTACCTTCAGCTGTTGTGTAACTACAACTCCCAGCTTGCACAATCAGCTAAAGTGCATGCTGGGAGTTGTAGTGGTGCATCTGGTGGTTGCATAACTACAACTCCCAGCATGCCCGTTGGCTGTCGGTGACTGCTGAGAGTTGTAGTTTTGCAACTGCTGAAGGCACACTGAGTTAAGTAGTAAACCAGTGTGTCTCCAGCTGTTGCATAACTACAATCCCCAGCATCCCCAGCCAATGTAGTATGCCTCCGGCTGTTGCATAACTACAAGACCCAGCATGCCCTTCCGCTGTCCGTACATGCTGGGGGTTGTAGCTTTTGCAACAGCTGAAGGCACACTGGTTGCAAAACACTGAGTTTGTTACCAAACTCGGTGTTTCACAACCTGTGTGTCTCCAGCTGTTGCAAAACTACAACTCCCAGCATGCACTGATAGACCGTACATGCTGGGAGTTGTAGTTTTGCAACAGCTGAATGTTCCCCCCCCCCAATGTGAATGTACAGGGTACACTCACATGGGCTGAGGATTACAGTAAGTATCCGGCTGCAAGTTTGAGCTGCGGCAAATTTTCTGTCGCAGCTCAAACTGCCAGCGAGAAACTACTGTGAACCCCCCGCCCATGCGACTGTACCCTAAAAACACTACACTACACTAACACAAAATAAAGTAAAAAACACTACATATACACATACCCCTACACAGCCCCCCTCCCCTCCCCAATAAAAATGAAAAACGTCTGGTACGTCACTGTTTCCAAAACGGAGCCTCCAGCGGTTGCAAAACTACAACTCCCAGCATGCACTGATAGACCGTCCATGCTGGGAGTTGTAGTTTTGCAACAGCTGGATGTCCCCCCCAATGTGAACGTACAGGGTACACTCACATGGGCGGAGGATTACAGTAAGTATCCGGCTGCAAGTTTGAGCTGCGTCAAATTTTCTGCCGCAGCTCAAACTGCCAGCGAGAAACTACTGTGAACCCCCGCCCGTGTGACTGTACCCTAAAAACACTACACTACACTACCACAAAATAAAATAAAAAGTAAAAAACACTACATATACACATACCCCTACACAGCCCCCCTCCCCTCCCCAATAAAAAGGAAAAACGTCTGGTACGCCACTGTTTCCAGAACGGAGCCTCCAGCTGTTGCAAAACAACTACTCCCAGTATTGCCAGATAGCCACTGACTGTCCAGGCATGCTGGGAGTTTTACAACAGCTGGAGGCCCCCTGTTTGGGAATCACTGGCGTAGAATACCCCTATGTCCACCCCTATGCAATCCCTAATTTAGGCCTCAAATGCGCATGGCACTCTCACTTTGGAGCCCTGTCGTATTTCAAGGCAACAGTTTAGGGCCACATATGGGGTATCGCCGTACTCGGGAGAAATTGGGCTTCAAATTTTGTGGGGTATTTTTTGCTATTACCCTTTTTAAAAATGTAAAATTTTTGGGAAAACAAGCATTTTAGGTAAAAAAAAAAATTTTTTTTTTACATATACAAAAGTCATAAAACACCTGTGGGGTATAAAGGTTCACTTAACCCCTTGTTATGTTCCCCGAGGGGTCTAGTTTCCAAAATGGTATGCCATGTGTTTTTTTTTTGCTGTCCTGGCACCATAGGGGCTTCCTAAATGCGGCATGCCCCCAGAGCAAAATTTGCTTTCAAAAAGCCAAACGTGACTCCTTCTCTTCTGAGACCTGTAGTGCTCCAGCAGAGCACTTTTCACCCCCATATGGGGTGTTTTCTGAATCGGGAGAAATTGGGCTTCAAATTTTGGGGGGTGTTTTCTGCTATTACCCTTTTTAAAAATGTAAAAATTTTGGGAAACCAAGCATTTTAGGTAAAAAAAAATAAAAAATGTTCACATATGCAAAAGTCGTGAAACACCTGTAGGGTATTAAGGTTCACATTACCCCTTGTTACGTTCCCCGAGGGGTCTAGTTTCCAAAATGGTATGCCATGTGTTTTTTTTTTTGCTGTTCTGGCACCATTTGGGCTTCCTAAATGCGGCATGCCCCCAGAGCAAAATTTGCTTTCAAAAAGCCAAATGTGACTCCTTCTCTTCTGAGACC
The DNA here is from genome assembly GCF_029499605.1 of Hyla sarda. Lineage (NCBI taxonomy): Eukaryota > Metazoa > Chordata > Amphibia > Anura > Hylidae > Hyla > Hyla sarda. Next base: position 99,466,445 of record NC_079196.1, read on the forward strand.
TGTAGTGCGCCAGCAGAGCACTTTTCACCCCCATATGGGGTGTTTTCTGAATCGGGAGAAATTGGGCTTCAAATTTTGGGGGGTATTTCCTGCTATTACCCTTTTTAAAAATGTTAACATTTTGGGAAACCAAGCATATTAGGTAAAAAATAAAAAAAAATTTTTACATATGCAAAAGTCGTGAAACACCTGTAGGGTATTAAGGTTCACATTACCCCTTGTTACGTTCCCCGAGGGGTCTAGTTTCCAAAATGGTATGCCATGTGTTTTTTTTTTGCTGTTCTGGTACCATAGGGGCTTCCTAAATGCGACATGCCCCCAGAGCAAAATTTGCTTTCAAAAAGCCAAATGTGACTCCTTCTCTTCTGAGACCTGTAGTGCGCCAGCAGAGCAATTTTCACCCCCATATGGGGTGTTTTCTGAATCGGGAGAAATTGGGTTTCAAATTTTGGGGGGTATTTTCTGCTATTACACTTTTTAAAAATGTAAAATTTTTGGGAAACCAAGAATTTTAGGTAAAAAAAATATATATTTTTTTTACATATGCTAAAGTCGTGAAACACCTATGGGGTATTAAGGTTCACTTTACCCCTTGTTACGTTCCCTGAGGAGTCTAGTTTCCAAAATGGTATGCCATGTGTGTTTTTTTGCTGTTCTGGCACCATAGGGGCTTCCTAAAGGTGACATGCCCCCCAAAAACCATTTGACGCTCCTTCCCTTCTGAGCCCTCTACTGCGCCCGCTGAACAATTAACATAGACATATGAGGTATGTGCTTACTCGAGAGAAATTGGGTTTCAAATACAAGTAAAAATTTTCTCCTTTTTACCCCTTTCAAAAATTCAAAAATTGGGTCTACAAGAAAATGCGAGTGTAAAAAATGAAGATTTTGAATTTTCTCCTTCACTTTGCTGCTATTCCTGTGAAACACCTAAAGGGTTAATACACTTACTGAATGTCATTTTGAATACTTTGGGGGGTGTAGTTTTTATAATGGGGTCTTTTATGGGGCATTTCTAATATGAAGGCCCTTCAAATCCACTTCAAACGTGAACTGGTCCATGAAAAATAGCGAGTTTGAAAATTTTGTGAAAAATGTCAAAATTGCTGCTGAACTTTGAAGCCCTCTGGTGTCTTCCAAAAGTAAAAACTCATAAATTTTATGATGCAAACATAAAGTAGACATATTGTATATGTGAACCCAAAAAAAATATATTTTGAATATCCATTTTCCTTACAAGCAGAGAGCTTCAAAGTTAGAAAAATGTTAAATTTTCATTTTTTTCATCAAATTTGGTGATTTTTCACCAAGAAAGGATGCAAGTTACCATAAAATTTTACCACTAAGTTAAAGTAGAATATGTCACGAAAAAACAATCTCGGAATCAGAATGATAACTAAAAGCATTCCAGAGTTATTAATGTTTAAAGTGACAGTGGTCAGAATTGCAAAAAACGCTCCGGTCCTTAAGGTGAAAAAGGGCTCGGTCCTTAAGGGGTTAAAACTGCCTTTCAGACACTATTTTGACCAATTTATTGGATGCAAATGTTTAGCTTCTCATATGATAGAAGACATGAATAAATGAAAGTTTGCATCTGCACTGCCTCTCTTCGCAAAAAATGATTTATATACAGTACATGTTTTTTTTTTTAAATCATTTTTGGTGTAACCAGATGGATATTCCACAGCGGTTTTTGATAGACAAATATAAAATGTTTCCCATGTGCGTTATCTGTCGATAAAATGTCAGGCTGAAATATTTTCTAGGTTGTGTGATTTCTCCACAGGCTGTACGGCGTGATCCACAGCTGTTTGTTTTAGACGCATAGGCTGATCCTCAAAAGTAAATGAATCAAATGAGCTAATAGGAATGTGCGACAGGAACTGTGACCTTGTACAAGTCACACTGTGCCTCCATGTCCCCATGTAAACCTAGCTACACCTAAAAAGGAAAATGGAGAGAACACAAAGACAATTATCTAAAACACAAAGAATCAAATGTATATGCTGAAAACAAATGATAATAAAAATATTTGAAATCTTTCTCTATGTGCGTGATGGTTGTTTAGTGTGGATATGTAAGGGTCCTATTGCATACTCTAAACGAGCAATGATCTAATAGATCGGCACTAATGAAACAAGCCTATAACAAAGCTTGACTACAGTGTGGGCCGCATGAACGATTGCTGGAACAGGCCAACAATCATGAGAGAATCATCAATCATCAGAATAACCAAACGCTCATTCGTATGGATGTAAGAAAAAATCGATTTGTGCGATTATCGCAATTTTTGATTTGGCGATACTGAATCGATCCTTTTAGGGATGTGGAATTTGTATCTCCTGTCGCCCGGAACAGCATGTCCCGGGCCGTCAGGAGATACAAATTCCACATTTGTGGAGCCGAGCAGGGGAATTTTTCCGGCTCGTGCAAGCAGGGCCGGACCTGACAAGCGCGGCGGTGCTCTGGGTGTATGGAGCAGGCTCCTGACTCCTGCCCGCTCCGTACTCTGCACCCCCCGGCTGATTTCAGTAGCCGGGGGCCGCTGATGCAACACCGCCGCTAATATCCAGCATGCGGCGCTCAGAGGGGTGTATGGAGCGGGCTCCGGACTCCTACCCGCTCCATACTCTGCTGCCCCCAGCTGATTTCAGTAGCCGGGGGCCGCCGCTAATAGCCAGCATGCGGCGATCGCCACGGCTCGCTATTAACCCTTTAGATTGCTTTGACAGCGGCTTCTAAAGGGATCTGTGAATGCACCCTGGTGGGCTAGTGGGGTGGATCGCCCCCCCGCAGCGCAATAGCGGGCGGGCGATCCACTATAGAGTTAGCCGGAGGGCTTACCTCTGCTTCCTCCTGTTCCATGGCTCTGTCATTGATAGAGCCTGGCTTGACTAGGCTCTATCAATGGATCGCAGATCAATGGAGTTCAATAGAACTCTATTCATCTGTCTGAGGAATCTAATGATTCCTCTTAAAAGTCTAATAAAGTGTATAAAAAATAAATAAAGTTTTAATAAAAGTGTAAAAGTCATTGTTTTTGAGACAGAAACGGGATATATCGCTATGTATTGTCACCTAGACGGTATCGCAAGATATCGGGATATATCGAATCGCCACACTGCATTGCATTGCATTGCTCCGTCCGGCTTCACTTCTGGCATTGGGCAGGGACAGGGCTTTCACATTATATACACAATCTTGCAGAGATACAGGGGGCTATCTCAGTAGTGTGCTTCGCTACCTGGCCACATTCTGTGTGTGACGCCCATTACAGATGGCCTCAGGGACAATGCACAAGCCTGGGAGCCATCTGTGAACTTGTGACACACAGAATCTGGCCAGTCAAGGGAACGCATTTACAAAATCCTAACCACTCAACCCTTTGCTGCTATGCAGACAGTGTGTCAACAGCCCGGCCACCCAGTTCAACAGCGGAGCAGTGGTCAGTAACCTAGACAACGAGCAGTCAATGGGAATAGCATGTTTTTGCAAAACTGCTTACTTTTGCATCTACTGAATACATTTTAATATAAGAGATGGGAAAACCCCTTTACCAGGGTGATGTGCAGTCAACGAGCATTGTTTTTTTTTTTTACAGGTTAAATAAGTATTCTGGGATTTTTTTATTTATTTAACTCTGCTACAGGGGCAATAAAGTTAGTGTAGTTTATAATATAGTGTCTGTACAAAGTTAGTGTAGTTTATAATATAGTGTCTGTAGCTGTATTTGGTGGCTGATCTCACAATTCTTTTGTAATCTTTCATTCTCCACAAGGCTGCAGGGAATTGTAATTTTAATCAAAGCATGCATGGAGGGGTTCTCAGCTTTGCTGTAATGGGTAGGATGACTGATGTGTGGGATGGAACAAAGTGACCTCAAACTCAGGGAGGTAACACCGTCAGAAAATAGCCATTTCACAAAAGAAAACAGCAGTGTTATGGTGGACTCAACACAGCCATTTAGCCCCAAGGCCAGCATGGATCCTTCTTAAAGGGGCACTCTGCTGCTCAGCATTTGGAACAAACTGTTCCGAACGCTGGAGCTGGCGCCGGGAGCTTGTGACGTCATAACAGTTTGTTCCAAACGCTGAGCAGCGGATTATCCCTTTAAGCATATCCCTTACTGTATGGCAGGTTATTACTAAAGTCAACTTATGTTGGATAACCCTTTTAAAACCAAGTGGTCAGCCAACGAAGGAACAGTTGTTTGTATTTCTCAGCTTTTTGGCTAAAATGAAGTGTAGTACCTTTCCTGTTAGTTGGCAGTGTGAAAGACAACCAAGGCAGGATGGGGAACCACATAGTGGCTCAGGTGTACCAGGGATGGCTATGAAGAGCAGCAGCTATCCCTTATGAGACTTTAAGGTTCGGGTAGAGTAGGAGCCGAGGTGCAAAAGTGCCCTAGGAGTGGTGACCCCAGGGTGCTGGAATTCACTTGGGAGTTTGTCGCTCCACTTGAAGAATGGCACATAGCACTCACTTTTTCTCTCACTCTTCTGGGCACTCTCCCGCTGGCCTTCTGGCTAGGATCGAGGAATTTTTATAGATCCGTCTGGATGTCCCAGCAGTATCAAACTGCGCACATCCAATTATTTTATTTTTTATTTTTGTCACTGTGTCCACATTTTGTGTTCTATTTGTACACTTGGATTGGTTGGGGTGCGGTAGCCCTTCTGGGTGTCCCTCCTCCCAGTCTAGGGGAGGTGTGTGTGCCCATCAGGTTCCTCACCTCCCTGCCTTGCCCCGGGCACCCTTGCTTCAGCATGAATGTCTAGACTGTTTTACTGGCTCCACAGTGACAGCTTGGTTTTTGCCTGGCTGTTTGCCAGGAGCACTTTAGGTCCCTAAGCAGCGAAAGGGGACATTGTACCTGGAGCCTTGCAGGTGCCTTTTGGCCCAGAGGCAAAAAGTTTGATTTATTGGGGGCCTCTCTCCTTTTGGAGAAGGGCTTGTGATGGACTGCATCCTCCTGCACCTTTTTTTGTGTGAACACTTGCACTTTTTACTTGCACTTGGGTGAATTGAAAGCACGTACCATGGCTCTTAAAAAAAAAAAACGAAGGAAGGAAGGAAGATTTGTTCTTCGTCGGAACATGGCTTGGCCTACTACATATGGTGATATTAGCATATTCTTCCGATAATAAGCCTCAAGTAATAGGGCCCAAATTCTTTCATTCCTTACCTGAATGCTAAATCATACTAGGGTGTCATAGCAGCAATATAAGTATACACAAAGAGTTCCTAAAAACGGATATAATTTTGATATGGTTAAATAAAATGTATTAGTGGTTAGCACTGTTACCTTGCAAAACTGGGGTCCTGGTTTCCAATCTGATTAAGTGCAATATATACAAGGAGTTTTTGTGAGCTTCCTCCCATACTCCAAAAATCACATCAATACTTTAAATGATTTCCTATAAAATGAGTCCTAATGTGTAAATGAGATAGGGGAGCAAAATTTTAATGCAGTGACTGTTTTTTTTTTCTTTCTCATAGTACAAAATCTCAATGACACATCTGTGTTATAGAATATGTTGGTATCATAAAAGCAATATGACATGAATGAACAGAAGGGCACATCAGGTTTGTTAGCATTTGTAGGTGCCTTTTTTAATTATGGATGACATGCAGTCCATTTGGTGATGTAGACTGTGGAGATCAAATATATAATGTTTTATTTAAGAGCATTTAAAGGTTCCTTTTCAAAGAGGATATGATTGTGATTGTGCATCAACTGGAATGTTTAAATGCCTATGAATTGCAGGAATTCATCAGCTTTACCTTTGCCTTTGAAAGTATATTCTGAAGCGAGAAATACTAGGATTTAAGTTGTTTTCATAACCATGAAAAAACACATGAGACCAAAGTCAAACCCTTAAATGCTGTAATAACACATTATTCCAACTGTCTAGATTATACAAGCAGAGGTGAATGGAGGCACATCAACCATGTGCAAATCAGCTATGCAAAAATACACTAGGCTTTCTATCTCCCTCTAACTTTGAGCAAAGGCCTCAAGGTAATGCTCCATAACATCCTAAGAAATCATCCTTCAGGGAGAAGTAGTACTTAAGCTGCAAATAATCAGAAACTTGTGAAGAAAATGTCCCGGTAACCAAGCACAGAAGCTGTCTCTCTAAAGAAATGCTTAAACTAATAATTATAATGCAATGTGACACTCTGCTGAGTCCCCAAACCTGCCTGCCTGCACCTATTGTAACACCAGATTTTGTCCTTGTTGCAGCATTCTAATATTAATCTAATGATGTATACGGGTAAAGAGTTTTTGGAAATGATTCAACTTTAAAGGGCTCAACCTCTTTGCACGTGCACGTATTAAAGTGAGTACCTTCATCATTGTTGCTGGAAGAGGTCATGGCAACCACGTCACAGAACCTGACAGTATAGCAGCCTGTCCAAAAACAGCAATGGATCCCCTCATTGGTAAGGATCATGTAAATTAAACTTTAGAGCTGGTTTGGGTACCTCCACTCTAGGCAATTCCATGTATTTTAAGCTTTCACCCAGAGTTTGAGTGTAAATGATACATTTGATATGGCCTTAGTGCCAGATTTAATGGTTAAAATGAAGTACCTAGCCGATATACTGTTTGTACCAGCCTACCATTGTGTTTGACCAGGATTGCTAGATGCCTGAGATCTGCCTGACAACCTTCCAGACCTTAGCTTGTTTAACTAGTTTGTGTCCCTTTGTATTGTTTTTGCCTACCATACTTCTATGTATGCAAAGTATCTTTCTTTCTTTCATAAGGAAAATAAATCTGCTCTACAGGGCCCCCTACTGGAGGTACTTTCCCTTCAAATCAATGTTTGACCCTTAACTCCTTAACGACGCAGGACGTAAATGTACGTCCTGGTGAGGTGGTACTTAATGCACCAGGACGTACATTTACGTCCTAAGCATAACCGCGAGCATGGGAGCAATGCCCGGATCATGTGCGGCAGGTCCCGGCTGCTGATCACGGCCAGGGACCCGCCCGTAATGGCAGACGTCCGCGATCCTGCGGATGTCCTCCATTATCCCCTCAGATGCCGTGATCAATACAGATCACGGCATCTGCAGCATCGCAGTCACTAAAATGGAGGATCGGATCGCCCGCAGCGCTGCCGCGGTGATCCGATCATCCAGCATGGCAGACGGAGGTCCCCTCACCTGGCTCCACTGCCTTCCAGGCATCTTCTGCTCTGATCTGCCTTCCCGCAGACCAGAGCAGAAGATGACCGATAACGTTGATCAGTGCTGTGTCCTATACATAGCACTGAACAGTATTAGCAATCGAGTGATTGCTATAAATAGTCCCCTATGGGGACTATTAAAGTGTAAAAATAAAAGTAAAAAAAGAAAAAAAAATTAAGTAAAAAAAATTGGAAAAACCCCCTCCCCCAATAAAAAAGTAAATTGTCCCATTTTCCCTATATCACCCCCAAAAAGTGTTAAAAAAAATATTTTATATACATATTTGGTATCGCAGCGTGCGTAAATATCTGGACTATTAAATAAAATGTTAATGATACCGTACAGTGAACGGCGTGAACGTAAAATTTAAAAAAGTCGAAAAATAGATACTTTTTTTTATAACATTTTATTCCCAAAAAAATTTATAAAAAATGGATTAAAAGTTCTATATACGCAAATATGGTATCAATAAAAAGTACAGATCACGGTGCAAAAAATTAGCCCTCATACCGCCGCTTATATGGAAAAATGAAAAAGTTATAGGTCTTCAAAATAGGGGGATTTTAAAGGTACAAAATAGAAAAGTATGTTATCATGGGTATCATTTTAATCGTATTGACCCAAAGAATAAAGAATACATATCTTTTTTACCGTAAATTGTATGGTGTGAAAACAAAACCTTCCAAAATTAGCAAAATTGCGGTTTTCTTTTTAATTTCACCACACAAATAGTATTTTTTTGGTTGCGCCATACATTTTATGGTAAAGTGAGTGATGGCATTACAACGGACAACTGGTCGCACAAAAAACAAGCCCTCATACTAGTCTGTGGATGAAAATATAAAAGAGTTATGATTTTTTGAAGGCGAGGAGGAAAAAACGAAGACGTAAAAATTTAATTGTCTGCGTCCTTAACCCCTTAACTACGCAAGACGTATATTTACATCCTACGCCGGCTCCCGCGATATGAAGCGGGGTCGCGCTGCGACCCGGCATCACATCGAGTCGGTCCCGGCGCTCATCAACGGCCGGGACTCGCGGCTAATACCACACATGGCCGATCGCGGCAATGTGCGGTATTAACCCTTTAGAAGCATCGGTCAAAGCTGACCGCCGCTTCTAAAGCGAAAGTGAAAGTATCCCGGCTAGCCAGTCGGGCTGTTCGGGACCGCTGCGGTGAAATCGCGGCGTCCCGAACAGCTTGCAGGACACCGGGAGGGCCCTTACCTGCCTCCTCGGTGTCCGATCGACGAATGACTGCTCCGTGCCTGAGATCCAGGTAGGAGTTAATACACGCCAGTGATCAGCATAGGAGATCAGTGTGTGCAGTGTTATAGGTCCCTATGGGACCTATTACACTGCAAAAAAAAAGTAAAAAAAAAGTGTTAATAAAGGTCATTTAACCCCTTCCCTAATAAAAGTTTGAATCACCCTCCTTTTCCCATTAAAAAAAAAAAAACTGTGTAAATAAAAATAAACATATGTGGTATCGCCGCGTCCATAAATGTCCAAACTATTGTTAATTAAACCGCACAGTCAATGGCGTACGCGCAAAAAAAAAAAAAATGAATAAAAAGTGATCAAAAAGTCCGATCAAAACAAAAATCGTACCGATAAAAACTTCAGATCATGGCACAGAAAATCATACTGCCCTGTACGTGGAAAAATAAAAAAGTTATAGGGGTCAGAAGAGGACATTTTTAAACATATACATTTTCCTGCATGTAGTTATGATTTTTTTTCAGAAGTACGAAAAACTCAAACCAATATAAGTAGGGTATCATTTTAACCGTATGGACCTGCAGAATAATGATAAGTTGTAATTTTTACCGAAATATGCACTGCGTAGAAACGGAAGCCCCCAAAATTTACAAAATAGCGTTTTTTCTTCAATTTTGTCGCACAATGATTTTTTTTTCCATTTAGTCGTGAATTTTTGGGTAAAAAGACTGATGTCACTGCAAAGTAGAATTGGTGACGCAAAAAATAAGCCATAATATGGATTTTTAGGTGGAAAATTGAAAGGGTTATGATTTTTAAAAGGTAAGGAGGGAAAAATGAAAGTGCAAAAACGGAAAAACCCTGAGTCTTTAAGGGGTTAAAGAGGCACTGTCATTGTTAGAAATTTTTCATATATTGCAGGACTCATTATAATATGACATTTCACCATATACACCTGTTTAAAAAATTTTTTTATTTTCACCTGAAATTCAAGCTCAAAATAGCCACCACTAGGGGTCGCCTGTCTTTTAGCCAGACAGACTAGTCTAGATCTTACAGCATACTGTATACCGGCCGTAAAGCATACCGGTATCCAATATAGGAGATTTCTATTGTGTATGCAAAACTACAGATAAAGGATGTGTGGACATGCTGGGAGCTGTAGTTTTAAAACAGCTGGAGGCAACACTGCTCTAACACAGTTATTTACAAACATTGCAGCTTCAGTTGTTACTTAACTACAACTCCCAGCATACTGAAATAGTCAATGCTTTCTCGGACTCCTGAATGACAAAGGAGTTGATTAGACATTCAGGAGTCTGTGAAAGATGAATGACACAAATAGTGACAGCTATGCTGATTAGCATCCAGCTTTACTAGGAGAAGATAAAACAGATAGAACATGTATTCTTAAAAATGCTGTACTTTTATCTAAAAAATCCTTGCACTAATTTTATAAAGATCTATTCTTATATTTATACATTTTATCCTGTTATTAATTCACCATAATGTCTTCTGATTACTGCAGGCAAGCTCCAAGCATCTTCCTCTGACACATGACACAGCATAAAACCAGAGAGGAAAGGGTTACAGAATAGAGAGTACTGATTGACAGACTGACACGCCCCCTCCAGCATGCACAATGAAAAAGTAACTCACCAGCAGATAAATGCTTATATCTCTGGATATATAGGTCCGAGACACATAAAAATGATATGCACATGATCAGGATTGGGTCCTGAGTAACATATCACTTTTTTTCTTTTTTATGCGCTATGACAGGTACGCTCTAAGGCCCAAATGCGCTGTGTCCTTAAGGGGTTAATGGGGTACTCTGAAAAAAAAAAAAAAATGCAACAGTTGCTGAATCAACTGTTGACAGAAAGTTAAACAGATTTGTAAATTACTTCTATTTAAAAATCTTAAGTCTTCCAGTACTTATCAGCTGCTGTATACTACAGAGGAAGTTGTGTAGTTAATTCCAGTCTGGTCACAGTGCTCTCTGACACCTCTGTCCATGTCAGGAACTGTTCAGAGCAGGAAAGGTTTGCTATGGGGATTTGCTCCTACCCTGGTCAGTTCCTGACACAGACAGATATGGCAGCAGAGAGCACTGTGGTCAGAATGGAAATAACTACACAACTTCCTCTGGAGCATACAGCAGCTGCTAGTGAAAAGAAGAAACATCCAGCGATATAGATGTGATGAGAACAGGAACTTCTTTACTGGATCAAACAGGATACATAAAACCACAGGTAAATGCCAACGTGTTTCAGATCAGGATAGATCCTTAGTCATAGCATATCAATAGTGAAATAAAAGCGAGATTTATAGATGACTAGCTGAGTACCAGGCGTTGCCCGGTTTTTCCTTCCTAATCCTTGTTGGGGAGGTAAATAAACAAAGGAGGAAGCTTTTGACTTATCCCATCCTCATATATTGTTGTCATATCCCGACCTCCTATCCCGTCATCATATCCCGACCTCCTATCCCGTCCTCCTATCCCGTCCTCCTATCCCGTCCTCCTTTCCCGTCCTCATATCTTGACCTCCTTTCCCGTCCTCCTTTCCCGTCCTCCTATCCCGTCATCCTATTCAGTCCATCTATCCCGTCCTCCTATCCCATCCTCCTATCCCGACCTCTTATCCCGACCTCCTATCCCGTCCTCCTATCTCGACCTCCTATCCCGACCTCCTATCCCGACCTCCTATCCCGTCGTCCTATCCCGACCTCCTATCCCGACCTCCTATCCCGTCCTCCTATTGCATCCTCCTATCGCGTCCTCCTATCGCGTCCTCCTATCCAGACCTCCTATCTCGACCTCCTATCCCGACCTCCTATCCCGGTCCTCCTATCCCGGTCCTCCTATCCCGACCTCCTATCCCGACCTCTTATCCCGACCTCCTATCCCGGTCCTCCTATCCCGGTCCTCCTATCCCGTCCTCCTATCGCGTCTTCCTATCCCGTCCTCCTATCCCGACCTCCTATCCCGACCTCCAATCCTGACCTCCAATGTCGACCTCCTATCCCGACCTGTAATATGTGTATCAGTTATTGAAATATCTCCAGCCGTACGGAAGTTATGTGGGAACATACATTTCCCATTGATTTGCATGGGACTTTAAACAAAAACCCCGACACTCACAAATGGGGGTACTTAAGGGTTAAATTAACTATCCTATATTTTAAGTGGACATATAAGTAACATGTGACCAAGTATTATCAAAATATCTCAAGCCGTTTGGAAGTTATGCAGTAACATATATTTACCATTGACCTGTATCGGACTTTAAACATAAACCCCACCCCTGGCAAATGGGGGTGAGTAAGGGTTAAATGACCTATCCTATGTTAGTTGTTGACATATAAGTAACATGTGTGCCAAGTTTCACGTTAATATCTTTAGCCGTTTGGACGTGATGTTAGAACATACACACATACATACATACATACGCACACACACGTTGAGTTTTATATATATATATATAGACTAGCTGAGTACCCGGCGTTGCCCGGTTTTTCCTTCCTAATCCTTGTTGGGGAGGAAAATAAACAAAGGAGGAAGCTTTTGACTTCATATCCCGTCCTCATATATTGTTGTCATATCCCGACCTCCTATCCCGTCCTCCTATCCCGTCCTCCTATCCCGACCCATAATATGTGTAGCAGTTATTGAAATATCTCCAGCCGTACGGAAGTTATGTGAGAACATACATTTCCCATTGATTTGCATGGGACTTTAAACAAAAACCCCGACCCCCACAAATGGGGGTATATAAGGGTTAAATTAACTATCCTATATTTTAAGTGGATATATTATCAACATGTGACCAAGTATTATCAAAATATCTCAAGCCGTTTGGAAGTTATGCAGTAACATATATTTCCCATTGACTTGTATGGGACTTTAAACACAAACCCCGCCCCTGGCAAATGGGGGTGAGTAAGGGTTAAATCACCTATCCTATGTTTGTTGTTGACATATAAGTAACATGTGTGCCAAGTTTCATGTTAATATCTTTAGCCGTTTGGACCTGATGCTGGAACATGCACACATACATACACAACACATGAGAAACCTACACAACACATGAATTGAACACAAGATGGAATGGAACTAGACAGCATCTGATAAGTACTGGAAGGATTAAGATTTTTAAATAGAAGTAATTTACCAATCTATTTAACTTTCTGGAGCCAGTTGATTTGAAAACATTTGTGTTCCAATGGAGTGCCCATTTAAAGGATTACTCCTGCAAAAGTTAACTTATCCCCTATCCACAGGATAAGGGATAAGTGGTTGATCGTGGGAGGTCTGACTGCTATGACCCTCAGTGATCTCCAGGAGGGGACCTGATTCTTTCATTGAGGAGTGTGTGTCGACTACTGGTAGACGACATGCACTCCATTCATTTCCATGGGAGCCGGGACGATGCTCGGGTGCTGTACTTGGGTCTTTACGGTGCTCTCATAGAAATTAATGGAGCACGTGCCGTCTGCTTCTCACTGTACACCAGGTCCCATTCTGGAGATCTTGGGAGGCCCAAGCGGTCTGATCCCCTGTGATCAGCTACTTATCCCCTCTGGCACAACCTAAAGACAGATATGGTGCTATTTTTAGAAGAAATCAGAATAACCCTTTTCAGCAGTAGCAGTCAGAATCATGTTGTGTTGGGCAGTATTATTGTTAGTATGTTGTGGTTTATATGTTCTATTCATATGCAAATATTTCTGTTGGTGCCTTGTTGGTACATTAGTAATCAAATGTACCTGAAAATGACTAGGACCCATTGATTCCAACAGGATTTTATCTATTTTATAAATCCAAATTTTATCATTAGTGCCAGTGTGTCTCAACAGACTTATTTGTTCCGATTTACTACAATAAAGTCAGTGGAATGGTAGATTGCTAAATATTTCATACTAGTAATTTACTTTGGTTTACTCTGTCATATTTTTGGCCAAGTCAGCCCTTTTGGACATAAGAACGTGACTATTTGATGGACTTTTCCAGATATAAAAAATATCATCAACTCAACTAGTGACAGAACATTTAAAAATGTCCCTTTAAAAAAAAAAAAAAAAACCTCAAGCCTTCCATTACTTATCATCTGCTGTATATCCGGTAGAAAGTCGTATAGTTCTTTTCAATTTGACATGGTGCTCTCTGCTGACACCTCTGTCCGTGTCAGGAACTGTCCACAGGAGAAGAGGTTTGCTCTTGGGTTTGCTTCTTCTCTGGAAAATTCCAAAACAGACGGAGGTGGCAGCAAAGAGAACTGTATCATGTTGGAATGAACTACACAACTTCCTCTGGGGCATACAGCAAGTGATAAGTAAATGTGTATAACTTTCAGGCACTGCTGGAATATTCCTTTAAAGGCTGAGAATCCGAAAACACAATCAGAATGGTAATTTTCAGCCAAGCATGTGGTCAGGGCAGGGAATTATGATTTACCTAATTAACAGGTGATAATTAACAGGTGATTAAACAAACCACTTTGTTTGGTGGGCATAGTGATTAGATGTATGTTATCTTCAACAATGGTCTGTCAGTCGCTCTTCAGGGTATTTACTTCTGCATCCTTTTCTTTAGGCCTAATTGTTTATTCACCTTCTTTTGTCTTTAGAAGTACCTTGCGTTTACCCCAAACAGCTGAGAATCCCTTCTAACACTAGTGCAATATTTACTCTTTTTTTTTACAGTGAAAATGTATTCTAATTCTGAATACTGGTCTATCAGTCTAGGAAGAAATGTGTTACCTAGGTTTGTCTATTCAATCCATTTATAGAATATCAATGTTGTATGGCCTGTTTGTTGCATAGTAAACCCCCAATGATCCAGAGAAAGGGGGTGTTTGCTTCTCTTGGTGAGTGTTGGCTGCACACACCCAATCACTCTTCGTCATAGACACCAAATGTACAGATTGAAAACATTAAAAAAATAAAAGACTCACAAGAATCCTGTCCGCGCACACATGCAAAAAAAAAAAAAAAAAAGACAGTACACCAGTGAAATTTCAATAACCATATAGGAATAATTAGTTAGAGGAATCACTAACAAGTTTGTTGTGACACCATGTTATATCCAAAATAAGACCATTGTTAGCGAAACAGGTAGAAGGCTATATCTTACAGAAATTCAAAAAATCATTATATAAAGTGATTAGAGTAATTCCAAAAGGAAAAGTACAAAAAAAGTTTTCAGCAAAAGTGAGAAATTCCAAATTAAAGAATTAGGAAATACAAAAACCTGATTACTGTTAGTAGATATTAAGTTACAGTACATGGTAAGTATATACAGTGATCCAGTGTACTGTGGGAAAACCATGTATGCCGCACTGTGTTCATTTATCATGGATGTCATGGAACAATAAAGATTTATATTTCTGTAAGCACTGGGTGTGCACTTAACATATTTTCATGTCACTTTTCTTTGCTGTTTAATTTGAAATGGCAATGCATGTGTGGCTGCCTCTCTAGGAATGGGAACAGGACCTACTGGAGTAGGCCACAGCAGTTGGACCCCAACCAGTCAAACATTTATGGCATATCAAAACTATTTACTTTGAATGCTTGTGTGTTACAAAGCATCTAAAATCATTTCCAGTCATTTGAATTGGGATGTTTTGGTGGTAAACATGGGTTTCTACAAGCTCCAGTCACATGAATAAACAGAAAATTCTGCAACAAATCTGATGTGTGAATTGAACATTTAGGCCCAGATTTATCAAACTATGTGAGAGGAAAAACTGGAGAGATTTTCCCACAGCAACCAATCACAGCTCGGGTTTCACTTTACCAGAGCTCATTAAGAGAGGAAAGCTGAGCTGTGATTGGTTGCTATGGTAAAATCACTTCAGTTTTTCTCTCACATAGTTTGATAAATCTGGGTCCTAATGTTGGTCTCCTTTTAAGCAGTGGCTGGGTAACTCACTGCTTAATAGGAGACCAACGTGAAATGTTCCATTGACACTCCAAACTGTTACTTTCGTGTAGCTTCCACCCGCTTCCTTAACAGTTGTGTAAGCACAGGTTACAAGCTGTCACATTCACACATTCATCTGACCTCAGGATCTGAAGATAAATATAGACCTGCTGGTCCTCACACCTTGTGAGCCAACATGCTGATGGTCCTGGTGTCACTGGAGCAAATTGAACATATGTCCCATTCAGTAATGCATGCTGAGGCTTTAAACAGGCATGAGACTCTACAGAATACTCAGGATGAACAATTATTTCCCAGTTCCTGGATGTGTCAGTCTTCAGAATGTGCAGGTGATGGGACCTGAGATGAAACATGACTACTGTCTCATACCACTGGACTTCTGCTGCTATCTTAGGTTGGCTTCACATTAAGACATCCATATTACAATGCAAGCCCTGGCCTGACCACAGGTCTTATGACCTCGACTGACAGCTGTCAGTTAAGGCCATTAGAAACGCAGTCAGGCTGAGATTTGCGACCGTAATAAGGATGTTTATACATGTCTGTAATTTGCCTGTGATAGGGTGCATTCGTCTGTGTTAGTTTTTGCAATACTGTTCCCGTATCAGGTTTTTGATGAAAAACAGATTCCTCAAAACCTGACTAAACTGTATCAAAATGTGTGTACAAATTTTAAGCCGTATACAGTTAAAAACCATAGATGATTTGAAAAATGATGTACGGTTGCATCGTTTTAAGAAAAAAATTTACACGTTTTTAACTTTCCACTCCATTATGAATAAAGTTTGATTGAAATTCCAAGAAAAAAAAACTGTGCAAGGTAAAAAAAAAACATATGGTGCAAAACGGATAAAACTGTACGCACATACGGTTCTGAACAGTTCCCATTGACTCCCATGTAAAAAAAAAAAAAAAAAAAGTATACGGTTTAATACAGTTTTTCACCCAGACAAAAAACCGTGGTAGGCTACAGTTTAGGGTACAGGAAAAAAAAAACGGACAATACCGTACAGCTGGATGCATCGTTTGGCATACGGTTTTCACATTGAAGAGGTATACGGGAACTGTA
Source organism: Hyla sarda (assembly GCF_029499605.1). Lineage (NCBI taxonomy): Eukaryota > Metazoa > Chordata > Amphibia > Anura > Hylidae > Hyla > Hyla sarda. The sequence continues at coordinate 99,482,884 of NC_079196.1, forward strand.
TTGCAAGAACATGGTATGAATGCATCCTTAAAGGAGTACTCCAGCACGCACTTTTTTCCTTTTATCCCGTCCGGGCTGCAAAATAAAAGAAGACACACTTTCGCTTACCTGCATACGCTCCCCCGGAGCTCCGGTACACTCCGGTACAGGTGTTCGGCCCCCGGGCTGTATTCTTCTTACTTCCTGTTAGCCCGGCACGTCACACGGAGCTTCAGCCTATCTCCGGCCGAGGTGGGACATCGCTGCGGCCGGTGATAGGCTGAAGCTCCGTGTGACGTGCCGGGCTAACAGGAAGTAAGAAGAATACAGCCCGGGGACCGAACACCTGTACCGGAGTGTACCGGAGCTCCGGGGGCTCGTTGGCAGGTAAGAGAAAGTGTGTTTTCTTTTATTTTGCAGCCCGGACGGGATAAAAGGAAAAAAGTGCGCGCCGGAGTACTCCTTTAAAGGGGTACTCCACTGCCCCAGCGTTCGGAATATTTGGTTCCGAATGCTTGGAGCAGGCGGCGGGTGTTGTGACATTACACCACACCCCCTCAATGCAAGTCTATGGGAGGGGCATGGCAGAAGCACCCGCACCCAGCATTCAAAATGAACGCTGCACAGAGATCGTTGGGGTCCCAGCGGCGGGACCCCCACGATCAGATCTTATCAAAGGATAGGGGATAAGATGTCTAAGCCAAACATACATCATTATAACACCCAGTGCATGTAGTGAAGCTCTTTTTCATTCATTGTGGCCTAGGTTTGTAATGTGACTACCACACTGAAGGACACTATACAAGCAGTATTATTTACAGGAACCCACAAGAGTAAGATAATATGACATATGTAGGTGTAGCTTATTGTGAACTCAAAATCATGGTATTATTGTCTTATTGTTTCTAGAGAATGGTTACAAATGGAAAAAAGAGAGGCCTCAGATTTGAATACCTATTAACTGCTAAATAAAAAGATGCTGATGAAAAGCAAGCTATTGAGACCACCTAGGTCTATGAAAGGTCATGGAGCCTGATCAGAAAACAACGTTATAATAGCCATGCTTTCTTTATATCAAGCTCGCCAAAGAAAACCTCACAGACCACCACATGATCCTGTCATAACCTTAATATACAGCCCGAGTTGATACAGATATATATTGTTTGTAGAAGCTGTAACTGGTCATAGGGCAGCAATTGCTAACTCTAAATCACCATAGAACAACACAACTTACAAGCCAAAGAGGATATTTAATGTTCATCAGTGAGAAATAAGAAATATTCACTTCATGTTACATGAAAACAAATCGACGTGGAAGAATTCCAAGAGCAACAAAACCATTATTATCTTCCTGGATAAGCCTAAAAAGCCTCTACCCCCCATAATATTCATAACTGGAACTAGGCAAAGTATACACATAAGTCTTCATCTGCAAAGATATTCTGGAGAAGAAATTTATTAAGCGATAAGAAAGAAAAATAGGACAATCCTATCAGTAAATTAGGGGTTTCTTTCATGTTGCACATGTATTTTGGATTTTTTGATAATACATGCATAATATGTTTTGGGCTTTGTGAAATCATGTGCTCATAGAATATTTGTAGTTACATAACTTTAATGTTATTCTTATAATTTGTTCTAATTGTTACATTCTTATAGAAATTGGAGAATCATGCACAACAGTGTTGAAATGTACGGTAATAAAACTCGTTCATTACAAACTTAGATGAACTGTCTTGAAACGTGCCAGCCTCAGGCTGTTTGATGAATGTGGCACATCGGTACCCTGTTTAGTCTAAGTTTAAACCAAATATAAGTTGGACAACTTTACAACAGCATTGTAGGTGCATTTCTGGCAAATGATGCCACATTAAGGCCACGCCTATTTCCAGTGAAGCCACGCCTTTTCACAGATAAGCCATGCCTCATTTTGACGAGTGTCAAAAAAGTATATAAAACACATCCCCATGTAGAGTAAATCATGTAATCCAGTCTTTTGGCACGCATTACACCAAGTGCAAATCTGCTCCAGTGTGTTTGTACTATAGTTTTATAGTCAGTCATCACAACCAGGACACCCCATATGCCACTATACCAAAAAAACATGCAAATAAGTAGTCATCTAGGGAACAGAAATCAACAGTTCCTTCAATCTGCATTATGATAGTTCTTTAGTTGTAACTAGTAATGTAGAAGTATATTGTATAGCTAGTATGAGTCTATCCTATTCAGTTTAATATCATTTCTAATTCAACCCTATAAATAATCCCCAATGAGCTTGAAATGTTTAAAGTAACACACTGTAATATAGTTAACTTTTGAATTGTGTGTTCTGCCGTAAGCACTGCTGCCATTGTCTTCACCACAGCAAATGATTGGCTGCTGTGGTCACATTTTCTATATTAGTGTTGCTCGCGAATATTCGCAAAGCGAATTTTATTCGCGAATATGCGATATTCGCGAATAAAATTTGCTTTGCGAATATTCGCGAGCAACACTAATATAGAAAACGAGAATATTACGAATATGCGAATTTAGCGAATATATGACGAATATTTGTCCATATATTCGCGAATATTCGCAAATTCGAATATGGCCTATGCTGCTCAACACTATTCTATATGACATATCATCATGCTAAGGATCTTAAAGGAGTACTCTGGTGGAAAAAAAAATGTTTACATATCCTCTGGTGCCAGAGAGTTAAACAAATTTGTAAATTTCTTCTATTTAAAAATCATAATCCTCCCAGTACTTATCAGCTGTTGGATACTCCAGAGGAAGTTATGTAGCTCTTTTCAGTCTGACTATAGTGCTCTGTGTTGCCATCTCTGTTCATGTCGGGAACTGTCCAGAACCGGAGAAAATACCCATAGCAAAACTCCCCTGCTCAGGACAGATCCTGATACGGTCAGAGGTGGCAGCAGAGCACAGTGGTCAGACTAGAAAGAACTATACAGCTTTTTCTGGAGAATACAGCAGCTGATAAATACTGGAAGGATTAATATTTTTTAATATAGGTAATTTACAAATCTGTTTAACTTTCTAGCACAGCCCGCTCAGTCAGTGATTGCCTGACCAGGTCTTCACTGCTGAGATGAGACCATCTCGGAAGTAGGAAGAAGAATGATTACCGGGAGGTGGAAGATGTCACAGTGGGAGCTGCGGGGACCCAGGATGACAAATATGCCTTTTTTTCATGCTGCCCCCAGCAACATATAAACATTTTTTTTTTTTTGCATGATAACCTTTAACAGAACAAATCATAGGCTGTGCTACACAGGAAAAAGCGAGATTACTGTTGTTATTTTTACATATTTAAAGCCTGTTGGAGGACATTCTAAGGGTTAGAAAACCACAATAATCTCTGACTGGCTGACTTGTTATAATAACATTAAATCATTACTTCTCTATGTATTAGTTTCTATATCATCTTTCAGTCAACCAACTATTTATTCAAAAGGTACCTATCTCTCTTTGCATGATGAGCAGTGCCAAGCAGAAATGAAGGGGCACAACCACCAGCAGCTGGACCCCCATGTCACGATTCGGCTTACAGGTAGTGGATCCTCTGTGTCAGCGAGGGATTGGCGTGGACCGTGCTGGTGGACCGGTTCTAAGAGGCTACTGGTGTTCACCAGAGCCCGCCGCAAAGCGGGATGGTCTTGCTGCGGCAGTAGCAACCAGGTCGTATCCACTAGCAACGGCTCAACCTCGCTGACTGCTGAGAAGGCGTGGGACAGAAGGACTAGGCAGAGGCAAGGTCAGACGTAGCAGAAGGTCGGGGCAGGCGGCAAGGTTCGTAGTCAAGGTGAATAGCAGGAGTTCAGGTAACACAGGCTTTGGACAACACTAAACGCTTTCACTGGCACAAGGCAACAAGATCCGGCAAGGGAGTGCAGGGGAAGTGATGTGATATAGCCAGGGAGCAGGTGGAAGCCAATTAAGCTAATTGGGCCAGGCACCAATCATTGGTGCACTGGCCCTTTAAGTCTCAGAGAGCTGGCGCGCGCGCCCTAGAGAGCGGAGCCGCGCGCGCCAGCACATGACAGCAGGGGACCGGGACGGGTAAGTGACTTGGGATGCGATTCACGAGCGGGCGCGTCCCGCTGTGCGAATCGCATCCCCGACGGCCATGTCAGTGCAGCGCTCCCGGTCAGCGGGACTGACCGGGGCGCTGCAGGGAGAGAGACGCCGTGAGCGCTTCGGGGAGGAACAGGGACCCGGAGCGCTCGGCGTAACAGTACCCCCCCCCCCCTTAGGTCTCCCCCTTTTTTTGTCCGACAACTGCTTTACCTGGGACGAGGACACCGGGAGTGAATGGAGGGTTTCCTCAAAGGCAGGCAGTACAGCAGGAGTGGGAATGGGGAGGGAGGGCAGAGGGTGAAGCTTGGCACGGGGCAGGGTGACACAAGGACGGGGGCCATGAGGAGGCACTGAGGCTTGCCTGACGGGACTGGGAGGGGGGGAGAGGCATCTCTTGTGGCAAGCAGAGTCCCAGTTCTTGATCTCCCCGGTGGTCCAGTCAAGGGTGGGAGAATGAAGCTGGAGCCATGGCAGACCGAGGAGGACCTCAGAGGTGCAGTTGGGGAGGACGAAAAATTCAATCCTTTCGTGGTGGGGTCCAATGCACATTAAGAGGGGTTTTGTGCGGTAACGCACGGTGCAATCCAATCTAACTCCGTTGACCACGGAAATGTAGAGCGGCTTGACGAGACGGGTCACCGGGATGCAGAATTTATTCACCAAAGACTCCAAAATAAAATTCCCAGAGGCACCAGAGTCCAAGCAGGCCACGGCTGAGAGGGAGGAGTTGGCTGAAGGAGAAATCCGCACGGGCACCGTGAGACGTGGAGAAGCAGATTTTGAACCAAGAGACGCCACACCCACGTGAGCTGGGTGCGTGCGTGCGTTTCCCAGACGTGGAGGACGAATAGGGCAATCCACCAAGAAATGCTCGGTACTGGCACAGTACAGACAAAGATTTTCTTCCCTACGGCGATTCCTCTCTTCCTGGGTCAGGCGAGACCGATCCACTTGCATGGCCTCCTCGGCGGGAGGCCCAGGCGTAGACTGCAAAGGATGCTGTGGGAGAGGTGCCCAGAGATCTAAGTCTTTTTCCTGGCGGAGCTCCTGATGTCTCTCAGAAAAACGCATGTCAATGCGGGTGGCCAAATGGATAAGTTCTTGCAGGTTGGCAGGAATCTCTCGTGCGGCCAGCACATCCTTGATGCTACTGGATAGGCCTTTTTTAAAGGTCGCGCAGAGAGCCTCGTTATTCCATGATAATTCGGAAGCAAGAGTACGAAATTGGATGGCGTACTCGCCCACTGAAGAATTACCCTGGACCAGGTTCAGCAGGGCAGTTTCGGCAGAAGAAGCTCGGGCTAGTTCCTCGAAGACACTCCGGACTTAAGCGAAGAAGGACTGGACTGTGGCTGTGGCAGGATCATTGCGGTCCCAGAGCGGTGTGGCCCAAGACAAGGCCTTTCCTGAAAGAAGGCTCACTACGAACGCCACCTTAGACCGTTCTGTAGGAAACAAGTCCGACAACATCTCCATATGCAGGGAACATTGAGACAAAAATCCACGGCAGAGTCTAGAGTCCCCATCAAATTTGTCCGGCAGGGACAAGCGGAGGCTAGGAGCGGCCACTCGCTGCGGAGGAGGTGCAGGAGCTGGCGGAGGAGATGGTTGCTGCTGTAGCAGTGGCAGAAGTTGCTGTAACATGGCGGTCAACTGCGACAGCTGCTGTCCTTGTTGGGCAATCTGCTGCGATTGCTGAGCGACCACCGTGGGAAGGTCAGCGAGACTTGGCAGCGGCACCTCAGCGGGATCCATGGCCGGATCTACTGTCACGATTCGGCTTACAGGTAGTGGATCCTCTGTGTCAGCGAGGGATTGGCGTGGACCGTGCTGGTGGACCGGTTCTAAGAGGCTACTGGTGTTCACCAGAGCCCGCCGCAAAGCGGGATGGTCTTGCTGCGGCAGTAGCAACCAGGTCGTATCCACTAGCAACGGCTCAACCTCGCTGACTGCTGAGAAGGCGTGGGACAGAAGGACTAGGCAGAGATAAGGTCAGACGTAGCAGAAGGTCGGGGCAGGCGGCAAGGTTCGTAGTCAAGGTGGATAGCAGGAGTTCAGGTAACACAGGCTTTGGACAACACTAAACGCTTTCACTGGCACAAGGCAACAAGATCCGGCAAGGGAGTGCAGGGGAAGTGATGTGATATAGCCAGGGAGTAGGTGGAAGCCAATTAAGCTAATTGGGCCAGGCACCAATCATTGGTGCACTGGCCCTTTAAGTCTCAGAGAGCTGGCGCGCGCGCGCCCTAGAGAGCGGAGCCGCGCGCGCCAGCACATGACAGCAGGGGACCGGGACGGGTAAGTGACTTGGGATGCGATTCGCGAGCGGGCGCGTCCCGCTGTGCGAATCGCATCCCCGACGGCCATGTCAGTGCAGCGCTCCCGGTCAGCGGGACTGACCGGGGCACTGCAGGGAGAGAGACGCCGTGAGCGCTCCGGGGAGGAACAGGGACCCGGAGCGCTCGGCGTAACACCCCACAGATCAAAACTTCTGACATGTTGCTATGACATAAGATAGGTATCCTTTAAATGTTTGAAAAATATCCATATTTCGCTCATAGAAAATAGACAAAGTTAGGATCCTATTACAGGGGCAGATATTTTCCCAATACAAGAACCAAGCAACTATGTAGACGTCGATTAGCATTTCTTTATTCATTCAATGACAAGAGATACTTCATTAATATTACATACTAGCCAGAAAGCATCATCTGGTGATGGAGAAGTGGTGGGCCATGATGACATCTTGGATAGTGATGCCATTCCTATAGTTTTTGACCTCTATTTGTTCCTAATATTTTCATAAATTGGCTACATAAACAACACTATGTTATACAGTGACCCCCCGACCTACGATGGCCCCCGAAATACGATCATTTCAGCATACGATGGCCTCTCAGAGGCCATTGCATGTTGAAGGCAGCATCAACAGACGATACTTTTGTATGTTGGGGCCATCGCATAAACGGCTATCCAGCAGCGCAGACTGCTTCAGCTGCAACCGGATAGTGGTTTACGGTTCCCCCTGCGGTCTGCTGACGACCACTTACCTGTCCTCGGGGCTCCGGAGCGTCCTCTTCGGGATCCCCTGCATCGTCAGCGCTCTCCATCGTCGCCATCACGTCGCTGCGCACGTCGTCCCGTCATCCAATAGGAGCAGCGTGCGTAGCAACGTGATGGTGGCGATGGAGAGCGAGGATGCCGGGGAAGCAGAGGCCTTGCCGGAGCGTCGGGGACACCCCGGGGACGCGGCGACAGCGATGGAAGGCGACATCCAGGGTAGCGGTGATGGTCCGGAGCGGCGGGGACACGCGAGTATAACCTCCAATACCAGTGGTCTTCAACCTGCGGACCTCCAGATGTTGCAAAACTACAACTCCCAGCATACCAGCATGCTGGGTGTTGTAGTTTTGCAACATCTGGAGGTCCGCAGGTTGAAGACCACTGGTTGTAGACCACTGTCCTATACTTTACGTTGCACGGATCCCTCAACATACGATGGTTTCAACAAACGATGGTCCATTTGGAACGGATTACCATCGTATGTTGAGGGACCACTGTATACACTAATACAATATCATATACACTCTTAATAAAAGTTTTCTTTTTCTTATCAGTGAAATTCTTTTATATTGTGGAACTTTTGTTGGCTCACCTCTTGCCCTCCCCCATATTGATCCCTGGCCCCTTGCTAGGCATTGTGTTCTCAGTATGCCTAGGAGGGTACATTTCAAAGCTCTTATCAGAGTGGGCTTGTTAAAAGGTGTTTATTTTTGCATATTCACAGCCTGATGGGGGACAACTCCATTTGAAATGTAGATCAACTTAGTTTCATGCTGAGCGTCCCCCTTCTGCCATGTGGGTGGTATTAGTGAGTAAATACCATTCAAGCAGATGAAAAGTTAGAAGATTGAAGGTCAATCTTGAATTCTGCTTTCTGGATCTTTAAGGGTACGTTCACATGTACAGGATCCTACGCAGATTTGATGCACAGGATTTGTAATTGCCGATTAGAAGCTGTGCTCATTCATTTAGTTTACATTGAAATCTGCAGCAGAAAATCCTGTTCATCAAATCGACCTCCTATCCCGACCTGTAATATGTGTACCAGTTATTGAAATATCTCCAGCCGTACGGAAGTTATGTGGGAACATACATTTCCCATTGATTTGCATGGGACTTTAAACAAAACCCCCAACCCTCACAAATGGGGGGTAGTTAAGGGTTAAATTAACTATCCTATATTTTAATTGGACATATAAGTAACATGTGACCAAGTATTATCGAAATATCTCCAGCCGTTTGGAAGTTATGGAGTAACATATATTTCCCATAGACTTGTATAGGACTTTAAACATAAACTCTGCCCCTGGCAAATGGGGGTGAGTAAGGGTTAAATTACCTATCCTATGTTTGTTGTTGACATATAAGTAACATGTGTGCCAAGTTTCATGTTAATATCTTTAGCCGTTTGGAAGTTTTTGTGGAACATACATACATACATACACACACGTTGAGTTTTATATATATATAGTATATAACAAAACATTAAATACACCTACATTAAATTCACCTACTCATGCCGACAAAATAAATCTGACTTAAAATGAGTAAACTTTAAAAAAAATTCAGTCTGCTTAAAGCAAATGTATTGTCTAGATTAATTTTTCATGATCAGACACAAATACTGAAACCTGCTCTTTCTTCTAATCTTCTAATGTAAAATTTCTATTTTCTGATTTAGATTTTCAGAATTTTATTTTGTGTGCATTATTATGGGGACAGACATTCTGCTTGATCTGTTTTTACCATAAATAGGGACATACTTTACAACAGGACCCATAAACTATAGAAAACAATTGACAGGACTTCTCCTATTCAGATGAATTGGAGACCCTACTGGACATGCTCTGTGACCTTTGTAAAGGTAATTATACAGAGAAGGGGATGCTGAGCTCTGTTGAGAATGGTGGTGGACCCAATGTTATCTCTCTACAGGTGTCACCTTTCACTGTACTCCTGCATGTGCTTCAAAGAAAGGCATTGCTGGGAAATAATCTGTACAGGTCAGAGAGTAAAATGGAAAATTAGAAAATAATCATCACCAACATGTCCTAAAAAATATGGTTAAAATAAAAAAATGATTTTATACAGTAGGTCATTTTCTGATTTACAGTTGGGTCACTAAACTAGCAAACTAACTCACAACAAACCCGGATTTAAGCAATAACCCTAACCCTCTGTATACCACTGTCTAAGAGCTCCAAAAGCCCTGTTAGGTCACATTGAAATGTAAAAGTGCTTTTGAGCTTTGAGTAGGAGTTATGGAAGTGCAGGGAGCTACATCACAAGGCCATGGTGGATGACCCCCAAAAACATCTAAACTTTGCTCCTCCTGCTGCTGTTGCTGCTGTGACTCCCAATCCCTGTCATTTGTCTAGTAGCCAGGTTGTATGCACAGGCAGTACAGTCTCTGTGTTGTAATCATCACTATCATCTAGTGTTCCTAGTTATCTATAACCGATTCTATATTCTGCAAACAACAGTATGTGCCCAGTCATCCAGTTGTTGTGCAGCTAAATTTGCTCCTGGTCAAGTCTTTAGTGATGCAGTCGCTAACATCTCATTTGGTTGAGTCTACTGCCCTTAGACAACTAATGGGGTGCCAAAAAGACCAATACCTTACCATCAAGACCTTCTGCAATATCACTGATAAAGATACAAAATGGGTCCCAGTACAGATCCCTGAGGTACCCCACTGGTTACAAGACCTTACTCTGAATATACCCCATTGACTACAACCCTCTGTAGTCTGTCCCTCAGCCACTGCCAAAGACTGCATCTTATTGTAGGTTCTTGTATAGGAGTCCATGCCTATTTTCCACAAGGATCACTTAAAAACTGCATTTGGTGTTTATTGGGTTATCTTTGTGTAATATTAAAATTAGTTTGATGAGCTCAAACATCTAAAGTGTATCTGTCATTAGCAAAAACTTTTTACATAATGTAGAAAATAACATTATATGAATATTTGTAATATACATTGGTTAAAATGTTTTTATATATTTTTGTCCCTGCAGCTATTGCCTGTGTGTCTTTGGGAGGATACCAAATACAGGAAGTGTGGGTAGACAAGCAGGGCTCTGTACACTGTGGACAAGCAGGGCTCTGTACACTGAGGACAAGCAGGGCTCTTGACACTGAGGACAAGCAGGGCTCTGTACACTGAGGACAAGCAGGGATCTGTGCACTGAGGACAAGCAGGGCTCTGTGCACTAAGGACAAGCGGGGCTGTGTGAACTGAGGACAAGCAGGGCTCTGTGCACTGAGGACAAGCAGGGCTCTGTACACTGAGGACAAGCAGGGCTCTGTACACTGAGGACAAGCAGGGCTCTTTACACTGAGGACAAGCAGGGCTCTTTACACTGAGGACAAGCAGGGCTCTGTACACTGAAGACAAGCAGGGCTCTGTACACTGAAGACAAGCAGGGCTCTGTACACTGAGGACAAGCAGGGCTCTGTACACTGAGGACAAGCAGGGCTCTGTACACTGAGGACAAGCAGGGCTCTGTACACTGAGGACAAGCAGGGCTCTTGACACTGAGGACAAGCAGGGCTCTGTACACTGAGGACAAGTAGGGCTCTGTGCAGTGAGGATAAGCAGGACTCTGTACACTGAGGACAAGCGGGGCTCTGTACACTGAGGACAAGCAGGACTCTGTACACTGAGGACAAGCGGGGCTCTGTGCACTGAGGACAAGCAGGGCTCTGTGCACTAAGGACAAGCGGGGCTGTGTGAACTGAGGACAAGCAGGGCTCTGTGCACTGAGGACAAGCAGGGCTCTGTACACTGAGGACAAGCAGGGCTCTGTACACTGAGGACAAGCAGGGCTCTTTACACTGAGGACAAGCAGGGCTCTTTACACTGAGGACAAGCAGGGCTCTGTGCAGTGAAAACAAGCAGGGCTCTGTACACTGAGGACAAGCAGGGCTCTGTACACTGAAGACAAGCAGGGCTCTGTACACTGAAGACAAGCAGGGCTCTGTACACTGAGGACAAGCAGGGCTCTGTACACTGAGGACAAGCAGGGCTCTGTACACTGAGGACAAGCGGGGCTCTGTACACTGAGGACAAGCAGGGCTCTGTACCTGAGGACAAGCAGGGCTCTGTACACTGAGGACAAGCAGGGCTCTGTGCAGTGAGGATAAGCAGGACTCTGTACACTGAGGACAAGCGGGGCTCTGTACACTGAGGACAAGCAGGGCTCTGTACACTGAGGACAAGCAGGGCTCTGTATACTGAGGACAAGCAGGGCTATGTGCACTGAGGACAAGCAGGGCTCTGCACTGAGGACAAGCAGGGCTCTGTGAGTGAGGACAAGCAGGGCTTTGTACACTGAGGACAAGCAGGGCTCTGTACACTGAGGACAAGCAGGGCTCTGTGCACTGAGGACAATCAGGGCTCTGTACACTGAGGGCAAGCAGGGCTCTGTGCACTGAAGACAAGCAGGGCTCTGTACACTGAGGACAAGCAGGGCTCTGTATACTGAGGACAAGCAGGGCTATGTGCACTGAGGACAAGCAGGGCTCTGCACTGAGGACAAGCAGGGCTCTGAGAGTGAGGACAAGCAGGGCTTTGTACACTGAGGACAAGCAGGGCTCTGTACACTGAGGACAAGCAGGGCTCTGTACACTGAGGACAAGCAGGGCTCTGTACACTGAGGACAAGCAGGGCTCTGTGCACTGAGGACAATCAGGGCTCTGTACACTGAGGACAAGCAGGGCTCTGTGCACTGAGGACAAGCAGGGCTCTGTGCAGTGATGCTCTGTGACTCTGTGACTCTGCACCTGGCTCATGCATCAGGATGATTGACAAGCTAGGGACCTGCACAGATATATTCTTGTCCTGTCCTCACTTCCTGTATGTGGACACGTATAACTGCAGGGACAGCATTTTTTCACCCAACAATATAAACATTTTTAACCAATGAATATTACAAATATATATATATATATATATATATTATATATATATATATATATATATATATATATATATATATATAATGCCATTAAGTACATTATATAAAAAGCTTTGACTAATGGCTGGTACGCTTTAAGTTTGACAAGTGTGTAAAAAAAAAAGAAATCTGGAAAAAGGCAAATACTTATTCACAGCACAAGTATGATTAATCCAAAGAAATAGAGAAAAACTGAATGATTAGGAATGTATGCAGCTTAAATTGTGTCCATTGATATAAAAAGGTTTAGTGTACACTATAAGGAAATGTCAATCAGATACGGACAAGAGCTGCTGTTGTCCACTGAAATCAATAGAATCCACTGTCAACATATAAATTTTTTCAAACAATGCTGCAGGGAAATGAACAACGCAGTGATTCCTTTTTGAGACACTTGATTGTTATGGGAGGACTCAAGTCTAAATGTCTAACCAAGAAAATGGTTTTAGGCTAGGCTACATTAAAGGGTTACCAAGGCAAAAACTTTTTTTTATATATATCAACTGGCTCCGGAAAGTTAAACAGATTTGTAAATTACTTCTATTAAAAATTCTTAATCCTTCCAATAGTTATTAGCTTCTGAAGTTTTCTCTCTAACTGCTCAATGATGATGTCACGTCCCGGGAGCTGTGCAGAGAATATCCCCATAGGAGCTGGACAGCTCCCGGGATGTGAGTCATCAGAAAGCAGTTAGACAGAAAACAGCAACTCAACTTCAGAAGCTAATAACTATTGGAAGGATTAAGATTTTTTAATTGAAGTAGTTTACAAATCTGTTTAACTTTCCGGAGCCAGTTGATATATATAAAAAAAAGTTTTTGCCTGGAATACCCCTTTAACCCCTGACAACAGGACCAATTTGCATTTTTGTTTCTTCATCCTCACTTTCTAAGATACATAGCACTTATTTTATCACAAAAATACTGCAAATACCCCTCCTCCAAGGAAAATTTTGTGGGATGAATTTGAAAAGAAAACACAATTGATCAAATTTTATACATAAGATTGCAAAATTGCATCTTCTTATAAATTTTTTTTTTTTTTTTGGGGGGGGGTCTACTTCTATATCAGAGTAGAAGAAGAATTTTTGATGACTTTTTCTAAATTCTTAATATTTAAATTGACTTTTATAAGAGGCAAGCTTTATCAGCAGAATTACTATGGCAGACACATGAGCCTAGTTAGGGCTTCTGGATGCCATAGTAACTGAACAGAAGTCATTTAGCCTTTTAAATCCAGCGATCACTATTTATCACAGCATTAAGGGGTTAAATGAACGACATGATTGGTAAGATCAGCTTTTTGTAATCCCTGATAACATTCACGTCATCCTGCCATTTCATTTACATTTCAGGACCACTTTTAAGTTCACTCCATGGCTAAATATGTTATAATTAATGGCCATATCCTTTTTCCTAGAGTCACCCTTAATTATGTCATGTACCATATAGGCCTTGATTTACTGTTTTAAACCCGACCTGTTTTGTCGGGTTGTGTGCCAAAATGTGTCACATTATGCCAGAAATTTTGTCTGTCCCAGAATTTGCATCAGAATTTAAAAAAAACCTGACCATCTCTCCATATTAATCAGAAACCAGAAAAGGAGGCGTGGCTGCCAAAAAAGGGGGCATGTTCCCGACATTTTCAAAAAATCCCAACATATTTACTAAGGTTTCCACAGAAAATGTGGTGAATTTGAGCTCTGTAAACCCCCACACTTCAGAGCATGTGTAAAAAAAAGCAAATCATAGGGAAAAGTGCAAAACGTAGGGAAACCTTAGTAAATATTGTGGAAAAATATCAGTAGGGAAACAAAACCCACAAAGAAAACTCCACTCTTGAGTAATAAACAAAAATTGTCTTTAGTATTTCTGAATGCCTCAAATATCTGTAAAAATCTGAGTCTATGACTATCCCCTACACTTCATTTTTTTGACCTCCCTGAATTATGAGCTTCATTTTCTTAACACCCTGTGCTCTCCAAATGTTTATATCTGGAATACCCTGAAACTCCTTTAATTTCCTATTGTGCCAAAGAGGCAATGTTCCCACTCTACCTTTAAAGTGACTACCGTAATTCTTTTCAAAGATCCCCATAACCAAACCAACATTATTTCAAAAATCTTTGAACATGCCAGACACTATTGGACTTGACTCCAGCAAGTAATATAATATATGAATATATTAATATATAAAGATAATATATATATATATATATATATATATATATATATATATATATATATATTTATATATACAGTGGGGATCAAACGTTTGGGCACCCCAGGTAAAAATTTGTATTAATGTGCATAAAGAAGCCAAGGAAAGATGGAAAAATCTCCAAAAGGCATCAAATTACAGATAAGACATTCTTATAATATGTCAACAAAAGTTAGATTTTATTTCCATCATTTACACTTTCAAATAACAGAAAACAAAAAAATGTCATCTCCAAAATTTGGGCACCCTGCAGAGTTAATATCTTGTACTGCCCCCTTTGGCAAGTATGACAGCTTGTAAACGCTTTTTGTAGCCAGCCAAGAATGTTTCAATTCTTGTTTGAGGTATCTTTGCCCATTCTTCCTTACAAAAGTCTTCCAGTTCTTTGAGATTTCTGGGCTGTCTGTCATGCACTGCTCTTTTAAGGTCTATCCATAGATTTTCAATTATGTTGAGGTCAGGAGATTGTGATGCCATGGCAAAACCTTCAGTTTACGCCTCTTGATGTAATCCCCCGTGGATTTTGAGGTGTGTTTAGGATCATTATCCATTTGTAGAAGCCATCCTCTCTTTAACTTCAGCTTTTTCACAGATGGCATCAAGTTAGCATCCCTAAATTTGCTGAAATTTTATTGAATCCATTTTTCCTTCTACTTGTGAGATGTTCCCTATGCCACTGGCTGCAATACAACCCCAAAGCATGATTGATCCACCCCATGCTTAACAGTTGGACAAAGGTCCTTTTTATTAAATTCTGTTCTCCTTCTCCAAACATACCTTTGCTTATTCCTGCCAAAACGTTCAATTTTAACCTCATCAGTCCACAGAACTTGTTTGCAAAATGCATCAGGCTTGTCTATATGTTCATTTGCAAAGTTCAAATGCTGATTTTTGTGGTGAGGACGTAGAAGAGGTTTTCTTCTGATGACTCTTCAATGAAGACCATATTTGTACAAGTATCTCTTTATAGTGGAATAGTGTACCACAACTCCAGTGTCTGCCAGATCTTTCTGGAGGGATTGTGCAGTCAAATGTGGGTTTTGAATAGTATTTCTCCCAATCCTGCGAGTTGTTCTGTCTGATATTTTTCTTGGTCTTCCAGATCTTGCTTTAACTTCCACTGTTCCTGATGACTGCATTTCTTAATTACATTCCGAACAGAGGATATAACGTTTTTCTATCTTCTTATAGCCTTCTCCAGCTTTGTGAGCGTCAACTATTTTCAGTTTCAGATTTTGAGATTGACATCACCTGGTCTTCCCAGATGATAGAGAACAAGCCATGACACTGGCAGGTCTCAGCTTTGCAAAGGGGGCAGTGCATGCTATAAATTCTGCAGGGTGTCCAAACTTTTGCAGACACCATTTTTTTGTTTTCTGTTATTTGAAAGTGTAAATGATGGAAATAAAATCTAACTTTTGTTGACATATTATAAGAATGTCTAATCTGTAATTTGATGCCTTTTGGAGATTTTTCCATCTTTCCTTGTCTTCTTTATGCACATTAATACAAATTTTTTACCCGAAGTCCCCAAACTGTATATATAAATTAATAGTGTAATATACTATATAGTAATGTATAGAAAAGTATTGTAAAGTAATATAAAAAACATGCACTGGATTACTGGGGTGTAATGCTGGAGATTGTAAGGGGGTCTCAGTGGCCAGACCCCCACATTCAGACATCCTACATCCTTTGGATAGGGGATAAGATGTTTAGGGGCAGAATTCCTCTTTTAAGTCTGGCTTGCTTATTCGGCAGCCTCGTAAGTCGATTAAACCACTTATTCGGACTCTAGAGGGGTGAGGAATTTAAAATGTATCTGCGGAAGGATAATCATATTAATAATAGTTAATGTTTCCGCCCATAGATAGTTTTAACCTGGTAATTTTAAACCCAAAATTTTTCCAATCCTTCATTATTGCCAGTTACTGTCATATTTACACTCATGGCGTTCACTTCGTGATCTAGAGGACAAAGAAAGGATTTATTCCCAGTGATTTGCCTGGGACAAACGCATTCTTATCTGTAAGAATTAAGAATGACTTTTGCAAAGATTATAATGTCCACATTAATTAACAATATTGGTCTCTAAGATTCTATCAAAGGTAGAACCGTAAGGTTGTTTTCAGCTGTTCTAAGATGGTGGAGTGTCTCGGTCCCTGGGCTTTCCACATGCACTTCCCTGTAAGTGCCATGTTTTTTTTTCATAAATTCCTTTCTATCTCTCTAAAACAGAATACATTTTTACAGTATTCCCTCAGATATGCTTTAGGAGCATCCCATACCAATTGTATCTTAGCTTGTTCCCTTATTCCTTAACCAAAAAGAAGAGATTTCCAAAATTAGAAACTCGTCCCTATTAATCATAATCGGACATGAATTAATTCTGCATGAAGATCTACCCTGCAGATCAACAAGCCTGATATTAATTTCTATTTCTACATACAGTATCTCACATAAGTAAGTACACCCTTCACTTTTTTGTAAATATTTTATTATATTTTTTTATGTGACAACACTGAAGAAATAACCCTCTGCTACAATGTACAGTAGTGAGTGCACAACCTGAATAACAGTGTTTAATGTTGTGTCCCCTCAAAATAATTCCACACACAGCCATTAATGTCTAAACCTCAGAAACAAAAGTGTAAATGTCAAGATTTGCCCCAAAGTATGATGTTATACATTATTACAGATTTCCCAATTCTTCTATTCTATACAGAGATTTGTATTATTGAACAGAGAGGGAATGGGGGGAGAAGGGGGGGGGGGGGTACTGTGGCAAACTGTGTCAACAAGGACCCCCCCCCCCCCCCCCAAACTACAGTTGGCCAGCACTTACTGCTATGTGCAGCTCTTCCTTAATTTATCTGCCCGGCTTTCTATAACCATAAGGACCACAATGCGTCACAGCTGCACACTGGTCCAGGCAGGGGATTGGGGCCCACCAATCAGCCCATTCAGGCTTTATTTCCAGGCCTGGACAGAGCAACCTCAAGCTAGAGGGTCCACATTCAACAATTGAATTCCATCCTGTTTAGTGCTGTCTTTTGAGACACAGTTTTAGAAAATTATGACATTTTACAACTGCATAAATTGCATTTTTACCCCAATAAAGTGGGCATATCTACAGGTTTTTATCAAAACAAGAAAATAGTTAATTTGGGACAATCCTTCTAAACTGTGGTGCTGCTCATTTTGATCTTTTTGAAGAAGTCTCCATATATTTATTGGAGACTATTGCTCGTACCTTGGAAATATTCTTTTTGTTAGATAACCCACTAAATAATCACAGTTGATCACAGGGAAAAATTACAACAAATATTTAATTCTTCTGCTGTATCATCAAAGGGAAAATGTAATAGTCCTCAAAGAAAACAATGGGTTGGCACAGATGTGCCAGGTCCTCCAGGGAGGAGTGTGTCGTTCTGTCAGTCCAGCTGGTTAGTTGACCATGAGTGAGAGTGTGACAATTTCTTTAAAGAATGACATAATATTGGCACACATGCAGAAAGTGTTGGCATTGCATGCCCATGCACGTCAGCATATGAATGAGAATTTGGATGTGCATATTGGAACCTGTCCACTAACATCTGATATGACAGCTGTTGCAAAATGAATAGTCAGATCTGGAACACATTTGCTCCTTGAGAAAAACTATCCTACTAAATGCCCCTGGTGTAACCTGCTGTAGGGTGGTTCACAGTGACAGGTTTTAGCATTATAAAATTGAAATTGAAAATTATGTTTATGTGTCCTTTTATGCCATCTGAATCATGAGTCAGCATCTATTATAAAAGATAAAATACTAGTGCAAAAAGGCACAAATTCCTAGAAACTTGAATATTACTGCAAATAAAGGAAAGAAGGTGAAAAAGTATTACGTGTGTGTAAGGTAATGTAAGCTCTGATCTTCCTGCTCGCGGTTTCCTATAGCCCTGTACCCGTTGCATTATCTGCTTCTCCTCCATTTTTCTTTTCTATGCTTTAATGATACTTTTTTTTTTGAAGAACTGTTATATATTTATGCAATAGAGTGTATACCATTATTTATGTAATATTGTACTATTTTCTTTTGGTGCTGGAGAGATATTTCTTTGTATCCCCTTATACGATCCTAGTGACATTAGATTGAGGAAATTAGAATATTCAAATCAGGGGCAGACATAGCGCTGGATATTATGGAGGCAGCTGACCCAGCAAGCCAGCTCCCCACCTCCTTTGCACACAGCAGCGCTATAACAATGCCGCTACTAGAAGGAATACATTTTTCTGCTGGACTCCTCTTTTTAATGCTGTTCACCTGCACTATAACCCAGTGTATTGGGTTTAGTGTAGGTGAACAGGTTGTCTGTTTTCCTTTAAAGGGGTACTCCGCTGCTCAGTGTTTGGAACATCTGGAGCTTGTGACATCATAACCCCGCCCCTCATGACATCACACCCCACCCCCTCAATGCAAGTCTATGGGAGGGGGTGTGCATTTTCATTTTCTCTTCCTTGCCTTTTAAGAGCCATAACTCTTTTCCACGGGCCATAAGATTTGCCCTTTGTAATGACATTCTTCATTTTACCCTAGAATTTACTATTTATTGTATTAATATTAATTGGAGCAGGAAATTGAAAAAAAAAATTATACAACATTTTTGGGGGTTGGGTTACGCAGTGCCCTTCATGGTAACACTGAAGTTTTTTCTTAATTCTGTGGGTCAATATGTATAAACCATGCCCATGTTTACATGCTTTATCCAGGGGCCGAGTACCCCTTTAAGAGATGCTAGGCACCGCTTGTTTGAAGATTAATAGTCCTGTGAAAAGGCAAAAAGTGCTGCTCATCCTCCTTTAGTGCACAGTATGGGGTTGAATGAGCAAATGGCCACTGCACCCATCCCAGTGGCCTACCGAACAGGCTGGAGGGAGAAGTGTCATTGTTCTGGTGGATCAGAGGATGTGTCTCCAAACTGCTGGAAGGTAGCAGGCTATATGTTCTAGGTTCTTGCCCCTTCAAACCCGTGCTGGAATCCTGTTAGATGAATAGCTGATTTGGACGTAATCGGGAATTTCATTTTTGAATCTGGGAATTTTTGAATTCATTTTAATGTCTGGCAAAAGCCTGTAGATAAGCTGAACTGAACTGTACAATCTTTTGCCTATAATATCCCTTTATTTTATTTTTATTTTATTTTAATTACATCTGTATAGTTTTGGGCGTGCACAAGGACCCTGTGCTATGCCCTGATGATTTTATATACATATCTATGTCTTAAAGGGGTACTCCGGTGCTTAGACATCTTATCCCCCATCCAAAGGGATAGGGGATAAGATGCCTGATCGCGGGGGTCCTGCCGCTGGGGACCCCCGTGATCTTGCACGCCGCACCCCGTTAGTATCAGTCCCCGGAGCGTGTTCGCTCCGGGTCTGATTACTGTCGATCACGGGGACAGAGCATTGTGATGTCACAGCTCCACCCCCATGTGATGTCACGCTCCGCCCCCTCAATGCAAACCTATGGGAGGGGGCGTGACAGCCGTCACGATCTCGCGTCACCGTGGTCGGGAGGCGTTAGGATGAGAGCCTCCAGTGCTGCCGGAAGCCGCAACAGGTGGGTGCTGCAGCCGAGATCCTGGGGTTCCCCAGCGGCGGGACCCCCATGATCTGATATCTTATGCCCTATCCTTTGGATAGGGATAAGATGTCTAAGGGCGAAGTACCCCTTTAATATACTATTGTAGAGCAGTTTTATCAGTCTAATAAATATATTTTAATTTTACTATTTTTTTGTGACGGAAAAAAAAACACGCATGCACAAATATTTCTTCGGTCACAAGAAACAGGTAAAGTAACGGCTGCTATTTTTAATATTGAAGTATATGGCAAACGGATGAGCCTTTATGTCATCTGTTTGCACCTGGTTTATAATATCCTTTAATACTTCTGAGCATGCTCAGAGGTGACATCAGCAGACTCCTGCAGTACTGAGGGACTACTACTACTCCCATCGTGGAACAGACTTGTTACCATGATGGGAGTAGTAATTCCCCAGCTGCAGTAGTCTGCCGGTGGATGGGGAGGCTACATTAGTGTTTGTACTACTACCCCCATCATGGAACAGACTCTGTTCCATAATGGGGGTTGTAGTACAGGGGCTGATGGATTGATAGCACCGGGTCTCACTTCTGAGACCCCATGCGATCAGAAGTTATTAAGCAGGAGAGCAGGCGTCATGGTCCGCAACCTTGCAATGTATCGTGTATTGTTTTTACTTACATTTTTAAATCTCCCGCGGGGAGCCCTGAATGGCCGGTACTGAGGAGCCATTCAGGGCTCCCAGTGAGGTTTTTAAAATAAACATTGTGAGTGGCAGTGGGGGCCATATGTATATTAAAAGCGCTGTGGGAAGCACGATATATAGCGGTGCAGGGGGGCAGACATATAGCCTATATATCTAGCCCCCCAGCACATTTATAATATGCCCCCAGCCGCGCATTAATAAACATATGACCCCCACCAGTGCATTTATAAATATATACCCCCCACCGGCGCATTTATAATATGTAACTCCACAGCGCATTTATAAAGATATGCCCCCCCCCGTCGGCGCATTTATAAATATATACCCCCGCCAGTGCATTTATAATGTGCCTCCTGCAGCGCATTTGTCATATTATGCCATCGCAGTCCTAAATGTGAAAAGTATTTCTATCAACAACGCATCGGGCCAGCAGCCCGATGCTGATACAATACTTTTCATACATAGCGCTTTAGGGGCATATGTATATAGAAGCGTTGGGGGGCAGACATATAGTGTTATGTATGACGCAGCGCTATGTATGAAAAGTATTGTATCAGCATCATCAGGCTGGCCTGACTTTTCACATATAGCCCTGCGGTGGCATAATATGACAAATGCACTGCGGGGGGCACATTATAAATGCGCTGGCAGGGGGTATATATTTATAAATGTGCCAGCGGGGGGGGGGGGGTCATATCTTTATTAATGGCTGCAGGAGGCACATTATAAATGCACCAGCGGGGGGTATATATTTATAAATGCGCTGGGGGGCTAGATATATAGGTTATATGTCTGCCCCCCTGCAGTGCTATAAATCTTGCCCCCGACAGTGCTTTTAATATACATATGGCCCCCGCTGCCACTCACAATTAGAGCGAACTTACAGTAAATTCGATTCGTCACGAATTTCTCGGCTTGGCAGATGATAACTTATCCTGCGTAAATTAGTTCAGCTTTCAGGTGCTCCCTGGAAAGTTAAACAGATTTGTAAATTACTTCTATTAAAAAGTCTTAATCCTTCCAATAGTCATCAGCTTCTGAAGTTTTCTGTCTAACTGCTCAATGATGATGTCATGTCCCAGGAGCTGTGCATGATGGGAGAATATCCCCATAGGAACTGCACAGCTCCTGGGACGTGAGTCATCACAGAGCAGTTAGACAGAAAACAACAACTCAACTTCAGAAGCTAATAACTATTGGAAGGAATAAGATTTTTTAATATAAGTCATTTACAAATCTGTTTAACTTTCCGGAGCCAGTTGATATATATAAAAAAAAGTTTTGGCCTGGAATACCCCTTTAATACTACATGCTTTACTACATTTTTAAATTTGGGGATTTTGGGAACAGAAAAACCCTCATGAATTCCTTTAAATGGTATATTAGAAGAAATTTCCCCCAAAAAATCTATTCCTTGAGGATCGATCCAACAAAAAAGTCACTGGCCAGCAAAGAGTTCAAAATGTGTTGGGCATTTTTTTTTTTAATCCAATAATACAGTTTATATTTCTATAGTGAATAAACTCCCTGAAGGTTGAGTTGTGAATGGAGTTTCGGCAGCAGTTAGTTCTCTCTTGCCCAGTGTTGCCGCACATCATCACTAATGATGCATTATGTACAGGATTTGAGTCTCTAGGCCCCCATGACTTTAAGCAGCTTTTCAAGAACATTGTAATACAGTGGGAAACACGTTATTTTCTTCAGGTGTGATCAAGAGGTTCCTCTGCTGCTGTCAGTGAGAAGACGTTTTCCAACACACAGAGCGTCTGTCTGCAACAGTCTCTCATTATCCTCAGAAAATGACTAATGAGGTAGAGGAAAAGATGGTGTCTGCTGCTCCGACCACCTGCTGGGGAGGTAATGAAGCAGTGTCTTGCTATGGTGGGGCAATCACTTTTATCTCTGGGAACCCCAATCACCATTTAAAAATGACACCTGTCATGCCAGAAATGTGGGGATTTTAATCTATCATTAGAGCTTTTTTGGCTGTTTCACTTCTAAACTGCCACTTAAAGCTGGCAGCAATGTGGAGAAAAACAATCTGTGTGTAGGGTAAGGAAGGTTTCTGACTTTTGGCATTGTAGCAGATGTATTCTGTTGCCATTTTTAAAGAAATTTACTAAAGTTGAGCGTAGGATTACATTCTCAGTAATACACAAGCTCTTATGATCACATAAAACCCACACACAGTATTATTTTTCCTTATTTCACAAAATGTCTTAATTATATTAGATGCCAAGTTTCACAGCCCTTCCCTTGATTTAAAGGGGTATTCTGGGCAAAAACATTTTATCCCCTATCCAAAGGATAGGGGATAAGATGTCTGATCGCGGGGGGCCCACTGTTGAGACCCCCCGCGATCTCCCTGCAGTACCCGCATTCTATGCGGGTGCTGAATCTCCAGTTTCGGAAACCTCTGGATTTCCGGGACTGGGGACCTGACGTCACACCACGCCCTTCCCATAGACATGAATGGAGGGGGCGTGGCGTGACATCACGTCCCCAGTTCCGGAAACCCGTAGGTTTCCGAAACTGGCGATTCGGAGATCGTGGGGGGTCTTTGCAGTGCGCCCCCCGCGATCAGACATCTTATCCCCTATCCGGTCGGCTCATTTTTGTCCTGTATCCGTTTTTGTGACCGGACTTAAAACCGTGGTATACTACGGTTTTATGTCCGGTCACAAAAACGGATGCGGGGGCAAAGATGAGCCGACTGGAGTCACTGTCTGACTCCGGTTAGCCCATTAAAGGGGTACTCCAGGCAAAAACTTTTTTTTATATATCAGCTGGCTCCGGAAAGTTAAACAGATTTGTAAATTACAGTGTCGATAGAGAAGCATAAAGAAATATCGTCACTCACCAATGTGGCTGTGAAGTCTTCTTTATTGAGACATACTCTCAAGTAAGGGTACAGAAGAGAGGGGTGGTGGGGGGACTAGTGGTGGCGACCGAGCTCCTGTTTCACACGCCTAGCGTGCTTCGTCTGGCCGGAACAGGAGCTCGGTCGCCACCACTTGTCCCCCCACCACCCCTCTCATCTGTCCCCTTACTTGTGAGTATGTCTCAATAAAGAAGACTCCACAGCCACATTGGTGAGTGCCGATATTTCTTTATGCTTCTCTATGGACACTGTGAATATTGTCTACCATATCTGAGCACCGCCTAAGGCAAAACAGCTACACCTGTTCCCACTCGCCATCCTACCTCCAGCACACTCCATAACGCAGTGCCGCACCATCTCCAAAGAGATTTGTAAATTACTTCTATTAAAAAATCTTAATCCTTCCAATAGCTATTAGCTTCTGAAGTTTTCTGTCTAACTGCTCAATAATGATGTCACGTCCCGGGAGCTGTGCATGATGGGAGAATATCCCCATAGGAACTGCACAGCTCCCGGGACGTGACATCATCATTGAGCAGTTAGACAGAAAACAACAACTCAACTTCAGAAGCTAATAACTATTGGAAGGATTAAGATTTTTTAATAGAAGTAATTTACAAATCTGTTTAACTTTCCGGAGCCAGTTGATATATAAAAAAAAGTTTTGGCCTCGAATACCCCTTTAAAGTGAATGACAGTTGTGCTTTCATAAATATGTCCCTATATCCAATCAAGGAGAGATCTATCAATTTAGGTTGGTGGTGGGATGGGGAGAAGTTAGGCTGCATTCACATCACGTCTAGGCACTACGGCTGCCGAGTCCGGCTGGGAAATTTCAAAACCGGGAGTGTAACGCCGAGCGCTCGCGGCGTCTGGTCTCCTGCAGCGCCCCGGTCTCTCACTCTGACCGGGAGCGCTGCTAAAGTGCTGCCGATGGGGATGTGATCCGCATGGCGGCACTACTCCGCTTGTGGATCGCATCCCGTTCTGATTACCTTTCCCGTCCTCTGTCTCAGCCCCGGCGCGCGTGGTCCCGCTCTCTAGGGCGCGCGCGCCGGGTCTCTCAGATTTAAAGGGTCAGTGCACCATTAATTAGTGCCTGGCCCAATCTGTTCCTATCAGTCCTAATTACTGTGAATACTATATAAACTCACTTCCCCTTCCTGTCCCGGCCGGATCTTGTTGCCTAGTGCCTTGTGAAAGCGTTTAGTGTGTGCCATAACCTGTGTATCCAGACCTTCTGCTGTTGCCCCTGACTACGAACCATTGCCACCTGCCCTGACCTTCTGCTACGTCTGACCTCGCCTCTGTCTAGTCCTTCTGTACCATGCCTATCTCAGCTGTCAGTGAGGTCGAGTCGCTATCGGGGGATACGACCTGGGAGTTACCGCCGTAGCAAGCCCATCCCGCCTTGCGGCGGGCTCTGGTGAAAACCAGTAACTCCTTAGAACCAGTCCCCCGGCCCCCCGCCTCACTGACCAGAGGATCCACTACCTGCATACCAGTCCGGATCGTGACAGTAGATCCGGCCATGGATCCCGCTGAGGTGCCGCTGCCAAGTCTGGCTGACCTCGCCACCGTGGTAGCCCAACAAGGACAACAGCTGTCGCAGTTGACCGCCATGCTACAGCAGCTTCTGCCTCTACAGCAGCAACCATCTCCTCCACCAGCTTCAGCTTCTCCTCCGCAGCAAGTTGCCGCCCCCAGACTCCGCCTCTCTCTACCTGATAAGTTTGATGGGGACTCTAAGATGTGCCGTGGGTTCCTGTCCCAATGTTCCCTGCACCCTCGAGATGATGTCGGACCAGTTCCCCACAGAACAGTCTAAGGTGGCTTTCGTGGTCAGTCTTTTGTCTGGAAAGGCCTAGTCCTGGGCCACACCGATTTGGGACCGCAACGATCCTGCCACTGCTTCCGTCCAGACCTTCTTCTCTGAAGTACGTAGTGTCTTTGAGGAGCCGGTCCGGGCTTCCTCAGCCAAGACGGCTCTTCTGAATCTCGTCCAAGGGAACTCTTCAGTGGGCGAATATGCCATACAGTTCCGTACCCTCGCCTCTGAACTCGCCTGGAACAACGAGGCTCTCTGCGCGACCTTCAAGAAAGGTTTATCCAGCCACATCAAAGATGTTCTGGCCGCACGAGAAATTCCTGCTACCCTGTCTGAACTTCTATTATAAAAGAATGGGGGGCTCACCACAAGTCGAATACACAATGGGTGCTACTACTCAGTAAAATGAAGACTAACTTAACACCAAAGAAAGAGAAATACTGTATAGAGTGCACACCACATAAGTATAATACAATCAATAGTCTTTATTATTTACCAAATACAATACAAATACACATAAAGGGCTAAAACCAATTAAAAAGCTAAACAAAGCATGACCCAACATGGGAAAGGGGCCATGACCCCCCCCCCTCACCAATGTCCTGTCCCTGTAATATACTCACTCAGTGTGGCTGTTGGTGCACAATATCAAGTCAATGTATAGCAACCACTAAACAACTCTGAATAATAACAAGCAAATGCAATATGACTACTAAATAGAAAGGATAAGTAAGTGCAAACAGGTGGAAGTCACCCCTGAGAAAGTCACCGATTGTGACGGAACGCGTGGGGCTCTGGGGTCCTGTCCCTGTGTACATTGTTATGGATCCCCTGTCTGTGGCTGCTGACATCTGGTGATATTATGTACTCTGTTTGCACTTACTTATCCTTTCTATTTAGTAGTCATATTGCATTTGCTTGTTATTATTCAGAGTTGTTTAGCGGTTGCTAAATGTCCTGTCCCTGTAAGTATATTACAGGGACAGGACATTGGTGAGGGGGGGTTCATGGCCCCTCTCCCATTTTGGGTCATGCTTTGTTTAGCTTTTTAATTGGTTTTAGCCCTTTATGTGTATTTGTATTGTATTTGGTAAATAATAAAGACTATTGATTATATTATACTTATGTGGTGTGCACTCTATACCATATTTCTCTTTCTTTGGTGTTAAGGTAACCCTGTCTGAACTTATCCAGTTGGCCACCCTCATTGATATGCGTTTTTCTGAAAGACGCCAGGAGCTCCGCCAAGAAAAGGATCTAGATCACTGGGTACCTCTCTTCCAGAATCCTCTGCAACCTACTCCTGTGCCTCCCGCCGAGGAGGCTATGCAAGTGGATCGGTCTCGCCTGACCCAAGAAGAGAGGACTCGTCGCAGAATCAAAAATTTATGCCTGTACTGTGCTAGTACCGAACATTTCCTAGTGGACTGCCCTATTCGTCCTCCGTGTCTGGGAAACGCACGCACGCACCCTGTTCCCGTGGGAGTGGCGTCACTTGGTGTAAACTCATCCTCTCCACGTTTGACTACACCAGTCCGGATTCCTCTACCTGCCAGTACTAAGACTTCCTTCTCCGCTGTGGCCTTTCTGGACTCAGGTTCAGCAGGAAATTTCATTCAAGCCTCTCTCATCGATAAATTCAATATACCTGTTACCCGACTCATCAAACCTCTCGTCATTTCATCTGTGAATGGAGAAAATCTGGTCAGCATCGTGCGTTACTGCACACAACCTCTGCTCATGAGTGTTGGAGTTCACCATCATGAAAATATTGAATTTTTTGTCTTACCCAACTGTACCTCAGAAATTCTTCTTGGCTTGCCCTGGCTCCAACGTCAACGTCACCTAGCCTCGACTGGGCCACTGGGGACATTAAGAGTTGGGGATCTTCCTGTCACAAGCGAAGTCTCCACCCAAATCCTTCCAGCCAAGTCTCCATAGCTACACCTTTGCCTGGCCTTCCCGAGGCCTGTCTGGACTATTCTGATTTCTTTGAAAAGCAAGCCAAAGTTTTTCCTCAGCACATCTTACCTCCAGAGTCTCCGATCTCCCCTGCTCCTGTCTCTACCTTCGGCATGCCAGCCACCAGTGTCCCTGCCAAACCGGCTGTATTTGCCCCTTCCTATGGTATACCAGCTGGAAAGGGTGCAGAGACGTGCGACTAAACTAATATGGGGCATGGAACATCTTAGCTATGAGGAGCGATTAAAGGAGTTACAATTGTTTAGTCTTGAGAAGAGACGTTTAAGGGGGGATATGATAAACGTATATAAGTATATTAATGGCCCATACAAAAAATATGGAGAAAAACTGTTCCAGGTTAAACCCCCCCAAAGGACGAGGGGGCACTCCCTCCGTCTGGAGAAAAAAAAGTTTAGTCTCAAGGGGCGACACGCCTTCTTTACCGTGAGGACTGTGAATTTATGGAACGGTCTACCTCAGGAACTGGTCACAGCAGGAACAATTAACAGCTTTAAAACAGGATTAGATACATTCCTGGAACAAAATAAGATTAATGCTTATGAAGAAATATAAAATCTCATCCCTTCCCCAATATCGCGCCACACCCCTACCCCTTAATTCCCTGGTTGAACTTGATGGACATATGTCTTTTTTCGACCGTACTAACTATGTAACTAATGTGTCTGCAGCTGCTCCCTCTTCTTCTCTCTCTGGGAAGTCCCAGCCTGGTCCCGCTTTTAGTTCGTCTTCTTCTAGTGCCCCTGATTACCTACTCGTCCGAAGATTTCTGGGATCCAAAGAGAGGGGGAGACCTAAGGGGGGGTACTGTAACGCTGAGCACTCCGGGTCCCGTATCCATCCCGGAGCTCTCGTGGCATCTGGTCTCCTGCAGTGCCCCGGTCTCTCACTCTGACTGGGAGCGCTGCTACAGTGCTGCCGATGGGGATGCGATCTGCCTTGCGGCGGGCTCTGGTGAAAACCAGTAACTCCTTAGAACCGGTCCCCCAGTACGGCCCGTGTCATCGCCTCACTGACCAGAGGATCCACTACCTACATACCAGTCCGGATTGTGACAGGGAGCTCCTGTATCCCAGCTGGACCCGGCAGCAATAGTGCCTAAACATGATGTGAATACAGCCTAACTTCTCCCCATCCCACTGCCAACCTCAATTGATAGATCTCTGATTGATTGGATATAAGGACATATTTATTAAACCTCAACGGTCATTACTTTTAAGCCCCTTAACCTTTTAACAGTATGTCAAAGATGTTTATAATTGTAATGCAGCCATACCTTTGGCTGCTTTATAGCAGTATCGATCTTCATAAAAATTGCTTTTCTTAGGAGACGGCAAGAGTCGGATAGGCGTGGCTAGGGGTTGCAATGCCCCATTTCTATAATAAAGTCTAACCTTTTTCTATAATAATGTACTGCAGTTTTGGAAAGGCTGGTTTGGTACAAAATTGTTAATAGTTTAGTTAATTGCCAATTTATTGGCAAATAGACATGTCTATTCTTTCTGCGTTGTCCACACGGAAATGCATTGCCATGGCGGTCCCAAGTATTTAACTGTAAAGGGAATGTCCGCACGGAAATTTTCCATGCATACATTGTCCTGTGTGAACATAGCCTAAGGTGTTTGGGCACCTTAAGAACGTGTATATGATATCTAATAACAACATTAGACACAAGAAATGGTATAATACATAAGTTTATTTTATATGATTTAAGCAGTATTTTGACTCCTTATTTCAATGTACAGCAAAATGTTAGCCAGCAGTACTAGATCATTAAAATTGAACATATCTAGGTCTCTTATTCTCATTTTACTGCAGTAACATCATAATTTATGTCTGTTAAAGTCATAACAGACGTATTGAGTGGTACCAAATAATTTGGGCAGAACACATAATGTTATTCTCAAATAAAATCCATACTACTGATCAACATTGTTTCTACCAAGCAGTGAAATTCTAATAGTCTTTGCTATAGAAAAGCAGCAAAGCTTCAGCAGAAGTTATTATTCTCGCCATGGAGAACTGGAGAAAGCAGGGTATATCTTTCTGTAAGGTGCAAGTTTCTTCCATTTTGTTTCAAGATGGCTTCTCTAAGAAGAAGGCAGCAGGTAAGGGAGGGTGTGCAAAGTAGGATGGAAGGCTGGTACATTCAAATAGGTGCATACAGAGCTGGTGGCTGAACGTCCATCTAGACAAAATGAAGAAAGCAAAAGAGTGTGTATAAGTATATAACACGTAAGGTATCACATAACAACTGGGCAACACATACAGATATAAGGATCCAAGACACAAACCTCTTTAGGGTATGTTCACATGTACAGCATAATGCACATATTTGTTGCACAGGATTTGAAGCTGCAGCTTTTATGCGGCAGAATTCAGTGTAAAATAATTGACTAAACGTAGCTTCAAATCATGCGCAACAAATATGTGCAGGATACTGTTATTCACACCTACAGTATCCTGCACATATTTGATGTGCAGGATTTGAAGCTGTGTTTCGTCATTTACTTTACATTGAAATCTGCAGCTTCAAATCCTGCGCATCAAATATGCAGAGAATACTGTACGAGTGAATGAATCCTAAGGGTGTATTCACACATTTAGTATCCTAAAGGGCAGGGATAGAAGCTGCAGGTTTGATGCTGTGTTTAGTCATTTAGTTTAAAGGAAAACTGTCAGCCAGGTTCACCCACACTAGACCCAATACACTGGGTTATATTGTGGGTGAACAGGATTCTAGCAAATGAAAGACAAACAAAAAACTAAACTACAGCTTACTCATTGACTGGAAGAGGCCAGAACTTCATGAAGCTCAACCATTCACTTCCTGCTAGCCTTTATTGCTTTGATCACTCTACCACCCCCCCCCCCCCCAAAAAAAAAAAAAAGAAAATGTGAGCTAACTTAAGGATCACATGACATAGCTATTTGTACTAGGCCTCTTACTACTTACTTACTTAATACTTTACCGAAAAAAGAGGAAATAATTAATACAAGCACACCAAACTACTATACATTGGGCACCATACATTTTTATTTGACCTTAGAAATTTGTGTAATTTTGAAATATGAATTTATTTATCAACAAAAATAATTTTCTTTCTATTTTCATTGATTAGTATTGCTTTTTTCTCATTGTGCATCCTGATTAATGTCTTTTTGCTCCAGTGTCCTAATCCATATCCTGAGCTGTTATTGAGGTGTATCATAAGAGCAGTGGTGCCTCCTGCAATTTTCTCTGTGCCTAATGTTAGTGAATTTATTTTCACTATACTAGTGACCATAGCTACGTCAATAATTTGGCCAATCTAGCATGTAATGAGTGATTACAGTTAAAAATAAATGTTCAGCTCTAACCAGTAGAAATATTTTCTGTAATTCAGAAAACTTATCCAAAGTATACCTTTTATTCTTAAAATGTCATTCTTATCCACAAATCTGGTCAGGTACAATTTTTTGTGGATTTCGGTGTATAGGTATAGATCAATACAGACTAATGGTTTAAAGTCTTCAGTTTGACCAAGGTAGAACCAAAGGATGACCAATCACCTTCTAAAAAACATCATGAATTAATGGAATATATAGGGCAGGGTCATATGGAGCACATCCGCAGTGTATTTCACAATGCGGATGTGCCAACAGCAGTCACCGAAGGCTGCCTGACCGCAGTCGGGAGCTCGCTCTGCAGTCCCTCTGTGACTGCCAGTGGCACATCAGCAGCTTGAAATACACTACGGATGAGCCCCGTGCAACCCTGCTCTCAAATATAACATTTTCTTAAGTACATATAACTAGCTGAGAATCTGGCATTGCACGGTCTTCCTACTTAAACCTTGTGGGAGAGGAAATAAATGATGATCTCCTGGTCACTTATAGTTGTCACTAAAGGGGACATGTTTACTGCATACTGTTTTTTTTTTTTTATTATTTTTTTTTTTTTAAAGGAGTTTAAAGGGGTATTCCAGGAAAAACTTTTTTTTATATCATCTGGCTCCAGAAAGTTAAACAGATTTGTAAATTACTTATATAAAAAAAATCTTAATCCTGTCAATAATTATCAGCTGCTGAAGTTGAGTTGTTCTTTTCTGTCTGGCAACAGTGCTCTCTGCTGACATCTCTGCTTGTCTTAGGAACTGCACAGAGTAGAAGAGGTTTGCTATGGGGATTTGCTTCTAAACTGGGCGGTTCCTGAGACAGGTGTCATCAGAATGCACTTAGACAGAAAAGAACAACTCAACTTCATAAGCTCATAAGTACTGAAAGGATTAAAAAATTTTTATAGAAGTAATTTACTAATCTGGTTAACTTTCTGGAGCCAGTTGATATATATAAAAAAGTTTTTTTTCCTGGATAACCCCTTTAATGTTGTTACGCCGAGCGCTCCGGGTCCCCGCTCCTCCCCGGAGCGCTCGCTACACTCTCGCTACTGCAGCGCTCCGGTCAGATCCACTGACCCGGTGCGCTGCGATACTGCCTCCAGTCGGGATGCGATTCGCGATGCGGGTGGCGCCCGCTCGCGATGCGCACCCCGGCTCCCGTACCTGACTCGCTCTCCGTCGGTCCTGTCCCGGCGCGCGCGGCCCCGCTCCCTAGGGCGCGCGCGCGCCGGGTCTCTGCGATTTAAAGGGCCACTGCGCCGCTGATTGGCGCAGTGGTTCTAATTAGTGTGTTCACCTGTGCACTCCCTATGTATACCTCACTTCCCCTGCACTCCCTCGCCGGATCTTGTTGCCATTGTGCCAGTGAAAGCGTTTCCTTGTGTGTTCCTAGCCTGTGTTCCAGACCTCCTGCCGTTGCCCCTGACTACGATCCTTGCTGCCTGCCCCGACCTTCTGCTACGTCCGACCTTGCTTCTGTCTACTCCCTTGTACCGCGCCTATCTTCAGCAGTCAGAGAGGTTGAGCCGTTGCTAGTGGATACGACCTGGTCACTACCGCCGCAGCAAGACCATCCCGCTTTGCGGCGGGCTCTGGTGAACACCAGTAGTGACTTAGAACCGGTCCACTAGCACGGTCCACGCCAATCCCTCTCTGGCACAGAGGATCCACCTCCTGCCAGCCGGCATCGTGACAGTAGATCCGGCCATGGATCCCGCTGAAGTTCCTCTGCCAGTTGTCGCCGACCTCACCACGGTGGTCGCCCAGCAGTCACAACAGATAGCGCAACAAGGCCACCAGCTGTCTCAACTGACCGTGATGCTACAGCAGCTACTACCTCAGCTTCAGCAATCATCTCCTCCGCCAGCTCCTGCACCTCCTCCGCAGCGAGTGGCCGCTTCAGGCCTACGACTATCCTTGCCGGATAAATTTGATGGGGACTCTAAATTTTGCCGTGGCTTTCTTTCTCAATGTTCCCTGCACTTGGAGATGATGTCGGACCAGTTTCCTACTGAAAGGTCTAAGGTGGCTTTTGTAGTCAGCCTTCTGTCTGGAAAAGCTCTGTCATGGGCCACACCGCTCTGGGACCGCAATGACCCCGTCACTGCCTCTGTACACTCCTTCTTCTCCGAAATTCGAAGTGTCTTTGAGGAACCTGCCCGAGCCTCTTCTGCTGAGACTGCCCTGTTGAACCTGGTCCAGGGTAATTCTTCCGTTGGCGAGTACGCCGTACAATTCCGTACTCTTGCTTCAGAACTATCCTGGAATAATGAGGCCCTCTGCGCGACCTTTAAAAAAGGCCTATCCAGCAACATTAAAGATGTTCTGGCCGCACGAGAAATCCCTGCTAACCTACATGAACTCATTCATCTAGCCACTCGCATTGACATGCGTTTTTCCGAAAGGCGTCAGGAGCTCCGCCAGGATATGGACTTTGTTCGCACGAGGCGTTTTTTCTCCCCGGCTCCTCTCTCCTCTGGTCCCCTGTAATCCGTTCCTGTGCCTCCCGCCGTGGAGGCTATGCAAGTTGACCGGTCTCGCCTGACACCTCAAGAGAGGACACGACGCCGCATGGAGAATCTCTGCCTGTACTGTGCCGGTACCGAACACTTCCTGAAGGATTGTCCTATCCATCCTCCCCACCTGGAAAGACGTACGCTGACTCCGCACAAAGGTGAGACAGTCCTTGATGTCAACTCTGCTTCTCCACGTCTTACTGTGCCTGTGCGGATATCTGCCTCTACCTTCTCCTTCTCTACTATGGCCTTCCTGGATTCCGGATCTGCAGGAAATTTTATCTTGGCCTCTCTCATCAACAGGTTCAACATCCCGGTGACCAGTCTCGCCAGACCCCTCTACATCAATTGTGTTAACAATGAAAGATTGGACTGTACCATACGTTTCCGCACGGAGCCCCTCCTAATGTGCATCGGACCTCATCACGAAAAAATTGAGTTTTTGGTCCTCCCCAATTGCACTTCTGAAATTCTCCTTGGACTACCCTGGCTTCAACACCATTCCCCAACCCTGGATTGGTCCACAGGGGAGATCAAGAGTTGGGGTACCTCTTGTTTCAAGGACTGCCTTAAACCGGTTCCCAGTACTCCCTGCCGTGACCCTGTGGTTCCTCCTGTAACCGGTCTCCCTAAGGCCTATATGGACTTTGCTGATGTATTTTGCAAAAAACAAGCTGAGACTCTACCTCCTCACAGGCCTTATGACTGTCCTATTGACCTCCTCCCGGGCACTACTCCACCCCGGGGCAGAATTTATCCTCTGTCCGCCCCAGAGACTCTTGCTATGTCTGAGTACATCCAGGAAAATTTAAAAAAGGGCTTTATCCGCAAATCCTCCTCTCCTGCCGGAGCTGGATTTTTCTTTGTGTCCAAAAAAGATGGCTCCCTACGTCCTTGCATTGACTACCGCGGTCTTAATAAAATCACGGTAAAGAACCGCTACCCTCTACCTCTTATCTCTGAACTCTTTGATCGCCTCCAAGGTGCCCACATCTTTACCAAACTGGACTTAAGAGGTGCTTATAATCTCATCCGCATCAGGGAGGGGGATGAATGGAAAACGGCATTTAACACTAGAGATGGACACTTTGAGTATCTGGTCATGCCCTTTGGCCTATGCAACGCCCCTGCCGTCTTCCAAGACTTTGTTAATGAAATTTTTCGTGATCTCTTATATTCCTGTGTTGTTGTGTATCTGGACGATATTCTGATTTTTTCTGCCAACCTAGAAGAACACCGCCAGCATGTCCGCATGGTTCTTCAGAGACTTCGTGACAATCAACTTTATGCCAAAATGGAGAAATGTCTGTTTGAATGTCAATCTCTTCCTTTCCTAGGATACTTTGTCTCTGGCTGGGGACTACAAATGGATCCAGACAAACTCTCTGCCGTCTTAGATTGGCCACGCCCCTCCGGACTCCGTGCTATCCAACGTTTTTTGGGGTTCGCCAATTATTACAGACAATTTATTCCACATTTTTCCACCATTGTGGCTCCTATCGTGGCTTTAACCAAAAAGAATGCCAATCCTAAGTCATGGCCTCCTCAAGCGGAAGACGCCTTTAAACGGCTCAAGTCTGCCTTTTCTTCTGCTCCCGTGCTCTCCAGACCTGACCCATCTAAACCCTTCCTATTGGAGGTTGATGCCTCCTCAGTAGGAGCTGGAGCGGTTCTTCTACAAAAAAATTCTTCCGGGCATGCTGTTACTTGTGGTTTTTTTTCTAGGACCTTTTCTCCGGCGGAGAGGAACTACTCCATCGGGGATCGAGAGCTACTGGCCATTAAATTAGCACTTGAGGAATGGAGGCATCTGCTGGAGGGATCAAAATTTCCAGTTATTATTTACACCGACCACAAGAATCTCTCCTATCTCCAGTCTGCCCAACGGCTGAATCCTCGCCAGGCCAGGTGGTCTCTGTTCTTTGCCCGGTTTAATTTTGAAATTCACTTTCGCCCTGCCGATAAGAACATTAGGGCCGATGCTCTCTCTCGTTCCTCGGATGCCTCGGAAGTAGAGCTTTCTCCGCAACACATCATTCCTCCTGACTGCCTGATCTCCACTTCTCCAGCCTCCATCAGGCAAACTCCTCCAGGGAAGACCTTCGTCTCTCCACGCCAACGCCTCGGAATCCTCAAATGGGGTCACTCCTCCCATCTCGCAGGCCATGCGGGCATCAAGAAATCCGTGCAACTCATCTCTCGTTTCTATTGGTGGCCGACTCTGGAGACGGATGTTGTTGATTTTGTGCGGGCCTGCACTGTCTGTGCCCGGGATAAGACTCCTCGCCAGAAGCCCGCTGGTCTTCTTCATCCTCTGCCTGTCCCCGAACAGCCTTGGTCTCTGATTGGTATGGACTTTATTACAGACTTACCCCCATCCCGTGGCAACACTGTTGTTTGGGTGGTCGTTGATCGATTTTCCAAGATGGCACATTTTATTCCTCTTCCTGGTCTTCCTTCAGCGCCTCAGTTGGCAAAACAATTTTTTGTACACATTTTTCGTCTTCACGGGTTGCCCACGCAGATCGTCTCGGATAGAGGCGTCCAATTCGTGTCAAAATTCTGGAGGGCTCTCTGTAAACAACTCAAGATTAAATTAAACTTTTCTTCTGCTTATCATCCTCAGTCCAATGGGCAAGTAGAAAGAGTTAACCAGGTCCTGGGTGATTATTTACGGCATTTTGTTTCCTCCCGCCAGGATGACTGGGCAGATCTTCTACCATGGGCCGAATTCTCGTATAACTTCAGAGTCTCTGAGTCTTCTTCCAAATCCCCATTTTTCGTGGTGTACGGCCGTCACCCTCTTCCCCCCCTCCCTACTCCCTTGCCCTCTGGTTTGCCCGCTGTGGATGAAATAACTCGTGATCTTTCCACCATATGGAAAGAGACCCAAAATTCTCTCTTACAGGCTTCATCACGCATGAAGAAGTTTGCTGATAAGAAAAGAAGAGCTCCCCCCATTTTTTCTCCCGGAGACAAGGTATGGCTCTCCGCTAAATATGTCCGCTTCCGTGTTCCCAGCTACAAATTGAGACCACGCTATCTTGGTCCTTTCAAAATTTTGTGCCAGATTAATCCTGTCTCTTACAAACTTCTTCTTCCTCCTTCTCTTCGTATTCCTAATGCCTTTCACGTTTCTCTTCTTAAACCACTCATCATCAACCGTTTCTCTCCCAAACTTGTTTCTCCCACTCCTGTTTCCGGCTCCTCGGACATCTTCTCCGTAAAGGAGATACTGGCCTCCAAGAAGGTCAGAGGGAAAACCTTTTTTTTGGTCGATTGGGAGGGCTGTGGTCCTGAAGAGAGATCCTGGGAACCTGAGGACAATATCCTAGACAAAAGTCTGGTCCTCAGGTTCTCAGGCTCCAAGAAGAGGGGGAGACCCAAGGGGGGGGGTACTGTTACGCCGAGCGCTCCGGGTCCCCGCTCCTCCCCGGAGCGCTCGCTACACTCTCGCTACTGCAGCGCTCCGGTCAGATCCACTGACCCGGTGCGCTGCGATACTGCCTCCAGCCGGGATGCGATTCGCGATGCGGGTGGCGCCCGCTCGCGATGCGCACCCCGGCTCCCGTACCTGACTCGCTCTCCGTCGGTCCTGTCCCGGCGCGCGCGGCCCCGCTCCCTAGGGCGCGTGCGCGCCGGGTCTCTGCGATTTAAAGGGCCACTGCGCCGCTGATTGGCGCAGTGGTTCTAATTAGTGTGTTCACCTGTGCACTCCCTATGTATACCTCACTTCCCCTGCACTCCCTCGCCGGATCTTGTTGCCATTGTGCCAGTGAAAGCGTTTCCTTGTGTGTTCCTAGCCTGTGTTCCAGACCTCCTGCCGTTGCCCCTGACTACGATCCTTGCT
Source organism: Hyla sarda (assembly GCF_029499605.1). Lineage (NCBI taxonomy): Eukaryota > Metazoa > Chordata > Amphibia > Anura > Hylidae > Hyla > Hyla sarda. The sequence continues at coordinate 99,519,917 of NC_079196.1, forward strand.
GCCTGCCCCGACCTTCTGCTACGTCCGACCTTGCTTCTGTCTACTCCCTTGTACCGCGCCTATCTTCAGCAGTCAGAGAGGTTGAGCCGTTGCTAGTGGATACGACCTGGTCACTACCGCCGCAGCAAGACCATCCCGCTTTGCGGCGGGCTCTGGTGAACACCAGTAGTGACTTAGAACCGGTCCACTAGCACGGTCCACGCCAATCCCTCTCTGGCACAGAGGATCCACCTCCTGCCAGCCGGCATCGTGACAAATGTATGAACCGAATACAACAAGCTCCTATGCTTTAATTTATTCATGTATCTCTTTTATTATACAGCAAACCAATCATTATTGGGTCTGTATGATGTAACAATTTTTGGTGTCCTACATAAAAAGGGGAAGAGAACAATGAGCTTGTTGGATAATGTTGACAGATACTAAGAAATAAATTGATGTGATAAAACGTCTTCTGAGCTCTATGTAACATGGTTCTGTATGAAACAGATAATATGAAAAACAATAAAAAATTGCATAGCATTATATTTATTTTATTATTCCATCTATTCTTATTAATAGGTTTTAACACTGACTCTTTTCAAAGTAAATACTTAGTACTACAGGTGTATCTGTTATGCAAATATATAAAGTATATGTATATATCTCACACTTTCACATACCTAGGAGACTCACCTCTCTAATGGCTACCATGGCCTATGATGTGTGGCTGGCTGAGAAACTTTCCGATTCGGGATGAACAGATCTCGGATTTCGGGTTTAAGGCTCAGCCCAGGTACAGTGAAGATGGACCGCACTGAAAGTAAACACATGCATTGTTAGCCTGTACCAAACGTTTCTATCATTTAATATTTTGATGACTGATACCTATAAGCAGGCTGTATATGTTAATCTAAACAGCCACCACAATGTTTTGCATAGAATAATCTATTGAAGAATAAACTGTTGACTCATCGGTACAGGTGACTCTCTGTGGGGGCAAATACACTTTGCTTTTTAGCTTTACCCCACATATTCAGTTCCTATGATAAAAAGTCACATGTTATCATATGACATATCAACAGACATGCTTACTAATTAGCCAATATCTGTGAGTGGCAAAAGTATGTGAAACTTCCGGCTGTGTTCACACATTGTGGTATAAACAATGACTATTTAATGGGATTTGCATAATTGTGTCAGTCATTTCTAAACAATTGCAGCTAAAACCGTTGTAAAAATGCAACATAGCCTTAAAGGGGTTATCCAGGAAAAAAACTTTTTTTCTTATATCAACTGGCTCCAGAAAGTTAAACAGATTTGGAAATTACTTCTATTAAAAAATCTTTATCCTTTCAATAAATATCAGCTGCTGAAGTTGAGTTGCTGTTTTCTGTCTGGAAACAGTGCTCTCTGCTGACATCTCTGCTTGTTTCGGGAAGTGCACAGAGTAGAATAGGTTTGCTATGGGGATTTGCTTCTAAACTGGGTGGTTCCCGAGACACATGTCATCAGAGAGCACTTAGATAGAAAAGAACCACTCAACTTGAGCAGCTCAAAAGTACTTAAAGGATTAATATTTTTTAATAGAAGTAATTTACAAATCTGTTTAACTTTCTGGAGCCAGTTGATATATAAAAAAAAGTTTTTTCCTGGATAACCCCTTTAAGGTTAGCGGATAATTTGAAGGTGAAATTAGGTTTAGGTGTATGTAATCAAAGGAATGACAATCAGGAGTGAGTGGAAATCCTGTTTTATTTAATGAACAGGGATCTATCAAAGTCTGTTCTTCATAACACATTTGATGACATGTATCATGGCATGAACAAAGGAGATTCTATGGTCCTTATCTACTTTTAGGGCAGGTTACACTGGGCACATCCACAGTGTATTTCACACTGCGGATGCGCCAACAGCAGTCACAGAGGGACTGTAGAGTGAGCTCTCGACTGTGGCCGGGTAGCTCTGTGTGTTCACTTGTAGTGGCGGATTTCTACAGTGAGAAATCCGCCAGTACAAGTAGACATACAGCGCTACCCGGCCACAGTCGAGAGCTCACTCTGCAGTTCCTCTGTGACTGCCAACCGCACATCTGCAGTGTGAAATAACCTGCGGCTGCACCAAGTGTGACCGTGCCCTTAGGACTACTATGTGAACTTGCCTCATGAAGACAAAACTTTTTGGGAAAAACAGCAACCAGCAGATGCAACAAGGGAAATGTAGTAGTGACACTTGTTTGAGAAGTCCAACCAAAATTTTACTGAAAGGTGGTCTTCTGTAGGGATGGTCTTCTGAAACAAAATGGCCACTATGCATAATGCACATAAAATCTGGTCTGGATAAGGGATTGGTCCTCTTAAAGCAGTGGTCTTCTGGAGAGGTTTTGTTGTATCTGCATTGACCAACAGTGAGAGACATTTGCACCAATAAGGAATATGCAAATGAGCTGTCTTGTGAGAGAACCCTTATTAGGACAAAGTAAGCCCTTTTTCAGAGATTACTCTATCTTTAATCACTTCTTAATTTACACAGATATTTACATCTTATTGGAAAGTCTTAGTGTGATGGCACAACATGTTTAGTTTAATATATTCTACACAGCACCTTCTAACAGGCATTGCCAACAAGCCCTACGATGGCAGATACCTCACCAGCCAGCAAGTGCACATATCTGATGCTGTGTATTTGGCTATTAGCAACATGCAGTAAACTGAAAAGGGAGTTTTTTTTTTCTTTATTTATCTTTTCTTTGATATCAATTTAAAAAAAAATGGTTTATCAAAAAATATGTAGTAATCTGATGTAGGATATATTAAACAAATGTTTCCATCACACATAGACTTTCCAACAAGTTGTAAATGTCTGTGTACATTAAGAATTGGTAAACACCATAGTAATCCATAAAACAGGACTTACCGTACTTTGTTTTAAAAGGGTTTTCTCACAAGACAAACCCTTTGCATTTTCCTTATTGGGGCAAAATATATATTTTTTGCAAATTCTGTGACTTTTTGATATACAAGTCATTAACACAGCTTTTTGCCCCATTGTAAATAACTCCCAAAGTATTTAAAATTTTTACTTGTCAATTTTTCTACAGATCCACAAAGTGTGTCAAAATCTGGGACACCTACAAATTTATTTCTGACTATTTCCAGTAGCAGCCGTCAGAAATGAATTGTATCAATCTATACACTGTAAAATGTAATACAGATGAACATCCTATACGAAGTGGCCTCTGTGTGGTGGATGGGGGACACGTTCTGATCAAAAAGTGCGCTAAGAAACTCCATTTTGTGACCAAGAGTGCTGCTGCAACCTTCTTTTTGTATAATTTGCATCTGCCAAAGCAGTGTGCACCCGTGTATTAGGTAGTTATGCTGGCTATTTATTTTTTTGTTTGCAATGCAAGTGAGGGGGGTGGCACCCTCTCTAGCCGTGCACCGCTCCCTGTTTACAGGAAGTTTTACAAATTGATAGTGGATCCAGCATGTCACCCAGTCAGAGGCTATATGCGCAGCAGAGGAGTGGAATGAGTGTGTTAGGGTCCCATCTGAAGTGAGGTCAGCACTGCGTGGTGGATGGGGAACACATTTGGATCAAAATGTGAGCTAAGAGCCTCCATTTTTCGACCAGTAGTGCTGCTGCAACATTTTAGATGAATGTCTGTGTCAGGATCCGGACTGGTATGTGGAGAGGACACGGGTGGTGGATCCTCTGTGTCAGTGAGGAGATGGCGTGGGCCGTACCAGGGGAACGGAATCTAAGGGGTTACTTTGCACCAGAGCCCGCCGCAAAGCGGGATGGACTTGCAGCGGCAGGTAACCCACAGGTCGTTCCACCCGATAGCAAGTCAACCTCACTGACAGCTGAGACAGGCGTGGTACACAAGGGCAAGGCAAGAGCAAGGTTGGACGTAGCAGAAGGTCTGGGCAGGCAGCAATGGTTCGTAGTCAGGGGCAACGGCAAAGGTCTGGATACACAGGCAATGGAACACACAGAACGCTTTCTCAGGGCACAAGGCAACAAGATCCGGCAAGGACAGGAAGGGGAAGTGGGTTTTTATGGAGTGGAAGTGCTTAGGAACTAATTGGGCCAGGCACCAATTAATGGTGCACTGGCCCTTTAAATCTGAGAGACCCGGCATGCGCGCACCCTAGAGAGCGGGGCCGCGCGCGCTTGGACTGAGCAGAAGGACGGGGCCGGTAAGAGACACGGGATGCGACCCGCGGGCAGGCACGTCCTGCCGCGGGGGTCGCATCCCCGCCGAGGGACACAGAGCAGCGCTCCCGGTCAGACTCGCAGAGCGCTGCAAGCAGAGGAGTAATGCCGCGAGCGCTCCAGAGGGGAAGCGGGGCCCGGAGTGCTCGGCGTTACAGTCTGTATCCCTGTTTTACACACACAGTAGCTTGGTTGAAAGGGTTAATACTTGTTGGCGGGGCGACATCTACTTGGCAGCTAAGTTTCAATGAATGAAGTGTTTTGATGAGCTCTAAACTTTTTACAGTGAAAATCAGTTCAACCCAGAAAGTTGTGTACATAGAAGGCAGCTCATTAGGCTGAAGAAGATATTCTATCAGTGTGCGGGTGCAATGTGAGAATAAACTGTTCTCCCTGTCTGCCTGTCGAGGCGGTTAATCTCCCATCTCCCCATTCCAAGCAGTCACTTGCATATTTATTTATTCAGAGCACGAGGCTCCTGAGGTAATTAGACTGTCAGATTCTGAGTTAATAAGAAATTGCCGGAGAGCGAAGGCATCTTCTGTGTCTTTCACACTCTCTTCATCTTCTATTTTTTATCTTATGTGCTTAGTGGCTTTATTTCACTTGCTATTTCCTATACGGTATATTTTCTTCTCTAGAAGCTCAGGTCTTAATTAAGAGATCACTTATCTCCAAATAGTGCTCTGCCTTGCTGTGGCTGTTTCCATTCCCAGCCTTTACACCACTGATATCTCATCAGCACAATCCTTCTTTGCTAACATATGCCTTACAAGAGGCTCTTGGTCCGACTAAAACCAACCTGGGTAACAAAATAGGAGCATCAGGATTAAATGTTCACAGTTGATCATTAAAATTAATAATGGCTATGGGAATACATCATTACGATCATAACCATATGTGACTCCAGGGATCCTGCTGCTTCTTTGCATATTGGGGCTATACAGATTCGTGTAAGAATTATTAATGTCATCCATTGCAATACACTACAACAGTCTCAGGAACATGCAACTATCATTTGTGTATTGTTCAACAAAGTATCAAAAGAATGGGAACGAGGTGAAAAAGTTACATGCAAACTGCATTCAAGTTGTATAAGGCTGGAACAATAGTTAAAGGGGTTATCCAGGAAAAAAAAACTTTTTTATATATATATCAACTGGCTCCAGAAAGTTAAACAGATTTGTAAATTACTTCTATTAAAAAATCTTAATCCTTTCAGTACTTATGAGCTGCTGAATTTGAGTTGTTCTTTTCGGTCTAAGTGCTCTCTGATGACACTTGTCTCGGGAACTGCCCAGTTTAGAAGCAAATCCCCATGGCAAACCTCTTCTACTCTGTGCAGTTCCCAAGACAAGCAGAGATGTCAGCAGAGAGCACTGTTGCCAGACAGAAAACAACAACTCAACTTCAGCAGCTGATAATTATTGAAAGGATTAAGATTTTTTAATAGAAGTAATTTACAAATCTGTAAATTCTGGAGATAGTTGATATAAAAAAAAAAAGTTTTTTCCTGGAATACCACTTTAACTTTTATTAGTGTCTATTAAAAGGATGATAGAACATTTAAAAAGGACTAATATTGGTGTTTTTATCATGTACAACAGTCAGGTGTTAGGAATCACGGCAGGAGGACAGCAGGATTCTCTGGGCCTGTGTGGATAGAGACTTGAGCTGTGCCAGGGAGTGGGGTCTAAGGTGCCACTGGTTTTTGCCAGAGCCCGCCGCAAAGCGGGATGGTCTTGCTGCAGAAGGTGGCACCCAGGTCGCTACCCCTGGCATGACTCGTCCACACAAGTAGCTGGAGGGTGACGTGGCACAAAGAGACTGGCAGGACGTAGCAGACAAGACGTGACGGGCAGGACTTAGCGGCCAGGGCAGAAGGACAAGGCAGGAACATAGGTACAGGACAGGCCGGAACTAGGAACAGATACACAGACTCGGGAACATGACTTGACTCGGGCATAGGAATCACAGACAAAGACAGACAACCAAGAACCGGCCCAGAGAGCAGGAAGGAGCAGATACTTATGGAACAGGGACAGGTGCAAGCACTTTAACTAATTTGGTACTGGCCCTTTAAGAAAGTGTGCTCCGGCACACCCACGCCCTAAGGGCCAGAGGCACATACACTGGAGCTGCGGGAACACATGGAACAGAGATACAGGACCGTAAATGACAGCGGGCTGAGATTCGCATGCAGGCGCGTCTTGCGATGCGAATCTCAGCCCCATCGGCAGTGGGAAAAGAAAGCACTCATGGCCGGCGAGTCCGGCCGGAGCACAACTGTAACAATTGGGTTATTTTTGTTATTACTGTTTATTATGTTATACCCATCACCTTGATTGGGGTATTTTTTGTTCTGTTTTTTTTTGTTTGTTTGTTTGTTTGTTTAGTTTTGTGGAAAGAACATTTGTCAATTCCTTAATATGGACTGTCTTGGTATTAAAAAATAAATGATTAATTATTATTATTTTGAATAATAATAATAATCTGCAAATAAAAAACAGTTGCTACTAAAGCTACAAGACTTTTAGAAATATATCCCAGAATTAGTATATCTATACTCTTTACAATCTTCATGTATAATATTTATAAAATGTACAGTCATGAAGATAAAATAACATCATCTCAAATAATAAAATAAAAAAGATGCAGCAGCCTTCTAGCCTTTATTGTGCAATATATTTTTTAAATTTTTTAGCCCCACTTGCTATAGCAAATTTTATTTATCTATTAATTTTTATTTATGTTTTTTTTTTACTTTTGCAGAATGAAAACATTTAAAAATTAAAATCCTAATATTCTGACAGTCATAACCTGTTGTTTTTTTTTCCGTTTACTTTATTTTAGTGTCAGCTGTAAGCTGTGTGAGGGTTTCTTTTGTGAAGCAATGAGCTGTAGTTACCATTCTGAGGTTCATACGACAATTTGACCACTTTTTATCCCATGATTTAGGAGACGAGATGAATACCATGGGACATATTTACAACTGCAAATAAGCAATAATTATAGTGCAATTTGTACCAATAAAAATGCCTTACATGACTTGTACCACATTTATTCTGGCTTTCCACTTAGTTTCCACTGCAGTTTTTGAGCCAAAACACCAAGAGTGGAGTCAAAAATAATACGGAAATATAAAAGAAGGTTTTCTAAAAAATAAAAATAAACTGCCAAATGGAAACCCAGCCTTAGTATGTCTTTTAGGCACTGTTGCACCTTGCCTGGCAAGCCTTTTGGAAAGTGGGCCCAAATGCGCCATGATGCACTAACATTTTAGTGCATGATTCTGGGATAAAGAAAGAGACTTAATAATAACTCTAAACATAGACTAGACCGTGCTACCTTAGACAAATAGATAATAAATTAATTAAATTAATAAATTACTGTAATGGTCTGCTGACCTGGCCTTGCTGCATGGCACAAATTAATTGGAGGAATGAACAGGTAGCCAGCAGTCAAATGCCTTTTAAGATTTATTGGTAAATCATTCCAAATGAATATAGAACACCAAGTTAACACGTTTCGAGTCACACAACTTTTCATCGAAATCCATTTCACAAAGGATATATTCACTAAAAGCATTAATAGGGTTTTGAAAAAACAGATTTAGAAACATCTAAGTGGGGTCCATAATACTCAGAACACGAACATCACAAGTATGACAAAACATTTTTATCAATGTCCACTCTCGAGATGTTTCTTCTTTTTGTTTTCATGGAGTTGAACTGGTTTAGGAACCTAGTTGAGAGGGCGATTGGCTAAGAACACTACAGAACAGAGAAGTATATTGGATATACTTGTTGCAGTGCTCCCGGCCAAAAGGATTAAATTATAAATCTGACCTTATCCTCCACTATAAGTTTTAAACAAGTAAAACCACCACTATTGGGTTCTCTGTTTCTTTTGATATTTACTGCACATTGGATATCTTTATGCATTTGTAATACCTGGTATCTCTTTAACCCCTTCAGGACGGAGCCCATTTTGGCCTTAAGGACCGGAGCGTTTTTTGCACATCTGACCACTGTCACTTTAAACATTAATAACTCTGGAATGCTTTTAGTTATCATTCTGATTCCGAGATTGTTTTTTCGTGACATATTCTACTTTAACATAGTGGTAAATTTTTGTCGATACTTGCATCCTTTCTTGGTGAAAAATCCGTAAATTTGATGAAAAATTTGAAAATTTAGCATTTTTCTAACTTTGAAGCTCTCTGCTTGTAAGGAAAATGGATATTACGAATAAATTTTTTTTTGGTTCACATATACAATATGTCTACTTTATGTTGGCATCATAAAATTGACGTGTTTTTACTTTTGGAAGACACCAGAGAGCTTCAAAGTTCAGCAGCAATTTTCCGATTTTTCACAAAATTTTCAAACTCAGTATTTTTCATGGACCAGTTCAGGTTTGAAGTGGATTTGAAGGGTCTTCATATTAGAAATACCCCATAAATGACCCCATTATAAAAACTACACCCCCCAAAGTATTCAAAATGACATTCAGTCAGCCTTTTAACCCTTTAGGTGTTTCACACGAATAGCAGCAAAGTGAAGGAGAAAATTCACAATCTTCATTTTTTATACTCACATGTTCTTGTAGACCCAATTTTTGAATTTTTACAAGGGGTAAAAGGACAAAATTTTTACTTGTATTTGTAGCCCAATTTCTCTCGAGTAAGCACATACCTCATATGTCTATGTAAAGTGTTCGGCGGGCGCAGTAGAGGGCTCAGAAGGGAAGGAGCGACAAGGGGATTTTGGAGAGTACGTTTTTCTGAAATGGTTTTTGGGGGGCATGTTACCTTTAGGAAGCCCTTATGGTGCCAGAACCGCAAAAAAAAACACATGGCATACCATTTTGGAAACTAGACCCCTCGGGGAATGTAACATGGGATAAAGTGAACCTTAATACCCCACAGGTGTTTCACGACTTTTGCAAATGTAAAAAAAAAAAAAAAAAATTTTACCTAAAATGCTTGTTTTCCCCAAAAATTTTTATTTTTAAAAATGGTAATAGCAGAAAATACCCCTAAAAATTTGAAGCCCAATTTCTCCCGATTCAGAAAACACCCCATATGGGGGTGAAAAGTGCTCTGCTGGCGCACTACAGGTCTCAGAAGAGAAGGAGTCACATTTGGCTTTTTGAACGCAAATATTTCTCTGGGGGCATGCCGCATTTAGGAAGCCCCTATGGTGCCAGAACAGCAAAAAAAAAACACATGGCATACCATTTTGGAAACTAGACCCCTCGGGGAACGTAACAAGGGGTTAAGTGAACCTTTATACCCCACAGGTGTTTCACGACTTTTGCATATGTAAAAAAAAAAAATTTTTTTTACCTAAAATGCTTGTTTTCCCAAAAATTTTACATTTTTAAAAAGGGTAAAAGCAGAAAATACCCCCCAGAATTTGTAACACAATTTCTCCCGAGTACGGCGATACCCCATATGTGACCCTAAACCGTTGCCTTGAAATACGACAGGGCTCCAAAGTGAGAGCGCCATGCGCATTTGAGGCCTAAATTAGGGATTGCATAGGGGTGGACATAGGGGTATTCTACGCCAGTGATTCCCAAACAGGGTGCCTCCAGCTGTTGCAAAACTCCCAGCATGCCTGGACAGTCAACAGCTGTCCGACAATACTGGGAGTTGTTTTGCAACAGCTGGAGGCTCCGTTCTGGAAACAGTGGCGTACCAGACGTTTTTCATTTTTATTGGGGAGGGGAGGGGGGCTGTGTAGGGGTATGTGTATATGTAGTGTTTTTTACTTTTTATTTTATTTTTGTGTTAGTGTAGTGTAGTGTTTTTAGGGTACAGTCACACGGGCGGGGGTTCACAGTAGTTTCTCGCTGGCAATTTGAGCTGCAGCAGAAAGTTTGCGGCAGCTCAAATTTGCAGCCAGATACTTACTGTAATCCTCCGCCCATGTGAGTGTACCCTGTACGTTCACATTGGGGGGGACATCCAGCTGTTGCAAAACTACAACTCCCAGCATGCCCGTTGGCTGTCGGTGACTGCTGAGAGTTGCAGTTTTGCAACAACTGTAGGCACACTGGTTATGTATCACTGAGTTTGTGACCTAACTCAGTGTTTCACAACCAGTGTGCCTCCAGCTGTTGCAAAACTACAACTCCCAGCATGTACGGTGCATGGTGTACGGTGACTGCTGAGAGTTGTAGTTTGCAACAGCTGGAGGCACACCGGTCGTGAAACACTGAGTTAGGTAAAAAAAAAAAAACTCTGAGTTTCACAACCAGTGTGCCTTCAGCTGTTGCAAAACTACAACTCTCAGCAGTCATCGACAGCCAACGGGCATGCTGGGAGTTGTAGTTATGCAGCCAGCAGATGCACCACTACAACTCCCAGCATGCACTTTAGCTGTTTGTGCAAGCTGGGAGTTGTAGTTAGACAACAGCTGAAGGTACACTTTTCCATAGAAAGAATGTGCCTCCAGCTGTTGCAAAACCATAAGTCCCAGCATGCCCATAAGGCAATGCTGGGAGTTGTGGTGGTCTGCCTCCTGCTGTTGCATAACTACAGCTCCCAGCATGCCCTTTTTGCATGCTGGGAGCTGTTGCTAAGCAACAGCAGGAGGCTGTCACTCACCTCCTGCTGCTGCCGGCACACAGGTCAGTCCCGCCGCCGCAGCTGCTCCTGGGGCCCCGATCCCAACAGGGGCGCCGGGGATCGGGGTCCCCAGCACCCGGGGTCGTCTTCCCGCACCCGCTCACGTCCTCCGGAAGAGGGGCGGAGCGGGTGCGGGAGTGACACCCGCAGCAGGCGCCCTGATTGGTCGGCCGGTAATCCGGCCGACGAATCAGGGCGATCGTGAGGTGGCACCAGTGCCACCTCACCCCTGCAGGCTCTGGCTGTTCGGGGCTGTCAGAGACGGCCCCGAACAGCCAGTAAATCCGGGTCACCGGGTCACTGGAGACCCGATTGACCCGGAATCGCCGCAGATCGCTGGACTGAATTGTCCAGCGATCTGCGGCGATCGCCGACATGGGGGGGCATAATGACCCCCCTAGGCGATATGCCGGGATGCCTGCTGAACGATTTCAGCAGGCATCCGGCTCCGGTCCCCAACCGGCTAGCGGTGGGGGCCGGAATTCCCACGGGCGTATGGATACGCCCTCGGTCCTTAAGGACTCGGGATTCAGGGCGTATCCATACGCCCTATGTCCTGAAGAGGTTAATGGATTTTCTCTTGGAGAATGTGAAGAGCTGAGAAGGGTTCTCTTCGTCTCCACTCTGATCTCACCTGAGAAATATTATATATCCTTTGTGATGTATATTCTGATGAAGAGTCGTGTGACTCGAAGCACGTCATCTTGGTGTTTCTCTCATCACTTGCATGTGAACTTTTACCTAATTCACCGATAAATCTGAAGACACATATGACTGCTGGTTACCTGTTCCTTTCTTTTAGATAATACATTAGATATATCAGGCCCATTGAAAGACTGTACACTTACACTGTCTAAAAATAAGGCAGTTTTTTATATATTTCCTCCATACATTTATTAGTCAGTATTGCTGATCTTTATTCTGAGGGTTAGTAATACCAATTATGTATATTTATTTTTGGCATAATAAATCAGTAAAGGATATTTTTTGCAATACGTCTAACAGTTTAAGTTTAATAATTTTAAGTTCTATTTTTGCCTATTTACAATGGGATTGTAACATCCGATTGTAAGGTCAGGGCTCAATGGGTTACGGAAAGAGGCACCTAAGGATTAAACAGCCAAGATCGGAGTTATCTTTGATCTTAGTCATTGCAGTTGGACACCCACTGTCAGTCACTGCCAGGCTCCTGTGAGCTCCCATGATGTATGGTATGGCGCATTAACAGGCTGCCTCTCATGACATAATAATATGTAATGGAGATGAAAAGTGTTAACAGAGTTATCAAAAACTTACAATTGGGCATAAAAAACAATAAAATAATGAAGGAAAATATGAATCACTTTACAGATATGTAAAGCCATTTATAGTAAGGTTTATTTTTACATGGAATATCTTATGAATTTATTCATACATTATATAACTCAATTTAAATCTGTCGTAGAGAATTCTTTTTTGTATATTGTAGTTTATTTTTCCAAAACCTTTCCTGGGAGCTGCCATATTGGACATGCACACATCCTTTGAAATAGATGGGAGTCAGTTTACAGAAAATCGATTATTACAGTCACTAGAAAATGATAAAGTACAGCTCCCTCCTCAAAGAGTAAGAGGATATATTATTGCTATCTTGCATTATTTAGGCCTCCTGTGGTACAATAGTGTTGTTGTTATTAAAGGGGTTGTCTGGGCAGGGGGGCGTTTTTTAATAAGTTGCTGGGGCTGCAGGGATCGGTGCTGTGGTCCTTTTCCTTACAAGTTCCACTGACATTCCATCATAACGAGAAATGCCTTGCTCAGCATCTGATCAATTCTCGTCAGCCACTGAGCAGATATTTCGGGAGTGATTTATCATTTGCAGTGTTTTGTCTTTTTTTGCAGTTTTTAAGCATCATTAGGTTTAGTGCGTGTGTATTAACAGCGCCTAGTCAGAGGTGGAGGCCAGATGCACCTAAATTTGCTGTTTTTTAAAAAATTTGCAAAGGGTAAATCTCATTAAAGGACATCTGCAGCAAAAAAAAAAACTGTGGATAGGGAATAAGTGTTTGATAGCGGGGTCCGACTGCTGGGACCCCTCGCGATTTCCTGCATGGGGCCATGGCTCTGCCACGGCTCTCCCATGAAGGAGGCATGCCGGCAGCAGCATGACCCAGCAGCTGACACGCCTCCTTAATGTATCTCTATAGGAGAGACAGGGCAGCGTTCGTGCCTCCCCACGTCTCCGAAAGAACTGTATGGGGAGGGGGCATACCGTCGACCTCAGAGAGCGGCAATGCAGGGGCCCATGCAGGAGATCTCGGGGGTCCCAGTGGTTGGACCCCCCCACGATCAGACACTTATCCCTTATCCTGTGGATAGGAGATAAGTTGCCTTTTGCTGCAGATGTCCTTTAAACACAGAGAAATAAGAAACTTTACCTCCATGAGGTAAAATAAATAAATCTGCAGTATATTGAACTGGGGGGGGATCAGCTTCATGATAGGGGATAAGATTTATTTAGCTGGAGTACTCCTTTAATAATAATTAGATAACTCTACGTATCCTATTCCAATCTATACAACAAAGCTGACAAGCGAATTACAGGAAACAGAAAATGTCAGCTAGTTATGACTGCTCTAGTAGCCCAATGTGAAACTGGTATAGTTCATAGTTATGTTAATGTAACAATAAAATAAAAAAGAATGCCTACATCCCATGAATCCTAGATGGTTACTTTTAACAGAACTGTATGATGAATGTGGACTTTCAACCATGAATGTCTTCCTTTACCAATTGCACTTGCAGACACTAAACTTGCAGACATATCTAAGGCTGAGTTCACATATGTCCTTCAGACGGCATAGGTGAAATCCTCCTAAATCTCAACGCAACTGATGCCACAACTGATGACAACATGCATCACTTGTCATCAGTTGTGTAGCATCCAGCGTCCATTGTTCCTGGATGCCGGACAGAGGAATGCAGCAAGTTGTGCTCCCCTGTTCAGTGTCGTCCGGCACGTCCAATCATCCGGCGTTTCAATTTGATTGTGAACTGTCCCTTTTAAATGAATGGGATCGGTTCTAGCATAATTTTCCCTCTGGAGGGAAACCCTGCCAGACAACTGAAATATGTGAAGGGGGTCTAAGGAAGCCCTTCTTACCATCTTACCATTTTGATAGACTGCTGGTTAACTGCTGGTTATAAGAAAACATTTTATCCCATTATCAGGTTACCACTTAAACAAATCTTTGGCTGTGTTGCTTTGTGACCCTGATATCTCAAAACATATTCAAGTTGGACTCCTGGATTTCAGGAAACATGTTCTTAAAGGGGGTACTGCACTTTCCTTTCTGTCTGACCACAGTGCTCTCTGTCTCCATTTTAGGAACTGTCCAGAGTAGGAGCAAATCCCCATAGCAAACCTCTCCTGCTCCATGTCAGCAGAGAGCACTGTGGTCAGACAGAAGGGAAATTCAAATAGAAAAGCACTTCCTGTGTAGCACTTCCTGTTTAGCAGCTGATAAGTACTGGAAGGATTAAGATTTTTAATAGAAGTAATTTACAAATCTGTATAACTTTCTGCCACCAGTTAATTTAACCTCTTAAGGACTCATGGCGTACCTGTACGCCCTGCGCCCGGTATTTAAAACGGGGTCACGCCATGACCCCGCGTCATACCGGGTCTGCCCCACCGGCTTATGATAGCCAGGACCCTGGGCTAATAGCGTGCGGCACAGATCGTTGTGCCGCACGCTATTAACCCTTGCTTGGAGCAATCAAACGCCGATCGGACATGACGGAGACAGGTGAGGGGACCTCCGCTCATGTCCTATCTGATCGGGACATCGCGATTTTATCGCGATAGTCCCGATCAGCCTGACTGAGCTGCCGGGAAGCATTTACTTTCGCGCGGATGCGCCGTTCAACTTTGGCTAGGACACGAGCGGAGGTCCCCTCACCTGTCTCTGTCGTGTCTGATTGGCGTTTGCTCCAAGCCTGAGCTACAGGCTTGAGCAATCAACCCCCTATTACGCTGATCCATGCAAAGCTGTGGCTTTGCAGGGATCAGGGTAAAAGATCAGTGTGTGCAGTGTTATAGCCCCCTATGGGAGCTATAACACTGCAAAAAAGAAAGTGAAAAAAAAGTTAATAAAGGTCATTTAACCCTTCCCTAATAAAAGTTTGAATCACCCCCCCTTTTCCCATAAAAAAAAACTGTGTAAATAAAAATAAACATATGTGGTATCCCCGTGTGCGGAAATATCCGAACTATAAAAATATATAATTAACTAAACCGCACGGTCAATGGCGTACGCGCAAAAAAACTTCCAAAGTCCAAAATAGCGTATTTTTTGTCACTTTGTATATAATGAAAAAATGAATAAAAAGCGATCAAAAAGTAAGATCAATACAAAAATGGTACCGATAAAAACTTCAGAACATGGCGTAAAAAAAATGAGCCCTCATAGCAGCCCGTACGCGGAAAAATAAAAAAGTTATAGGCGTCAGAAGATGAGAATTTTTAACGTATACATTTTCCTGCATGTAGTTATGATTATTTTCAGAAGTACGACAAAATCAAACCTATATAAGTAGGGTATCATTTTAACTGTATGGACTTACAGAATAAAGATAAGGTGTCATGTTTACCAAAAAATGTACTGCGTAGAAACAGAAGCCCCCAAAATTTACAAAATTACATTTTTTCTTCAATTTTGTCAAACAATGAATTTTTTTCCGTTTCACCGTGGATTTTTTGGTTAAATGACTAATGTCACTGCAAAGTAGAATTGGTGGCGCAAAAAATAAGCCATAATATGGAATTTTATGTGCAAAATTTAAAGCGTTATGATTTTTAGAAGGTGATGAGGAAAAATTAAAATGCAAAAACGGAAAAACGCTGAGTCCTTAAGGGGTTAAAAAAATAATGTTTCCCAGTTGAGCACCCCTTTAATGAGAAGTGGAGAAAAAAACGAATAAAAAAATTATAATACATAATGTTGTATATGCATTTTTCTTCCCCCTCATGCCCTCCAATCCTGCTAGAAAAGCTGTCTGCCCCAAGTGTGCCACACTCAAAACACATCTGTATCAAGGCCTCTGGAACTTTCCACTTCTCAACCTTATATGTTGGAAGTCTCTGATACTCCTATGAGCCAAGCTAAAGCTCTGTGGCCTATAGGATTTGACACTAATGCCTCTCAGGAATCCTGCATCTCTTCCATGAAACACTCTGCAAAACCGGTGCAGAGGAAAAGTTGCCCATAGCAACCAATCAGATGGCTTCTTTCATTTTGCAGAGGCCTTGTTAATAATGAAAGAAGCAATCTGATTGGTTGCTATGGGCAACTGGGAACTTTCCCTCTGCACAGGTTTTGATAAACCTCCCCCTCTGTACTGACAACTTTAAGAGAATGGTTCTCCAACCCCACCCTCCATCCATGCAACACCATATCCAATGTATGAAAAACCTCTTCTTGCTGGTCAGACATGAGATCCTAAAAAACAAAGAACAGCTAAACACATGTGGAATCTATTCCTCACCAGGTACTTTAGCAATTCTGAGCTTACTGGGGGAGATTTATCAAAACCTGCGCAGAGGAAGAGTGGTGCAGTTGCCCATAGCAACCAATCAGATTGCTTCTTTCATTTTCCACAGGCCTCTAAAGAGGCCTGTGGAAAATGAAAGAAGCAATCTGATTGGTTGCTATGGGCAACTGCACCACTCTTCCTCTGCACAGGTTTTGATAGATCTCCCCCACTGAGATTATACAGTTGTTCACTCATTTGTAATCTAGACCTGAGAGATTTCAGGAGACTACTTTTGTATCAGTTGTTGCCATAAAGAACTCAATACTGGTTATATTGCATGGACATTTACAGCTGCGATTTGACACATGTGAAATAAAAAAAGACACAAGCAGCAATTTGCAGGGGAAGTAGAATTGTCTAGGTAACCCACCCTACTCACAGTGTTTTGCACTTTGGAAAGGAAAAATGAGCACAACTTTCTAATAAGTTGCATGGTTATAATAACAGCTTTGACAGTCTGAATGGGGTTTTCAGCCATTTTCTGATCACAAAGCTTAGAGAAACTGCCTTTTTGTATACCATATAAAAACTCTGTAGCAAAATACAAGGTGTGCTATACAGTTTCAATTAAGGTGAAAACCACCATAACATTAGAATATGATGGCAATGGTATACCAGGGTAACTCAGGCTTTAGCTCTGTGGACCTTTATGCTATTACAGTAAACAGTCCTTATATAACTCTTCTGAGTAGTGTGGGGTCATGTCTAAATTTGTAATAAAAGTGACTACACAGAACACTACATTAGAGCTCTAATAACTCTTTATTTATATAGCGCACACAGATTCTGCAGCGCTGTGCACTCAAATGGGTCCCTGTCCCCATAGGGGCTCACAATCCAAACCTATCTGTATGTTTTTGAAGTGTGGGAGAAAACCGGAGTACCTGTAGGAAACCCATGCAAACACAGAGAGAACATACAAACTCTTTGCAGATGTTGTCCTTATATCTAGTGTATGGTGTCACAAGTGGCCACTTTCAAAGTCATTTTATTAGTTATAATAGTAATAAGCTTTAACCCCTTAAGGACTGAGCCCTTTTTCACCTTAAGGACTCGGCCATTTTTGGCAAATCTGACCACTGTCACTTTAAACATTAATAACTCTGGAATGCTTTTAGTTATCATTCTGATTCCGAGATTGTTTTTTCGTGACATATTCTACTTTAACGTAGTGGTAAAAATTTTTGGTAACTTGCATCCTTTCTTGGTGAAAAATCCCAAAATTTGATGAAAAATTTGAAAATTTAGCATTTTTCTAACTTTGAAGCTCTCTGCTTGTAAGGAAAATGGATATTCCAAATAAAATTTTTTTTTATTCACATATACAATATGTCTACTTTATATTTGCATCATAAAATTGATGAGTTTTTACTTTTGGAAGACACCAGAGGGCTTCAAAGTTCCACAGCAATTTTCCAATTTTTCTCAAAATTTTGAAACTCGCTTTTTTTCAGGGACCAGTTCAGGTTTGAAGTGGATTTGAATGGTCTTCTTATTAGAAATACCCCATAATTGACCCCATTATAAAAACTGCACCCCCGAAAGTATTCAAAATGACATTCAGTAAGTGTTTTAACCCTTTACGGGTTTCACAGGAATAGCAGCAAAGTGAAGGAGAAAATTCACAATCTTCATTTTTTACACTCGCATGTTCTTGTAGACCGAATTTTTGAATTTTTGCAAGGGATAAAAAGGAGAAAATTTTTACTTGTATTTGAAACCCAATTTCTCTCGAGTAAGCACATACCTCATATGTCTATGTAAAGTGTTCGGCGGGCGCAGTAGAGGGCTCAGAAGGGAAGGAGCGTCAAATGGTTTTTGGGGGGCATGTCACCTTTAGGAAGCCCCTATGGTGCCAGAACAGCAAAAACCCCCACATGGCATACCATTTTGGAAACTAGACCCCTCGGGGAACGTAACAAGGTGTAATGTGAACCTTAATACCCCACAGGTGATTCACGACTTTTGCATATGTAAAAAAAAAAAAAAAATTTACATAAAATGCTTGGTTTCCCTAAAGTTTTACATTTTTAAAAAGGGTAATAGCAGAAAATACCCCCCAAAATTTGAAGCCCAATTTCTCCCGATTCAGAAAACACCCCATATGGGGGTGAAAAGTGCTCTGCTGGCGCACTACAGGTCTCAGAAGAGAAGGAGTCACATTTGGCTTTTTTGAAGGAAATTTTGCTCTGGGGGCATGCCGCATTTAGGAAGCCCCTATGGTGCCAGGACAGCAAAAAAAAAACACATGGCATACCATTTTGGAAACTAGACCCCTCGGGGAATGTAACAAGGGGTTAAGTGAACCTTAATACCCTACAGGTGTTTCACGACTTTTGCATATGTAAAAAAAAATAAAAAAAATGTACCTAAAATGCTTGGTTTCCCAAAAAAATTACATTTATACAAAGGGTTAAAGCAGAAAATACCCCCCAAAATTTGAAGCCCAATTTCTCCCGATTCAGAAAACACCCCATATGGGGGTGAAAAGTGCTCTGCTGGCGCACTACAGGTCTCAGAAGAGAAGGAGTCACATTTGGCTTTTTGAAAGCAAATTTTGCTCTGGGGGCATGCCGCATTTAGGAAGCCCCTATGGTGCCAGGACCCCAAAAAAAGCCCACATGGCATACCATTTTGGAAACTAGAGCCCTCGGGGAATGTAACAAGGGGTTAAGTGAACCTTTATACCCCACAGGCGTTTCACGACTATTGCATATGTAAAGAAAAATAAAAAATTTTTACCTAAAATGCTTCTTTTCCCAAAAACTTTACATTTTTAAAAAGGGTAAAAGCAGAAAATACCCCCCAAAATTTGAAGCCCAATTTCTCCCGAGTACGGCGATACCCCATATGTGACCCTTAACTGTTGCCTTGAAATACGACAGGGCTCCAAAGTGAGAGTGCCATGCGCATTTGAGGCCTAAATTAGGGATTGCATAGGGGTGGACATAGGGGTATTCTACGCCAGTGATTCCCAAACAGGGTGCCTCCAGCTGTTGCAAAACTCCCAGCATGCCTGGACAGTCAACGGCTGTCCGACAATACTGGGAGTTGTTGTTTTGCAACAGCTGGAGGCTCCGTTTTGGAAACCGTGGCGTACCAGACGTTTTTCATTTTTATTGGGGAGGGGAGGGGGGCTGTGTAGGGGTATGTGTATATGTAGTGTTTTTTTACTTTTTATTTTATTTTTTGTGGTAGTGTAGTGTAGTGTTTTTAGGGTACAGTCACACAGGCGGGGGTTCACAGTAGTTTCTCGCTGGCAGTTTGAGCTGTTGCAGAAAATTTGCTGCAGCTCAAACTTGCAGCCCGATACTTACTGTAAGCCTCCGCCCATGTGAGTGTACCCTGTACATTCACATTGGGGGGGACATCCAGCTTTTGCAAAACTACAACTCCCAGCATACGCTGACAGACTGCACATGCTGAGAGTTTTAGTTTTGCAACAGCTGTAGGCACACTGGTTATGTATCACGGAATCTGTGACCTTACTCAGTGTTTCAAAACCAGTGTGCCTCCAGCTGTTGCAAAACTACAACTCCCAGCATGTACGGTGCATGGTGTAAGGTGACTGCTGGGAGTTGTAGTTTGCAACAGCTGGAGGCACACCGGTCGTGAAACACTGAGTTAGGAAAAAAAAAAAACTCTGTTTCACAACCAGTGTGCCTTCAGCTGTTGCAAAACTACAACTCTCAGCAGTCACCGACAGCCAACGGGCATGCTGGGAGTTGTAGTTATGCAACCAGCAGATGCACCACTACAACTCCCAGCATGCACTTTAGCTGTTTGTGCAAGCTGGGAGTTGTAGTTATACAACAGCTGAAGGTACACTTTTCCATAGAAAAAATGTGCCTCCAGCTGTTGCAAAACCATAAGTCCCAGCATGCCCATAAGGGAATGCTGGGAGTTGTGGTGGTCTGCCTCCTGCTGTTGCATAACTACAGCTCCCAGCATGCCCTTTTTGCATGCTGGGAGCTGTTGCTAAGCAACAGCAGGAGGCTGTAACTCACCTCCTGCTGCTGCTCCATCACAGGTCAGTCCCTCGCCGCCGCCGTCGCTCCTGGGGCCCCGATCCCAACATTGACGCCGGGGATCGGGGTCCCCAGCACCCGGGGTCGTCTTCCCACACCCGCTCACGCCCTCCGTTAGAGGGGCGGAGCGGGTGCGGGAGTGACACCCGCAGCAGGCGCCCTGATTGGTCGGCCGGTAATCCGGCCGACGAATCAGGGCGATCGTGAGGTGGCACCAGTGCCACCTCACCCCTGCAGGCTCTGGCTGTTCGGGGCCGTCAGAGACGGCCCCGAACAGCCAGTAATTCCGGGTCACCGGGTCACTGGAGACCCGATTGACCCGGAATCGCCGCAGATCGCTGGACTGAATTGTCCAGCGATCTGCGGCGATCGCCGACATGGGGGGGCATAATGACCCCCCTGGGCGATATGCCGGGTTGCCTGCTGAACGATTTCAGCAGGCATCCGGCTCCGGTCCCCAACCGGCTAGCGGTGGGGACCGGAATTCCCACGGGCGTATGGATATGCCCTGTGTCCTTAAGGACTCGGGATGCAGGGCGTATCCATACGCCCTGCGTCCTTAAGAGGTTAAACGGGGCCAGGGCCGGTTTTAGGCTTAGCATGGCCCTGGGCAAAATTAAAAGTAGGGCCCCAAAAGTTGTAATAGTGCACTAACCAGATTTGCACATTTTTAGTCACTTCAAATACCATAAAAAAATATCTAAAAGCTATTGAAAAGTTCCATCAAAACAAAAATGGTATCAATAAAAACTACAAATCACAGCGCAAAAAATGACCCTCATACATCCCCATATACAGAAAAATAAAAGCGTTATAGGGAACAGAATAGTACAATTTTAAGCATATTCATTTTTGTACAAAAACTAAAGTAGTAAAAAAAAACTATATAAATTAAGTATTGTTGTAACTGTATGGACCTACAAAATAGAGAGTGTGTCGTTTTTACAGAAAAGTTCACTACGTAGAAACAGATGCCCCCAACTTACAAAATGGCATTGTAATATTGAGGTTCTGAACCAGTGCGTGGTATGACACGGCATGCCTGCTACCCATCACCACTACAAGCGGCCACTGCTCTTTGGGGCAGAGGGCACCACCACCTTCGCGTCTGATCCTAAGGTGGTGAGGGTGGTGTGATGGAGTTCCATGCGCCCCAGGCAAATTTGCATCCTCTCCTCTCCTCAGGTCTCCGGACATTTCCAAACCGCTCTTCAATATACATTTCTTACCTCCTCTCTCTGTATTACTGGCTACTGCATGTGTGCTGCTGCAGCCTCTGATCCTCCCACCTGCCTGACTTCCATCATCCAGCGAGTTTTCTCACTCCCACCATCCTCACACTAAGGCCTCTTACACACTGCCGTTGCTACCCATCGAGACAGCCGTTAAAGTCTCTCTTTGTTTTTCTGATGAATTTAACGGTCGTTCTTGTAATGGGGAGCAATAGGCAACAAAGGGTACTGGCAGCTCCCATTTACTATTATGGGGGTCACCGGGCGACGTTATTTTTGGATGGGATTAGCGGGAGAAAAAGACGTAACAAGCAGTAATTTTTCTCTTCTGCTATTTCCCCAGGCCCTCTCGGCGGCTGTCACACTGCCATGTGCCAACGGCAGTGTGAAGGAAACCTGACCACACTCCCATCATCCTCCCACTGTCCCCAAACACACAGAGACATATACGCCTTTATATTTAAGAGTATACCTTTATAGCAGTGCTTCTCAATTATTTTCTGTCATGCCCCACCTAGGAAGAAGAAAACATTTCGCGCCCCCCGCACGACTGTAAATAGTATCATTTTTCTATAAAATTGTTATAAGTACACCTCTGCATAACACTTATTAGCTTATACACTTATTAGCGTATATGAGGCTCTGTACACTGACAACAAGCAGGGCTCTGTACACTGACAACAAGCAGGGCTCTGTACATGGACAACAAGTGGGGCTCTGTACACTGACAACAAGCAGGGCTCTGTACACTGACAACAAGCGGGGCTCTGTACACTGACAACAAGCAGGGCTCTGTACACTGACAACAAGAAGGGCTCTGCATAACACTGTATCCTTATTAGGGTATATGAGGCTCTGTACACTGACAACAAGCAGGGCTCTGTACACTGACAACAATCAGGGCTCTGTACACTGAGGACAAGCAGGGCTCTGTACACTGACAACAAGCAGGGCTCTGTACATGGACAACAAGCGGGGCTCTGTACACTGGCAACAAGCAGGGCTCTGTACACTGACAACAAGTGGAGCTCTACACTGACAACAAGCGGGGCTTTGTACACTGACAACAAGCGGGGCTCTGTACACTGACAACAAGCAGGGCTCTGTACACTGACAACAAACAGGGCTCTGTACACTGACAACAAGCAGGGCTCTGTACACTGACAACAAGCAGGGCTCTGTACACTGACAACAAGCGGGGCTCTGTACACTGACAACAAGCATGGAGGACAAGCAGGGATCTGTACCTGAGGACAAGCAGGGCCTGTACGAGAGAGAGCAGGGCAGCGGGCGCACTGCTCGGTGGCACAGTGAACTCCGAAATGGTGGGCTAAAGCGCTTAGACGTGAGGTCACGTCACCCCGGTGACGTGACCTCACGTCTGAACGTAGCAGGGCGCCACGCCGGAGTTCAAAGCGCCTCTCCCAGGCAGCCACACTGACAACCCAGGGCCGTAAGTAAGATCCAGCCATAGAGTTGCTAGGGACGCCGCTTGCGAGTAAGTCGGGCCCCCCTTTACGGAGCCTCGCACCCCACTATTTGAGAAGCACTGCTTTATAGCAATTGCATACTTTACTTATACACACACACAGATCACACACAGATCTTTATTTATTTGGAGATATATTCATGTTGATGTAATAATAATTTAATAAATATTTATACATCGCTATATACATTTATATATATCAGTGTTTTCCAAACATTGTATTGAAAGCTTTTGAAAAACTACAACTCCCCACATGCCTAGATAGTTTTACAACAACTAGAGACACTCTCTAAAACACTTGTATGTAAACACTAATGTATCTCTCTCTCTCTCTTTCTCTCTCTCTCTCTCTCTCTCTCTCTCTCTCTCTATATATATATACACACACACAGGGTGGGCCATTTATATGGATACACCTTAATAAAATGGGAATGGTTGGTGATATTAACTTCCTGTTTGTGGCACATTAGTACATGTGAGGGGGGAAACTTTTCAAGATGGGTGGTGACCGTGCTGGCCATTTTGAAGTCAGCCATTGAATGAATCCAACTTTTGTTTTTTCAATAGGAAGAGGGTCATGTGGCACATCAAACTTATTGGGAATTTCACAAGAAAAACAATGATGTGCTTGGTTTTAACGTAACTTTATTCTTTCATGAGTTATTTACAAGTTTCTGACCACTTATAAAATGTGTTCAATGTGCTGCCCATTGTGTTGGATTGTCAATGCAACCCTCTTCTCCCACTCTTCACACACTGATGAGAAATGAGAAATGCTAGCACAGGCTTCCAGTATCCGTACTTTCAAGTGTTGCACATCTCGTATCTTCACAGCATAGACAATTGTCTTCAGATGACCCCAAAGATAAAAGTCTAAGGGGGTCAGATCGGGAGACCTTGGGGGCCATTCAACTGGCCTACGATGACCAATCCACTTTCCAGGAAACTGCTCATCTAGGAATGCTCGGACCTGACACCCATAATGTGGTGGTGCACCATCTTGCTGGAAAAAAACTCAGGGAACGTGCCAGTTTCAGTGCATAAAGAGGGAAACACATCATCATGTAGCAATTTCGCATATCCAATGGCCTTGAGGTTTCCATTGATGAAGAATGGCCCCACTATCTTTGTACCCCATATACCACACCATACCATCAATGTTTGTGTTCCAATTTTTGTTTTGCCCATTCTGCAGCACCTGAAACTATGGATACTGGAAGCCTGTGCTAGCATTTCTCCTGCGGTGTTGCTATCAGTGTGTGAAGAGTGGGAGAAGAGGGTTGCATTGACAATCCAACACAATGGGCAGCACATTGAACACATTTTATAAGTTGTCAGAAACTTGTAAATAACTCATGAAAGAATAAAGTTACGTTAAAACCAAGCACATCATTGTTTTTCCCAATAAGTTTGATGTGTCACATGACCCTCTTCCTATTGAAAAAACAAAAGTTGGATTCAAAATGGCCGACTTCAAAATGGCCGCCATGGTCACCACCCATCTTGAAAAGTTTCCCCCCACACATATACTAATGTGCCACAAACAGGAAGTTAATATGACCAACCATTCCCATTTTATTAAGGTGTATCCATATAAATGGCCCACCCTGTATATTTATATTTATATTTCCAAACTGTGTGACGCCAGCTGCTGCAAAACTGTCAGGGCATGCTGGGAGCTGTAGTTTTACAAAAAGCTTGCAACACCTTGTTTGATAAACACTAAGATATATATCAGTGCAAAATTACAATTCCCAGCATGCCTTGACAGGATATGGATGTCTGGGCATGCTGGGAGTTGTAGTTTTAAAACAGCAGGCAACACACTGTTTGGAAAACACATGAAGAAAAAATATATATAGATATATATTTTTCTGTGTTTTTTAAACAGTGTGTGCCAGCCGTTTCAAAACTACAACTCCCAGCATGCCCAGACATCCATATCCTGTTGTTACGTTATGCGCTCCGGACACACACGCTGGCCGTGAGCGCATGGTCCCCTTACCTTCTGCTGCTGATGAGGCTGGGACTCGCATCGTGGGACACGTCCGCATGCGAGCCCCAGTCCGTCACTCTTCAGCGCGCGTGTCTTCGTCCCCTAGGAGCTTTAAGATTTTAAGGGCCAGCACGCTCATTAGTGTAATCCACCTGTGGCTCATTTACAAATTCCTCCACCCTCCTCAGTTTCCTGCCGGATCTTTTGTGCCTTTGAGAAAGCGTTCCTCTGTACTGCCTTGCCGGGTATCAGATCTCTTGCTCTTGTGACTTGACCTTGCTCCTCTGCTGACTGCCTACTGAACTCCTGCTTCGCTTTGACTACGCTACTGTGACGCCTGCCCTGACCTTCTGCTATCCAGACTACAAGCGGCCTTATCCCTCCTGTGCCTCACATCTCCTCAGCTGCCTGTGTGGTCTAGCCGTGCCAGGGGTAGCGACCTGGGTGCCGCCTGCAGCAGCAAGTCCATCCCGCTTTGCGGGGGGCTTTGGTGAAAACCAGCGGCATCTTAGACTCCGCTCCCTGGTGTGGTCCGAGTCATCTACCACACAGGTCCAGCGGATCCACATCCACCCGGGTTCCTGTCTTCAGAAACGTGAGTGTTTCAGTAAGATCCGGCCATGGATCCCGCTGAGGTACCCCTGCCTGAAGTCGCGGATCTTCCCTCTGTTGTGGTACTTCAGTCGCAGCAGTTGGCCCAACAGGCACATCAATTTTCACAACTTTCAGCCATGATGTAACATCTTTTGGCCTTGCAACAGCAGCAGGTAGCAAATCTTGCCCACTCCCACCTCCAGCTCCTGCAAAGTCTTCTGGCTCCCAGCTGCGCCTGCCTTTGCCTTCCAAGTATGATGGGGATTCCAAGTCATGCAGAGGCTTTGTTACACAGTGCTCCATGCACTTGGCCTTTGTCATTAGTCTACTGTCCGGAAAAGCCCTGGCTTGGGCTACACCCCTTTGGGACCGTGGTGATCCAGTATCCCCCAATTTGTCATTCTTGGCAGAATTTTGCAGTGTCTTTGAGGAACCCGCACGTGCCTCTTCTGCTGAGACTGTGTTGCTGAACCTCTGTCAAGGGAATTCTACCGTTGGTAACTACGCGGTTCAATTCTGCATTCTAGCCTCTGAACTTGCCTGGAATAATGAGGCCTTGTGTGCCACATTCAAAAAAGGACTGTCAAGCAGGATTAAAGATGCCCTTGCAGCACGTGATCCTCATCTTCTTTGACAGAACTTATCCACATGGCCACATGCATTGATGTGCGTTTTGCCGAGAGACAGGAGGAATTGTGCTTAGAGAGGGAATCAGCCCGCCTGACACCCGTGTTTCAACGTCCACCTCTTCAGTTTCTTGCGCCTCTTGCCGAAGAGGTTATACAAGGAGATCGTTCTCGTCTTACGCAACAAGAGAGGTCACGACGACGCAATGAGGATTTGTGTTTGTATCGTGTCTCTGCAATGCTTAAGCCATTTTTCAAGAGTTTGTCAATGATATCTTCCGTGATCTTCCCTACACCTGTGTTGTCATATACCTAGATGACATCCTGATCTTCTCTTCCAACCTAGAGGAGCATCATATTCATGTTCGTCTGGTTCTTCAGCAACTTCGGAAGAATCATCTCTACGCCAAACTGGAGAAATGCCTGTTTGCAGGGGCGTAGCTAGAAACCACGGGGCCCCGGTGCGAAAAATTGCCCTGGGCCCCCCTACCACCTGACGACCCTCTTCCCCAATCCCGGACGACCCCTTACTTGGCTGCACAAAGATATCAGTGACTACAGCACTGATGGGACACATATAGTTGTGTATTCTCCTGACTGTGTCCCATCAGTGCTGTAGTCACTGATAGCGTTGTCCCTTTGGACCTGCCTGTTAGGCACTTATATAGTTGTGTATTCTCGTGACTAACAGGCAGGGCCAGGCAGACAAAACAGGCATTGAAGAATAATACGCCCATTTTTCTAGTTGGGGTCCAACTGCTGGGACCCCCACCAATCCCCAATCAGCTGTTTTAAAGTTATAACTCCCATCATGTCTAGAGAGCCTCAGGTATTATAGGAGTTGTAGTTTTTCAACAGCTGGAGAGCCATAGATTAGGGTACAGCATCACCCATCATCCCTGCAGAATTTACAACTGACTCCAGCTCTGATGGGACAGTCAGGAGAAAACACAATGATATCACTGACCTGAGTGACGTCTTCTCTGTTGTCTTTTCTTTCCTTTTCCATCTGGTCCAGACGTCAGGACGTCTTCCAGCTCCATCTTCTCTGCGGAGTCTGACACCCGGACATCATAGGTTCTCACTTTGTCAGTAGATCCTCATCCTCTGTATGAAGACAATAATCATTATTATTCTGCTAAATACTGTACCCCCTGAATATAATCCTGCCACACACTGTATCCCCTGAATATAATACTGCCACACACTGTATCCCCTGAATATAATACTGCCATCCACTGTATCCCCTGAATATAATACTGCCACCTACTGTACACCCTGAATATAATACTGCCACACACTGTATCCCCTGAATATAAAATTACCATCCACTGTACCCCCTGAATATAAAACTGCCATCTACTGTACCCCTGAATATAATACTGCCATCTACTGTACCCCTGAATATAATACTGCCATCTACTGTACCCCTGAATATAATACTGCCATCTACTGTACCCCCTGAATATAATACTGCCATCTACTGTACCCCCTGAATATAATACTGCCTCCTTCTTTACCCCCTGAATATAATATTTCCACCCACTGTATCCCCTGAATATAAAATTACCATCCACTGTACCCCTTGAATATAATACTGCCACCCACTGCACCCCCTGAATATAATACTGCCACCTACTGTACCCCAAATATAATACTGCCCCCTACCGTCCCCCCTGAATATAATTCTGCCACACACTGAGCCCCTGAATATAATCCTGCCACACACTGTGCCCCTGAATATAATACTGCCACACACTGTGCCCCTGAATATAATACTGCCACACACTGTACCCCTGAATATAATCCTGCCACACACTGTACCCCTGAACATAATCCTGCCACACATTGTGCCCCTGAATATAATACTGCCACACACTGTGCCCCTGAGTATAATACTGCCACACACTGTGCCCCTGAATATAAACCCTCAAAAATAACCATGCTATACACTGTACCCTCCCACACATCATACATACATATATCTTGCTTACACACATCTATCTTTCATACACACACATCATTCATACACACACATCATTCATACACACATCATACATACAGTACATAAACGCATCATTCATACACATGCCACCTCCGAACTCCCCCAACACATGCATAATACATACATACACACACATCTTACATACACATACATCATACATACACCCGCCGCCGGCAGATCCCTCTGCATAATTCATCTCCACACATCATACTTACATCCTTCTAGCTTACACACATCTCCACACATCATACATATACATCTTGCTTACACACATCTATCATTTATAAATAAACATCATTCATACATCATACATACAGTACATACACATACATAATTTATACACACGCTGCCTCTGGACCCCCCTCACATACATAATACATACGTACGCCTCCAGATCCCCCCAACATAATACATGTCCACACATCATACATATGCATCTTGCTTACACACATCTATCATTTATACACACACATCATACATACAGTACACATACATCATTCATACACACGCCGCCTCTGGACCCCCCCCCCCACACAGGCATAATACATACACATCATACATATACATACACCCGCCGCCTCCAGATCCCCCAACAAAATACATGTCCACACATCATACATATATCCTTCTAGCTTACACGCAACATTTATCATTCATACAACATAAATACAGTATATACACACACATCATTCATACACACGCTGCCTCCAGACCCCAAATCCCCCCCCTCCTCTGTGCCCCAAATCTCATATCATCCCTCCCCTCCCCCCCCTCCTCTGGACCCCATATCTCATATCACCCCCCCCCTCCTCTGGACCCCATATCTCATATCCGCCCCCCCCCCCTCCTCTGGACCCCATATGTCATATCACCCCCCCTCCTCTGGACCCCATATCTCATATCACCCCCCCCTCCTCTGGACCCCATATCTCATATCACCCCCCTCCTCTGGACCCCATATTTCATATCACCCCCCCCTCCTCTGGACCCCATATGTCATATCACCCCCCCTCCTCTGGACCCCATATCTCATATCACCCCCCCCCCTCCTCTGGACCCCATATCTCATATCACCCCCCCTCCTCTGGACCCCATATCTCATATAATCCCTCCCCCCCCCCTCCTCTGGACCCCATATCCCATATCTCATATCATCCCTCCCCCCCTCATCTGGACCCCATATCTCATATCACCCCCCCCAGTAGTCAGGTAGTCTCCTCAGATTTTTATATTGGGACGCCCCCCCCCCCTCCCTCCCTCCCTCCCCTCCAGTAGACCATTGTTTCCCAACCAGGCTGCCTCCAGCTGTTGCAAAACTACTGCAGTAGACAGTCCCCTTCACTTACCAGGTGGCTGCATCCAGCAGTGCACCACATTTCATCGACGATGCTGCTGCTGTAGGAGTCGGAGGCAAAAGACACCGCGCAGCTCCACCAGATGACTAGCGGTGCGCGGCCATACAGAAACGGCGGCGGCGTAATGACGTAGAGCTTAGTGATGCCCCCTTGCTGTGATTTTGGGAACGTCATTACGCAGCCACCATATCTGTACGGCCGCGCATCGCTCGTATGCTGGGGGAGGAGCCTCTGCGCAGCAGTGAAAGGTATTTCATCTAGGGACCCCAGGTCGGCACAATGAATGAAAGCCGGAGGCAGAGAGGCTTGCAGTGGCGGGCCCGGGGGACTTGCTGGCAGCGGCGGGCCCGGAACCTGTTGCTGTAGCATAGCATAGCACAGTATAGTATAGTGAAGTGGCAGGGGGGCCGCGCGGGCCCCCCTGGGCTACGGGCCCAGTCGCGATTGCGACCCTTGCGACCACTATAGCTACGCCACTGCCTGTTTGAGAAACCTAGTCTGTTTCTTGGCTACATTGTCTCTCATCAGGGCCTGCAGATGGATCCAGATAACTTGTTTGAAATGGGGTCATTCTTCCTTGACAGGAGGACATCCTGGAATACGCAAGACTCTTCTTATTTCCCGACCCTACTGGTGGCCCCATCTTGAACGTGATGTGATTTTATTCGGTCCTGTGTAACATGTGCCCGTGACAAAACTCCTCGACAAAGTCCTGCAGGACTCTTACAGTCTTTACCCATTCCGGAGACTCCCTGGTCCCATATTGCCATGGATTTTATCACCGATTTGCCACCTTCTCATAATAACACTGTCATCTGGGTCGTTTTAGATCGGTTTTCCAAGATGGCTCATTTCATTCCTCTACCAGGTCTTCCTTCTGCCCCGCAGCTGGCGAAGTACTTCTTGTTGCATGTCTTTCGTTTACATGGTCTTCCTCAGCATATTGTTTCGGATCGAGGTGTGCAGTTTGTCTCTAAGTTCTGGCGAGCCCTTTGTAACCATCTGGACATCAATCTGGACTTCTCCTCGGCCTACCACCCTCAGTCCAACAATCAGGTGGAGAGGGTTAATCAAATCATTGAGACTTATCTTCGGCATTTTGTTTCAAGGGATCACCCCTCTTCCTCAGGTCAAGGTCACCCATGACCTGAGGAAGAGGGGTGATCCCTCGAAACGCGTTGTCTGTCCTTTATGAAGCAATAAAGACTGAATTCTTTATCACACCTGAAGTCTCTCACCTAATTGACCACCAACACGGATCCTGCGAGCGCCAGAGGAGTATCCGATTTTTCCAATCTGTGACCTCTGCCATGGGCACAGAACTCGCATCTTGACTGAACCGCCTCGACTATCTCGAGAAACGGAAGGACACAGGCTGCCGCGGATCACATCATTTCCATACTAAGCCCACAACGGTGTCGCGCTCGCAGCACGACACAATAAGGTGAGCAATTTTCCATCCCCATTCCACCTGACTCTTGTCCCCACGAGGTAACGGCACAGGGTGCGCTGGTCTTTTGTTCCCTTTTTCCCTTCTCTTTTTCAAGTCCTCAAGCCTCTTGTCATAAATCGGTTCTCTCAGAAGAATCTTGTCCCCACACCTGTCTCCAGCTCATCTGACGTCTACAAAGCTAAACAGATTCTTGCTGCGAAAACTGTGAGAGGTAAACAATTTTTTTTGGTCGACTGGGAGGGTTACGGTCCTGAGGAGAGAACTTGGGAGCCTGAGGAGAACATCCTGGACCGTGACCTTCTCAGGAGTTTTCTCTCTCGTAAAAACGGGGAGACCAAATGGGGGGTTACTGTTACGTTATGCGCTCTGGCCACACACACTGGCCGTGAGCGCATGGTCCCCTTACCTTCTGCTGCTGACAGGGCTGGGACTCGCATCTCGGAACGCGCCCGCATGCAAGCCCCAGTCCGTCACTCACCGGATGTTTCTCCTGCCTCTGCCTCTCTGCTCCGGTGCGTGTGTCCCCGTCCCCTAGGGTGCCCACGCCAGAACTTTAAGATTTAAAGGACCAGTATGCTCATTAGTGTAATCCACCTGTGGCTCATTTATAAATTCCTCAACCCTCCTCAGTTCCCTGCCGGATCTTTGTTGCCTTGTGCCTTTGAGAAAGTGTTCCTCTGTATTGCCTTGCCATGTATCAGATCTCTTGCTCTTGTGACTTGAACTTGCTCCTCTGCTGCCTGCCTACTGAACTTCTGCTTTGCTTTGACTGCGCTACTGTTCCACCTGCCCTGACCTTCTGCTATCCAGACTATGAGCTGCCTTATCCCTCCTGTGAATATCTTCAAGGCAGCATTAGGGTAGCACCTGTGAGGCCATGCACCTATATTAGCCAACTCAGGTGGGGCTTGCAGCTTGCCTCCCTCCTCCCATTGCATGTGTGCTCAGTCACGCTGGAGGGTACCTGGGAGGAGGCTGTGAGTCGACCGAATGCTGCCGTAATTGCCCACTGGCCCCTGTTTTGCTTGGATTAGCGTTAGGTCCCGCGCCATTTTGAGAAACCTTGGCATTGGTGTGCGGGCCCTGGTATGTCCTTCATATAAGGATATACTGGCGAATGTCTCAATTTTAACATCAGTGTTGAGGGATAGCCAATGTCATTGTATACATCAACCACAGTAATGCACCCATATTCCTGTATTGTATTATTCTAATTGTGCTCAGTCACGCTGGAGGGTACCTGGGAGTAGGCTGTGAGTCGACCGAATGCTGCCCTAATTGCCCACTGGCCCGTTTTGCTTATCACGCACAGGTAGGATTAGCGTTAGGTCCCGCGCCATTTTGAGAAACCTTGGCGTTAGGTCCCGCGCCAATTTTAACATCAGTGTTGAGGGATAGCCAATGTCATTGTATACATCAACCACAGTAGTGCACCCATATTCCTGTATTGTATTATTCTAATTGTTACACATCCACACCGTCTATCTGGTGTAGGATTCTATTGTGGCACTTGTAGTCCGCTGCAGGCATCCTCCATTGTATGCATTTTTATGCTGGGGATCGCCCAATTCAGGGGCCAACGTCCTGACGCCAGCCCTAGAGTGTGACGTGACGGTGGGCGGTGCGTGAACTGACGACATTACCACGCTCAGCGTTAGTTGTGCAAGCAAGCGCAACTTCTCTGACAGTGAGTGAATGTGAAGGTTCTGCACTCAATTCCTAGGGGTACTAGTACTACTATCTACCTGGCTAGTGGGTCTGGGGGGAGGGGGTTAATCTGGGGGTACTACCTTCCTACTGGGGGGGAGAGGGGGTTAATCTGGGCCCCCCCCCCAGTAGGCAGGTAGTACCCCCAGATTAACCCCCTCTTCCCCCAAATAGGAAGGTAGAACCCCCAGATTAACCCCCTCTTCTGGGGGGTACTGCCTACTGGGGGCAGGGGGTTAATCTGGGGGTACTACCTGCCTACTGGGCGGAGGGGGTTAATCTGGGGTACTACCTGCCTACTGGGGGAAGGGGGTTAATCTCGGGGTGCTTCATGCCTACTGAGGGGGAGGGGGTTAATCTGGGGGTACTACCTGCCTACCAGGGGGGTGGGGTCTAATATGGGGCTACTACCTGTCTACTGGGGGGAGGGGGTAATCTGGGGGTACTACCTACCTACTGGGGGTTAATCTGGGGGTACTACCTGCCTGCTGGTGGGAGGGGGTCAATCTTGGGGTACTACCTGCCTACTGGGGGGAGGGGGTCAATCTGGGGGTACAACCTGCCTACTGGGGATCTAATTTGGGGGTACTACCTGTCTACTGGGACGGGGGGGGGGTTAACATAGGGGGAGAATGTCACATGGGGGAAGATGAGACGGGGTAGGGATGGGAAGGGGAGAATGTGACATGGGGGGGGATAGAAATGAAATGGGGAGAATGTGATTAGGGGGGAATAGAAATCAAATGGGGGGAGATTGGACATTAAATGGGAGGATTTCACTATTTGCTTATAATATTGAAATTGCAATATTTAGGTCCATAATCGCAATTGCACAGTTTCCTCATATCGTGCAGCCCTACTAACTATGTACCTGGCTACCTAACTACCTACATCAGTGTTTCCCAACCAGGGTGCAAAACTATGACTCCCAGCATGCCAGGAAAGCCAGAGGTCATCTGGGCGCTGTAGTTTTGCAACAGCTGGAGGCACCATGGTTGGAGACTGTTGGGCACCATGCTCTGTTACTGAGTGGGACACCAAGGGGGGCATTATTAAAGGCCTATAGATGAGGAGATTGTGTAGTGTTAAGGAGAGCACTGGAAAAATGCAGGTTCTGCAGATGAAGAGAGATGAAGTTTTGGCTTGAAGAAGACATCATGGCGGTCTGAGTCAGACGGGGAAGAAAAGGAAAGAGGACAACGCTGATCAGAAAAGACATGACCTGTGAGTTCCTTCGTGTAGCTGTAATCCCTTATATGGGGTATATATCCTGTGTACAGCTGGTATATAATCTCTATATGGTCCTGTATATATAATTTTTTTTGCGTGCGTAAGGTGGGGAGGGGGTGGGGGGGGCCTTCATGTCTATTTTGCTTGGGGCCCCCAAATTCCTTCAAACAGCCCTGAACTTTAGCATAGCCATGCTGTCTATAACTGACTTGACTTGACTGAAGGTAGTGACAGCAGACATAGGTGACTTGACTTACTTACTAGTGGCTGCAATTTAGGCTTGAGGCCTCCAGATGTGATGGACACTGGCTCTGAGACGTTTGAACTGAACTTGACCTCAGGATCTAAAAGAGTATAGAGACAGATTGCAGCTCCTCCCTTCCTTATAAAGGAGGGCTGAGCAAGGAGCCTATAGGCCAACTGTGGGTCACCTGGTGCTCTTTGGGTAACATAACATGTGACTTAAACATGTGACAACCACTATCATGTGACTAACAATCATGTGACCATATCAAAGGTCCTTTACACTAAATAAATAACTTATACACATTATGAGGGAACACTGCAGGTGAGCCCTGAGGACGTACAGGTACTCAACCTGACAGGACTGTAGGAGCATATCCCGTACTGGGACATCACATATATATCATATATATATATCATATCATATACATGCTGTACACACACACAACAGACTATAAATGCATGTAAGAGAAATAGTTCACATCACACATGTTCACACACTAGATCAGTGTTTCCCAATCAGGGTGCCTCCAGCGGTCCAGCTGTTGCAAAACTACAACTTCCAGCATGCCCGGACAGCCTCTGGCTGCACTAGATATAAATATACTTACTTTTACTGAGAGCTTGCTGGGGGCAGAAAATACTTTAGCAGCTAGGTGTTGATGACCAGATTCAGTGCTTCATGGAGCCTGCAGGCTACCTCACCCATCAGCCAATCTACCAGAGCAGCAGGAGGGGGGAGGAGATACTGGTGGTGGGGGGGGGGTTGTTAAAGAAGCCCAGCCTTTCGCTGCCAGCACTACATGAATAGCCTCTGCTGAGAGCTTTTAAGAAGCAACGAGGCTCACTTTTAATGGTGCTGACTGCACTCCCACACATTCCCCGAGCCGCAAACACTGTAGCAGCCCGCAGGTGGCCCCCTGGGAAATGGGGGCCCTGGGCAATTGCCCAGTTTGCCCCACCTTAACGCCGGCCCTGCAAGTCTTTAGGACTGTACAACTGTAGGTCTCTCAAATAAGTAAATGACAAGTAATCAAGACAAAGGGACATTCAGAAAAAAGCAGAGAGGTCCATGTTTGTAGGTGCTTAGAATCTAAATGGGAGAATGACACAATAGGTAGAAGGTGCTTTTTTTGTTCAGTGGAATAGACCCCATTGTTCACAAAAGTAAATAAAAGCTGCATGAACCCACAATCTAGTTACTATTTGGGTCAATACTGATCTGATAAATAAATTTAATAAAAGTATATCACAAAATACCTTTACTTTTTTGTGATCTGCGGTATATCCACAATGTTGCTTTCATGATTTTTTATTCCGAGTTCTTGATTCCCCAGTTTAGACTATAATGCCACA
Source organism: Hyla sarda (assembly GCF_029499605.1). Classification (NCBI taxonomy): domain Eukaryota; kingdom Metazoa; phylum Chordata; class Amphibia; order Anura; family Hylidae; genus Hyla; species Hyla sarda. Next base: position 99,555,642 of record NC_079196.1, read on the forward strand.
AACCTGACCTGATAGAACAGGTAAATTCTACCCAATGTTGTGCCTACTGATTTGCTGCTTAAAAGTATGTTTGGAAGTTGAGAACAGAGCAGAACCATTGAATGCAAATGTTTTTCATTATAAGGCTCGTATTAGTGCTTGTCTCTTGGCACTGCTGTAACACAAACTTTTCTATGAGTTCTGCTATGTGGCTAATGCACATTCATGGCAATTCTATGCGGTGGGATCAATATTTACAGTGCAGATACAATCATTGGCTTTTACTTCTGTACAGGTACTACAGTTAAAATGTCTGCAAGCTGACACCACTATGTAGGTACCATGAGGCAGCAGTTTGGTGTAAGCAGAACTAAAAACTGTTTGGAGGTGACACTAGTGTGAGGGCTGGGTATTAATGTATATGCCATTTCAGAAACGTTTTACATATCATAGAGAAATTTCAAAGGTTTTCGGAGGGGTCTGGGTGCTGAGACCCCCCATTGATTATCGGCTCCATAGATTCTCAATGACATATCAAACAACAGTTACAGTTTAAAGTCAATATACTGCAATCCCTTTAAAGTGTACCTGTCTTCAACAAAAGCTTTTTATATAATGTAGATAACACCATTATATGTATATTTTTCATATACATTGGTTAAAAATGTGTATATTTTTGTCCCTGCAGCTATTGCCTGTGTTTCTCTGTGAGGAGTCCAAATACAGGAAGCGTGGGTGGACAAGCAGGGCTCTGTGCGGGCTCCTGGCTTGTCAATCATCCTGCTGTGTGAGCCGGAAGCGTATCACAGAGCCTTAGTGTACAGAGCCCTGCTTGTCCTCAGTGCACAGAGCCCTGCTTGTCCTCAGTGGACAGAGCCCTACTTGTCCTCACTGCACAGAGCCCTGCTTGTCCTCAGTGTACTGAGCCCTGCTTGTCCTCAGTGTACCAAGCCCTGCTGGTCCTCAGTGTACCAAGCCCTGCTGGTCCTCAGTGTACCCATCCCTGCTTGTTCTCCGTGCACAGAGCCCTGCTTGTCCTCATTGTACAGAGCCCTGCTTGTCCTTAGTGCACAGAGCCCTGCTTGTCCTCAGTGTACAGAGCCCTGCTTGTCCTCAGTGTACAGAGCCCTGCTTGTCTTCAGTGTACAGAGCCCTGCTTGTCTTCAGTGTACAGAGCCCTACTTGTCCTCACTGCACAGAGCCCTGCTGGTCCTCAGTGTACAGAGCCCTACTTGTCCTCAGTGTACAGAGCCCTGCTTGTCTTCAGTGTACAGAGCCCTGCTTGTCTTCAGTGTACAGAGCTCTGCTTTTCCTCAGTGTACAGAGCCCTGCTTGTCGTCAGCGTACAGAGCCCTACTTGTCCTATGTGCACAGAGCCCTTCTCCCTCATCCAAAACTCCATCGTCCAAAACGCCGTCATGCCTCAGATTATTCTCCCTCAGACGCAACTTCCTGCTGAATAGTAGAGCCGACGCTGCACAGCATTGTATAGCAGAGTCAAAACTGTGAAACTTGCACATGTATACTACAGACACTACATGTGCTACAGAGTCTGTATAGCAGAGCCGATATTGAATAACATGTACAGCAGAACCTGTACAGCAGAGAGCCGACACTGACTCGATTCTGCTGCACGTCAGGAAAGTTTTTCATCTGAGGAATGACGGAGTTTCGGATGAGAGACTTTAGGCTGACAAAGGAGGGAAGAGGGAGTTGCCGCTGACACCTGACGGAGATTGGCCCGAGGGAGAAGGCGGGACACCGTTTCACCAGAAGGAGGACAGAGTTATGTCTGACGACTAACCATGTCCTTAAATGGACACCGTACACCCATACTTCCTGTATTTGGTTTCCTCATAGAGACACACATGCAATAGTTGCAGGGACAATAATATACACATTTTTTCACCAATCTATATTACAAATATACACATAATTGTATTATTTGCATTACATTAAAAGTTTTTGTTGACGACAGGTACACTTTAAGGACATAGACAGTTTTCATTTTTGTGATTTCATTTTTTACTTTTACTTTTTCTATTTACAGAACTGTTTAAGGCTCATTTATATTGTATGTTTTCATGGCACCCTTCATAAGGTATTGATGAGAGTATGATTACAGTGATACACAATTTGTAGCGTTTTTTTTTATGTTTTCCTACTTTTTTTGCATTTTGAGCTGTATTTTATATGGTACAATTTTAAGGTAGATGGGTCTTTTTGACCCTTTTTCATTCCATGTTTTTTGGGATGTAAGTGGACCAGTAACATGTCACTTCTGGCACTGAGATTATCTTCAGTGTCTATAGTATTCCCAGTGCAAATTAATTTAGTTCTACATGCTTGTGCATGTATGCTAGTAATCACAGACAAGTTTCTTGATGCTTTTATGAGTGCTGTTAGCCTATGTTATTTATTTATTTAGTTTGTAAAATCTGTAGATGAAAATCTGTGTTTTGCAGCATATCTCTCATAAAGGGATCAGAAGAAGAAAGGGGCAGTGTAATACTGCATCTCCCACTAGCACAAAATAAAAACTCTCAAATTGTATGATGGATTTTTCAGTACCAGACTCCTCATCTACTGTATTTTATGCAATATACAGCACTGTATGAGCTATATGTAATCTGAGCACTGTTCATTTTGTCTGCCAGCTGTGATCAGATGTGTCCCAGCCTTGCCTTAGGTGGAGGCCTATTTGGTCTTCACTTCATATTGCACATCCCTTTTTCGTAGGGTTGCCACCCTGCCGGTATTTTACCGGCATAGCCGGTATTTTCATCTACATTCCGGGCTGTGGCGGTAAGTTTGGATGAAAAATACCGACCATGCAATGGCCGGTATTTTTCATTCACTGACAGGGGCGGACTGAGCAGCATCCCCAGAAGAGCACTGCTTTCATGACCGGCAACTAAATTTTGCCTGTGACCTGCAGGCTGCCGCACTACAGTTTCAGCCCCCGACACAAATCCCACTGACTGTCGGGCCGTACAATGCCCAGGTCTGAGTCACCAGCCTGTGACAGGGAGAGCTCCGTGCAATGACAGGAAGAGATTGTACAGTGCTGTGGAGGGGGTGTGCACCTCCTGTCTCCTCTCTCCCCCTCCCCCGCCTTCTCTCTGCCGTGCAGTCTTACAACCCTCCATAAGCAGAGCAGGGAGGGGAGAGGAGGAGAGGCCGTGTATCCTGTCTCCCTTTGCTGCGCAGGGCGGGTGAGTGTCTGTGTATATATGTGTCTGTATGTGATTATATGTGTCTGTGTATATGTGTCTGTGTATATATGTGTCTGTGTATATATGTGTCTGTGTATACAGTGGTCCCTCAACATATGATATTAATTGGTTCCAGGAGAACCATCATATGTTGAAACCATCATATGTCGAGTACATATGTCTATGTAAAAATGGTAATTGGTTCTGGGGCCTCGGAACCATTGTATGTTGAATACATATCTCTATCGGAAACTGCTAATTGGTTCTGGGATGACCATTGTATGTGGAGTGTATGGGGAGTGTTTAACAAACCAGGGTGCCCTCGCTGTTGCATAACTACAACTCCCAGCATGCATGTACAGCCATTGACTGTCTGGGCATGCTGGGAGTTATAGTTTTGCAACAGCTGGAGGCACACTCATAGGGAAACATTGATGTATGGGGTGTATAGTGTGTATATGTATTGAATGTGATGTGTGACATCGCATACAGTACTGTACAGTTCATTAAATACCTTCAGGGGGGACAGAATGTCCTCTATTACCATCCTGCCGACTACAGCTCTATAGGAAAGGAAGGGGAGGGCAGCCAGCAGCTCATTGGATGCTGCAGGCTATTGGCTATGGCTGTACTGGGGGGCGAGGCTTACACGGAGCTCACAGTGGAAGCCTGTATGAGTTAGCAGGACAGCATGTGAGTAACAGGAGGCAGACGGGCACACGGGGACATTATACAACTATCTGTCAGTTGCTGAAGTTGTCAGCGCTGTCAGATAGCTGTTTGTATGATGGACCCGACACACAGCAGCATCATATGTCGAGGCTGCCTTCAACATACGATGGGCTCTCAGAGACCATCATATGTTGAAATGATCATATGTCGGGGCCATCATAAGTCAGGGGGTCACTGTATATGTGTCTATGTCAGTGTCTGTGTGTGTGTGTGGGGGGGGGGAACTGCCTAATGTGGGGGACAACTAATCTGGGTTACAACTATGCTGCCTTATCTGGGGGCAACTATACTAATCTGGGGGACAACTATGCTCGTAATCTGGGGGACAACTATACTGATCTGGGGGACAACTATGCTCCTAATCTGGGGGACAACTATGCTCCTAATCTGGGGGACAAGTATACTGATCTGGGGGACAACTATGCTCCTAATCTGGGGGACAGCTATGCTCCTAATCTGGGGGACAACTATACTGATCTGGGGGACAACTATGCTCCTAATCTGGGGGACAACTATGCTGCCTAATCTGTGGGACAACTATGCTCCTAATCTGGGGGACAACTATGCTCCTAATCTGGGGGACAACTATGCTCCTAATCTGGGGGACAAGTATACTGATCTGGGGGACAACTATGCTCCTATTCTGGGGGACAACTATGCTCCTAATCTGGGGGACAACTATACTGATCTGGGGGACAACTATGCTCCTAATCTGGGGGACAACTATGCTGCTAATCTGGGGGACAACTATGCTCCTAATCTGGGGGACAACTATGCTCCTAATCTGGGTGATAACTATGCTCCTAATCTGGGGGACAACTATGCTCCTAATCTGGGGGACAGCTATGCTCCTAACCTGGGGGAAAACTATGTTGCCTGATCTGGGGGACAACTATGCTGCCTAATCTGGGGGACAACTATGCTGCCTAATCTCGGGGACAACTATGCTGCCGAATCTGGGGGACAACTATGCTCCCAATCTGGGGGACAACTATGCTCCTAATCTGGGGGACAACTATGCTCTTAATCTGGGGGACAACTATGCTCCTAATCTGGGGGACAACTATGCTCCTAATCTGGGGGGCAAGTATGCTCCTAATCTGGGGGACAACTATGCTCCTAATCTGGGGGACAACTATACTGATCTGGGGGACAACTATGCTCCTAATCTTTGGGACAACTATGCTGCCTAATCTGGGGGACAACTATGCTCCTAATCTGGGGGACAACTATGCTCCTAATCTGGGGGACAGTTATGCTCCTAACCTGGGGGACAACTATGCTGCCTGATCTGGGGGACAACTATGCTGCCTAATCTGGGGGACAACTATGCTGCCGAATCTGGGGGACCACTATGCTCCCAATCTGGGGGACAACTATGCTCCTAATCTGGGGGACAACTATGCTCCTAATCTGGGGGACAGCTATGCTCCTAATCTGGGGGACAACTATGCTCCTAATCTGGGGGACAGTTATGCTCCTAACCTGGGGGACAACTATGCTGCCTGATCTGGGGGACAACTATGCTGCCTAATCTGGGGGACAACTATGCTGCCGAATCTGGGGGACCACTATGCTCCCAATCTGGGGGACAACTATGCTCCTAATCTGGGGGACAACTATGCTCCTAATCTGGGGGACAACTATGCTCCTAATCTGGGGGACAACTATGCTCCTAATCTGGGGGACAACTATGCTCCAAATCTAGGGGACAACTATGCTCCTAATCTGGGGGACAGCTATGCTCCTAACCTGGGGGATAACTATGCTGCCTGATCTGGGGGACAACTATTCTGCCTAATCTGGGGGACAACTATGCTGCCTGATCTGGGGAAAAACTACCCGGCCCTCCACAATATTTTTAGTTTCTCATGTGGCCCCATGGGATAAATAATTGCCCGCCCCATTCCTCCTCAACCCCGGACATTCCTTAACCTGGAGCCGCCCGGGGAAAGGAGAAAGTGAAGACAAGAGACTGGTGAGACCTCTCTGCAAAATTGTGTATTTAATGCAGTGTTTCCCAACCAGGGTGCCTCCAGCTGTTGCAAAACTATTACTCCCAGCATGCCCAGACAGCCTTTGGCTGTCCGGGCATGCTGGGAATTGTAGTTTTGCAATAGCTGGAGGCACCCTGGTTGGGAAACACTGATTTAATGTTTTAATGTGTGAAACTATCTGCTGCGCTCTGTATCTAATCCTGTCATGTGTGATACTGTCTGCTGAGCCTGTATATCCAAATCTGTCATGTGGGATATGAGCCTGTGTATCTAAACCTGTCATGTGCAATACTGTCTGCTGAGCCTGTGTATCTAATCCTGTCATGTGTGATACTGTCTGCTGAGCCTGTGTATCTAATCCTATCATGTGTGATACTGTCTGCTGATCCTGTATATCCACATCTGTCATGTGGGATACTATCTGCCGAACCTGTGCATCTAAATCTGTCATGTGTGATACTGTCTGATTAGCCTGTTTATCTGACGTTGCGCAGGGGGACGTCACTCGTCATCAGAGAGAGCCAGCGTTTCTGTCGCGCACCACCACTACCGCCGCCACTGGCATAAATAGGGTTTTGGTAGGTATTCTCTAAATGTAAATTTTTTGTGCGATATAGGAAAATTCCCCCCGCATATATATTGTATCCCTCCAATCCCCTATGCCATTTCTTAAACCCCCCTCCCATCCCCCGTGCCATTTCTTAAACCCCTGATCCCTCAGCCCCTGTGTAATCGGGCCCCTCCCCTTTTGTAGCCCCACCCCCACATAGCCACACCCATGACCGGTATTTTTCTGAGGGAAAGGTGGCAACCCTACTTTTTCGTGATACCATATTAAACAGGCAATAATTATATAGAAAAAGCTCAAATAAGAGAAATCTATATGTGTCTAATTAGGATGTAAATGGCATGACCAAATACCATGGACCATGAGTGATGATGCATGTATGTAAAAATATTGTCATTCTCCCATGTCCCTTCTGTTTTTTTCGCACCAATAAAATCACAATCCAAAATGGCCTGGGGGGGGGGGGGTATTGAAATAATCTAAGATCTGGGAAAATATGTCTAGGCTATATGGAAACTGAAAATTCATTGGAGAAATATCTTCTTTAGACTAATCTGTTCTGCTTTAAATAACGGTCACAAAAATTGCACTAATTAGATGAAGAATTGTTCACACTATTATGGCTAGTTCATAGAACTGACACTATTATGGCTAGTTTAACATAACTCAAACTTCCCTGGATTTTCCAAATTAAATTAGAACTCTAATTTGTTACAGTGTGTCACCCCAGTAATAAGGTGGGGTGTGTCAAAAGGCAAAGACAATGGGTGGGGTCAAGGGGACGACAAAATTAGATTTCGCCTAGGGTGACAAAAATCTTTGCACCTGCCTGGAGCAAGACCTTAAATTAGCCAAGGTTAGCCAATTTCCCATGAGCATATAAATGGCATTTTATTTTTTCCCATACATTTTCTCCCTAGTTTCTGGATATTTTCAGCATCGTCTCCCTAACTCGATACCTTCGTCCTGCCTGCTCACCATATCTCTTTTTGCTTCCACCTTTCTCCTCTCGTACCTCTGTATTTATATCTATTCTGTCTCTCTCTCTATCTCTGTTCCTATACGCTGTTGCAGGCACTTTCATCTGTTCCCTTGGGGACTGGATATGTCACCACGGGATTTGCTTGTCCGCCTCTCATACAGTGGCAGAGCCCCATGGCTTTGACAAACCTCATTTAATTGGGAGGAAGCCAGGAGGGTTTGAAAGAACTCGCATGTCTACGAAACTCCTTTTATCAGGCATAATTTAAACTCTGCATGGGAAAAAAAAACCTATATGTAGAAAAGAAAGTCAAACTCCCTCCTGCTGTGAAGCCCCCCTCTTCCCTCTGCAGATAGGCAGGTTCATATAAGATTCTATCTTTTTATTTTTATAAAATTGTCAGTGTAGATTTACCTTCTGTGGCTGTCTAAGGAGTGAAGAGGAATACAGATAGAGCCGTCCTTTAGTGTCATGATTACTACTCTGTCTGCCTCAATATTTACAGGAGATAAATTCAGATTTTCTTATATTCTGTAAAGAGGGATTATAGTGGTAATATTAACAGTGAGGCCCCTAACAGTGTCTATAAGTACATATTGTAAACAGTGACTACTGTTATATAATGACGTTCTTTCACACATACACATTATTAATGATGATAACAAATACTGTATGAACTAAACTTTTATTTCTCTAATATTTCATTACATTACAAAATATAAAAGTGACAGTCAAAGGCAATTTCCAGCCAAAAGCTACAAGCACAGTTTTGGCTGGAAACTAGAAATTTTTTTTAAAACTCCTTAATGTCCTGCGCCAGCTCCCACAATATAACGCGGGGTCACGCGGTGACCCCGCGTCATATCGGGCCGGTCCCGGTGGCCCTAAATGTCCGGGACCCACGCCTAATACCAGACATCACCGATCGTGGTGATGCCCGGTATTATCCCTTGAGACGCGGCGATTAACTTTGAAGTGAAAGTGAAACCTTCCCGGCAGCTCAGTGGTGCTGCTGATCGCCGAAAAACTGCTCCGTGTCTGAGATCCAGGCAGGAGCAGTTGAGTGGCAATAAGACTGATTAATGCCATGCTATTGCATGGCAGTGATCAGTGTAGGAAATCAGTGTGTGCAATGTCATAGTCCCCTATTATTGAAAATAAAGTGTTAATAAACGTGATTTAACCCTTTCCATAATAAAAGTCTGAATCACCCCCCCCTTTTCCCATAAAAAACGATGTAAATAAAAATAAATATAAACATATGAGGTATCACCGCATGCGTAAATGTCAGCACTATAAAAATATTTTGTTAATTAAGTCCAAAATAGTGTATTTTTATCACTTTTTATACCATAAAAAATGAATAAAAAGCGATCAAAAAGTCAGATCAAAACAAAAATGGTACCAATAAAAACTTCAGATCACGGCACAAAAAATTTGCCCACATACATCCCCATATGTGGAAAAATAAAAAGTTATAGGGGTCAGAAGATGACATTTTTAAACATATTAATTTTCATGCATGTAGTTATGATTTTTTTTCCAGAAGTAAGACAAAATCAAACCTATATAAGTAGGGTATCATTTTAATCATATGGACCTACAGAATAAAGAGAAGGTGTCACTGCGTAGAAATTTTGTCGCACAGTGATTTTCTTTTTGGTTTCACCGTAGATTTTTGGGTAAAATTACTGATGTCATTACAAAGTAGAATTGGTGGTGCAAAAAATAAGCCATCATATGGATTTTTGGTGGAACATTGAAAGGGTTAAGATTTTTAAAAGGTAAGGAGGAAAAAACTAAAATGCAAAAACTGAAAAACCTTAAGGGGTTAAACAGTCCTCTCTGAATATTTTTAACAGTGAGATTGCTGGGTAAGTAGAGGGTAAGTTCAACTAACCTAGAGTAAGAAAATAAAAATAATAATAATAATTTTTTTTAATTTTTTGGCAGGGGATTGACTTTTGTCCTCCTTTATGATAAATTCTTCTATTTAGTGACTCATTGGGGAAGATTTACTATCATTGTATAGTTTCCGCAGTACTTTAGACGAGAAAAGTCTCTGCGCATGGGTCTATTGTTCGTGCAATTTATCAAACGTCGCACAGCATTTAGTAAATCTTGCGAAAGAACATTATTGTCTATTCTACACAGCACTTTAGACGAGAAAAGCCACATAAAAGTCTCAGAGCCTGAGACAAATAAATGAGAAAAGTCTCATAAAAGTCGCAGAGCCTGAGACAAATATATCAAAAGTGGCACGTAGTACAGTTATTATCACAGACTTCCAGCCACACAGAAAGTAAATTATAAAATGAACATCTCGTACACTATGTCTTCTGTGAGGTGCCCGCTGGTTGCACTTGCTTTCATTCTTAGGTTCTGATATTTGTATAATAAATGTAACCTTTCCAAACCACGTTTTTCTTAGTGTATTTCTCCATCTATTCTTTAATGTTTATAATTTTTTATAATTTGTTTAAAGCATTCTAAGTTAGCCCTCAACTCTGTTAGTCTAAGTTCAAAAGGAGGATCATCCATGTGGTAATCAGCCAGAATTGTAGGCTCGGTTCACACCATGGAAATTCAATTCCGAATTCCAGATAGGAAATTTGGATGGCAATTCCACTGCAGCGGAGTCCCGTTTAATTCAATGTGACTCTGCTGCTCAGTGCACACAGTGGAATTTACATGCCAGATTTTTCCTGAATGGACATTCCTTTGTCCGTGTTCACACAGAATGAACGTGGTCATTCTTTGTGCGGAAGCCTTAGAGAATGCATAACTGTCTATGAGATGGCGCATTCCTGTGCGGTCCAAGCGCCTGAAGATTCTGCCAGTGCACGCACTGTACGGAACGTGCGCTTAGAGATTCTCCATGTGGACATTCTGTCGGGAGAACATAGCCTTAGGCACAGTCATTATTCAGCAGCATAGTGTCGTGGAAGAGGAGGAGTGGTACAGTGACCTGAGCAACCAATCAGATTGCTTTTTCAATTTTTAGCAGGTCTCAACAAAATAAAAATAAATTAAAGAAGGAATTGGATTGGTTGCCATTTGAAACTGCACCATGCTCCCACTACACATGTTTTCAGAATTCTCCAGAGACTAAATTGCGCCATGCACATGGCGTAAATTCATATGCTTTCTTCGAATCTGCTGCAAAAGTGAAATTGGAGCACTAAAATATAGAAAACAAAAACAAAAAAAGATTGCATCAGACATCTACATGGATAACAAAAATAACCCATAAAAATGAGAAAAATAGGGATCATTGGGATTAATATTATTGTATTATTTTACAATATTATATAGTATTAGATTAGATTACATTTCTGATTCAAGCTAAAATGCCATTTGAAATGTAAACTGCATGATACGTCCCAAAAAATTTATAAACGGCTTCCTAATAACTATTTAGATTGGATTTCCGCCAGGTCTGACATGGTCATGTATTTTCAGTTGATTAGACTATTTTGAGACTTTCCAATAAAAGTCTCAGTTGAAAAATTCCTGACCACTGCATTTTATCTTCTATTGTAGACAACTATACTATTTCTGCAGAGAAGGGCTCTAAAGCAAAAGTCACATAAAAGTGTCAACTAAAAAGACTGAGACTTTCTGAGAGACAAATATAGGCCGTCTAAACTGGTCTAAACAGTTTGATCAATCTCCCCCATTATGTTATTATTTGTATCAGACTCTATGGACCAGATTTATTATTCTTATCCCGATAGCTAAGGCTGCTTTCACACTGTGAAATAGTTCCGTTTAGGAACTTCCGCCAGAAGTTCCATCACTATATCGGTTGCATGCAGTAATTTTTCCGCCACGATGTCCCGTCACTATATAACGCCCGTAATGAATTACGGGCATATGCAGGTGCAAACAGGCAGTTACAAAACCCCATAGGCTGCAATGCAATTTAGTCACGGCCGTCAGGGGTTTTGTAACGGCTGGGTTTCGCCGATATAGTGACGGAACTTCTGGCGGAAGTTCCTAATCGGAACAATTTCACAGTGTGAAAGCAGCCTTAGTGTCAGTTTTTGTGTCACAATTCTGGCACATGTTTTTGAGTGTTAAAATTTTAGCAGATTGCAACAATTTATGAGAAACCCGAACAACCCCACAAATATCATTTTTAACTCAGTAAAGTAGGAGTGTTCACATGTTTTTCTCAAAACCCTACAGAATTATTCATTAAATCTATGTAAAAAAAAATGCTTTAAAAATCTTTAAAGTGGTCAGAAAAGTAAAGAAAATTACTTTGATTATTTTTGTATTATAATTTTTCTGTTAATTCATTTAAACCTGATTGGAGTGCGCTGCACCACTTTTTATCTCTGTGTCACAATTTCTCGGAGACATGCACCAAATAAAGCTGGAGAAAACACCAGTCAGATAAAATTCAAATAGGGAACAAAAAACCTACAACAATAGTAAATTTGGGCCTATGTATTATATACACTAATTAGGCAAGTGCTCAAAGTCACAAAGTATATGGGACTGCATGTCTATAGGATACATCTTTTTTATGTTCCTTCTAACATGACTGGCCTATGACAGTGCTGTACCTTAACAACATGCAAAAGTGGCTTATCTCCAAAGCCTTCTTTTCTACACAGTAGCATTTTTCATATTCATATGCCATAGTTCTATTGATGGTTACTTTATTTAAAGTGATTGTTCAATCAGAAGCTAAAATATTATGAAAGACAGTACCTACAGGGGATACGATTTATTTTCCTCAGATCTTGATACTTGTCGCCGCTCCATTAGAACAGAGTTATGATCTGTAAGACCTTAGCTGCAGAGTCTACAACAGGGTTCGGCAACCCCTGGCACGCAGAGTGCTTTTGTGCGACACAAGGGGCTGCGGGCGTAGAGGGGGCCTGTCTGGCAGATGCGCTCACTCTATGCAATGCGCTAATAGGGATCCGGGGCACTTTTCCCAGATCCCCAGGCGATCTAGCACCACACAGCTAAAGCCTGCTCTCAGTGTGAGCCACAGGACCTGCAGCTTTACTGAGAGGAGACCTGTGACCCCCTACCCACACGCAATGCAGGCACCGATGACATCACTCATCGGCGCCTCCACTGTAGCAAGAGAAGAATGGAGCCAGCTTGTGCTGCCCAGGAGATCCCTGCGTGGGAAATAGGTGAGTAAAGGTGTTTTTTTTTTTTTGTAGGTGAGAGGGGGGGGGGGGTGCAGGTGAAAGGGGGGGGGTTTGCAGGTGAGAGGGAGGGGGTGTATATGAGAGGGGGGTGCAGTTGAGGGGGTTCAGGTGAGAGGGAGGGGATGTAGGTCAGAGGGGAGTGCAGGTGAGAGGGAAGGGGGTGTAAGTGAGAGGTGGTGCAGTTGAGAGGGAGGGGGGTGTAGGTGAGGGGGGTGCAGGTGAGAGGGAGGGGTGTAGGTGAGAGGGAGGAGGTGCAGATGAGAGGGAGGGGGTGCAGGTTAGAGGGGGTGCACGTTAGAGGGGAGGTGCAGGTGAGAGGGAAAAGATGCAGGTGAGAGGGGGTGTAGATGAGAGGAGTGGTGCAGGTTAGGGGGGGGTGCATGTGAGAGGGAGAAGGTGCAGGTGAGAGAAAGGGGGTGGAGGTGAGGGGGGTGATGATGTAGAGGAGCACTGGCTACTTCCCTACTTGGCTACCTACCCAATTACCTGCTTGGCTACTTTCCTACCTGGCAACCTACCTAGTTACCTGCCTGACTACTTCTCTACCTGTCAACCTACCTAGTTACCTGCCTGTCTATTTCCCTACCTGGCAACCTACCTAGTTACCTCCCTGGTTACATCCCTACCTGGAAAACTATGTAGTTACCTGACTGACTATTTCCCTACCTGGCAACCTACCTAATTAGCTGTCTGGCTACTTCCCTATTTGGCTACCTTCCCTATTACTTTACTGGCTACCTACTTACCTACCTACATAGCTTCCTACCTACAAAGGTATCCTACCTTAATAACAGCCTAATTACCTAGCTACCTACTTGCTACCTACCTACCCTTCTAGCTACCCAGCTACCTACCTACACACATAGCTACCTTGCTACCTGCCTATGAACTTTCCTCCATATCTACTTACCTACCTATCTGCATAGCTGTCTACCTACCTACTTGGCTACCTACCTAGCTAGCTAGCTACCTTTATCAAAGGAAAATCGCATCAAACCAAAGTATAAAGTGTAGAATTCAGTGAAGTTTAGTCCATTCCAAACATTGTTACAGAGCAGGCTACGTTTCATAAAGGCAAAGACAGGTCGTTGAAATGTAGCCTGCTCTGTAACACTGTTTGGAATGGAATAAACTCCACCGAATTCTGCACTTCTGGGTACTGCACTGGAAAAATACAGAAACTAAGATGTTTGTCCTGCAGATCCTGCAGTGATGGGTTTTTTTTGCTCGAAGAAGTCGTCATGGTGGTCTGAGCCAGAAGAAGAACAGAAGCAAAGAGGAGGACGCCAACCGTAAAAGACGTGAATTGTGAGTCAGTTAATGTAACTGTATGTGTATTATTGCGCAACACCCACTGGGGTCTGATCCTGGGGTCTGTATTAGTGTGTGGGGGAGGGGCTGTATTATGGTTGGGTCTGGTTCTGGGGTCTGTATTATGTAGAGAGGTCTGATTATGGGATCTGTATAATCTTGGAGTCTGATTCTATGGTCTGTATAATCTTGGAGTCTGATTCTATGGTCTGTATTATGGTGGAGTCTGATTCCGTGGTCTGTATTATGGTGGGGTCTGATTCTGTGGTCTGTATTATACAGGTCTGAGTTAAAAGCACAGTGAGAACAATATATAGGGACAATTCAGAAAAAAAAACACCCTATGACAAGCACACCCCCACAAATCCCACCCACAGCAAGCCATACCCATGGCAAGCCACACCCATATTGCTGGCACACCAAGCAACATTGAAAAAAAAATTGGGCACAGCACTATCAAAAGGTTGCCTACCCCTGGTCTACAAGGTGTATGGGGCAGTCAGAAATCCTGTCTCACCATTGGTTCAGACTGAAGTTTTTTCCCTCCTCTTGCAGCTTTACCTCCTCAGATTGGCTGCTGTGTATAAACACAAGTCTATCAAGGCTCACCCGGAAGTCAGTGAATGAAGAGATAATTTCCATTACATCCAGTACAGAATAAACCACCAGTAAGAAAAAGGTAATTATCTGGTTAATGCCAAATGCATAGTGAAGCCAACAACGCATTAGTAATGTGAATGTATCATCTGGATTTCTTTTTACTGAGTCAGGCATTTCAGAATTCTTTAAAAAAAAAATGTTAGTATATTATTATGGGGCACCCACATTGCCTTAGATGTTTTTAACACCATTTAGAGGTATGCTTTACTGCAAGCCCCATGGACTTATAAACAATAGATAGGAGGGGGCCCAATTCAATTCTATGGGAGTTTTATGTTCTGCTGTGTGACCTGTACAGGGGTCATTGCGCAGGTGAGGGTGAGGCTGAGCTCTAAGTTTCAGATATTGCGAAAGGCCTGATCCTGTCTTATCCATGGACTAGTTTCAACTTTCCTCTGTAATGATAAGAAGGACACTGTTGAAAGTGACTTTTACAAAACAAGAAGTATCAACTTTTTATTAGGCTTAGTGGCCAGACTAAAAATGCAAGCTGCGCTCGCTTCAGAGCAGTGAATATTGGCTACTGTAGGTTGCCAGACACTCACTGCTAATGACCAGCAACTCTCACTTTCAGTTTAGATGCTGGGATCTGCATTGATCAGGGTTTCTAAAGGTTAATGACCAGTAGCAGCAGGATATGTCATTAACCTTGGCATCTAAACTGAAAGTTAAAGTTGCCGGTTAGCTCAGTGGAGCTTATCGCACCTGCAAGACGTGATAGCAGGGGTACAATAAGCTAAGATGGTGTAGGAAGGTCTCCTTACCTGCCGCCAATCATCGGTTCACTGATGCAGCCTGGCTTAGCTTGGCTGTGTCAGTGGAATGCAGATCACACTAGGCATAGCATTATATAGTGAATGCAATCTAATGATTAAATGTAAACAAAAATTTAAAAAGTCTATGAAAGGAAATAAAAACTCCTCCCCTAATAAAAATATATAATCACCCTTATTTTTCCATTTTACAAAAAAATATATATTTGGTATATTCATGTGTTTAATTGTCCAAACTATTAAAAAAATAATGTATATGATCCTGCACAGCCAAGTCCCATCAAAACAATAATGGTACCAATAAAAACTACAGATCATGGTGCAAAAAATGAGCCCTCATACACGGAAAACAGGGTCAGATTAGGAGAATTTAAAGCATACTGATTTTGTTGAATGAAGTTTGACTTTTTGTTAAAGTAGTACAATAACAGAAAAACTATATAAATTGAGTATTGTTTTAATCGCATTGACATTGATCGCATTGAGGTTTTATGGTAAAATAAAAGGTCTCATTAGAAAGTACAACTTGTCATGCAAAAAACAAGGCCTCACTTGGCTGTGTCCTTATCCCCTTAAGGACCCAGCCAATTTTCACTGTAGGACCCGGCCATTTTTTGCACATCTGACCACTGTCACTTTAAACATTAATAATTCTGGGATGCTTTTACCTTTCATTCTGATTACGAGATTGTTTTTTCCTGACGTATTCTACTTTATGTTAGTGGTAAATTTTGTCGATACTTGCATTATTTCTTGGTGAAAAATTCCCAAATTTTATGAAAAAATTGAAAATTTTGCATTTTTTTTTACTTTGAAGCTCTCTGCTTATAAGGAAAATGGATATTCCAAATAAATTATATATTGATTCACATATACAATATGTCTAATTTATGTTTGCATCATAAAGTTGACATGTTTTTACTTTTGGAAGACATCAGAGGGCTTCAAAGTATAGCAGCAATTTTCCAATTTTCCACAAAATTTTCAAAATCGAAATTTTTAAGGGACCAGTTCTGTTTTGAAGTGGATTTGAAGGGTCTTCATATTAGAAATACCCCATAAATGACCCCATTATAACAACTGCACCCCTCAAAGTATTCAAAATGACATTCAAAAGGTTTGTTAACCCTTTTGGTGTTTCACAGGAATAGCAGCAAAGTGAAGGAGAAAATTTAAAATCTTCATTTTTTTAAACTGGCATGTTCTTGTAGACCCAGTTTTTTAATTTTTACAAGGGGTAAAATGTGTAACCCAATTTCTCTCGAGTAAGGAAATACCTCATATGTGTATGTCAAGTGTTCGGCGGGCGCAGTAGAGGGCTCAGAAGGGAAGGAGCAACAGTGGGATTTTGGAGAGTGAGTTTTTCTGAAATTGTTTTGGAGGCATGTCACATTTAGGAAGCCCCTATGGTGCCAGAACAGCAAGAAAAAAAAATACATGGCATACTATTTTGGAAACTAGACCCCTCAAGGCATGTAACAAGGGGTCCAGTGAGTCTTAACACACCACAGGTGTTTCACAACTTTTTGTTAAAGTTGGATGTGTAAATGATTTTTTTTCACTAAAATGCTAGTTTTCACCAAAATTTTAAATTCGTTAACCCCATCTCTTCTGAGTATGGAAATACCCCATGTGTGGACATCACGTGCACTGCGGGCGCACTACAATGCTCAGAAGAGAAGAAGTCACATTTGGCTTTTGCAAAGTAAATTTTGCTGCAATGGTTTTTGGGGGGCATGTCCCATTTAGGAAGCCCCTATGGTGCCAGGATAGCAACAAAAAAAACACATGGCATACTATTTTGGAAACTAAACCCCTCAAGGAACATAACAAGGGGTACAGTGAGGCTTAACACCCCACAGGTGTTTGACGACTTTTCATTAAAGTTGGATGTGTAAATTTTTTTTTCACTAAAATGCTGGTTTTCCCCCAAATTTTTACAAGGGGTAATAGGAGAAAATTAGTCCCAAAATTTGTAAGCCCATCTCTTCTGAGTATGGAAATACCTTCTATGTGGACGTCAAGTGCTCTGCTGGTGCATTACAATGCTCAGAAGAGAAGGAGTCACATTTGGTTTTTGCAAAGTAAATTTTGCTGAAATGGTTTTTTGGGGGCATGTCCCATTTAGGAAGCCCCTATGGTGCCAGGACAGCAAAAAAAAACACATGGCATACTATTTTGGAAACTAGACCCCTCAAGGCACGTAACAAGGGGTCCATTGAGTCTTAACACACCACAGGTGTTTCACAACTTTTTGTTAAAGTTGGATGTGTAAATTATTTTTTTTTCACTAAAATGCTAGTTTTCCCCCAAATTTTAAATTTTTACAAGGGTTAATAGGAAAGAATGCCCCCGAAAATTTGTAACCCCATCTATTCTGAGTATGGAAATACCCCATGTGTGGACATCAAGTGCACTGCGGGCGCACTACAATGCTCAGAAGAGAAGAAGTCACATTTGGCTTTTGCAAAGTAAATTTTGTTGCAATGGTTTTTGGGGGGCATGTCCCATTTAGGAAGCCCCTATGGTGCCAGCACAGCAAAAAAAAAAAAAAAAAAAACACATGGCAGAATAGTTTGGAAACTAAACCCCTCAAGGAATGTAACAAGGGGTACAGTGAGCCTTAACACCCCACAGGTGTTTGACGACTTTTTGTTAAAGTTGGATGTGTAAATGATTTTTTTTTTCACTAAAATGCTGGTTTTCCCCCAAATTTTACATTTTTACAAGGGGTAATAGGAGAAAATGACCCCCAAAATTTGTAACCCCATCTCTTATGAGTATGGAAATACCTCATATGTGGACGTCAAGTGCTCTGCTGGCACACTACAATGCTCAGAAGAGAAGGAGTCACATTTGGCTTTTGCAAAGTAAATTTTGCTGAAATGTCTTTTTGGGGGCATGTCCCATTTAGGAAGTCCCTATGGTGCCAGGACAGCAAAAAAAAAACACATGGCATACTATTTTGGAAACTACACCCCTCAAGGAACGTAAGAAGGGGTACAGTGAGCCTTAACACCCCACAGGTGTTTGCCGACTTTTCGTTAAAGTTGGATAAGTAAATGATTATTTTTTTCACTAAAATGCTGGTTTTCCCCCAAATTTTACATTTTTACAAGGGGTAATTGGAGAAAATGACCCCCAAAATTTGTAACCCCATCTCTTCTGAGTATGGAAATACCTCATGTGTGGCCGTCAAGTGCTCTGCTGGCGCACTACAATGCTTCACATTTGTCTTTTGCAAAGTAAATTTTGCTGAAATGTTTTTTTGGGGGCATGTCCCATTTAGGAAGCCCCTATGGTGCCAGGACAGCAAAAAAAAACACATGGCATACTATTTTGGAAACTACATCCCTCAAGGAACGTAACATGGGGTACAGTGAGCCTTAATACCCCACAGGTGTTCGACGACTTTTCGTCAAAGTTGGATGTGTAAATTATTTTTTTTTCACTAAAATGCTGGTTTTCCCCCCAAATTTTACGTTTTTACAAGGGGTAATTGGAGAATTGAATAATTTGTAACCCCATCTCTTCTGAGTATGGAAATATCCCATGTGTGGATGTCAAGTGCTCTGCTGGTGTACTACAATGCTCAGAAGAAAATAAGTCACATTTGCAAATTTTGCTGAAATGGGGGCATATCGCATTTAGGAAGCCCCTATGGTGCCAGGACAGAAAAAAAAAAAAAAAAAAACACATGGCATACTATTTTGGAAACTACACCCCTCAAGGAACGTAACAAGGGGTACAGTGAGCCTTAACACCCCAGGTGTTTGACGACTTTGGATGTGTAAATTATTTTTTATTCTTATTTTCCACTAAAATGCTGTTTTTCCCCAAAATTTTACATTTTTACAAGGGGTAATAAGAGAAATGCCCCCCAAAATGTGTAACCCCATCTTTTCTGAGTATGGAAATACCCCATGTGTGGACGTCAAGAGCACTGCGGGCGCACTACCATGCTCAGAAGAGAAGGAGTCACATTTGCAAATTTTGCTGAAATGGCGGGGCATATGGCATTTAGGAAGCCCTTGTGGTGCCAGGACAGCAAAAAAAAAAAAAAAAATAAAATGACATACTATTTTAGAAACTACACCCCTCAAGGAACGTAACAAGGGGTACAGTGAGCCTTAACACCCCATAGGTGTTAGATAAATATTTATGAAGTGGGATGTGAAAATGAAAAATTTGATTTTTTTTACATTAAAATGCTGGGGTTACCCCAAAATTTTCATTTTCCCAAGTTGTAAAAGGAGAAAATGTCATTGTAAATTTGTAAATACATTTCTTTGGAGTAAGGACATACCTCATATCTTGGCGTAAACAGCATGCACACCGGTCTCAGAGGTGCCGGAGATCAGTCAGGGTCCTTGAGCTTTGGCTTTCTCCTATGGAGCCAGGACAGTGGGACCCCCCCCCCCCCCCCTTCAAGGGACATTACATGGGGTAAATAACTGGGGTATACTAAATAACTAAAATGGGGTACAGTGGGACATAAAATTATAAATTATGTTCCCAGAATGATGACCATGAGCATAGCCAAAACTAAAAAATATGCCCGCCCCAAACCCTATGCTCTGAATCATCATTCTGGGAATGTGATGTGTGTGACCGTCCCTAACCTATTGCCTCAAATGCGCACCCCGCTCAGGTGGAGAGAGAGCGCTGCGCATTTGAGGCACCATAAAAAGTCCCCGATGATAGTGACTCAGTGGCCCATGACCCATTTTTTTTTTAAATACCCCCAGAGGTCTTATCAGTTTTTTTTTTCTTTTTTTCAGATGAAACATTATTTTGGGCAATTTAGTGGTTTATGGGGTTAAAACTTGGAATGTATTCTGGACTTAGTACATTGGGGTCAAATTATGGAAAATTAAAGGAGTAGTCCAGTGGTGACTCAGTGGTGAACAACTTTTTCCCCTATCCTAAAGATAGGGGATAAGTTGCAGATCGCGGGGGGTCCGACCGCTGGGGCCCCCTGCGATCTCCTGTACGGAGCCCCGACAGCCCGCGGGAAGGGGGCATGTCGACCTACGCACGAAGCGGCGGCCGACACGCCCCCTCAATACAACTCTATGGCAGAGCCGAAGCGCTGCCTTCGGCAATCTCCGGCTCTGCCATTGAGATGTATTGAGGGGGCATGTCGGCCGCCGCTTCGTGCGGGGGTCGACACCCGCTATCTGGCCGGAGAGCCTGGCCCCCGTACAGAGAGATCGCAGGGGGCCCCAGCGGTTGGACCCCCCGCGATCTCAAACTTATGCCCTATCCTTAGGATAGACGATAAGTTTTTCACCACTGGACTACCCCTTTAAAATGAGAAGGGAAAATTTAGTACTCCATGGAAGTGTGATACTCCCTGAAGCAATCCTTAAAGGGGTACTCCAGTGAAAAACTTTTTTTTTTTTTTTTAAATCAACTGGTGCCAGAAAGTTAAACAGATTTGTAAATTACTTCTATAAAAAAATCTTAATCCTTCCTGTACTTACTAGCTGCTGAATACTACAGTGGAAATTCTTTTCCGTTTGAAACACAGAGCTGTCTGCTGAATCACAAGCACAGTGCTCTCTGCTGAAATCTCTGTCCCTTTTTAGGAACTGTCCAAGGTAAAAGGAAATCCCCATAGCAAACATATGCTGTTCTGGACAGTTCATAAAATGGACAGAGATGTCAGCAGAGAGCACTGTGCTTGTGATGTCAGCAGACAGTTCTGTGTTTCAAAAAGAAAATAATTTCCGCTGTAGTATTCAGCAGCTAATAAGTACAGGAAGGATTAAGATTTTTTTAATAGAAGAAATTTACAAATCTGTTTAACTTTCTGGCGCCAGTTGATTTAAAAAAAATAAAAAAAAGTTTTTCACCGGAGTACCCCTTTAATGCAGAGGCCCGGATGATCGGGGCAAGTGTCACATTGATAGGTTGTATCCTTCCGTATCCCCCTCTTGTAACACACTCTGCATCTTTTCTGGGTTCGTCTCTTCTTTCCAGTGTGGGGGACTTCACCTGGAAAGTGTTGGCCTGGGACAATCCTGGCACCTATAACTCCAGTTCCTTCGGAACTCCGGCCTGCTCTTTCCCGGTCGCCAAAGATCAGGACCTTTAGGACTTCTTCTTGGAACTGAAGGAATGTCCCTGTGTTGCCAGCATGCTGGGACAGTACAAAAGCGTTGTACATGGCAACCTGTATCAAGTAGACCGCAACTTTTTTGTACCATACCCGTGTTTTGCACATGGCCATGTATGGCTTGAGGACTTGATCAGAAAGATCAACTCCCCCATATACCGATTGTAGTCCAGAATACAATCGGGCTTGAGGACCGGTGTTGTGGTACCTCGCACAGGGACAGGTTAGCTGCCGTTACCATGAATAGTGGTCAGCATAAGGACATCCCTCTTATCCTTATACTTGACCAACAACAGGTTTTCATGGGCAAGGGCACGGAACTCACCCTTGGGAATAGGTGTCTGGATCAAATTTCGAGGGAGGCCTCTCTGGCTTTTCTGCACGGTCCCACAAGCAGACGTCGATCTGGTGGCAAGGGATGTGAAGAGAGGGATGCTGATATAAAAGTTGTCCACGTACACGTGGTAACCCTTATCCAGCAATGGGTGCACAAGCTCCCAAACGAGTTTCCCGCTAACACCCAGAGTGGGGGAACAATCTGGGGGTTCAATACGGGAAACTCGTCCCTCATACACTCTAAACTTGTAAGTGTACCCAGAGGTACTCTCACAAAGTTTATAGAGCTTCACGCTATATCGTGCCCGCTTCGAGGGAATATACTGGCAGAAGATGAGTCTCCCCTTAAAACTGATAAGAGACTCATCGACCGAGAGCTCCCTGAGCGGTACGTAGGCCTCCAAAAATTTGGCCCCAAAGTGATCGATGACTGGCCTCACTTTTTAAAGCCGGTCATAGGCGGGATCACTTTGGGGTGGACATGCCGCATTATCTGCATAATGCAGGCATTTCCGAATGGCCTCGAACCGCTTCCATGTCATGGACATACTGTAAAGCGGGGTTTGTATAGGATGACCCCGCTCCAGTAGTGCCTGACACTAGGCCCATATGCAGCAAGAGGCCCCAAAATGTCCTCATCTCTGCTGCATCAATGGCGCACCATTCATTGGACCTGGCCAAAAAAGAATCAGGGTGGTGGGTGATTAACTGCCTGGCGTACAGATTCGTCTGCTCCACCATTAGATTGACCAGGCCATCACTGAAAAAATAACTGAAATAGTCAATTTCAGTGAACCCGGCCGTGTCAACCCGGATTCCGGAGTCGCTAACAAACTCCGGAACCCGTGGCTGATAACCCTCTGGGGCTCTACAGACAGGTTCACCGGAAGGGGGCTCCAGTAAACTTGTCTGGGGGGTCAGACTCCTAGTACAAGCGGCATTGTCGCTTGTACTAGTGCTGGCCACTGGGCCACTATCATGGGGGGTGCGTGGCCCCGCCTAGCGGCGTCTCCGCCGCCGTACAGGGTACTCATCATCACTGCTAGATGATGAGGAGGACGATGAAGAACACAGGAATGTAGGATCTTCATCGTCGTCACTGGCAGATTTGGAGTCGGAGGCAAGAAAAGCGTATGCCTCCGCTGGCGAAAATGCCTGGCGAGCCATCACCTTTTTTCTACGGTGGCGGTGGGTGGTGGTGGGGTGGCGGTGTCGGGGGGGGAGGGGGTGTGTGTGTGTGGGGGAGTATGTACTGTGTGTGATTGGTGTAACTGTAAACTGTATTGGGGGGAAAAAAAGCGCTGCGGCCAAAAAAAAAATGGGGGGCCAAATGCAGCGCCCTGAACCCCTAATAGGGCCCGGGTCACACTGAAAAGTTGCGGTGGACCCTTGGGGACCTATTAGGGGGTCAGGGGGGGGGGAATTTTTTAAAACTTTTAAAAAAGTTTTTTAGCCTACCTTTCCCTGGGCTGTATTCTTTCCCTGATCTATGGGGGGCTTCTTTTCTTCTGTGGGGGCTCCGATCTCAGCAGAGGGGGGGTCCCGGTCTTCCTCCAGCAGCTCTGACCGCTGACTGAATCCAGCCAGCCGCGGGAGCTGCAGGAGGATGCAGTTAACCCCTCCTCTGCCGGCTGCTATTGGCTGGACGATCCAGCCAATAGCAGCGATCCTGGGGGCGTGATGAAATCGATACCTCCCCATAGATACAGGAGGTGATTGGGGGTGTATCCATCACTGGAATCGCAGCGATTCACAAGTGTGAATTCGCTTGCGTTTTTTTGCGATCGCCGACATGGGGGGGTCTAATGACCCCCCTGAGCATTTGCACGGGATGCAGGCATCCCCGTCCGATCCCCGCCCGGCGGGGACCGGAATTCTCCATGACGTACGCGTACGTCAAGGGTCCTTAAGGGGGTACTCTGCCCCTAGACATGTCTGATTGTGTGGAGGGTCCGGCTGTGGTGTTCATGAACACAAAGTCTGGGGGGCATGAATGGAGGGGACGTGGTGTGACGCCATGAACATGGAAGCCCGTGGCTTCCGTGTTCATGAATGCCTCAGCGCCGGACGGAGATCACATGGGGGGGGGGTCCTAGCAGCTGGACCCTCCGCGATCAGACATGTTATCCCCTATTCTTTGGATAGGAGATAACATGTCTAGGGGCAGAGTACCCCCTTTAAGGCCAAAGTGGGCTGCTAAAGGGTTACGGGTAGGGTCATACATGCTATTTTGCTGTGTATTTGCTGCTGTGTATTTTCCTGTAATAATCATAAGTTCTCTTAACATAACTGTATAAAGGATGTGTGATTTATGTGTGGCTGATCTGTACTACTGCATGCATTGCAGTCTTTAGTTCCATACTGTACCTCCATGATTTTGTACAAAGGCATATTATTTTCATAGATTCCATATAAATATATGAGAAATAAAATGTGAAATGCCCCACCAGATGCAAACTATGGGAACAAGTTGTAAGACCCCTGGCTGGATAATGAGGCCTGCAGTATAATAGGCATATAATATTTTGTAATGGAAATATCAATGTGTTAAGTATGATTTCTCAGGAAAAAGAAATCCTGATACAAGTGTAAGTGGGAAAGAAACCAGAATGTGTGTTTTCCCAATGCATGTTATGCTATGGCTGGATACACCCCTGGCTCTCATAAGGGTCAACTGACAATGGTAATGGATTATTATCCCATAAACAAGCTGACATAAACATATACAGTAATGTATGGTACGCTAAAAAGACAGATACTGGGCTTCTGTCATATCTTTTAAAACAGGAAGCCAATACTTTCATTAGCATGTTGGCTGCCACATTTTTCACCATCTGCTAGAGGTGTAATTTGATAAATAAATAACATATATATATATATATATATATATATATATATATATATATATATATACACATACACACACACATGAACAGGAGATGTCAGTATCAAAAAGCCTGTGTTGGAAAAACAAATATTTTTCAGATCACAATGATGTGCATTGTCTGCATAGAATGGATGATGAGTAGTTTCAAAATTGGAGTAGACCCTTTAAGCTCTTCACTAGTTTCAGAATGTTTATTTAGGAATTAGAAGCATAACTTCTCCATATGGATAAATGGAATGCCCCATTGACTAAGGTTCCAAGTAATGAGAGAGCTGAAATCCTACACATTTATAGGAAGGCATCAGTGGTAAACTGGCCTGTTTGGGATTTAAGAGATAACCCAAATAAAAAGTAGGCATGCTAGGAATTTATGGGGCAATCCTTTAAGAACTATCAAGGGACCTCTGGACATGTGATTAAGTCATTACCATGTGTTCTGTATAGCTTTTTGTTAGCTACTTTCTAGTAATAATGAGCATTGACCTTCTATTTGCAGAACTTGGGATGAGGAGATGTCTGCCACCTCTGGGGCATCTTGAGAAAGATTACAGGTGAATGGAATTCCCACTAGCAAGACATACTGCCAAAAGATAAGAATCATAAGAAAACACTCTTTAAGATGGTTGTATAATGTCTGAAAACCAGATGTTACACAGTCTCTATCAATTTCACAATTGAAACAAAAGAATATACTAGTTCTGAATACAATCGGGTAGAGTCAAATTTGTCATGACAAAGTGGTACAATTGCTGACCATAAATGGTAATTTAAATGCAACTAAGCATAATGGTGCCTTTGTTTTTTTGTTTCTTTGTTTTCAGCCAGTCAGCACCACCAACAGGGATCATCTAACCTACTAGAAATGTTCTCCCCTAGGAGGTCTAACAGCATCACATAATGTATAGCATTGCTGATGTAGGGTAAATTCACACTGCTGCCTCAGAAAGCTGTATACTCCCTTTTTTTCTACAACTTTGGACATAAATGTTGCCATACAGAACTGTCTGAAGTTTTGTGATATAATGAATACAGAAAAACAGTGCCCTTCCTAGCTTTTCTACTGCTGTGTATTTTTTTTATTTGATTTCTGGTCACACAGCACCTTGCAAAGCCAATGCATTAGTAACCCCTTCCCCCCTCCCCACATGCTATCTATAGTAGGGTACTGTACTGAAGAAATCATCCTCCAACACAGTGTCAGCTTGTACATTGATTAAAGTAACCTTTTCCTTGCTGTCCTGCTGTTTCTTTTATGTCTGCTCACATAGCACATTGCAAAAACCTAGCACACCAACCAGTAACCCTTTCTCTCATCACATGCCATCTATAGTAGTGTAGTGTGTAAATCATAAGCCCACCACAGTGCAAGACTGTTTTGTGCACTTTCAGGAGTATATGATGAGTTGTGCTGTGATTGTTTGGAAAAGTAAGAGAGGAAGTAACTATGTATGCACTACTGGCAAACAGCTCAACTCTTGTGTGGGAATGTTTTGGGCAGCTCTCGTACAAAAGTTTCAGATGCCAGAGCATGAAACTTAAATCAATCTCTGCAGCTCACTGGGTTCTATTATTGAGCAAAATGTATCAAGCACCTTGCACCTTTTTGGTAAATTTTGAGCAACTGCGCAAACAATAAGCAAACAAGGGTAAAATCTTTATGTGCCCCTATATGTGTATAATCTATGGTGGACATTTATCAATGTTGGTGTAAGATTTTACCCCTGTATGCACAGTTGCTCAAAATTTACCAAACAAGGTGCACGGGTCTAGATAAATTTTGCTCAATTATAGAAACCAGTCTGCTACAGACATAGGTTTAAAGAGGTACTCCATTTGAAGCATCTTATCCCCTATCCAACAGATATCATCTTATCCCCTATCCAACGGATCCCAGGGTGTACCTGTACGCCTGTGGGAATTCTGGTCCCTGCTGCTCGCCGGGCGGGGATCGGACCGGGATGCCTGCTGAAATCAATCAGCAGGCATCCTGTGACAACACCTGGGGGGGTCCTGAGACCCCCCATGTCGGCAATTGCCGTTAATCGCTGGTTAATTCAGACCAGTGATCTGCAGCGATTCCGAGTCATACGGGTCTCCGGTGACTCGGAAAATAAGGGGGATCGGGGCTGTCCAAGACACTCCCGATCCCCCTGAAGGGATAGGAGTGAGGTGGCAGGGGTACCGCCCCTCCTATCCCTGCTATTGGTTGGTCAGAAGCGACCGACCAATAGCAGATCGGGGGGCTAATGTTTGGTTTCCCCACTCTGACCACCACGGTAGTCTTGACAGAGTGGGGGAACTGTGCTGGGACTGGCGCCAGAGGTCCCTTACCAGAGGTGATCCTCCTCTCTGCGGCAGCGATCCTCCTTTCTGCTGCGATCCTCTGTGTGTGGCGGCTGCGGCGATCCTTCAACTAACGGGTGAGTTGTTGCCTAGCAACATCCGGAGGGCCACAGTTTACAGTGGCCTCTAAGCTGTAGCCCTCCAGATGTTGCAAAACTACAACTCCCAGCATGCCCAGACATCCGTTTGCTGTTTGGGCATGCTGGGATTTGGAGTTTTGCAGTTTGGAGATCACTGTGCAATGGTCTCTAAACTATGGCACTCTAGATCTTGCAAAAGTACAACTCCCAGCATGCCCACACAGCAGTTTGTTGTCTGGGCATGCTGGAATTTGTAGTTCTGCAACATCTACAGGACCACATTTTGGAGATCACTGTGTGGAGGTTTCTAAACTGTGGGCTTCCAAATCTTGCAAAGCTACAACGAACAGCAAACGGCTGTCTCGGCATGCTGGGAGTTGTAGTTGCGTGCCTCCAGCTGTTGAATGACTACATCTCCTAACATGCCCTTTGGTGATCAGTACATGTTGGGAGTTGTAGTTTCGCAACAGCTGGAGGCACACTGGTTGAAAAATACTGAGTTAGGTAACAGAACCTAACTCAAGGTTTCCCAACCAGTGTGCCTCCAGCTGTTGCAAAACTACAACTCCCAGCATGCACGGTCTGTCAGTGCATGATGGGAGTTGTAGTTTTGCAACAGCTGGAGGTTTCCCCCCCCCCCCATGTGAATGTACAGGGTAGTGAGTTTCCTGCTTCAAGTATGAGCTGCGGCAAGTTTTTCGCCGCAGCTCAAACGCCTAAAAACACTACATACACCCCCTTACACTGTCCCCCCCTTTCCCCCCAATAAAAATGAAAAAAGTCTTGTACGACAGTGTTTCCAAAACTGAGCCTCCAGCTGCTGCAAAACAACAACTCCCAGCATTTACGGATAGCCACTGACTGTCCAGGCATGCTGGGAGTTTAGCAACAGCTGGAGGCACACAGTTTGGGAATCACTGGCATAGAATATTTGTGGTAGCGGAGGCAATCCCTAATTTAGGCCTCAAATGCGCATGTTGCTCTCTCACTTCGGAGACCTGTCATATTTCAAGGAAACAGTTTAGGGCCACATATGGGGTATTTCCGTACTGGGGAGCAATTGTGTTACAAATTTTGGGGGTCTTTTTCTCTTTTTACCCCTTATGAAAAGGAAAAGTTGGGGTCCATACCAGCCTGTTAGTGTAAAAAAAATAAAAATAAAAAATTACACTAACATGCTAGTGTTGCCCCATACTTTTCATTTTCACAAGAGGTAACAGGAAAAAAAGACCCCCAAATTTGTAACGCAATTTCTCTTCAGTACATAAATACCCCATATGTGGATGTAAAATGCTCTGCAGATGCACAACAAGGCTCAGGAGTAAGAGCGCACCATGTACATTTGAGGCCTAAATTGGTGATTTGCGTTTGGCAGATTTTACAGGGGTTCTGACATAAACGCAAAAAAATAAATACCCACATGTGACCCCATTCTGGAAACTACACCCCTCACAGAACATAGCAAGGGGTATAGTGTGCCTTAACACCCCACAGGGGTTTGACGAATGTTCGTTAAAGTTGGTGTTACCCACAAATTTTTAAAATAAAAAAAAAGCAAAAATAGGGAAAATAGGAAAAAGCCCCCAAACTTAGTAACACCATTTCTTCTGAGTATATAAATACCCTATATTGCAGGTGCATTACAATGCTCCGAAGAGAAGGAGCGCCATTGGGCTTTTGGAGAGAAAATTTGTCCGGAATTGAAGCCACATGTGTTTACAAACCACCATGGTGCCAGAACAATGCACCCTCCCACATGTGACCTAATATTGGAAACTACACCCCTCACGTAATGTAATAAGGGGTGCAGTGAGCATTTACGCCTCACTGGTGTCTGACAGATTTTGGAACAGTGGTCTGTGAAAATGAAAAATGTAATTTTTCATTTGCACAGCCCACTGTTCCAAAGATCTGTCAAACGCCAGTGGGGTGTAAATGCTCACTGCACCACTTATTAATTTCTGGAGGGGTGTAGTTATCAAAATGGGGTCACATGTGGGGGGGGGGGGCAACTGTTCTGGCACCATGGGGCTTTGTAAACGCACATGGCCCCTGACTACCATTCCAAACAAATTCTCTCTCCAAAAGCTCAATGGCGTTTCTTCTTTTCTGAGCATTGTAGTTCGCCCACAGAGCACTTTACATCCACACGGGGTATTTCCATACTCAGAAGAAATGGTGTTACAAATTTTGGGGGCCATTTTCTATGTCCCCTTGTAAAAATGTAAAATTTGGGGAAAAACTGCATTTTAGTGAAAACATTTTTTTTTCATTTACACATCCGACTTTAAACGAAAAGTCGTCAAACACCTGTGGGGTGTTAAGGCTCACGTACCCCTTCTTACGTTCCTTGAGGGTTGTAGTTTCCAAAATAGCATGCCATGTGTTTTGTTTTTGTTTTTTGCTGTTATGGCACCATAGGGGCTTCCTAAATGCGACATGCCCTCCAAAAACCATTTCAGCAAAATTTGCTTTCCAAAAGCCAAATGTGGCTCCTTCTCTTCTGAGCATTGTGCCCGTCATCTACTTGACATCCACTTGACGTCCACTTGACGTCCACACATGGGGTATTTCCATACTCAGAAGAAATGGGGTTACAAATTGTGGGGGGCATCTTCTCCCATTACCCTTTGTAAAAATGGTAAATTTGGGGAAAAAACTGCACTTTAGTGAAAAAAAAAATTCATTTACACATCCAACTTTAAAGAAAATATTTTGTGTTATAGTGTAGTGTTTTTAGGGTACATTCACACTGGCAGGGGTTTACAGCGAGTTTCCCACTGGGAGTTTCAGCTGCAGCTGAGAATTTGCTGCATCCCAAACTTGCAGCGAAAAACTCGCTGTAAACCCGCCTGTGTGAATGTACCCTGTACATTCACATGGGAGGGGGGGGGAGGGGAAAACCTCCAGCTGTTGGAAAACTGCAACTACCAGCATGACCTTTGGCTGTCTGTGCATGCTAGGGGTTTTAGTTATGCAAGAGCTGGAGGCACACTGGTTGGGTATTCCAGGATTTTTTTTTATTTAACTATGCTACAGGGGCTGTAAAGTTAGTGTAGTTCATAATATAGTGTCTGTACCTGTGCGTGATGGTTTTCTCACAATTCTTCTGTGAATTTCACCCCAATATTTATTTGTAACAGCATACAAAATGACTGTTGTCTCAGATTTTTCCCAGGTTGCAATGCGGCCAAGACCTGACCTCACTAGTCAGTTGACAGGGAGTCTGTCTGCTCCAATGGGTGGAGCGATTGCTTGGTGGGAGAGAGATCAATCTGAAACTAATGCAACAGCTGTAGCCACCCTGATTGAAAACCACAGGTCTTTTGAATGGCTGCAGCTCATTTATGTTTCAATGGGTGGGGTGGCTGATGTGTGGGAGGGAGGAAAATGGAATTATGGGATTTGTAGTCAAAAAAAGAAAACTAAAACAGGAAATACCAGTTCATGAAAAGATAGCCACAGTATTATGGTAATCTCACAACATAGCCATTTAGCCCCAAGACAATTGCAGATCCTTCCTAAGCATGTCAATTACTGTCTGCAAGGTACGTACTAAAATCACGCATTTCTACGCTACTCAGTATATAGACAGTCCAGTGTAAATAGCACTCGTACAACAAAAATGTGTTCCAAGACTTTGACACTTTACTTCCAATTTCTCTTCATGCAGAGATATTTTTTCTCATACAGGAATAGTGTACTTGAACACAATGCAAAATCACCCAGTGCATACTCGCCAATACACGGTCACAGCATTATAACAGACCTCTTCGGCTCCAGCCGGAGCTCCATGTAGACATGTCCATTAGTGCTGTGTACCTTGCTTTCTTCTGAACCAGCGTAAGAGGCTCACCAGCCAGTGAGCTTGATTGGCGACGTCTCAGGATCACTCCCTTGAGAAAGGGAGTGATCCTGAAACATCGCCAATCAAGCTCACCGGCTGGGGAGCCTCTTACGCTGGTTCAGAAGAAAGCAAGGTACACAGCACTAATGGATGTCTACATCTCTGCATGAAGAGAAATTGGAAGTAAAGTGTCAAAGTCTTGGAACACATTTTTGTTGTATGAGTGCTGTTTACACTGGTCTGCAAAACTACAACTCCCAGCATGTATGGTCTATCAGTGCATGCTGGGAGTTGTAGTTTGCAACAGCTGGAGGCACGTTGGTTGCGAAGCACTGAGTTAGGTAACAAACTCTGTGTTTCGCAACCAGTGTGCCTTCAGATGTTGCAAAAACTACAACTGGTACAGCTGGAGGCCTACTACTAACACTCCCAGCATGCCCTTTGGCTCTAGTGCATGCTAGGGGCTGTAGTTGTGCAACAGCTGGAGTCACACTGGTTGCAAAACACTGAGAGTTTGTTACTTAACTCAGTGTTTCCCAACCAGTGTGCCTCCAGTTGTTGCAAAACTACAACTCCCAGCATGCCCAGACAGCCGAAGGACATGTTGGCAGTTGTAGTTATGTAACAACTGGAGGAGAACAGTTTGGAGACCACTGTGTAGTAGTGTCAAAACTGTAGCCCTCCAGATGTTGCAAAATATCAACTCCAAGCATGCCCAGACTGTCCAGGCATGCAGGGAGTTGTAGTTTGGCAACTCCTAGAAGGCAGCAGTGAAAACCACTTACCACTGATCTTCACTGCTGCCTCCGACACTGCCGACGCTGCCGCCTTTCTGCCACCAGTCCCGCCGTGATTGCAGGTCCCTAGCCGCCCCTTGCTGGTCCCGCAATCAGGTATTCAGGCACGCGCCGCCATCTTCCCCCCTCTCTGCCCGGACATCCAGGGGCAGGCAGAGCAGGAATTTCAACTCTCCCCTCCCCCCGCCCCAACTGACAATGGTCAGTCCTATCCTTCAGTATGGTCGGAGCTGTCTCTGCCGCAAATCACCGATCTGAAATTCCAGGGATTTTCACGGGGTGCCTGCTGAATGATTTCAGTAGGCATCCCAGTCCGATCCCCCCCCCCCCCCCCCCCCGGTGAGCGGCGGACACCGGAATTCCCACGGGCCTTAAGTACCAGGACATCAGGGTGTGCCTGTACGCCCTGTGTCCTTATGGGGTTAAGCTTTGTGCTCTGGCATCTGACACTTTTGTACGTGTCCAAACAGTAGACAAATTTGAAAGATGTTCTAACGAAATTTGCGCACTGTGTGTGTTTGTGCACACATTTCGATGTAAAGCTGGTTTCACATCACATTCAGGAAGTATGCTTCAGTTTTAGGTTGGTATGTGAACAGAAAGGTAGCCTGACAAACACTGCGCCATACCTATTCACTTTATTGGACAAAATATAGTATACTAGTGACTAAATTCGATTCATTTTCTGAACCTATACTTTTATTTTACATTCCACAAAAGTGTGGTCTGTAACATGTGGCCCCACCTCCAAAACTCACTACACACATAGGGCTGCCGCTGGAAATCCCTGTGAATATGTTGAGTGAGGAATACGCAACATATTTCCCGCTGCTGCTGCAGATTTTGCGCAGTGGAAAATACACTGCGGATGCGGTACATGGAACAGTACCCGAAGAACACATGAACACTCAAGCAATCCCAACACACATGTTTATGGATAGTAGGCAGGAAAGATAGCTGTCAGCTGAACAAATAAACAGTTTTTAGGAGTTCAAAACTTTAAAGAGGTGAGGGGCCCTCATTTTTCATTGACCCTGGGGCCCATTGTAGCCTTAATCTGCTCAAGCTTTCAGGTACTCAGTAACAACAGAAAGAGCACTAAATTTCGCTCCTCAGCACTCTTAAATGGGCACTGTCAGATCCAAACACTTTTTATGTGTTGTTACTGATGAAAATGAAAGACCTTTTATAATATGGTCATTTTTTTTTATATATTTTTTATATTTAATAAAGAAAACGGCTCCTGAAAATCCCAACACTAGGGGTCCCCATATCTACTGGGACACTAACCAATCCTGCAGTAGCATTAGTCTTCTCAATGAGTCATGGACAAGAGATGACTCATGGACAAGGCTGCATGAGCAGACAGACAATCACCTCCCACCACCACAAGGGAGGGACACGCCCCCTTCCCCTGAGAGGATTTCTAACACTGTGAGCTAATAAAAAGAGGGATTTTTATAATAAATATGGGTGATGGAGGCATAAAGATTCGATTACATAGTCAGGATTAGGTCCTGAGAAA
This sequence comes from Hyla sarda, assembly GCF_029499605.1. Lineage (NCBI taxonomy): Eukaryota > Metazoa > Chordata > Amphibia > Anura > Hylidae > Hyla > Hyla sarda. The sequence goes on from NC_079196.1 coordinate 99,588,972, forward strand.
CATATTATTTTTTGAGTGCTAATGCACGTAATGTCGACCTAGAGAAGTCGACGGTTATGCCCCCTCTCCGCCCCCTCCCCATACAGTTCTATGGGAAAGGTGGGGAGGCATGAAAGCTGCCTCCCCACCTCTCCCATAGAACTACATGGAGGAGGGGTGTAAGTTGTTTTCAGCCCCAGATGGCCTTTAAAAAAAAATTTAAACTATAGGCATGCCTTAAAGTGAGGCCATAAGTTTAGGAATACTCCTCATATATAACTATAAGCTTAATGGCTCTTCTTATCTGCAAACATGTAAATGAAGAAAGATAGATGAAAAAAGAAAAACCCTTGCAGCTTCTCAGCTTCCCATCAGCAGTCTACAGGTAACAGATGCAGGTGACAAACTGATGTATTACAGCTGGCTCGACGATTTTCAGTACATTCACTGGAAATTGAAATTTCTTCAGTGACCCTACGGTATATTTGGATGTCTCAAGCAAAAAAGATTGGCATTTATGTTTTATAAGTCTATATTTTATATGCAGCAATATACATATATAGTACATTGATGTTCTTATATATTTTATATAACAATAAAGGAATTTAGGTGCACTATGTGGTAGATGTAAACAATGACATTGGCTATCCCTCAACACTGATGTAAAATTGAGACATTAGCCAGTATATCCTTGTATGAAGGGCATACCTAAGCCCGCACACCAACGCCAATTTTATATAACTAAAACACAAGTATGGCCTGCTAACCTGGAGAAGACACACATAACCATTGTGATCATTATTGGAGCTAAGATGTAATTAGACTCCGGGTGCGTTCACACGCTATTACTAGCAGCAGGTTGCCCGCTGCGGGAATCCTGCTGCGAGTTACGCTACCATTGATTTAAATGGGTCCACAGACAGTCTGCAATAGCGTCAGATTTGCGGACTGTCCGTGGACCCATTCAAATGAATGGTAGCGTAACTCACAGCTGGTTTCCCGCAGCGGGAAACCCACTGCTAGTTACTAGTGTGTGAACGCACCATTAGGCTAAGTTTCCACTTGGTTTTTTTTCTGGCAGTTTTTGGAGATCTGCCACTGCAGTTTTTGAGCCAAAGCCAGAAATGTATTAAAAAGGAATAGGACATATAAAAGGAGGGACTTACACTTCTTCTCCCTTATGGATCCACTTCTGACTTTGGCTCAAAAACTGCAGTGGCAGTATTCCAAAAACTGTCATAAAAAAAAACAAGTGGAAACTTAGCCTTATATTAACGGACCGAGATGGCAAGGCTGCACACACAGGACTCCTCTCCAGCAACCCAGAACTTAGCAACCACTAGAACTGGGAACTGTAATTGGACCTGAAAAAGGCATCAGTGGATGCCGAAATGCGTTGTCCCAATTTCACCAATAAAGTATTTATTGTCCGTTGCCACTCGAGTCATCCTTTGCTGACTACATACTGGGCAGTGTCTCATGAAAACCGGTTTCTTTGTATTTTATTCCGCCACAAAAACCAGACACCTTTTTGGTAATCCGGTACCGGTAAGAGAGCAGCAGCCTATCACCCCGAAGCGCAGCACAGCTCAGCGTAACTACTTTACAAGGTTGGTATATCGCCCAGGATTGTTGTAGGGTACACACCGGTTAGTATACCTCATCAGGGAGCACCCCCTGTTTTTTACCCTTCTTTTAAGCCTTGTATTAAGAAATTGTATATATAAGAAGTCTCTATTACCCTTTGTTAATAGCATTGCTCTTTTATGAGCAGGAGCAGTCAGGCCGTCATCAGACAGGCTGTTCAATGACAGATTGTATCTGCTACTTCATTGTCAGAATTCAGACTAATGCAGACAGGAAACAGTACTGCTTCAGAGAAGTTAAAGGCTTGCCTAATGGATTTTTCCTTTTATATAGGATTTTGGAGAATTGGTGCAGTTCTTTACTGTATAGAAGCAGGTTAATCATAAGGGAATCTACACTTTATAGTGTAGAAAACCCACTGGTGTTTGAGTTTAAGGAGGTGAGTCCTTTATCCGGAACTGCCATCAATTAACCATAATTGAGCACCTACAAAGAGCATTATATGGGCAGAATAGAGGTAGCGCTGCAGGGGAAAAGAACATGTACTGTCAGGTTCCTCTGATTACAGCTGTTCTTTAGAGGTCCCTGCAATGTGATCAGCTTATTTTCATTTTTGGCTCTCTCCAGGAGAGTCGAAATATCACTGTTCTCATTATGATGCAATAAAACACTTTTTTAACTGTTTTTTTTCTCCACCAATATATATATATATATATATATATATATATATATATATGTATTTATATACTGTGCGGTATATTTTTTTTTACATGGGTGCCTATGTATGACAGATGTCATTATGTACTATCATAGGCACATGTAAGACATATATACGTTGGGGATCCCCCCTACGGTAGATATACAATGGAGACTGCTCATGCAGTATGGACTTAGCCTAAGAAAAAGACTGTTCAGTGTCGCTGACCTATATTTGTATTGGAACCCTTTTAAAATGACTGACCCAGTACCTTTACCAAAAGGCAGTTTCTATAATTTACTAAACATTTTCTCTAAAGGTTTAAGTAATCATTATGCTTAGCCATTATATCGGATGGAAAATTCCTATAAGTCATATGGTTCATTGATTTTCAGATTCTATATATATTTGCTGCTAGATAGCAACTGCCTAACCTTTAAATACTACAATAAACAAAAGCAAATTTCTGCAATAGTAACAAGAGGATTCAGCAAAGTTCTTCCATATGTCTCCTCCCTGGTGTAGAGTTATAGATAGTATGTACTTCACACATTTGCCCTGCAGCTACTCTGTCAGAAGAATAAAAATATGGCTCCGTGCTGTCATGGATTTTGGCTTTTTGCCAGACCCCTTTAATCTGAGTCTAAAATAGGTGTGAATTAGGGCATATGCACTCCCGGTACAGTAGAGGTACTTGAGCCCAAATGTACACCTGTGTGCCTCTAATTTTATATGAAGGCATAGTGTAAAATAGTGCAATGCTACCTGCTGTATGTTCAGGAGTAACATTCCTTTTAGGAAAGAATATTTTATTCACACAAGTCTACCCAAGCTCAATGACATATTGAGTAATATACACATACATGTTTGACACAGATAAAGTAAGCCAGCATTGCTCACGTACTTCCCATGTACAATCCTCAGTAGGGCTTAGTATACAAGAGAGCATTAAAAACCACTGAACTAATGAGGCATTACAATACATACATAGAAAAGCTCTGGGAAGCTCTGGGAATAAATAAAATCTACAATGCTTTATTGATCCAGTAAGAGCAGTAAGCCTATGGATAAGAGCAGTGAGTCTATGGATGAGAGCAGTGAGCCTATGGATAAGAGCAGTGAGACTATGGATAAGAGCAGTGAGGCTATGGATAAGAGCAGTGAAGCTATGGATAAGAGCAGTGAGCCTATGGATAAGAAGAGTGAACCTATGGATAAGAACAGTGAAACTATGGATAAGAGCAGTGAGCCTATGGATAAGAGCAGTGAAGCTATGGATAAGAGCATTGAGACTATGGATAAGAACAGTGAGGTTATGGAAAAGAGCAGTGAGGCTATGGATAACAGCAGTGAGACTATGGATAAGAGCAGTGAGACTATGGATAAGAGCAGTGAGGCTGTGGATAAGAACAGTGAGACTATGGATAAGAGCAGTGAGACTATGGATAAGAGCATTGAGACTATGGATAAGAGCAGTGAGACTATGGATAAGAGCAGTGAGACTATGGATAAGAGCAGTGAGACTATGGATAAGAGCAGTGAGGCTATGGATAAGAGCAGTGAGACTATGGATAAGAGCAGGGAGACTATGGATAAGAGCAGTGAGGCTATGGATAAGAGCAGTGAGACTATGGATAAGAGCAGTGAGGCTATGGATAACAGCAGTGAGACTATGGATAAGAGTAGTGAGACTATGGATAAGAGCAGTGAGACTATGGATAAGAGCAGTGAGCCTATGGATAAGAGCAGTGAGACTATGGATAAGAGCAGTGAGGCTATGGATAAGAGCAGTGAAGCTATGGATAAGAGCAGTGAGCCTATGGATAAGAAGAGTGAACCTATGGATAAGAACAGTGAAACTATGGATAAGAGCAGTGAGCCTATGGATAAGAGCAGTGAAGCTATGGATAAGAGCATTGAGACTATGGATAAGAACAGTGAGGTTATGGAAAAGAGCAGTGAGGCTATGGATAACAGCAGTGAGACTATGGATAAGAGCAGTGAGACTATGGATAAGAGCAGTGAGGCTGTGGATAAGAACAGTGAGATTATGGATAAGAGCAGTGAGACTATGGATAAGAGCATTGAGACTATGGATAAGAGCAGTGAGACTATGGATAAGAGCAGTGAGACTATGGATAAGAGCAGTGAGACTATGGATAAGAGCAGTGAGGCTATGGATAAGAGCAGTGAGACTATGGATAAGAGCAGGGAGACTATGGATAAGAGCAGTGAGGCTATGGATAAGAGCAGTGAGACTATGGATAAGAGCAGTGAGGCTATGGATAACAGCAGTGAGACTATGGATAAGAGTAGTGAGACTATGGATAAGAGCAGTGAGACTATGGATAAGAGCAGTGAGCCTATGGATAAGAGCAGTGAGACTATGGATAAGAGCAGTGAGGCTATGGATAAGAGCAGTGAAGCTATGGATAAGAGCAGTGAGCCTATGGATAAGAAGAGTGAACCTATGGATAAGAACAGTGAAACTATGGATAAGAGCAGTGAGCCTATGGATAAGAGCAGTGAAGCTATGGATAAGAGCATTGAGACTGTGGATAAGAACAGTGAGGTTATGGAAAAGAGCAGTGAGGCTATGGATAACAGCAGTGAGACTATGGATAAGAGCAGTGAGACTATGGATAAGAGCAGTGAGGCTGTGGATAAGAACAGTGAGACTATGGATAAGAGCAGTGAGACTATGGATAAGAGCATTGAGACTATGGATAAGAGCAGTGAGACTATGGATAAGAGCAGTGAGACTATGGATAAGAGCAGTGAGGCTATGGATAAGAGCAGTGAGACTATGGATAAGAGCAGGGAGACTATGGATAAGAGCAGTGAGGCTATGGATAAGAGCAGTGAGACTATGGATAAGAGCAGTGAGGCTATGGATAACAGCAGTGAGACTATGGATAAGAGTAGTGAGACTATGGATAAGAGCAGTGAGACTATGGATAAGAGCAGTGAGACTATGGATAAGAGCAGGGAGACTATGGATAAGAACAGTGAGACTATGGATAAGAGCAGTGAGACTATGGATAAGAGCAGTGAGACTATGGATAAGAGCAGTGAGACTATGGATAAGAGCAGTGAGACTATGGATAAGAGCAGTGAAACTATGGATAAGAGCAGTGAGACTATGGATAAGAACAGTGAGGTTATGGAAAAGAGCAGTGAGGCTATGGATAACAGCAGTGAGACTATGGATAAGAGCAGTGAGACTATGGATAAGAGCAGTGAGACTATGGATAAGAGCAGTGAGGCTATGGATAAGAACAGTGAGACTATGGATAAGAGCAGTGAGCCTATGGATAAGAGGAGTGAGACTATGGATAAAAGCAGTGAGACTATGGATAAGAGCAGTGAGACTATGGATAAGAGCAGTGAGACTATGGATAAGAGCAGTGAGCCTATGGATAAGAGGAGTGAGCCTATGGATAACAGCAGTGAGACTATGGATAAGAGCAGTGAGACTATGGATAAGAACAGTGAGGTTATGGAAAAGAGCAGTGAGGCTATGGATAACTGCAGTGGGACTATGGATAAGAGCAGTGAGCCTATGGATAAGAGCAGTGAGGCTATGGATAAGAACAGTGAGACTATGGATAAGAGCAGTGAGACTATGGATAAGAGCAGTGAGACTATGGATTAGAGCAGTGAGACTATGGATAAGAGCAGTGAGACTATGGATAAGAGCAGTGAGACTATGGATAAGAGCAGTAAGGCTATGGATAAGAGCAGTGAAGCTATGGATAAGAGCAGTGAGACTATGGATAAGAACAGTGAGACTATGGATAAGAGCAGTGAGCCTATGGATAAGAGGAGTGAGACTATGGATAAGAAGAGTGAACCTATGGATAAGAACAGTGAAACTATGGATAAGAGCAGTGAGCCTATGGATAAGAGCAGTGAAGCTATGGATAAGAGCATTGAGACTATGGATAAGAACAGTGAGGTTATGGAAAAGAGCAGTGAGGCTATGGATAACAGCAGTGAGACTATGGATAAGAGCAGTGAGACTATGGATAAGAGCAGTGAGGCTGTGGATAAGAACAGTGAGACTATGGATAAGAGCAGTGAGACTATGGATAAGAGCATTGAGACTATGGATAAGAGCAGTGAGACTATGGATAAGAGCAGTGAGACTATGGATAAGAGCAGTGAGGCTATGGATAAGAGCAGTGAGACTATGGATAAGAGCAGGGAGACTATGGATAAGAGCAGTGAGGCTATGGATAAGAGCAGTGAGACTATGGATAAGAGCAGTGAGGCTATGGATAACAGCAGTGAGACTATGGATAAGAGTAGTGAGACTATGGATAAGAGCAGTGAGACTATGGATAAGAGCAGTGAGACTATGGATAAGAGGAGTGAGACTATGGATAAGAACAGTGAGACTATGGATAAGAGCAGTGAGACTATGGATAAGAGCAGTGAGACTATGGATAAGAGCAGTGAGACTATGGATAAGAGCAGTGAGACTATGGATAAGAGCAGTGAAACTATGGATAAGAGCAGTGAGACTATGGATAAGAACAGTGAGGTTATGGAAAAGAGCAGTGAGACTATGGATAAGAGCAGTGAGACTATGGATAAGAGCAGTGAGGCTATGGATAAGAGCAGTGAGACTATGGATAAGAGCAGTGAGGCTATGGATAAGAGCAGTGAGACTATGGATAAGAGCAGGGAGACTATGGATAAGAGCAGTGAGGCTATGGATAAGAGCAGTGAGACTATGGATAAGAGCAGTGAGGCTATGGATAACAGCAGTGAGACTATGGATAAGAGTAGTGAGACTATGGATAAGAGCAGTGAGACTATGGATAAGAGCAGTGAGACTATGGATAAGAGGAGTGAGACTATGGATAAGAACAGTGAGACTATGGATAAGAGCAGTGAGACTATGGATAAGAGCAGTGAGACTATGGATAAGAGCAGTGAGACTATGGATAAGAGCAGTGAGACTATGGATAAGAGCAGTGAAACTATGGATAAGAGCAGTGAGACTATGGATAAGAACAGTGAGGTTATGGAAAAGAGCAGTGAGACTATGGATAAGAGCAGTGAGACTATGGATAAGAGCAGTGAGGCTATGGATAAGAACAGTGAGACTATGGATAAGAGCAGTGAGCCTATGGATAAGAGGAGTGAGACTATGGATAAAAGCAGTGAGACTATGGATAAGAGCAGTGAGACTATGGATAAGAGCAGTGAGACTATGGATAAGAGCAGTGAGCCTATGGATAAGAGGAGTGAGCCTATGGATAACAGCAGTGAGACTATGGATAAGAGCAGTGAGACTATGGATAAGAACAGTGAGGTTATGGAAAAGAGCAGTGAGGCTATGGATAACTGCAGTGGGACTATGGATAAGAGCAGTGAGCCTATGGATAAGAGCAGTGAGGCTATGGATAAGAACAGTGAGGCTATGGATAAGAGCAGTGAGACTATGGATAAGAGCAGTGAGACTATGGATTAGAGCAGTGAGACTATGGATAAGAGCAGTGAGACTATGGATAAGAGCAGTGAGACTATGGATAAGAGCAGTGAGGCTATGGATAAGAGCAGTGAAGCTATGGATAAGAGCAGTGAGACTATGGATAAGAACAGTGAGACTATGGATAAGAGCAGTGAGCCTATGGATAAGAGGAGTGAGACTATGGATAGGAGCAGTGAGACTATGGATAAGAGCAGTGAGACTATGGATAAGAGCAGTGAGACTATGGATAAGAGCAGTGAGACTATGGATAAGAGCAGTGAGACTATGGATAAGAGCAGTCAGCCTATGTATAAGAGCAGTGAACCTATGGATAAGAGCAGTGAAGCTATGGATAAGGGCATTGAGACTATGGATAAGAGCAGTGAGGTTATGGAAAAGAGCAGTGAGGCTATGGATAACAGCAGTGAGACTATGGATAAGAGCAGTGAGACTATGGATAAGAGCAGTGAGGCTGTGGATAAGAACAGTGAGACTATGGATAAGAGCAGTGAGACTATGGATAAGAGCAGTGAGACTATGGATAAGAGCAGTGAGACTATGGATAAGAGCAGGGAGACTATGGATAAGAGCAGTGAGACTATGGATAAGAGCAGGGAGACTATGGATAAGAGCAGTGAGACTATGGATAAGAGCAGTGAGGCTATGGATAAGAGCAGTGAGACTATGGATAAGAGCAGGGAGACTATGGATAAGAGCAGTGAGGCTATGGATAAGAGCAGTGAGACTATGGATAAGAGCAGTGAGGCTATGGATAACAGCAGTGAGACTATGGATAAGAGCAGTGAGACTATGGATAAGAGCAGTGAGACTATGGATAAGAGGAGTGAGACTATGGATAAGAACAGTGAGACTATGGATAAGAGCAGTGAGACTATGGATAAGAGCAGTGAGACTATGGATAAGAGCAGTGAGACTATGGATAAGAGCAGTGAGACTATGGATAAGAGCAGTGAGACTATGGATAAGAGCAGTGAGACTATGGATAAGAGCAGTGAGACTATGGATTAGAGCAGTGAGACTATGGATAAGAGCAGTGAGACTATGGATAAGAACAGTGAGACTATGGATAAGAGCAGTGAGACTATGGATAAGAGCAGTGAGACTATGGATAAGAGCAGTGAAGCTATGGATAAGAGCAGCGAGACTATGGATAAGAGCAGTGAGGCTATGGATAAGAGCAGTGAGACTATGGATTAGAGCAGTGAGACTATGGATAAGAACAGTGAGACTATGGATAAGAGCAGTGAGACTATGGATAAGAGCAGTGAGACTATGGATAAGAGCAGTGAAGCTATGGATAAGAGCAGCGAGACTATGGATAAGAGCAGTGAGACTATGGATAAGAGCAATGAAGCTATGGATAAGAGCAGTGAGACTATGGATAAGAGCAGTGAGACTATGGATAAGAGCAGTGAGACTATGGATAAGTGCAGTGAGACTATGCATAAGTGAAGTGAGACTATGGATAAGAGCAGTGAGACTATGGATAAGAGCAGTGAGACTATGCAAAAGAGCAGTGAGACTATGGATAAGAGCAGTGAGACTATGGATTAGAGCAGTTAGACTATGGATAAGAGCAGTGAGACTATGGATAAGAGCAGTGAGACTATGGATAAGAGCAGTGAGACTATGGATAAGAGCAGTGAGACTATGGATAAGAGCAGTGAAACTATGGATAAGAGCAGTGAGACTATGGATAAGAACAGTGAGGTTATGGAAAAGAGCAGTGAGGCTATGGATAACAGCAGTGAGACTATGGATTAGAGCAGTGAGACTATGGATAAGAGCGGTGAGACTATGGATAAGAGCAGTGAGACTATGGATAAGAGCAGTGAGACTATGGATAAGAGCAGTGAGACTATGGATAAGAGCAGTGAGGCTATGGATTAGAGCAGTGAAGCTATGGATAAGAGCAGTGAGACTATGAATAAGAGCAGTGAGACTATGGATAAGAGCAGTGAGACTATGGATAAGAGCAGTGAGACTATGGATTAGAGTAGTGAAGCTATGGATAAGAGCAGTGAGGCTATGGATAAGAGCAGTGAGGCTATGGATAAGAGCAGTGAGGCTATGGATAAGAGCAGTGAGGCTATGGATAAGAGCAGTGAGACTATGGATTAGAGCAGTGAAGCTATGGATAAGAGCAGTGAGACTATGGATTAGAGCAGTGAGACTATGGATTAGAGCAGTGAAGCTATGGATAAGAGCAGTGAGACTATGGATTAGAGCAGTGAAGCTATGGATAAGAGCAGTGAGGCTATGGATAAGAGCAGTGAGGCTATGGATAAGAGCAGTGAAACTATGGATAAGAGCAGTGAGGCTATGGATAAGAGCAGTGAAACTATGGATAAGAGCAGTGAGACTATGGATAAGAGCAGTGAGACTATGGATAAGAGCAGTGAGACTATGGAACTCTCTGCCACATGATGTTGCAATGTCTGACTCAATAAACAAGTTTAAGGGGTACCTGCATGTTTTTTAAGAAAATTATACTACAAGTCTATAGATATTAGACTCATGGGGATAGAATGTTGATCCAGGGATTTGTTCTGAATGTCATATTGGAATCGGGATAGAATCTTTCTTCAATTTTTTCAACCTTATAAACTATGTAACTATGTCACCAACTTGTTCTAGATGCATGCAAGCACCTTTTGCATGGACTAAACGCTCATGACTAAGGGTGTTTGCATGCATCCATAACACATTGGAGACATACTGACTTTTCAAAATGGATAATTTAAACATGAAAGATTTTATTTGCCCGGGAGATGGATTCTCTTTCTCCATACGGTGATCCCTCAAGTTACAATGGTCTTACAATATTTTCAGCATACAATAGACTTTCCTGGACCATGGTAACTTGAAACCAAGTACAACACATTCAATGTTATAAACATTCTGTATCAATGGCTTGTGAGAATGGCTTGAAGATCTAACTAATCAGAGTGAGCATTTCATGGAACTCCTGTATTATTTTACATGCCCTGACAAGCGGTGTCCCCATCCCGCCTATAGTATAGCGTAGTACTGCACTACTCTCTCTACACTCTATGCCAGGATTTACTGCTCCTTTGAACACCAGGTGAGGGTGGCTCCATGCTATATCCCCTGTTGCATACTGAACCCTGAAGAAGCACCTGCCTTCTATGAATAAAGGAATTAAAAGCTATGACATTTATATGTAAGGACTTGCTTTATCTGAATTAGTCATCTTGCCATTTTTGGAGACTTTGGAATCACTAGTTTTTTTATGGTCTCAAGACAATTCAAAATGGTCTCAAAATGTAATGCTCATCCAGAAACCAAATAATAGTGTAACTAGAGATTAGCAAATTTTTTGAAAAATTCGATTTGGCAGATTCGCAGAATTTTCTGAAAAAATTTTTGTTCGATCCAAATTTATTCACGGTGAATCTCTATTAAAAATGGCTATTTTTGGGCTACAGAGAGCCTCAATAGGGGTGTAGAACACTTTGCCTTGCGGTAACACGTATAGGGAGTGTGCTGGGGTAGTGAAATAATACTGTTATTCAGTATGACATGCAATTTACAGGCATCACTATTAGAATCACTGTCGCAGAGTCTGGATGTAGTAGCATCATGAAGAGACCATAGGGTGGCACAATGACAGAGCCTGCAAGTGGCAGCCGTCTATGTAGGCTACAGAGTGGCACAGTGGCAGAGCCTGGAGGTGGCATCAGCATGAGGAGACCATATAGTGACAGAATGACACAGCCTGGAGGTGGCAGCAGCATGGGGAAACCATATGGCGGCAGAATGACACAGTCTGGAGGTGGCGGCAGCATGAGGAGACCATTTGGCGGCAGAATGACACAGCCTGGAGGTGGCAGCAGCCTATGCAGGCCACAGAGCAGCTCAATGACACAGTCTGGAGGTGGTGGCAGCATGAGGAGACCATATGGCGGTAGAATGACACAGCCTGGAGGTGGTGGCAGCATGAGGAGACCATATGGTGGTAGAATGACACAGCCTGGAGGTGGCAGCAGGATGAGGAGACCATATGGTGGCAGAAAGACACAGCCTGGAGGTGGCTGCAGCATGAGGAGACCATATGGTGGAAGAATGACACAGCCTGGAGGTGGCAGCAGCATGAGGAGACCATATGACGACAGAAAGACACAGCCTGGAGGTGGTGGCAGCCTATGTAGGCCGCAAAGCAGCTCAATGACACAGGCTGGAGGTGGTGGCAGCCTATGTAGGCTGCAGAGTGGCACAATGACAGAGCCTGGAGGTGGCAGCAGCATCAGGAATCCTGAAAGTGACCCGGTGACAGATTGGGACGGTGGGTGGCAATACCAGTACCCGCTGACAAAGGTGGGTGAAAGAAGAAGCACTTGGCATCAGATGTGTGTCATCAGGTGGGTGGCAGGATCAGAATAGTAGCTGAGGCAGGTAGGCATAAGAAAACAGTCAATTTTGTCAAGTGATGGTGTGCGCAAGTAAGTATTGAGGATATGCATTAGCTAAAACTTAACTTTCAATAATATTCTTAGGATAAAATATATGAACCCCCAAATTTTTGGAAATCAAACAAAAGGAAAGGTGTGCAAAAAACACCATGTGCCACCTACACAAAGTATTGATGTGATGCAAAACCTCTAAAAGGTGGAAGGGAACAATGTATGGTCCGTATGTGTAGAAACCTTCTTTCCTTAAGACGTAGAGGATGCCCCCTTGTTATAGATACAGTCCTGGGTATAAATAGATCATGGGAGAGATCTCTGTACTGTCCCCTGATATATCTATACATAGTTATTAGGTCGTCCCTAAGCCTTCTTTTTTCTAAACTAAATAACCCTAATTCTGATAATCTTTCTGGGTACTGTAGTCCTCTCATTCCTCGTATTACTCTGGTTGCCCGTCTTTGAACCCTCTCCAGCTCCACTATATCTTTCTTGTACACTGCTGCCCAGTACTGTACACAGTATATTATGTGTGGTCTGACTAGAGATTTGTACAGTGGTAGAATTATTTCCTTGTCGTGGGCATCTATGCCCCTATTGATGCATCCCATGATTTTATTTGCCTTTGCAGTAGCTGCTCGACACTGGTCACTACACTGGTCACTACAGCTAAATTTACTGTTAACTAGGGCCCCTAAGTCCTTTTCTATGTCAGTCATCCCAAGTGTGCTCCCATTTAATACATAATCCTAGCCCAGATTATTCTTCCCCATGTGCATTACCTTACATTTATCAGTGTTGAACCTCATCTGCCACTTCCCAGCCCAAACCTCCAACCTATCCAGATCCATTTGTAATAGTGCACAGTCCTCTATATTGTTTACCGCTTTACAGAGTTTAGTATCATCTGCAAAGATTGCTACTTTACTATTCAACTCCTCTACAAGGTCATTAATGAATATATTAAATAGAACAGGACCCAAGACTGACCCCTGTGGTACCCCACTAGTAACAGTCACCCAATCAGAATAAGTACCATTAATAACCACCCTCGGTTTCTTATCACTGAGACAGTTACTTACCCACTTACACAAATTCTCCCCCAGCCCCATCCAAAGGTCAGTCTCTCCACATTTTTGGTGGACAGGCCAGTTCTCTTTGGGGTTACTGTGGCCACCGCCACACTAAACACCCGCTCCGATGCCACACTACTGGTCGGGCAGGATAGCTTTTCCAAGGCAAACACTGCTAGTTGCGGTCACAAATCCAGTTTGGCTGCCCAGAAGTCCAGCTGATCTTAAATGTGGGTTGGCGGATTCATGTCCAAGTATGCCACCACCTGCTGGTTCAGGTCCTGCTCAAGGTCTACCTGCTGCTGCTGATTAGTTGCTTCACTATGCGGGTGAAGAAAGCTTCTCATCAGCTACTGTAGACTCAGGCTGTTGCTGATGGAGCTGCTCCTGCCACCCCACCCCTCACCAGCAGCCATGGCAGTGGAACGTGAGCACAGAGGGCCCCCCCAGTCAGACCTGCGAGAGGATGGACGATGGCGCAGATAGGCATTGGCCACCTGACTACGTAGGATGTCTCTGTAGTAGGTCAGTTTGTCCTCTCTCAGTGGGTGTAAAAAAGGCCCCCATTTTGTGCCGGTAGCGAGAGCCAGAAGTCATCCCGCTGCTGAATGGTGACAATTGGGCAGTCACTACGCAAGCAAGTGAGCATGCATTGTGCCATTTGTGCAAGTGACTCGGAGGGACTCCCTGCCTCCATCTCCACTGCATACTGCCACGGTGTGTCTGGGTCCTCTGTTTCATCTTCCTCATCACCCTGTTGCTCCTCTGGCTGCTCCTGCTCCTCCTCTCCTGTCAGATGAGTATAAAACCCCCCTATTTCGCTACACATTGCCTGTGCTCCACTGTCCCCCTCCCCTTCCTCCTCCTCTTTCAGTTCAGCCCCCACAGGACTCATGTGGCTGTGAGATGTAGGCTCCCTGTCTCCAGTGCCCCGACCAGCCATTGTTTCCACCATCTGTTGTAGGAAATGAAGCAGTGGAATGTTGTAGTTTATCCCGTAAACCTGGCGACTGACAAATAGTAAGGCTTCTTCAAATGGCCTGTGCAGACAGCAGGTGTTACGTAGATGTGGTGAGCCACGGGGTGTGAGGTGAGGTGTAAGGGGCAGATGGTGTTGCCTTGGGGTAGATGGTATGAACTCGTGTTCGTGACGCCAGGGCGTGATTTAACCTTAATCACCCCATATTTGCTGCCACTGGTTGATATCGAAGTTACACAGGGGAGTACCTCTATCCGGTTGGATCATCAAGAAAAGGTTGATGGCCTTTCTCTGTTCGTATAGTTCAACATATGGTGGGTGGAATTCCAATGGCTGGAAACGTCACATAACAGGTGTACGAGTGGCTGAAGCGCATGTAAAGTTTCCTTGCCATTGTTAGAATGTCTTGTAGATGGGTGGAACACTTTAGGAACTGCTTGACAACCAGATTGAACACGTGTGCCATGCAGGGCGCATGGCTGAGGCTTCCTTGTTGCAACGCAGACAAGGTGTTCTTTCTGTTGTTGTCCCCATGGTTCCCATTATTAGTTGTCGCGGGGAAAGCCATGATTCAATTTCTTGACGAATCACTTTGAGCAATTGCTCCCCTGTGTGACTCCGTTTGCCAAGGCAAACCAGGTGAAGGACAGTGTGACACCGCATTGCCATGTACACATGGCATGCTGAAGGTGCACTGTGACTTGTCTGTGCAGTGGAGGCTAAGGGCATGGCGGAGGATGAGGAGGCAGAGTCGGACATTGTCACAGGACCAACGGCGTGACAGCATGGAGGCAGACCTGGCCAACTTGCTGGTGTGGCTGTGCAGGAACCACATTCAGCCAGCGGCCCTAAAGGACATGTATTGTCCCTGACCGTAGCTACAACTCCACACGTCGGTGCTGCCATGCACTTTGGTGCACACCGAAAGGCTCAAGAACTGGCACACAGTGTCTGCTCTCTCAGCAAAAAGTCCCAGAAATGTCTGTCTTCAACAATGGCTGTTGAATACATAGGTCTATGACATCACAGGGCTGGCTGCTGATAAGCTGCATGCCACCATGTGATTCAGGGTGATCCTTCCTACCCACCTTACCAGAATTACTTGCCCTATGTCCTCACATGTATAGCCCCCAGGCCTGCACACAATGGAGTGAATGATGCAATTCATTACAACGAATCGCGGTGAATTTCGGATTCGTTACGAATCGAATTTTCCATGAAATTCAGAACTAATTTGAATTCTTTTGATTCAATTCGCCCATCTCTATTTGTAACTAGAGCGCCCACTGTATACATTTGTTTGAATCTGGATTTAACCTCCCTGTCACTTTCTACAGCATTGTATTACAGAGAGGGGCAGAGAGCTGTGTGTTGCCTCATACATTTCAACAAGCGTGCTCATCTTTATGAACCTTAAGAGGATAGAGGATAATTTTTCTGCACAATTCTGTGTCTTTTTTTCCACAACAAATGGTCTGCTGGTTATACTAGTCTGTAGATGGTATAATATCCAGCAGTCCTTTCCTAATAGTCTTTGAGAGAGTGCAATTTTGGGTTTAGTACACAGCGACTGTGTACTGCTGGTGTTGTGCAGAAATATGTTGGTTTTTTTTTGTAAAGCGTACTTTAGCGCATTTTTCTGCCCTCATAAGTGCATACAAATACGTACATCTACGTAGTGTACAATTCTGTACCTGTTAATCTGTCAAGGGCCTACATACTGTGAAAGTCCAGGCAAAAGCAATCACCGGCTGGTGTTTTACTCCAAAACGTTTTTTTTTTTTTAAGTGTACTGTAGCGCATTTTTCTGCCCTCATAAGTGCATGCCCCAAACATACATCTAAGTAGTCTAGAATTTTGTACCTGTTAATCTGTCAAAGGCCTACATACTGTGAAAGTCCAGGCAAAAGTAAGCACCAGCTGATGTTTTACTCCAATATGTTTTTTTTAAGTGTATTGTAGCACATTTTTGTGCCCTCATAAGTGCATACCACATACCTACATCTAAGTAGTATACAATTTTGTACCTGTTAATCTGTCAAGGGTACACATACTGTGAAAGTCCAGGCAAAAGTTATCACCGTCTGGTGTTTTACTCCAATACGTTTTTTTTTTAAAGCGTACTGTAGCGCATTTTTCGGCCCTCATAAGTGCATACCACATACTTACATCTAAGTAGTGTACAATTTTGTACCTGTTAATCTGTCAAGGGCCTACATACTGTGAAAGTCCAGGCTAAAGTAATCACCGGCTGCTGTTTTAGACAAATACTTGTTATGATTCGGCTAGCTGGATGTGGATCCTCTGTGTCAGCGAGGGATTGGCGTGGACCGTGTCGGTGGACCGGTTCTAGGATTGCTACTGGTTTTCACCAGAGCCCGCCGCAAAGCGGGATGGTCTTGCTGCGGCGGTAGCAACCAGGTCGTATCCACTGGCAATGGCTCAACCTCGCTGACTGCTGAGAAGGCGTGGGACAGAAGGACTAGGCAGAGGCAAGGTCAGACGTAGCAGAAGGTCGGGGCAGGCGGCAAGGTTCGTGGTCAAAGAGGATAGCAGGAGATCTGGAACACAGGCTTTGGACAACACTAAACGCTTTCACTGGCACAAGGCAACAAGATCCGGCCGGGAAGTGCAGGGGAAGTGAGGTAATATGGACAGGGAGCAGGTGGAAGCTAATTAGACTGATTGGGCCAGGCACCAATCACTGGTGCACTGGCCCTTTAAATCTTAGAGAGCTGTCGTGCGCGCACCCTAGAGAGCGGAGCCGCGCGCACCAGAACATGACAGCCGGGGACCGGGACGGGTAAGTGACTTGGGATGCAATTCGCGAGCGGGTGCGTCCCGCTATGCGAATCGCATCCCCGCCGGCAATGTCAGTGCAGCGCTCCCGGTCAGCGGGTCTGACCGGGGCGCTGCAGAGAGAGAGACGCCGCGAGCGCTCCGGGGAGGAGCAGGGACCCGGAGCGCTCGGCGTAACAGTACCCCCCCCCCTTAGGTCTCCCCCTCTTTTTGTCTCCTTGTCCCTTCAAAAGAGACGAGAACATCGGGGACGCCTCTTGAGTCTCCTTCTGAAAAAAGAAGTCCTGGGTAGCTATACCAGCGGCAGGTAGTTCAGAAGAAGTGCGAAAGGGGAGGGGGGGCAGAGGGTGAAGCTTGTCACGGTGCAGAGTGTCACCAGGACGGGGGCTATGAGGAGGCACAGCACAGTCCTGATAGGCCTTGGGGAGACCAGGCACAGGAAAAGACACTGAGGCCCAACAGACGGGACTGGGAGCAGACGTGAGGCATTTCTTGCGGCAAGCAGAACCCCAATTCTTGATCTCCCCGGTGGTCCAGTCAAGGGTGGGAGAATGATGCTGGAGCCATGGCAGACCGAGGAGGACTTCAGAGGTGCAGTTGGGAAGGACGAAAAATTTAATTTTCTCGTGATGCAGTCCAATGCTTATAGGCAAGGGCTCTGTGCGGTAACGCACAGTGCAGTCCAACTTCACTCAGTTGACCGAAGAAATGTAGAGCGGCTTGACGAGACGGGTCACCAGGATGCAGAACTTATTCACCAAAGAGGCCAGAATAAAATTTCCAGAAGCACCAGAGTCCAAGAAGGCCGCGGCTGAGAAGGAGGAGTTGGCAGAAGGAGAAATCCGCACGGGCACAGTGAGACGTGGAGAAGCAGACTTCGTACCAAGAGACGCCACATCCACGTGAGCTGGGTGCGTGCGTTTCCCAGACGTGGAGGACGAATAGGGCAGTCCACCAAGAAGTGTTCGGTACTAGCGCAGTACAGACATACATTTTTGGCCCTACGGCGAGTCCTCTCTTCATGGGTCAGGCGAGACCGATCCACTTGCATAGCCTCCTCGGCGGGAGGCACAGGGGTAGATTGCAAAGGATACTGTGAGAGAGGTGCCCAGAGATCAAGGTCTTTTTCCTGGCGGAGCTTCTGGTGTCTTTCAGAAAAACGCATGTCAATGCGGGTGGCCAAATGGATAAGTTCTTGCAGGTTGGCAGGAATCTCTCGTGCGGCCAGCACATCCTTGATCTTACTGGATAGGCCTTTTTTAAAGGTCGCGCAGAGAGCCTCGTTATTCCAAGATAATTCGGAAGCGAGAGTACGAAATTGGATGGCGTATTCGCCTACTGAAGAATTACCCTGGACCAGGTTCAGCAGGGCAGTCTCGGCAGAAGAAGCTCGGGCTGGTTCCTCGAAGACACTACGGACTTCAGCGAAGAAGGACTGGACTGTGGCAGGATCATTGCGGTCCCAGAGCGGTGTGGCCCAAGACAAGGCCTTTCCAGACAGAAGACTCACTACAAACGCCACCTTAGACCGTTCTGTAGGAAATTGGTCCAACAACATCTCCATGTGTAGGGAACATTGAGACAGGAAGCCACGGCAGAGTCTAGAGTCCCCATCAAATTTGTCCGGCAGGGACAAGCGGAGGCTAGGAGCGGCCACTCGCTGCGGAGGGGGTGCAGGAGCTGGCGGAGGAGATGGTTGCTGCTGTAGCAGTGGCAGAAGTTGCTGTAACGTGGCAGTCAACTGCGACAGCTGCTGTCCTTGTTGGGCAATTTGCTGCGATTGCTGGGCGACCACTGTGGGTAGGTCAGCGAGACTAGGCAGCGACACCTCAGCTGGATCCATGGCCGGATATACTATTATGATTCGGCTAGCTGGATGTGGATCCTCTGTGTCAGCGAGGGATTGGCGTGGACCGTGTTGGTGGACCGGTTCTAGGATTGCTACTTGTTTTCACCAGAGCCCGCCGCAAAGCGCGATGGTCTTGCTGCGGTGGTAGAAACCAGGTCGTATCCACCGGCAATGGCTCAACCTCGCTGACTGCTGAAAAGGCGTGGGACAGAAAGACTAGGCAGAGGCAAGGTCAGACGTAGCAGAAGGTCGGGGCAGGTGGCAAGGTTCATAGTCAAAGAGGATAGCAGGAGATCTGGAACACAGGCTTTGGACAACACTAAACGCTTTCACTGGCACAAGGCAACAAGATCCGGCCGGGAAGTGCAGGGGAAGTGAGGTAATATGGACAGGGAGCAGGTGGAAGCTAATTAGACTGATTGGGCCAGGCACCAATCACTGGTGCACTGGCCCTTTAAATCTTAGAGAGCTGGCGCGCGCGCGCGCCCTAGAGAGCGGAGCCGCATGCGCCAGAACATGACAGCCGGGGACGGGTAAGTGACTTGGGATGCGATTCGCGAGCGGGCGCGTCCCGCTATGCGAATCGCATCCCCGCCGGCAATGTCAGTGCAGCGCTCCCGGTCAGCGGGTCTGACCCGGGCGCTGCAGAGAGAGAGACGCCGCGAGCGCTCCGGGGAGGAGCAGGGACCCGGAGCGCTCGGCGTAACAATACTGTTTTAAGCGCAGTGAAGAGTATTGTACTCCCCTCATATACGCACTAAGTATGTCAGGCCGAGAAGTTCCAGGACGTGGAGTGGCAGAGGCCTAAATTCATAAGGCGCAGGCAGAGGTCGTAGCAGACTAGGGACGAGTGGCAGCAGGAGTCGCAGCGAGAGGCCTGAGCTCCCGGTATTGGCTAGCGACCAGCAACCCATCTGCCGTCATCAATTATTTAACACAGTCATTCACTTGATCACAAGTGACTTCTGATACCCCCAGTCAACAGTCAGTGGGTTCCTCAGACACAACCCTCAGTTGGCATGGCCCGGGAACAGTCCCTGTCCTCCCATTGCCTCTATCCTATGCTGTTCCCTCCCCTAAAGAAGTATCTTTTTTTTTTTTTCAAGTAAAGCTTTTATTGAAGTTTTTCCAGTAACAAGAAAAATAAAAAATAGTAACAATGAACAATGATCTGTATATCAACACTATGTCACAAGCATCATCAAGGAGGGTCACATAGTCACAACTTCGCTACTAAAGAAGTATCTTATGCTGTGGGTGAGTTCAGCTCTACTATTCAGTGAGGATGATCTAATAGAGGACAGTCAGCAGCTACTGCCCAGCAAAGAAGTGGAGGAGACATCCGTTGCTTCCTCCACTAGGCAAGCAAGTAGTGAAGAGGAGAATTATGTGGGAGGCGGTGTTGCCAGCGTTCAGGGTCCTGAAGCAGACACTGTTGAGGAACCTGAGGAGGACATCAGCGACGTGCAGACACTTGTTGATGATGATGAAGCCAATCGCAATTGGGAGCCGGGTGCAGAAGGGGCTTCATCATCATCAGGAGAAGAGGGTTGCAGGTTGCCCGTGAGGCAGCAGCTGAGCCCGCAAAGAAGTAGCATGGTTGGCAGTCAGCATGGTGGCAGAAGTGAAAATTCTGGAGCCAAACGTGCCCGGGGAAGACCACCTGCTTTGCGGCAGCCTACCTTCCCGTGAGGTAGTGGAAAAGGGGTTCCTGGAGACGGCGGCAGTAGCAGTCAATTAGTGCGGACTATTGGTGGGAAAATCAGCTATTCAGCGGTGTGGCAGTTTTTCATCAAGCATCCGGAGGAGGTTAACATGTAGGATGTGTCGGCAGAAGGTGAAGCGTGGCCAGGGTCCCAATGTTGGAACCACGGCCCTGCATCAACATATGCTGCTCCACCATAAAGCGGCCTGGGAGAACTGTGGCTCGGATGTGGTGGTCCAGCCTGTTGCATCACCCAGTGGGACGCCAATCCCTCTCTCAACCAGCCAAGGCTCCACCACCTCAGCCAAAGGGAGCTATGTGATACCCTCCTTCTGTCGCTCCAGGTGCTTCTGCTCATCCTACTTTTAGTCAATAATTCCGCCAGCAATCCATGGGCAAAGCCATGTCCAAGAGACAACAGTATGCGTTCACTCATCCAACGGCTCAGAAGCAAAATGTGCTCCTGTCGAAGTTGCTGGTGCTGCAGTCCCTCCATTTTCAAGTGGTGGACTTTGCACTTTTCAGAGGTCTGATGGCTTGTGCCGAGTCGAGGTGGAGAGTGCTAAGCCATCATTTCTTTGCGAAGAAGGCAGTACCAGCCCTGCACAATATTGAGGAAAAGAAGGTGGGCCAATCCTTGAGCCTGTCGGTGTGTACTAAAGTGCATGGCAGTGCCGACGTTTGGAGCTGTAACTATGGTAAAGGAAAATACATGTCCTTTACGGCTCACTGGGTGAATGTTCCTGCACAGCCACAACACCAACTTGGACAGGTCCCGCCGCTTCCTCCTCCACACTCTCAGGCCATTGGTCCTGTCACATGGTTTGCCTTGGCGAACGGAGTCACACAGGGGAGGAACTGCTAAAAGTAATTCATAAAGAAACCGGAGCATGGCTTACTCAGCGAAAACTGGAAATGGGAACCATGGTGACTGACAACGGGAATAACATCTTGTCTGCGCTGCGACAGGGAAGACTGAGCCATGCGCCCTGCATGGCACACGTGTTAAATCTGGTTGTCAAGCGGTTCCTGAATTGTTCCCCCCCATTTGCAAGACATCCTAACAATGGGAAGGAAACTTTGCATGCACTTCAGCCACTCTTACACTGCAAAGCACATTCTCCTTGAGCTGCAGCGTCAGAACGGTATCCCCCAACATAGTCTGATTTGTGATGTTGCCCCATGTTGAAATTCCACCCTCCATATGTTGGACCGACTATACGAACAGAGAAAAGCCATCACCGATTTCTTGATGATCCAAGCGGATAGGGGTACTCCCCTGTGTAACTTCAATGTGAACCAGTGGCAGCTCATACGTGACACCTGCCGTTTGCTCAGGCCCGCAAAGTGAAGCAACTCATCAGCAGCAGGTTGACCTGGAGCAGGAACTGAAACAGCAGGTGGTGGCATACCTTGACATGACCATGCCAATAAACCTTGAAGATCCACTGGACTTCTGGGCAGCCAAACTTGATTTGTGGCTACAACTAGCAGAGTTTGCCCTGGAAAAGCTGTCCTGCCTGGCCAGTAGTGTGCCATCAGAGCGGGTGTTTAGTGCGGCGGGGGCCATAGTCACCCCAAGGAGAACTCGTCTGTCAACAAAAAATGTGGAGAGACTGACCTTTGTGAAGATGAATGAGGCATGGATCAGGCAAGATTTTCACCCACCAATGCCTGATGCATCAGAGTAGATCGACCAAGGTGCTACACCAACACAAATATGGATAGTGCCAAACAGATTTAAGGCACTGCTCCCCAGTTACGTTACTCCGCATCAGACCTTTTTTCACCCACCTTCGTCACTAGGTTCTGGTATTGCCATTCACTGCACCACTCTGTCACTGGGTCACTTTCAGGACTCCTGATGCTGCTGCTGCCACCTCCAGGCTGTGCCATTCAGCCACTATATGATCTCCTTGTAACACTAACGTTTCAGAAGACAGGAACTCCGTTGGATGTGGATCCGCTGGACCTGTGTGGCAGATGGCTCGGACCATACCAAGGTGCCGCTGGTTTTCACCAGAGCCCACCGCAAAGCAGGAAGGACTTGCTGCGGCAGGCGCCAACCAGGTCGGTAACCCCTGGCACGGCTCGACCACACAGACGGCTGAGGAAATGCGAGGCACAGGAGGGATAAGGCAGCTCGTAGTCAGGATAGCAGAAGGTCAAGGCAGGCAGCAAAGTAGCATAGTCAGGACATAGCAGGAGGTCAGTAGGCAGGCGGCAGAGGAGCAAGGTCAAGTCCAGGAGCAAAGGATCAGATATACGGTAAGGCAACTCTCAGGAATGCTTTCTCTTAGGCACAAGGCAACAAAGATCCAGCAGGGAAGTGAGGAGGGTGGAGGAATTTATCAATGAGCCACAGGTGAATTACACTAATGAGTGCACTGGCCCTTTAAATCTTAAAGCTCCAGCGCGCACGTGCCCTAGGGGACGGGGACACGCGCGCCGGAGCAGAGAGGCAGAGGCTGGGGCAGGAAAAGCACCAGGTGAGTG
Organism: Hyla sarda; assembly: GCF_029499605.1. Taxonomy (NCBI): domain Eukaryota; kingdom Metazoa; phylum Chordata; class Amphibia; order Anura; family Hylidae; genus Hyla; species Hyla sarda. The sequence continues at coordinate 99,612,066 of NC_079196.1, forward strand.
ACGGACTGGGGCTCGCATGCGGGTGCGTCACGCGATGCGAGTCCCAGCCCCGTCGGCAGCAGCAGGTAATGGGACCATGCGCTCACGGCCAGCGTGTGCGGCCAGAGCGCATAACACTCCTCATGCTTCAGCCAACTCCAGGCTGTGCCATTCAGCCACTATGTGGTCTCCTCATGCTTCAGCCAATTCCAGGCTGTGCCATTCATCAGCTATATTGTCTCCTCATGCTTCAGCCACCTCCAGGCTGTGGCATTCAGCCACTGTATGATCTCCTCATGCTTCAACCAATTCCAGGCTGTGCCATTCAACCACTATATGGTCCCCTCATGCTTCTGCCAATTCCAGGCTGTGCCATTCAGCCACTATATGGTCTCCTCATGCTTAAGCCACCTCCAGGGTGTGGCATTCAGCCACTGTATGATCTCCTCATGCTTCAACCAATTCCAGGCTGTGCCATTCAACCACTATATGGTCCCCTCATGCTTCTGCCAATTCCAGGCTGTGCCATTCAGCCACTATATGGTCTCCTCATGCTTAAGCCACCTCCAGGGTGTGGCATTCAGCCACTATATGGTATCCTCATGCTTCAGCCACCTCCAGGCCTGGGCCATTACTTAAAAATATTTCTTGGTAGCACTAGCTACCATAAATCTTCGATTTAAGTTTTGAAATTCATCTTTTAATCTTGGGGATTGTGAAGCCCTATTGTCTACTCATGCTGCCGCCAGCTTCAGGCTGTGCCATTCAGCCACTATATGGTTTACTGATGCAGCAGGGCCTGGTGCATTACCTAAAAATATGTTATGGTAACACTAGCTACGAAAAATCTTCAATTTCAATTTTAAAATTCCTATTTTAATCTTAGGGATTGAGAAGCCCCATTGTCTACTCATGCTGCCGCCAGCTCCAGGCTGTGCTGTTCAGCCACTATATGGTTTACTGATGCAGCAGGGCCTGGTACATTACCTAAAAATATGTTATGGTAGCACTAGCTACGAAAAATCTTCAATTTAAATTTTAAAATTCATCTTTTAATCTTAGGGATTGTGAAGCCCTATTGTCTACTCATGCTGCCGCCAGCTCCAGGCTGTGCCATTCAGCCACTATATGGTTTACTGATGCAGCAGGGCCTGGTACATTACCTAAAAATATGTTGTGGTAACACTAGCTACCATAAATCGTCAATTAAAATTTTCTAAAATATCTTTAATCTTCTCTATTGTGAGGCCCTATGGTCTTGTCAGGCTGTTGCCACCTCCAGACTGGGTCGTTCTGCCTCTATATGGTCTCATCATGCTGCTGCCACCTCTAGGCTCTGTCATTGTGCAGCCATGTGACTCCTTGTTAGATTGGGTTTTGTGGTCATACAGTATTAGTTCAAAGTAAACACTGGGACTTTAAACTTGGGAATCTAATAAAAATCTTAAATTTAAAGAAATCGATCTTTTCAAGACTGAGGCCCTATGGTCGTCGACGTCATATTATCTGTGGAATGATCACAAGAATCCCATGAAACAGCTTGGAGTGATAACAATGAACCATAATTGATTAAAAGAAACATTCGCACTTTCGTAGTTAGGGGGGCGCTGAGAGGCAGGGGCTGGAACAGGTGGTATCTTGCCTGGTGGAGGACCGCCAGCTCGATGCTCACCAGAATGGGTACTCAAAAAATTTAAATTAAATAACTCTGCAGCAGTGATTCTAATAGCAATGCCTGTAATCTGCATGTCATACTAAATAACACTATTATTTCCCTAACACAGCACACTCCCTATGCGTGATAGGACAAGGCAAAGGGCTCTACACCCCTATTGAGGCTCTCAGTAGGCCAGAAATTGCTGTTTTTAATAGCGATTCGCCACAAAAATATTCGCCCGAATCAAATTTTTTCAAAAAATTTGGCGAATTGGCCAAATCGAATTGTTCAAAAGTTCGCTCATCTCCAGGAGTACCCAAAGGAACCATTTCCCAATAGTTATCACATAAAGTTTGGATCTTTGAACAATAAATGCATTACATAGATATACATTAAGACATACCATCAGAAAGCTGGTAAAGTTGACAAGGCAATGTACTAAAAAATTTATGAAGAAGGGCATCTTCAGCAGAAATCCTTTCACGAGGGCAACCTTTCAACATCTTATATGCAAGATCTTCAGCCCCCATAGTTCTACTTAATCTAGAAAACAAAAGGAGATTAAGCTAAGAAAACAGAGTTTAATTAAATACTACAAGAATTACTAAACAATTCCAAAAACCTACAATCATAATCCAATAGAAAAGTACAATAATACCCCACTAATGTATACCTTGCCCTACATCCTAAAATAACACTGAATGAGAATAGACAAGATGAATCCCCTGTTTAAATTCAATATTAATAAATAGTAAGTAATACATAATAATAAACCTGAGAAAGCTCAAAATGACTAGTACACAAACATCAGAATAAATCCCTGGCTCAAAACACACAGCAGGTATAGTCAGCTCTACACTTAAATATTCAGTTGGTGGGGGCGGGGGGCACAGATAGCGCACAGGTGCAGAGCCATTATGTAGACAAGAGAGGTCCAGTGCTTCAGAAATCCATAACATTTTGCTTTATTTAGAATTCATTAAAAGCAGGAAATACACAGATCACAATCAAGAAGGGTACAGCTTGGTGCGATTCCTGGGTGGAGGAGGGTAACCCTTAGTCATAAGCACCTATAACTTCTTATATCTTTTTTAAGAAAGGGATCAAGGTCATGTTCAATGAATCAACCATCACAATGTTATGGGAAAAATCATAGTCTCAATCTCTTGTTCTTTTGCTGCCTCTTATGATTTTATATACTTTGGCAGCACCTGCCTGGCACTGTAATGTAAAAATATCCAACATGATATCCTGTACATCAAATATTATTATTATTTTGTATCAAATACTGTTAATTTGTGTGATAAATATTAATCTGTGCACAGAATGGTAATGTGCATGTGCATGTTGTATTTCTACAAAAAAACAGCTGATAAACCCTGGAACCCTCTTTTTTTAAGAACTATGAAAGAATAATACAGTAATACGCTTTTACATCTATATTCATAATAATGCAGATACATGGAGGATACAGGGTTCTATTTTATGACCTATTTATGACAGAATGTGCCATTCTGTGTCTCAGAATAGTATGAGGAACCAGACAACTGAAAGACTATATATGTGGCTACAGTATCTTTCCTTTGAGGTTTGACTAGCAGGCTATTGCATGGGACTGATGCTATCTTTGACTGCTTTGAATAGCGCTACAAATTACTTTATGGTAATATTTGGCTAGCAGACTACAATTCTGAGGAGACAACAGTAGTCATTTTAAGCTGGTAAACGACATGGTGACAATGGGACAGGAAGACAGAAATAACACTTAAAAGGGTTATCTAAAAAAATAGATTTATGTTTCAAAGTGCTTAGGATGAGAGGAACAAATAAAAACACATGTAGTCACCTGCTGCCAATTCCCCAAAGGTGCCAGGAGTTAGGATGAAGATCAGGAAGCGCTGAGCAAAGGGACCAGCACTGTGGAAATGGCACCAGCGGGGGGGTTGTCAGTAAGTGAGTATATGTGCTTTTATGTATGTGACTACCCTTTTAAGAATGTTTCCACATCATTCATCCTTCACCGAGTATCAGTGAACATTTATGGCTGGCTAAATGCCTGTAAGTGGCTTTGTACTAAAATATGCCTGGCTGCCTCTGTACAACAATCATATGGATTTTGATGAAGAATTGTTATAGAAGACAATGTGGAAAATCGACAGTATTTCTACAACATAAATGGTCACGCTGCAGATATAAACTGCATACCATGGCCCTGATTTACTATTCCTATCCTGGCAATTTAGTGTTGGCTTTTGTGACACAATTTTGGTGCCCGTTTTTATGTGTCAATATTTTAGGAACTTGTGACTCTTAACAAGAAGAAACCCAAACAACCCACACATATATTATCACAAAAATTTATCTCACGCCTGCACGGTTGTTTAAAATGGGCAGGTCCCCTTTTACTGAATGTTCCAGATGCCACAGAGCAAATGCTAATTTTTGGCGCATGTTCAAGACTAACCCTTTAATCGCCAGATCCAGGGTCAATGATGACCGACTTTCTAGCTACAATGTTATCTTGGCCTTAACCTAAGTGTAAGAATTTATTTTAGAGAGTAACTTTTTTTAAGCTATAGAACTTTGGTAGTATCATCCTATTGTCCCATCCCTAAGTATGTACAAGTTCAAGTTAATACATTTTTGCCATATGAGGCCATTGTTCAATGCCCAAACAACCAAACTAAATTCTCCCAATTTTGCTAGAAAAACATTGTAGCAATTTTTTGTGCCATTTTTGTTACAATGGCCAATTATTGGGCATAACATAGTTTTTTCAGTAATTTTTTTGTTGTGGTCCATTTGTTCAGTAATGGGAAAAAAACATCACAAAAGGCTTTTTTTTAACACAAAAAAAGGAACATTTGTAGAACAATTATAGAACAGTGATTTCTAATATGGATCAGTTGGGTCTGAATCCAAGATGCCCAGCAACTGCTTTTTAGGTTCATGTAAAAAAAAAATAAAAAAAATTATAGTAATTAAAAAGACAAAAAGAAAAAAAAACACAAGGATTTCAGAACACCAAAACAAGAAGAAATTAAGTTTTTGTCTGCTATAAAAGACAATAGATTCCATTTATCATCAGCTGTCAGGGGCCTGTAATGTAGAACAGCTTCATCTGGCAGCAGCACACTCCTTGCTTTGTGACATGGAATTTCGAATCACTATCCAATGTTGTTAGATAAACTCAGACCTAAGCTTATCATGTTACTGAGGTATCCTGGGTATGTGTGACTAAGTAATTGAAGGAATCCATTCAGCGTGACTTCAGAACAATGTATAAGGAGCCTAGAGGGCTTATATTATTAGTCTGTAACAAATGAGACTAGGCCAATGTCCTAATAAATACTGCTCAAATGAGATTATCACTCAACTTCAAGTTTATTTAGAAGAGTATAATACAGTTCTATCTGCTGAATCTTGAGGTGACAGAGGTAACAATATTATCTCTGTATTCATAACCACAAACAATGGGTAAAGAAGACTCTGAAAGCATTACTGTCATTAAAAACAACTTTTGACATGTCGATCAGACCAAATGCCGCAAACTGTGTAAACAAAGTCATAACTACAGCATGCTGCATTTTAGAAAAACTGCCACAGACCTCAAAACCTTACATCAAGTGATAAAAAAAAACACTATAGGCAGATTTGTATGTGTCTATTGACTTCCTACTAACACTGCATACACACATGGGAAAAATATGTCGGTCTTAAATTTAGGGCTATATTTTCAGCTAAAAAAACACAACTAATGTATGCGGCCATTTTTTGCCATTTACAGATGTAAATACTGTAGTACCGTGTTTTTTTCTGCGTGTGAACATACCCTTAGGCTTTAAAGTGGAACTCCAGTGGAAAACAAATGTGTTCTAATCAACTGGTACCAGAACGTTTTAAAGAATTCCTGTTTTTTTTTTTTTTTTTTTACAGAGATAACAGTAGATTTCATTGGTAAGTCAGTGGTGGATTAAAGTCTTTGTGCTGCCCTAAGCCATGTTGTCACGTAATCAAAATTTGCCTCCCTTTTTTTTTTTATCAAGACAACACCTTTTTCTGTTTAAGACCCACTTCTTCTTCTGTAAAGTCAACTCCTTTCTCTTTTGGCCCCACCTTTTCTCTTTATGCTCCCTATCTTTTTTCTTTTTGGGATCCACCTTTTCCGCTTTATGCATTAAATATGGATATGGAGTACGGAGATAGTGATCTGTATATAATTCTGTGCTCCAGTTTTCTGGCTCTCCTCTTCAGTATCTTCTGTTATGGGCCCAACTTGGAGCATAGGTGGAGCTTCGTGAAGTCCCCGTTGCTGTTTTCTGCTGGGTCCCACTGCTAGCAAACAGCAGCAGTGACGTCACAGAGCTCCGCCCATGCTCCAAGTCGGGCCCAGAAAGGAAGATACCGAAGAGGATAGCAGGAGAACCGGAGCACAGAACGGGATCAGTTAAATATCTTTGTCATCAGTGTCACCTGCACAACCTGTCTGTACCAACAGGTTAGTTCAGGTGAAACTGATGACAAATTTCCTTTAATCAGGATCAGTCATCCATGTCAGAGTTAGTGATGAGTCAGAGTCGGGCAGAGGAGGGGGGTTTGGGTTAGTACGGTGTGCCACTGAATGCAGGGCAGTGCTTCCTCAGGAGTAGCGCAGTCCCAATACATATAACCTAGTGAATGGTGAGTGCCCCTTCACCATAAGAGGACTCTCCATCTGCATCAGCCAATATTAGACATTGGATAATGCTGAGCTAGGGGCAATGTTCAGCTTGTTATGAATCCTTTCTATGCGGCTCTGTCTTGCAGAGAAGTACTGACCTACACTCATCAGGCAGCTGCCACAATGTCACTAGTACCACCCCTTACCTCCCCAGCGAGGGGGCTGTCAGAAGTTAGTAACAGCTGCTAAAGATTAAAAATAATAATAATAAAAAAAATCCTCAACCACCGCTCTCTGCTAAAGTTCCACCCTAGGCTTGCACCTTGTTGGCCCACTTAGAGATAAAGGGTTGCCATAAGGTACATACACATTTTGATAACTTTTTGGGGGAAGTGGGATGAATGTAAAAAAAAAATCTGGAATTGGTTTTTATTTTTTTAAATTAATTTTTACAGCATTTAATGGGTCATTATATTTCCAGCAATACCAATTATGGGTACTTTTTCTACGTATGTTTTTCTTTTGACATAATAAGGTATTTTATAATTCTTCAACCTTATTTGGGGGAGGATAGCTATCTTCTTGAAGCATCTACCTAATGCAGGGGAAATTTTATTCCTACTTGGGACATCTACCTAATGGAGGGGAAATTTCATACCTACTGGGGTATCTACCTAATAGGAGGGAAATACCTACTTACAACTTATCTACCCACCTGCCCCCATCCAATCCCCCTTTCCCTCCTACCAACACTAACCTACTCACTCTTACTATGTAGGGCACCAAGGGATACATTATTTTGAACACTGAGGCTAGGGAAAAGGTAGAAAACAAAAGCCTTAGAGGCAGATTCTGCGGAGATGAGCCATAGTTAGGTGAAGTCTACATGAGAACTTTTTTTTTTTTTTTTAAATAAACTGGTGCCAGAAAGTTGTAAATGACTTCTATTTAAAAATCCTTTCTTAATCCTTCCAGTACTAGTAGTATTAGCGACTATATACTACAGAGGAAATTCTTTACTTTTGGGATTTCCTTTCTGTCACAACCACAGTGCTCTCTGCTGACACCTCTGTCCATTTTAGGAACTGTCCAGAGCAGCATATGTTTGCTATGGGGATTTTCTCATGCTCTGGACAGTTCCTGACATGGACAGAGGTGTCAGCAGAGAGCTCTGTGGTCGTGACAGAAAAGAAATCCAAAAACAAAAGAATTTCCTCTGTAATATACAACCGCCAATAAGTACTGGAAGGATTAAGATTTTTAATAGAAATAATTTACAAATCTGTTTGACTTTCTGGCATCAATTGATTTAAGAAAAAAAATAAAAATAAAAAGGTTTCCACCGGAGTACCCCTATTAAGGTGTATGTGTGTGTGTGTGTAGGGATTTGCACTGGAGCCCATGAGACTATAGTTATGCCACTACAAGATCAATGCTAGTTTCACACAATTCTAAATTCTTACAGTACAGTATTGTTGCAGAGTTTGATGTTTTTTTTTTTTTGTTTTTTTTTTCAAGAGTAATTCAAAAAGAAAGTTTTACTCTATATGATTCATTCCTGCCATACAGACACATAAAATATTCCACCAACTTGCTCTGCCAAAGCCTATAATGTTCGCTCACATTACAAACTTGCCTTGGATTTGCAAAACATATGAACCAATTTAAATAATCAAAACTAGATACAGACCAATTTAATACCCAGATTGGCTTCATTCATGAACTACAAAGAATCAAATGTTTTTGCACACTCCTTCAGTTCCTGTTTTTTAAGCTTTTTGGGGACTTGTCTTGCCTTTAAACTTGATCTTTTTAACAATTTTTTTTTTTGCATCGCAGCACCTGATAAGAATATAAATCCTTAGAAAAGCCAAGACTTTCCTTTGAAGTTGTGGTCTTTAAAATGGTTTGGCTGCTGGAAACCCCTGAAGGCGTGTGTTTTTCTTCTTTTCCTTTCAGCCTTTTTTCCTTGAATGGCTGAAGGGTTGGATCATTTTATGGAGGACTGAAAATTGTCTGCAAAAGAGCGAAGGACAACTGCATGGAAAACAGGGGTCATGGCACCAATTGTGTCCTGGGCCCCTGTCCTCCAGTTCAAATACAATGCTGGTATTATGGTGAGGAACAATTGCAGTGAAGACAAGAAATTAGTACTCCTTCTTCTGGGAAGGTCTATTCCAAAACGCTTTCTACAATGTGATAGCGGCAGATGTTACTTCCACTCCATTGAACATTTTCATTCTCACTACTCTGCCTTTTTATAAACCTTGATAAGACCCATTAACCTATTATTTTCCTGATGCATCAAAGAATCATCTTATCAATAAATACAAAGGAATGGGAATGGGCTTAAATGCCTCTAGACCCTGAGGAACAGAAGTGTAAACATAGATATAAGAAGTTACCAGATTCCAGTAATATAAATATATAAAATATTACTGAATTATACTCAAAAGAGGCAACAAACAAAAAGATATTTTATAGGGCAAAACAAAAATACACAATAGTTAAAAGTAGTGTAATATTAACCATCATTGAAAATGTTTTTATTAAAACAATATTAAAAAAATTAAACTTTTTAGAAAAGTAATTCATCTGGTGATCAGTACAAACTATGAACTGCACATTAGGTATTTAAAGGGGTTATCCATGAAGAGAAAAACAGAGCAAATTTCTTCCAAAAACAGCACCACACCTGTCCTCAGGTTTTGTATGTTACAACTTGGCTCCATTCACTTCAATAGAACTAAGCTGCAATATGGCACAAAGAAAAACGCCAATTCTGCCACATAGCGTTCTTTTCTGCCAAAAAACATTGCGGCCAGATGTTAGCTGTAAATCAATGAGAAATCGCAAAATTCTTTTTCCACTTTGCATTTTTCAGTTTGGCGCTTTTTAATACTTTTGGCGTTTTTTCACTCTTTTTCAGCTCCTTGGAGGTTTTGCAAAATCACAGCTTGTTGCAGCAGCATTTTTTCCCCTGAAATTGGAGTGTTTTTCTCCCATAGAAGTCTATGGGAGTAAAAAAACACCAAGAAAAACTCCATGTGGGTTTTAACGTTGGCGTTTTTGCAGAGGGTTTTTATTATTTTTTGGACCTTAGCGATCCCCAAAAAAATGGTGGAGATACATTTTTTAAATAAAATTTTGTAGGGTACCATTAAAAAAAAATTATAAAAAAGATACAGTAGTGATTGAAAAAATAGTATTTAACAAAATGTATCTTTTTTATAACAACATTTTTATTAATTTTAAACAGGGATCAATTTACGTGAGTGGGCAGGGCACTAAAAATGTAGCCAACAATAATAAAAATGTAGTGTACACACCTGGTTTTTCCTGTCCTGGTCAGGTGGGGCTGATGCAGGGCAGATGCACGACCAGAGGCTAATACACCTGTATGGAACAGGAGGCTCGCAGAATTCACATAGCGGGTAAGTGCTTCCAGTAACCTTATAGGCATATAAGTAATGGATGATTGCACTATAGAGTGCTTCTGTTTTTGTTATTACTAGAGACTGTTAAGAAATTAGATGGTATAACTCCCGAGCAGGGCAACAAGGTGTTCATGGACAGATATATTTATGGGGCTCATAATAAGTGGGACAAAGTCCAGCTGAGAATGTTAGCGGTCCAAAACCCCAACATGTAATTTCAAAATACTGAGTTAGAGGAAGTTTGTACACCCCTTACGCCCGTTCCAGAGCCACAGACCTATTCCCCCTCCATCACCAGCCCCTGCCCCAGTGTCATCTACTTTGCCAGTTACCGCAGCCTCAGATTTACAGAGTGTTAAGCAGGACATTGAACAACTGACTATGGCTGTGAAGGAGCTTGCTACCCGGGCTGCTCCATCTGACCGTGAACCACCCCTGCCTAGAAAACTTGCCCCTGCTCCTGCTCCCCGCAATTTCAATTACCGTAATTCTCCCCCCAATAAATACTCGGGGATTTAAAGACCCCTTTGCACTTACTGTAATAAGCCAGGACATTGGAAAATGCAGTGTTGGGATTTAAACAGATTTTCCCTGAGGTCGAGGACAGTCCCTCAGGAAAACAATCATCAGGTCCAACCCCCAAACAACCTAAATCAGGACTCTAACTTTATGTCACATCCTGCCCCTATGTAAAAGTTATTGTAGAAGGTGTATCTTTAGAGGTGTTAATAGATACAGGGTTACAAGTGTCTACCATACCTTAAAGTGTTTTTTTTATCAGCATTGGGATGCTAGTTTATTGTGTGAGGCTGATGATGTCAGTTTCAGAGTAGTTGCGGGTAATGGGCAACCAGTCCCCAGACATGGATACTGGGAGCCAACTATTCAGTTGGGAGAGCATGTACTTACAGTGCAGGGAGTGATTGTAACTAATGTGACAGATAAGGGGTCTGCTGAGTTTATATTGGGAATGAACATTATGAAAAATAGTTTTGCTGAAATATTAGATGCCTTGCATGCTTCTCTTCCCCATCTGTCCCCTTCAGGACAGCGGGCTGCGCAACACAACTAAGGGGATGCGCCCCTGAAACATTGTGCCATGACTGGTGAAACTACATAATATGCTGCTATTTTCTGCTGCTAAAATGTTGTTATAAAGGTCCTACGAGACAAGCCGTTGTGCAATATGAAAAATGAAAAAAAAAAAGGAATTAAAGCCGGAAGAATTTTTCCAATGAAACCATGAGTTATGTCTTGAATTTCAACTCACATGCTGTGATTTAACATGGTTGGCGTGCAGTCAGTTTAGCCCTACATATGTGTATTACTCAGATTGCCTTGTGGAGTGAAGTGGAGCTCCGAGAGTACGATCTGTTTGTTTGATGAATTTTATATAGGAACTCAATTGTGTTGTTCTTACAAAGAGTGAGTAATTGCCTATGCCAGTCGTAACCTGCGAGGAGCAGAAAAGAACAATGATAATTACAGCTCATTCAAGTTGGAACTTCTCGCCTTGGTATGGGCTATGGGCGCCATCGAACAGCCTTGGGCTTCAAGATTAGCCAATTACAGTTTCACCATCAAGTACAGAAGTGGCAAGTCAAATGTCAAAGCCGATGTACTGTCTCGGATGACCCCCGACGAAGAACCACCTATCGAAGACGTGTGGGGAGACGTGGAGATGCCCCCATTTTATCAACGGTTCGTGAACCAATGTTGTGACCACCCTTATGGACGGTGAACCCTGGTCCGAAAAGGTTAAAGAAGACCTTAAGAAAAATGGAGCTTAAGGAAGCTTAAGGAAAACGATTTTGTGAGATGTCTCCCGGGATCTACTGCTAGAAGAGATAGAACATGTATTCTTAATATTGTTAAGCAAGCAAAGCAGGAAGGGGAAGTGGATGTTCTTGTCCATCTAGGGACAAATTTCCTGGCTTGCAATGAAGTTTCAGAGGTGAAGGAATCTTTTATCACACTTGGTAATGATGTACACGATTTTGCACCCCCTGTTTCATTTTCTGAAGTTCTGCCAGTGCATAATGTTCAGAATGATAGGCAGAGGCGTATTAAGGAATTCAACCTATGGCTTAGTAAATGGTGTCAAGAGCAAGGATTTGGCTTTGTGTCTCATGATAGTTCTACTTGGAATAGAAAGGAACTGTACAAAAAAGATGGTTTGCATCTTTCTCTCAGAGGAACAAATGTACTCAGTGAACAATTCCAAGAATTTGCTATGGAGTATTTAAACTAGGAAGGGGGGGCAAAAGAGTGAAAATCCATGAGTCCAATTGCCCCCTGAAACAATGCCAGAACATGTCAGTAGCCCAGAGGTTAAGAAATGACAAGCTCAGAGTCCTGTCTACAAATGCCTGCAGTTTAGGTAATAAAATCAATTAACTTGGGTCAATAATGGCATCTGAGAATGTAGATTTAGTGGCTGTTACTGAGACATTGTTTAATGAAAGGAATGATTGGAACATATCCATACCAGGGTACTCTTTATACAGAAGAGACAGAGAAGGCAAGAAAGGAGGAGGAGTGGCCCTATATGTGAAAGATAGCATAAAATCTAACCTAATACAAGTTAGTGAGGCCAACATAGAGTCAGTTTGGGTTACGTTGCAGTTTGGTAATCATGCAATAACTCGTGTGGGTGTGATATATAGACCACCTGGCCAAGTTAAAGAAGTAGATGATCTACTAGTTGAAGAAATATCTAAAATGACAATGAAAGGAGAAGTTATCATTATGGGAGACTTCAATCTTCCAGATATAAACTGGAAAATCCAAATAGCTAGTTCTGCCAGGAGTACAGATATTCTAAATTCCCTACTGGGATTATCTCTACAACAAGTGGTTGAGGAGCCAACCCAGAGGGAAGCCATTTTGGATTTGGTATTCACAAATGGGGATTTGGTATATGATGTTATTGTTGGCGAAAGCTTGGGATCTAGTGATCACCAATCAGTGTGGTTTAATATAAGAACAGTGAAGGAGCCACACCATACAAAAACAAGTTTTAGATTTTAGAAAAAATGACTTTTCAAAAATGAGATTAGTCATAAATGAGTCCCTATCATACTGGAACAAATTAAATGGAGTTCAGAAGAAATGGGACTACTTAAAAGACGCTTTATTGAAGGCAACAGAAAATTGCATTAAACTTGCCAGTAAAAGCAGAAAAAGGAAGAGACCACTGTGGTACTCAGCAGAAGTGGCCAAAATCATAAAAAGCAAAAAAACTAGCATTTGGTAATTATAAAACAACGTAGAGCAATGAAGATAGGGAAATCTACAAGACTAGGCAGAAAGAGGCCAAGCAAGTTATAAGAACTTCTAAAGTGCAGGAAGAAAAAACTAGCTCAGTCTGTGAAAAAAGGGGATAAGACATTCTTCAGATATATAAATGAAAAAATGAAATTAAAACAAGGAATAACTAAATTAAAAACAAAGGAAGGACGGCATATTGAAGAGAATAAGGGGCTAGCCGACTGCCTTAATGAATACTTCTGTTCAGTTTTTACAGAAGAAAAAGAAGGAAAAGGACCTCCATTAGAGAGGAAAACTAAGGAATCATTTGATGCATGTGTCTTTACAGAGGAAGAGGTTCTAGGTTTGCTGTCTAAAGTGAAGACAAATAAATCACAGGGGCCTGATGGGATACACCCAAAATTATTAAGAGAGCTTAGTGGTGAGCTAGCAAAACCGTTAACAGGTTTATTTAACCAATCACTGGTAACAGGAGTCGTCCCAGAAGATTGGAAATTAGCGAATGTTGTGCCCATTCACAAGAGTAGTAGGGAGGAATCAAGCAACTATAGGCCAGTAAGTCTGACATCAATAGTGGGGAAATTAATAGAAACCCTATTAAAGGATAGGATTGTGGAACATTTAAAATCCCATGGATTGCAAGATGAAAAACAATATGGGTTTACTTCAGGGAGATCATGTCAAACAAATCTTATAGATTTTTTTGACTGGGTGACTAAAATAATAGATGGCGGTGGGGCAGTAGACATCACATTTTTAGATTTTAGTAAGGCTTTTGACACTGCCCCACATAGAAGACTTATAAATAAACTGCAGTCATTGAGCTTGGACTCCCATATTGTTGAGTGGATTAGGCAGTGGCTGAGTGACAGACAACAGAGGGTTGTAGTCAATGGAGAATATTCAGAGCAAGGGCTTGTCACCAGTGGGGTACCTCAGGGATCTGTACTGGACCAATATTGTTTAATATCTTCATTAGTGATATCGCAAATGGTCTCGATGGTAAGATGTGTCTTTTTGCTGATGACACAAAGATATGTAACAGGGTTGATGCTCCTGAAGGGATCCGCCAAATGGAAAAGGATTTAGGAAAACTAGAAGAATGGACAGAACTCTGGCAACTGAAATTTAATGTGGATAAGTGCAAGATAATGCACCTGGGGCATAAAAACCCTCGGGCAGAATATAGAATATTTGACACAGTCATGAGGAAAGGGATTTAGGAGTAATTATTTCAGAAGACTTAAAGGTAGGAAGACAATGTAATAGAGCAGTAGGAAATGCTAGCAGAATGCTTGGATGTATAGGGAGAGGTATAAGCAGTAGAAAGAGAGAAGTGCTCATGCCGCTGTAAAGAACACTGGTGAAACCTCACTTGGAGTATTGTGCGCAGTACTGGAGGCCATATCTCCAAAAGGATATAGATACTCTAGAGAGAGTTCAAAGAAGAACTACTAAACTAGTACAGTGGTCCCTCAACATACGATGGTAATCCGTTCCAAACGGACCATCGTTTGTTGAAACCATCGCATGTTGAGGGATCCGTGCAATGTAAAGTATAGGACAGTGGTCTACAACCTGCGGACCTCCAGATGTTGCAAAACTACAACACTCCGCAAGCATGCTGGGTGTTGTAGTTTTGCAACATCTGGAGGTCCGCAGGTTGAAGACCACTGTTAGAGGAAGTTGTACTCACCTGTCCCCGCCGCACCGGACCGTCACCAATCGTCTCCGCTGCCCGGGATGTCGCCGTCCATCGCCGTCGCCGCGTCCCCGAGGTGTCCCCGGCGCTCCGGCAAGGCCTCTGCTTCCCCGGCATCTGCGCGCTCCATCGCCGCCATCACGTCGCTACGCACGCCGCTCCTATTAAATGACGGGACGGCGTGCGCAGCGACGTGATGACGTTGATGGAGAGCGCTGATGATGCAGGGGATCCCGGAGAGGACGCGCCGGAGCCCCTAGGACAGGTAAGAGACATCACCGGAGCTCACAGGGCACCGTAAACGGCTATCCGGCGGCAGCTGAAGCAGTCTGCGCTGCCGGATAGCCGTTTATGCGATGGCCCCGACATAAAAAAGCATCGTATGTTGATGCTGCCTTCAACATGCGATGGCCTCTGAGAGGCCATCGCATGTTGAAATTATCGTATGTCGGGACCATCTTAGGTTGAGGGGTCACTGTACATGGATTGCAGGACAAAACTTACCAGGAAAGGTTAAAGGACCTTAACATGTATAGCTTGGAAGAAAGAAGAGACAGAGGGGATATGATAGAGACTTTTAAATACATAAAGGGAATTAACACGGTAAAGGAGCAGAGCATATTAAAAAGAAGAAAAACTACCACAAGAGGACATAGTTTTAAATTAGAGGGGCAAAGGTTTAAAAGTAATATCAGGAAGTATTACTTTACTGAGAGAGTAGTGGATGCATGGAATAGCCTTCCTGCAGAAGTGGTCGCTGCAAATACAGCGAAGGAGTTTAAACATGCATGGGATAAGCATAAGGCTATCCTTCATATAAGATAGAGATAGGTATAAGGCTATCCTTCATATAAGATAGGGCCAGGGACTATTGATAGGATTCAAAATAAGTCGTAGTACCGTGTATAAAGTTGTCAGTATAATATATAGTCCAGTTTAGTTAGCTTAAATATAACTAATTCAGTAATGTACATAGTGTATTGTGTATCAGCTAGTCAAATGCCTAGTTAGGACTGTAGCTAAAATGTATATTTCCAGTCCATAGTCAGTGATGTCAAATGTTCAACTGTCTAACATTTTTCCTGTCCTCGTGTACAGGGTACTCTACTGGCCAGAGGGTTCCCCTGAGATATAAGTAAAGCACATATAGTGACAGAGAGGCTATGTATGAAGGTAATGTTTTAATGTTGTCAAAGTATGTATAGTGCTCTGGGGAGAAATAGCTAATGCCAAAGGGCCCCAGCAGCTAAGGCATCGGGTGGAGAGCCTCTGGCAGCCCAATCCAACTCAAGTGTATTAAATGTGTTAAAGGGTACCTCTCATCAAATAAACTTTTGATATATTTTAGATTTAAATCTATTGTATTTTTCCCGATCAGTCCCGTGAGCAAGCATTTCTGACTCATGCTGGAGTCCTAAACACTCAGAGCTGCAAGCCTGCTTTGTTCACAGCCAAACAGGCTGTGAACAAAGCAGGTTGGCAGCTCTGAGTGTTCTCCTTTGTGAACAAAGCAGACTGGCAGCTCGTAGTGTTTAGGACTCCAGCATGAGTCTGAAATGCTTGCTGCCAGGACTGGTAGGGAGACCCCTAGTGGTCATTTCTTCAAAGTGGAAAATTAAATAGAAAGAAGCATATTTTTTAATAACATGCAATTGTAAAGTTATTCTGCATACATTAATCTATAATATATCAAAAAAAATTTGATGAGAGGTACCCTTTAAGGATGCATTGCAAGCATGTATGGACATTGTTGATAAATGCTACATGGACTTATCCCCAATTATATTGTCCACTACTCAGACCTGTGAAGGACATTCGGAAACAATGCCCCAGGAACTGTTATCAGCACTAGGCCCCAGTGGCCACTTTAATTGTCCGCCCTTCAGGACTGGGCGCTGAGGACGGCTATGTTTAAGAGGGGAGATTGTGGTGGCCCAGTACAGGAGTTGTACTGGGCAGCCTCCCTGCAGTGTCCCCTGCTCTCCCCCCCCCCCCCTCCACCAGCCCATGCATCTGTTTCCTTTGTACAGTTATTATTATGCTATGTAATGTATATAAAATGTTGTAGCTTTAAGAACAGTTGTCATGTGGTTAAATATATGTCATGTGATTGTAACCCAGCGAGGTGTCAGTGACCATGTGACCTAAGGGTGACCTATCGGACCTCACCAGAGTCTCCACCATATAAGCCCTGGGTGGAGCCTCTGCTCTCTCTCTTCCTGCTTATGCTGAGTTGCAGCAAGGTCAAGTCCAAGAGGATGTCCATAGGAGTCCATAGGATGCCTCAAGTCAGTCAAGCAGCCACAAGTCTACAAGTAAGCTACAATTTGGTTATAGTCAGTCCCATTCAAGTCTGTCAAGTCAAAGTAATGTCTTCAGTCAGCATGGCCTGCATCAATATTGTCCCCGTCCACTACAAGTCCCAGCAAGCCCTGAGGTCTCTGAAGTCACTGGTCACCTCCGTGGGCCTGTCTAAGCTGTATAGACTGTTCCATCTGTCACTCAGTAAAGCTACCGTTGTCTGTAACTTGGCGTCAAAGTCATTATTGCCCCCATGCCTAGCCCAGGATCCAGCGGTATACCTTCGGGTTGTATTGAGGATAAACCATGCCCTGGCCTCACAAATACAAGGGGTTAATGCCATCTGCCCCTAGGGTAATTCCATCTGCCCGGCATCACACCCTCTACCACAACAGCATTAATGACGAATACATAGTTGGTAGGAGCAAGGATTGTGAATTCCCTTAGAGACCCAGAGGGTTATATTGTTAATACAGCAAATAATTCTTAACAAATGCCCCTAGTTGTCTCTGAGTCTCCAGAAAAAAGTGAAGACCCTTCAAAGCTGAAACTATTCAGCTGGAGCTTTAAGTCACTCACTACCCTGCCAAACTACACTCTTCACTGGCTCTGATCTCTGCTGACACCGATGACAGGTCTCAGTGTTGGGAAAGGAAGGAAGTGACATGTAAGCAAACACATTTTTATTCTTTAATGTATTTGGCTAGACACTTTTAGGGGTGCACTCTCCAGCTGGTTACTCAGTATGGGATAACTCTCCCATAGTATGTATGAGAACACTGTCTTGCTGGGGCACTGTGCATGAGGAAACTCTCTAGATGGGGTAGTTTTTATTAAAGCCCTCTATGACTGAAGACATCTATGGCTAGACACTTTGTATGTCAGCAATTTATGGCTGGATACTTTGTATTGGAGCACTTTGTAGATCGACACGAAGTATGAGAGCACTCTCTGTCATGACACTTAGTATGGAAGTACTGAAGTACTGTCTGTTTAAAGTACTATGTATGAGAACATTCTCTGGATGGGACACTGTGTATGAGAGCAATCTCTGGACACTATAAATAGGGGGATGTTCTGGGTGGGGCACTATGTATAAGAGCACGCTCTACCCATGGGAGTGTATTCTATGGCTGGGTCACTGTGTATCAGGGCATTCCCTTACTGTGGAAATGTGTATGGTCTAACCTTTGGCCATTGCACAGTTTTTGGGGATATTGTTTGGGTGAGAAACTATGTACTTGGCATGCTCTGGCTGAGTACTATGTATGAGAGCACTTTCTGGCCGGATACTTTTTATGAAGCCATTTTCTAGTTTTGTACTTTAATAAGGGGCACTCTTTGGCTGGGCAATGTGCATGGGTACACTCTCCAGCTAGGGACAGTCTGTAGCTTGTACTCTGGCACTCTGGGTAATTTGGCTATCATTACAGATTACAAAAAAAATCTTCAGTCTGCTCCTGAGGCCTGTGCTCAAGGCTTTGTATTATATTGAAAAAGTAGAGCTTTGTAAAAAACACACAGAAACAGGGAATCACAAAAAACAGCCAATCACTGATCTTCCGCCTTTACCTGTTCATGGTTGACCTATTTAATGAACAATAATTTTTCCTTATTAACTATAAAACAATGTAAGCTTTACTTTTAGTAACAGTTTTTATGCTGTCATGTACTAACGATACCATATATATACAGAGGCATAACTTGAAGATGTGGAGCCCCATTATAGGTTCTTCAAATAGGAAAGAGAGACCTAATGGGCCCCTTTAGGCTCCAGGCACCCTCTGCACTGCCTAAAGGTATGCCCCTGTACCATAGACTTAAGAAAATGCTTGAAACACTAGTTAAAACTTTGGGACATCTGGTAAACTAGTTTGTAGTCACATTCGAGTTACTTTACTGCATACACATAAGCTCAATATGCTATATGGTTGTTCTTGGTGAACACTTCCAAATCACTTTCCATAGGATATGATGCAATAAGCATAAAAGATTATCAACAATAACCAGAAAATAAAACCTAAATGACTATGTGTATAACTGTTACATTTAATGTGACTGTATCCATTTTGTCTTTGCAATACATCCATGATTTAATGGGGTAATGTTGTTTTCTTGTATGTCTTATAGAGGTTTCTCACACTGGATGGATAATGAATGCAGCAAATTCTTGTACACAGCAAATGGCGAGTCATGTGAGATCTTTCAGTGTTGGCTGTTTTCTACTCTTGTTAGACACAAGTTTCTAGTCTAGCTGCCTTTGACAGTCCCAGTTGGGGCTTCCTTTTAAGAGCTAGACCCCTCCCTTGCTGCCATCTGTTCAAGTGTTTCATGCTCAGGCTCACATATTGTAGTGTATAGAGTGAGGGATGGGGCACATATTTTTACGGCTCGTTGGCTGAGGGAGGCCTGCAGGTGCCATCGTCTGTGTTGTGTCAGGTGATGGGGTGAGAAAGAATCTAAGGGAGACAGGTGGGTGTATGAATGGCCAAGTATCATCTTCTTGAAAATGTGGACACAGCATCACAATGGGGATTTTCAACACAGGGACATTGTTTTTAATCAATGTCTTCTACATATCTGAATCCTATAGTGGAAAGATGATCCATGTGGTAAAATATGTGAAGAGCGATCACATCTGTTAGCTGCATGTTAGAACTAAGACCTCCTGTTTATTTCAGGATATCCCAGTTCTAACTTGAATTTGTTTTAAATTGAAACCCCAGAAACAAACTAAGACAGAGTTTCACATTGCTACTGTTAAATAAGGGTCAGGCTGCTGCCTAGTAATAGAGGTGACAGTAGTTGGTAACCAGACTAGGCCTATGTGAAGTTCAGACAAAAAAGGCAACTGTACAAAAAAGGCAACTGTACATCCCCTATTACACAGGGTAATGTACAGTAAGATAAATGATGATTTTTAAACCTGTCAAAACCCCAAGAATAACAGATTGCAGTTTCAGGGGGAGATGTGCTGCCAACAAACAATGATTTTCAGGACCATGGAAGTGTTTGATCATTAGTGGGCATTTTACATGGTGGCAGGAGTTACCTGGTTCGTTCAATAATTTACTTGTGTAAAAGGCCCTTTGGAAACTTGTCCGAGGGTATTACTGACATTTGTTTCCTAGACGTAACGTTTTCTTGAATGGGTACCTAGGCTACATTACTTGTTGTATTATTCTTTGGTTGTTGCAAACCACAGAAAACAACCCAAAAATCATTGTAATGCTGACATTGACGATCAGTGGTATACTTCTCTATCATTGGGCCTATTATGGTCTGCAAACATCATCTCCTTCACATTAGTTTTAAGAACTATATTTCACTTTTCTGGGAGGCCAAAAAACGGCACCGATTATGTAATATTTTACCAAGATCTGATTCTCACAAAACCATTAGGCTAGGTTCAGACTACGGAATTTCTGCCTGCAATTCCGCTTTGAAATTGCAGGCAGAATTAAGGCTTACTAAAATGTATTATGCTAGTGAATAGATTTTCCGTTCACCAATTCACGCTTTCAAATTTCCGCCTGAAAAATGGCATTGCTCATTTTTCAGGCAGAAATACTTTTCAGGCAGGAACACATTGCAGTCTACTGGGGACATTAATGTCCGCATGGTCCTAGCGCCGACTGATTCAGTCAGTGCTGGCAGCAGTTATAATCTCTAGACATAAATTTTCCATCTGGAGTTTTCGCAGTCTGAACCTAACCTTAGATCATTTGGGGGTAAACAAGTTTGTGTACTATGTTATTACATACAATTCTTAGTTGGCTTAGGTAACGCAAGCTAAAAAAATAAATTTATAGCTATGGAAAATTCACCAAGAATTACCCCACAGTTGCCATCTGCAGCTTAGGATCAGGCTAGTTGATTCATGCAGAGTTACGGCCTAATGTATGAACAGTGGAGTTATACAATTGCTTGCGGAAAGAGCAATCCCACCATGTACCTTTGCATGTTTTATACATTTTATTGTTCATGCAACTGGTATTTCAATACCTTGGCTTACCTGTCCCAGACACTTGCAAATGGCCTCTTCCCACTTAATGTAAGCCATTCTAAAAACACATTAAAAATAGACATATAAAAATCTATGTAATCAATGCATCAAACTGAATGTATATGGGATAGACAGAAATATAGACACAAATTCAAAACATACACAGTCATTTATGCAGTAGAATAGACAAATTAAGACATCCGCACTCACCGCTAGATAGGAGAATCGAAGCTCCTATATGGAAACGCCAGTGGAGCGGGACTGCAGAGATGCGTGGGTGCTCAGAAGCTCTGCCTCTGAGAGCCCATGCATCTCTGCAGTCCAAGTCCACCGACGTTTCCATATAGGAGCTTTGAGTCTCCTATCTAGCGTTGAGTGCGGATGTCCTAATTTGTCTATTCTACTGCATATTTATCAAAGTCTGTCCTTTGCCTTACATCCAAGGACCATCATAGACTCTTTTTTTTTGGATTGTCTGTATTTGCTGCGCTGATTTTCCATTCCAGCATAGGAATTAACTCCCCGATAAGCCAGTGACTAGTGGTGCTGTCTCTGCCTCTATCTACACACGACTGTAATGTATCCTCCTATGTATATTTTGTCACAAATTTGCCACTTTTTCCCTTTTTGTGCAACTCCTGACACAATTTTAAAAAGTGGGCAGGGCTTACCAGGAGGGGGTGTGACCTTCCATGACATTTACTTTACTTCACGCCAGAAAACTGTTTGTACTGTTTGCTGTGAGCTGGGCATAACCATGCACTTCTTCCTGCTTGTTCTAATGATCATTTGGGATGAAATCGAACAAACTTTTCGATGTGTCTCTGAGACAAGTCAAACCATTTTTTTAAAGGCTAGGGAAACTTTAAATCATCTTCTGTGTAAAAAAACATTTCTGTCACCCCAGACAACCCTTATAAAATGTAAATACTATGAATCTTATTAAAAATTGTTATGCATATTTTAAATCACCAACAAACTGAGAGACTTCTAATATTTTTGGGGTAAGGTCAGACATGTCTTGGTGGTTATTTTCTGCAGCAGATTTCCTTACAAAGCTACAATGGACCTGTGGTAAAATTACATGCAGATTGTATTGCTGATTTTACATGCCTCTGTTGAGCACTTCTTCCCATGCATTGCAAAGAGTGAAATCCATAGTGAAAATCCTAAAAAGAATAAACATGCACAGGTGTGTAAAAATGCAACATGCCCTGAGTAAAGAGCAGATTTTATCTAGGGATCGACCGATTATCAGTTTGGCCGATATTATCGGCCGATAATTGTGATTTTGGACTTTATCGGTATCGGCAATTACCTTGCCGATATGCCGATAATGCCCCACCCCCCGGCCATAGACGACCATCGCCTCCGCTGCCCCATTGCCTCCCCCATCCTCTGCCCACATACCGCCGCCGCTGCCCCATTGCCTCCCCCCATCCTCTGCCCACATACCGCCGCCACCCCATCCCCTCCCCCCATCCCCGGTGTTATAATTACCTGTTCCTGAGGTCCGCGATCCTTCTGGCTCCTGTGCTATTGCTGTGCGCTGTGCTGCGTAATGACGAGTGACGTCCCCAACGCGACGTCACCGTCAGTGCGCACAGTGACAGCGCAGGACGCCGACAGAGCCAGAAGGATCGCAGATCCCGGGGAACAGGTAATTATAACACCCGGGATGGGGGGAGGCGATGGGGCGGCGGTGGTATGTGGGCAGAGGATAGGGGGGAGGCGATGGTGCAGCGGCATGGGGCCAGAGGATGGGAGGGGGGCAATGGGGCAGGGGCGGCAGTTTGTGGGCAGAGGATGGGGGGGGGAGGCTATGGGGCAACTGTGGTGGTTAGACTCAGGACAGGCAGGGGGAGAGAAACGGGTGGTGGTGGCGGTCTCTGGCACCACAAAAGCCACTGCAGTCCAATGATTTAAAGCGCACGCTTTAAATCATTGATCTGCAATGGCTTCTGCCCCGCCGGGGGGGGGGGGGGAGGGGTGGTTTGAAATGGCCGATAACTTATACCGGAATATAACTTATTGGCTATCAGCCTGAAAGGTGACAGATTATCGGTATCGGCCCTAAAAAGTCGATATTGGTCGATCCCTAATTTTATCTATTATACTTTGATGGGGTATAGAAAATCCCTTTTGCAGGATACATCTGGATTTGTTGGATCCAACAAAGCTGTCAAGGCCCCATTATAATTTAGATTTGTTCAAGCATTTTTTATATATTTCCTACAAGTTTAAAAAACATACATAGAATAAAATATAAACATGTTTATAAATAAGTAAATGCCGTTTTATTTTATTTTTCTTATACACTTCCACTTTGCATTTCCCTTGAAGCTCACATTGGAGCTCTGAGCCCTCGAATTGTTTCTGTATTCCCCCAAACTGAAATATTAATATTATTTTATAAAGAAGTGCACATAAACTCTGTTGTGCTGTTATTTAATATTGCCATAGGCGTCTGGTGATAGATGGTATCTTTAAGAAGCAACAAGCTTGTGGGAACAACTCCCTCTCTCTTTCTAATCTTCAGCCTCCTTGATGTTTGCAGATTGTTTTATTAACAAGTGCCACATTCAATACGAAGTATTGGCCAAAAGTGAATTGAAGCAACTGCAAAACTATCAAAGCAGTGGGGAGCATACATAATTCATAGGGTCCCTCTAATCTCTTCAGGATAGAAGAAAATCAAAACAATTTGAATACAATGTATTGAAAGTGACCTGGTAGTCATATGGGATTGCGAATACTTCTACACATTCTCTCCATAAAACACATCAACAACTGTGCCAGATGTAAAGAGCAGGCAGGTAGCAAAGTTAAGCAGAAGGAGGTATCTCCTGAAGGGCTTGTATAGCTTCTTCACTCTAAAAAGATATATGGTGGATGCAGCGTTAATAGAATGTATGACTAGTGAGCCTGTGACTAAGCATAATGTAGTGCCATTGGTTGGACTCACCACTGATGTGATGGCAAACGGAGATAGGCTAATATGGGAACTGTATATTTTGGTTAGATTTAACCTTTATGGAGAATGAAAGCAATCTAACAGTCGAAAGTCCTACCTATAATGTATAACTGAACATACCTGTGGAATATTACTGAAGCAGTTTTTTTAACTGCGTTTTTTTTTTGGGTTCGCTAGAGGAAGCAATTCTAAGACCCCAGCCTCCAGTCATGAACACATACTATTTTATTTGCATGGTAAACTTTATCGTCATAACTGCACATATAGAACAAAATATGAAAGCTGTTGTCTGTGACTTTAATTTTACTTTTAAAAGTGGCCAGGCTGGAATAGAAAAAAAAAAGGGTCCTCCCAGATCTCCAGCCACTGCCATCACAACAGTCTTTCTGGTCAGCACTTCCTGGTCTTGATACAACAGAAGTACTTCAGAAAAAAACAGGAATTAAAGAAGTAGTCCAGTGCTGAAAAACATTTCAGATCGCGGGGGTCCGACTGCTGGTGCCCCCTGCGATCTTCTGTACGGGGCCCCAGCTTGCTGGCCAGATAGCTGGTGTCGACCACCGGACAAAGTGGCGGCTGACACGCCCCCTAAAAACATCGCTATGGCAGAGCCGGAGATTGTCGAAGGCAGCACTCCGGCTCTGCCATAGAGATGTATTGAGGGGGGATGTCAGCTGCCGCTTCCTGCAGTGGTCAACCTGCCCATTTCCCCGTACAGGGGATCACGGGGGCCCCACCGGTCGGACCCCCGCGATCTGAAACTTATCCCCTATAAGTTTTTCAGTACTGGATATCTCTAATACTGCGCTGGACAGGAACAGGACTTCCACCAGGATAAAGTGATGTGTACCTTTCTTGACCAACATGCAACGCATTTCGCTGCGCATGAGTTCCACTGGGATAAAGTGACGTGTACCTTTATTGACCAACAGGTAATGCGTTCCGCTGCGCATGTGAAGCGAAATGCGTTGCATGTCAGTCAATAAAGGTACAGGAATTAAGACTGCACTGGACAGGAACAGGACTTCCACCAGGATAAAGTGACATGTACTTTTATTGATCAACATGCAATGCATTTTGCTGCGCATGTGCAGCGAAACGCGTTGCATGTCGGTCAATAAAGGTACACGTGACTTTATCCCGGTGGAAGTCCTGTTCCTGTCCAGCGCCATCTTAAAAGGGGAACTCTGATGGTAAAAAGATGTTTTCAAATCAACTGGTGCCAGAAAGTTAAACAGATTTGTAAATGACTTCTATTAAAAAATATTAATCCTTCCAGTACTTATCATCTGCTGTATACTACAGATATGCTACAGAGAAATTTGTGAAGTTCTTTCCAGCCTGACCACAGGCTCTCTGCTGACACCTCTGTCCATGTCAGGAACGGTCCAGAGCAGGAGAGGTTTGCTTTGGGGATTTGATTCTAAGGGTATCTTCACACTGCGGAATCTCCGCTCTCGGAATTTCGCGAGCGGAGATTCCGTCAGGCAGCCGCCAGTGAAAATACTGACTAATTTTCTCTGTAGTATACTACTGGAAGGCTTCAGATTTTGAAATATAAGTAATTTACAAATATGTATCACTTTCTGGCACCAGTTGATTTGAAAACATCTGTTTTCCACTTGTTTCCACCGAAGTTCCCCTTTAATTCCTGGTTTCTTCTGAAGTACTTCTGTTGCTATACCTCAGGTCACAGGAAGGCTGCGGATGGGATTTTATATTCACACACACGCATTCTATTGTTGTGTATGTGGTTACACAACTGAATTAGGTAAGATGTTTTTATCACTGCACTTAATTCCTTCACTATGGAGCGCCCGTGCTTTTTCTTTTAGTCTTAATACAAGGAAGTGTCTGCTAAGCCAATCACCGGCCTCAGGGGTGACCGGCCAAGTCAGCGCTAGTGCAGAGACCGAGACTGGGAAGCCGCAAAGCTGGTCACCATCTAACCAACAGCAGAGCATGAAAGCGGATGATTACACTTTTCAGCCATGCCTGGCCAATGACATTGGGCTGATTTCTAAACTGTTAAATTTGTGTTTTACAGCTCAAAAAAGGCTTAAGAAATTTCTGGGGAAAAAAAAACTGATCAAAAACTGAAGTAAAAAATAAACAGCTGAAAAAAAAAAAGACTAAACGGCTAATAAAAAAAAACTGCATGAGAACATTGCCTTAAAAATAAAGTCCCAGACCACCCCTAAAATTTCTAATAGGTTGTTAGTGAATCAACCCAGAAGAATTAGACCCTACTGCAAGTGATTGTTTACAGAGCCAACATCAAATGGGTTCACCTGTCTCCTATAGTATTGGAGCCTGGGTCATCAGAGTATCCTCTGGTGCCCTGCAGAATCAATCTAAGGGCCCTATTAGATGGCCAAATGCCAATAACAAGTTTTGCGCGGGAAAAAAAGCAGAAGCAATCGCTACATTTCTTGTGCTGTCTTTTGCTGCCATCATTCGTTTGCTGCACATCCCCTATTACATGAGAAGATATTTGGCTATTTATGAAGAATAACTCGCCGAATGCAACACACCAGTCGCTATATCATGTACTAAAGTTTTACTCTTTTTGTGGTTATCTTTTTGAGTCTTGTCTCTGTATTTAGATAACTTACTTTTGTCACCTTTGCCCCTTATGGTTATGACTATTTTGCTGTGGTTCTGTAGACAGTGTGACTCTTTTACCTGTCCTATACCATTGTATGCATTTCATTGCCTTCACCTTATTTTCTGTATCAGTTTATCTTTGTGCCATATATCAATTTTGTGCAATTTTATGGAGTTTTTATGTATTTTTGTACCAATATAAGGGGACATTTATCAAAGCACGTGCGACTACGCTCTTTTTTCTGTGACTTTTTGCATGTTCAGTCTCCTAAGCAAAAAATAAAAATCTTGCTTACCAAAGCAAAAAGTTACTTTTGACTTGCAGTGGTCAGAGATTTATCAATTGCGAAAGTCGCAAAAAAGTCGCATTGCATGAAAAAACCTACTAAATTTACTCCAGCTCAGACATGGAGCAGAAAAAGCCACTACCAAAGCAAAAAAAGAAAAATTGCTTAAGTGAAAAATTTATCAACAGGCTGAAAGCAGTTCATAAATAAGTCGCACATAAGCAAAAAAAATTGTAAGAAAAAAATAACTAAAAAAAGGAATACATAAGCAAACATTAATAAATGTCCCCCATAGATTGTAATTCACTTGTACATGATATAGCGACTGGTGTGTTGCATTTGGTTGTGTTTGGTATATCCCAGTTGTGGCTTTGTTCTTGTCGTTTGATTTTGGAGTAATTATTTATGACAAACATGCACCAAACATGATAAATGTTGGGAAAGTACACATGATGTACGCACAGGGAAACGGGGACAGAAATAAACTTGATTTACGCAAACAATGATAAAATGATAAAACAATGATAAAATCTCCTATGCATGTGTACGCTTTTGTATCATGTTTTTGTGTATTTATGTATATCCATGTGTATATGAATTTCAATCCAACAGTGCTTTGTGCTTTTAGAGACCCTGGTAGCTTTTTTTTTGTTTGTTTGTTTTTTAAACAATTATAACAAAAATTATTGTATTGTATTCTTTACATTTTTATTGATGTTATTTGCTATTCAATGGCAACAATGCAAAACAACATTCTTTTTTCATTAGTTCTGTTTGTTGAAATATGATAGTTTTACAGAACATTTTAAGTTGTGCTACTTTAAATCCAAAATATCCTGTTTACACACAAAAAGCTTTCCTATTAAAACATGCGGTTTTAGTGCACTTTTTCAGATGTGAGCTGCTTGTATCTTGACAGCAAAAGTCCCCCAAAAAAAACACTAAAACTTTACATTTAATAAAGCTGTTTAAAAGAATCCTAAATGGATCCATTTAGGATTATTTTAAACAGCTTTATTAAATCTTAAGTTTAAGTGTTTTTTTTGGACTTTTGCATACTTTAGTACACTATTTAGCATCCAGATACAGTGATTTTTGTATCTTTGACAGCACTCAGCGTCCTTGTGTGAACCCAGCCTATCTCTGTCACACAAACTTATGTGCCAATTTTTTTTTCTTCTTCATTCATGTATGTAAATTGTATTTTTGTAATATTAATGTGATATTTGTGGGGATCTTTTTTTAAAAAAAAAGTAATTCAAAGAAAATGAGTCATGTAAATGCAAATATGTTAGCGCGTTGGACACCCTGCATGACATTAAAAAGTCATTATTTTACCATAGCGGAAACTTTTGACTTGTTGGTGACAGCCGGAGCACATTGTGTATGAGCCCATTTAAACTGTCCATACCCTGTAATGTCTGCCAGAAGCAGCCAATGTGACCTGCAGAAAGTACACAAACAGAGATGAGTGAATCACTATGGTATTTAGATTGCAGAACAGATGTGCTGTAGAAGAGTTCTGGAGACCCCCACAAATCCCACATAGCATTTGTCTATTTATCTCCATTTCAATTCGCTTTGAAGAAACCAACATGGCAGCCAAAGCTCTCTGGTCAGCAAGATCAGACTGCGGCCACATCAATAATCTGACCAGAAAGTATCTTTGGAATTGGGCAGTCTCTGGAGGAAGAAACTGAGAAATTCAAGCCTGGGTTGCCTCCTTTTTTCAGATGGTGTGAATTTAAATAAACAAAAGGAGATTTTTTTTCGGAGAGCGCCAGCTCATGTTCTTTAAAAATATTGCAGTGATCTAAGTTTACATAATAATCCAAACCTTTGTCCATGTACAATGTAGACTATCAGATTTAAGCCAACAAATGCCTGAACGCTGCTTGCTGTTTCAGTGTTTTATAGAATACTTTGATACATTTAACTCCTTCGCTGCCTGACGAAAGCTAGTCATAGGTCTGTAAAAGGGCCAATGTCTTCAATGCTTATTCTATGCAACCGAGAGATTAGATAGATCTAATTCCACTTATTTTAGAGAAAACAATAGAATTGGACAGAAAAAAAATACAACATTTAATCTAACATCAGGCTTTTGGGCAAGGGTCGGCCAGCACCCATAGATATCTGAGTGCTATATAATATCTCTGTCAGCTTTAGGACAACATTTGTTATGAATTCATGGGCACCACACCTTGAACAGCTGGGAAAGGTGAAATCATTGATCTCTATAAAGTACGGAATATGAGCTGTATCTCACAATTTCCCAAGAGCTCGACGACCCATGAATGCTAAATGTAATGCATTGCAGTCACTGTAGTATGAATTAGTGAGATCATTTGTTGCTATAGTGAGCACACTCACTAACAATGTATAAAATGTTTTGTAGAGCGTGAACACAACGTTCATGTTCTACAAAACATTTTACACATTGTTAGTGAGTGTGCTCCCTATTGAAACAAATGATCTCAACTTTCTCACTAATTCATACTACAGTGACTGCAATACATACGGGCTGAACTACAATCACAAAGCAAGTTGGTATATCAACCTTCATATGTGCATTTGGGTGGTGAAGAGGTTAAAAACCCGATCACTCTGGAAAGGGAACAATTAGATCCCCCCTCCCACCGCACACACATCCTGCTGAATATTTTTGCAGGGTTGTTTGCTTGTCTAGTAAACTCTGACTGCAGAGGTAATCAGGGCTCTGGTTTACATTAGCCTGGCTGCCCCAGAGAGGCTCCTTGAGGATTTCACAAGGCTCTTAAGCTGCTAGAACCTGTGTTTTGTTGTAGATTTTAAACTTTTATTGTGCAAAATGCACAAGTTTATGTGTTTTTGATGTACACCAGTGTCTTATAGGTTGTTGTTTACCAAAAAAAAAACAAAGAACAGAGTGATATGGTACTTATTGTAATTGAGATGCATTAGATATACTAGTTTGTTTTGTTTCACATACATTATAATCTACAACTATTCTGTGAAGTTTTCTATTGGATGCTCCCCATTAACCCTGCTATACACTGAATATTGGGAAGAGAAGGAAGATCATTGTCTGAAGATCATTGTCTGTGCCCTATTGATCATACTTGCAGTCCATAATTCAATGGCCCAGATTTACCAATTCTTAGCCAGTGCTAACATAGACAGCTTGGCCGACATTTATCATTGTCTTTAGACTGGTTTTTATGTCTAGAAAAGGCACAAAAAAGGCACAAGCAGGGTTTATTTGCCCCTTTTTTGCGCCTTTTGGTTTACACATTTCTGCTGATTTTGAGTTGCAATCCACTGAGTTTGGCAATACACATGATATAGAAGGGATTTATGAACTGCGCCTTTTTGTGAAAAGGTGCAAAAAAGGTGCTAAGCCACTGAAAAGTCTCTAAAACTACCCCAGCCCAGACTTAGTTTAGCTTTTTGGTGTATGTGAAGAGTGAAATTACAGAAAATGTGACCTGAACAAAATTTATGAAATGCTCGGTGACCAACTAATAAATATGGTGCTCCTACACATTACCAGCACACACAAAAAAGGTGCAGAAAAATGCTTCACTCGCACCTCCAATGATAAATGCCGGCCCTAGTCTTCAAATGTGTCAGAGCTATCAAAGTGTCTCAGGCTGATTTAAATACCCTGCCACATTTGAAGACTCTCTAGTCTAAGTTTTTGCTGGCTTACTTCAAACCAGAACTATGTACTAAAATCTTGGCTCTTTTATTAATTTTTTATTTACTACCTTCCTGAGCATAATGATAAAGGAAGTTGCTGCTTGGATAACCACTTTAACCCCTTTACGACCACGGACGTAAATGTCCGTCCTGGTTTGGTGGTTCTTCGCGCAACAGGACGTACATTTACGTCCTGTGTATGACCGCAAGCATCGGAACGGCGCTCGCGTCATACACGGCAGGTTCCGGCTGCTAGCAGCAGCTGGGGACCTACCAGTAATGGCCGACATCCGCGATCGTGCGGAAGTCTGCCATTAACCCCTCAGATGCCATGATCAATACAGATCAATACAGCGCTGCAGCGGCGATCCAATAATCTGGCTCCGGCCGTCTCCCGGGGTCTTCTGCTCTGGTCTGAGATCGAGCAGACCAGAGCAGAAGATCACAGATAATACTGATCGATGCTATGTCCTATGCATAGCACTGAACAGTATTAGCAATCAAATGATTGATATAGACAGTCCCCTATGTGTACATAAAAAGTGTAAAGAAAAAATGTGAAAAATGTCAAAATAAAAAGTAAAAAAAAAGTGAAAAATCCCCTCCCCCAATAAAAATTGTAATTGTCTGTTTTTCCCATTTTCCCCCCAAAAAGCATATTTTTTTTTAATAAACATATTTGGTATCGCCGCGTGCGTAAATGTCCGAACTATCAAAATATTTTGTTAATGAACCTGTACGGTGAATGGCGTAAACGTAAAAAAATAAATCCAAAAGATGCTGCTTTTTTGTCACATTTTATTAAAAAAAAAGTATAAAAAATGATCTAAAAGTTTTATATATGCAAATGTTGTATCAATAAAAATTTCAGATGACGGCGCAAAAAATGAGCCCTCATACCGCCCTATATACGGAAAAATGAAAAAGTTATAGGTGGTCAAAATAGGGCGATTTTGTACAAAAAGTTTTAGATCTTTTTTTAAGTGGTACAAAAATTTAATTTTCATTCAGTTTCATTACAAAGTACAATTAGTCACGCAAAAAACAAGCCCATATATGGGTCTGTAGATGGAATAAAAAAGAGTTATGGATTTTAGAAGGCGAGGAGGAAAAAACGAAAATGCAAAAATAAAATTGGCCTGGTCCTTAAGGTTAAAATGGGCTTGGTCCTTAAGGGGTTAAAGGGGTACTCCAGTGTAAAAAATGTTTTAAAATCAACTGGTGCCAGTAAGTTATACATATTTGTAAATTACTTCTATTTAAAAATCTTAACCCTTCCAGTACTTATCAGCTGCTGTATGCTCTAGAGGACGTTGTATAGTTCTTTCCAGTTTGTCAAGAGCAGGAGAGGTTTGCTATGGGGATTTTTTCCTGCTTTGGACAGTTCCTGGCATGGACAGAGGTGGCAGCAGAGAGCACTGTGGTCAGACTGGAAAGAACTACACATCTTTCTCTGTGGTACAGTAAATGATAAGTACTGGAAGGATTAAGATTTTTAAATAGAAGTCATTTCAAATCTGTATAATTTTCTGGCACCAGTTTATTTGTAAACATTTTTTTCCACCAGAGTACCCCTTTACACAGGACATGTTAGCCAGTTTTTTGGCACAAACTACACCAGAATTCTGGTGTATTTGCAATAGTAAATCTGTCCCACTGTCTCCTTGGCATGCACTGTTTATAGCTATAGTACTAGAACAGTATTAGCAAGGATGACATGTACTACACTTCCCAGCACTTTCTCTACTGGTTTGTCATAAAACGCATATATAAGAAGAAAGAATATACCCGTTTAAGCAGAAGCTAGCAGCCATAAGTGATGCAACATTAGACTTTATGATGTCTTTCAATATCTTTATTGGAGAACAGTGTGATAAAGCATATCCTGGCTGACTGTCTTAGTCAGCTGAGTGTAATATTGCTGTTTAATCCTATTACTGATTTTTTTTGCCAGCCTCCAAGGCCAACAGGAACACAATTTGCCCAACAGGCATATATTACCTAAGGCCAAGTTCACAAACTACAATTGTTGATGCTTGTTTTTATTTTTTGTTTTGTTTTTTAGCCCAGTTAGGAGTGAACATTATGGCCTCTTGCACATAGCTGCATTACGGACATGCGTTGTATGACTTCATAGCAAGACCCTCATACTATAGCAAGACAGTGTTTCCCAACCAGGATGCCTCCAGCTGTTACAAAACTACATCTCCCAGCATGCCCGGACAGGGTGCAACAACTGGAGGCACCCTGGTTGGGAAACACTGCCCTATACTATAGGCTGGGTCTATACTGATACTCAATGTACTTCTCATTTTATATGGAAGCATAGAGACTTTTGCTCCATTATGTCAGCAGAAATATTCCCCCTAGAAGCAATGTGCTGCATCCCAGCGTTAAAGGGGTACTCCACTGGAAAAAAAAAATGTTTTAAATCAAATGGTGCAAGAAAGTAAAGTAAAGAAACAGATTTGTAAATTACTTCTATTTAAAAATCTTAATCCTTCCAGTACTTATGTATACTACAGAGGAAGTTTTTTTCTTTTTGAATTTCCTTTCTGCCTGACCACAGTGCTCTCTACTGACACCTCTGTCCATTTTAGGAACTGTCCAGAGTAGAAGAAAATCCTGATAGCAAAGCTATCCTGCTCTGGACAGTTCCTGACATGGACAGAGGTGTCAGCAGAGAGCACTTGGGGTCAGGCAGAAAGGAAATTCAAAAAGAAAAGAACTTCATCTTTAGTATACAGCAGCTGATAAGTACTGGAAGAATTGGGATTTTTTAATTGAAGTAATTTACAAATCTGTTCAACTTTCTGGCACCAGTTAATTTAAAAGAAAATGTTTTCCAGTGGAGTACCCCTTTAACAAGTAGAGACACAATGGCACCCTAGGGGTTCATAAAATAGAACCATAAGGACACCAATAAGCCAACTTCAAATAGGCAAGTTTCTGACACCAGTAAGTTCGACACTGGACCCACGGTCAGGCAGAGCTTGTAGCCATAATACACCCGTGTGAAACCCTGCTAAGACAGAGTGCTAAGTCTTTCCTTTATCAATTTCTTCCATTTAAAAGCTGCCTCAGGCTTGGATAAAATAATAATGCCCAAAATTTAGCTTTACTATATAGTTTCATATTATACTGCTTCTTTTTATAAGGAAAGATCTTATGCTCAAATGTGAAGAATACAAAACATTGGTCCATCGATATGAAGGACGTCGTCCTGACTCAGTCCAGTCTTGGTTGATGAGAAATGTTCTTTCAGTTCATCCATTATTTACTAAAATGATGGAACCCATACAAACATGCTGTTCCTAAATTCTCATTTTCCCGGTGCAGATAGTTCTGATGACTCTGCATGGAATAAATATATCTTGCTCCCATCCAGCGGTTGTAATCTTTTTATTGTGCACAGACAAGAAACTGTCAGTACATTCTCAGTGGGATAAAGCAGCAGGAAGTGTCTCCGAGAAGATTTAATGTTATGTTAAGGGAGCAGTGTGGAGACCTCTCCTGCTGACAAAATGCCCCAGAAGTGTGTCTGTCATGTGCGATGACAACATGCTAAAATGATGCTAGTGTTTCAAAACAGGTTCACCCTAGCAACCCCACACATCCTCATTGGTAATACAGAAAAATGACACCAAGGTAAACTAAGACATCATCTAAATGTCAAAATGTGAGTATTGTATAAGCGTGGTAATAAATCTGAATTTACAGAAGTTCAGTATGTATTCTGGTAGACCACACAGACCACTAGTTCAGCATTCAACAAAAAATATACACATCAGTCAAGTTATTGGCATATTTCTATCTGATAAATTGAGGGCATAATGCTAGGATATGCCTTTATTGTATGATTGGTGGGGGTCCAACTTCCAGGACTCCCAACAATACTGAAAATGAAGGGGCTACACTTGAGGGGTTTTATTTAAGAGACCACATTCCTGTTCCTTGCACAGCTGGGTGGCCAGGGGAAAACACTGAAAGGGACGCACCACTACACCAGCACTGTGCCCTCCTCATTTCAACAATGAGATGCAATCACTATATAAGACAGGAATTCGTATTTACTGACTCATTTTCCATAGCCCCAGAACACATGTTAGCTATAGGGGTTCTCCGTTTTTTTTTTGTTTTTGTTTTTTAATGGCCTTACCTTAAGATAGAACGTCAATATCCTTTCAGCCGTGTACACTCTGTAGTGGCTGTACTTGGTATTGCAGTTCTTCCTATCTTTATTAATGGAACAAGCTGCAATACTAGGTACAACCACTACCCAGTGTAAGGAGTGGAGTCTGGTAGGAAGTGGAAAAACAGCAAAGTTCACACATGTGCAATGGCCCCTTTTAATCAACTAATCCATGAGGCCTAAAAGTAGGCCATTAATTAAAATACCATTCTTTAATGTTATATGATCCCCCAAGGTTCATTATATCTATCGATTTTTGTTAAAAACTGCTATAGGCTGATGAAGCCATTACAAATGTAACAAACAGCTCCCCACCTGTCCTCAGATTCTGTGTGGTATTGCAGCTCAATTCCATTGAAGTAAAAGGAGTTTAGCTGTAACATCACACACAACCTGAGGACAGTTATGGTGCTGTTTTTGGAAGAAACAAGCTCTGTTTTTCTATTCCTAGTGTGGTAGCAAGGTGTGATGAGGGCAGATCTTTGGCTGTCCCTCTTTGAACCCTCTCCAGCTCCACTATATCTTTCTTGTACACTGGTGCCCAGTACTGTACACAGTATTCTATGTGTGATCTGACTAATTATGGTAACGGGGTGTGATGAGGGCAGATGTTGTTACCCTAGGGGCAGATGGCATTAACCCCTTGTATTCATGATGCCAGAGCTAGGTTTAGCCTAAAAAACACCCAAAGGTATACCACTGGATCCTGGGCTAGGCATGGGAGCAATAAAGACTCCAACGCCAAGTTCCGGCAATGGTAGCTTTACTGAGGGTAGACAGTTGGTGACGTATATA
Organism: Hyla sarda; assembly: GCF_029499605.1. Lineage (NCBI taxonomy): Eukaryota > Metazoa > Chordata > Amphibia > Anura > Hylidae > Hyla > Hyla sarda. The sequence goes on from NC_079196.1 coordinate 99,647,614, forward strand.
AAGTTCAGCCAGGGCCCAAGGAGGTGACCAGTGAGGCAGAGACCTTAAGGACATGTGGTAGGCCTGGACAATTGAATGCAGGCCACGCTGACTTGACAGATGACAGGGACTGACTTGACTTGACTCATAAAGCTGTGACTTTAGCTTACTTGAATTGATGGTGGCTGCAGGACATGACTTTGAGGCCTCCAACACTCTGGGCACACACAATAGAAACAACTACACTGGAACTCAGCAGGAAGCAAGAGCTAAGCTCCAAGAGAAAGAATCTAGCTCCTCCCAGGGCTTATATGTGGGAGACTGGCAGGGAGCCCATAGGTCACTCTTGGGATCACAAGGTCACTTGTACCTCCTGGGTAACAATCACATGACATAACTCTTAAAGATACAACACATTTTACAATACAATACACTGCTGACCGCAGTGACAAACACACAACATTATTACAAAAGGAGGCACGCGTTGGATCATAAAACTAGATGCCATAGGTGCTCTTGGTTTCAATGATTGTTACGAATTCAGCCCCTTTTTATAGAATCAACATATTCTGTGTTTAACTAGCCTTTTACTTGTTCCTGATATACCAGTACTATGTCTATTTTGATATGTTTTTAATGTTTTGCAATGTATATACAATGTTTTTGTATTCATCTGTTGCGATCACATGACGCCTCCTGTTTCTTACCTGTTCCGGTGTCTCTTATATAAGATGCGCTTGCGCATATAAGTCGCCAGGTGTCAGCTAGTGGAAGCACGCTAAGCGTGCGAAACAGTACTGTCCTGTCATCACCTCTGACTCTTACTCTCTGATGCCTGTCCTGCATGCTGTATTGATGCCCAACTGATTACAGTAAAGATGTGATCAGTGGACGGTGAGTGCAGTCTCCTTTTTTCTATTGACATTTTCCACATTGTATTGTATTGGGATTATGCACCCCGGATTCCAGGATCAGGCTAGGTTCCCAGTGGTCAATTACCAGCTGCATATTTAACCCCCTTCAATAGTGCATGTGACGGTTCCCTGCTCTTCTAATCACATATTGTACTTGTTGTTTCCTGAACCTGAGCATGCCTGGAAGGAAGAATATTCTTACAGCATGGAAATGAACATAAACGTACCATCCACCTACCCTGAACCAACCATACGTGCAGGCAGAGTAGAGGCAGAGGCTTTTTTTTCTGTCATGCAACACTCTAGACCAGCTGACAGTTATGGGAGTAAGAGCCTTGGAACACAGAATTATCTAAATGGCTGATCAAGAGAGTCCTCTATTTTGGACAATTAATTCTCTGCAATCTTATACTAGCAATGCCCGTACCCCGCGAGGCTTACGAGTATATAAGATGCCTTCTCAATTTAATGACGACCCAGAGTTCATGCAAGAGTGGAATTCAGCCCACTTAGAACACACTGCAAAACTGACCAGCATTGTACTGAAGAGAAATCAAAACGAATATAGTACTACTACAGCCGAACTCTGTAAAACAAAATATCGTACAAGGGTGAGCACAACTGCAGCAGCAGATTTCTTTAAAAAAATTGTACAATAAAATGGCCATCCTACAAGCCGAGATCAAAGAAACCAAGCGTGAAAAATTTATAAGGGACAAGTCAGATTATGACTCTTCACAGGTTTTCAACTGGAACACTAAAAAGCAGAACAAACGATTCCGTTGTGGCAACTATAATAGAAGAAGAGGCAATATGCAAAAAAAATCCCTCAGACTTCTGGACTACAGATTCCGATACTAGCCAATCAGATGATTCCACAATTCGTTCGAATTCACAACAATCTGCCTCTGGTCCGTTCCCTTTAGGAAGAAAACCCGGAGGGGCAGAGGGAGGAAGGGATCCAGTCGGCTCCATCAAGAGAAAGGGTGTCTCGTGGAGGGACTAACTAGCATCACTGAACCTTCTAATCTCATTAATCTTACAGATGTCTCTCTAGAGTGTGTGTCCCTTTTGTCTAAGGGTTTGAATTTCGGACTGTGTGAGTCTTTTGAATACACAGAGTTCGATATTGATCTATTTAAAGGCCACAAGAAAAATCAATTTATTTAAAATGTTTAATAAAAAAATTTCTACTTGCAGTCAGCAATATTGTATTGAGAAGGTGATTCCCCTGCTAAGATAGGTCCCTTGGGTTTTTCTCCCATCAATGATGCCACCGAGGTTGACCTTCAAGCTATACATGATTTATGCCATTTGGCTGATACACATTTGGATACATCCGTCCCTGATACACATCTTGTCGAAAAAGAGTCCAAGATCAATGTCTTTAAAGGTGGTAACCCTTCTACATTCTCTCCTCCGATTCCTCCAGGCAGTTTTTTAGACCTGTTTACACAGGCCGTTTGTAAAGATGTGAAGGCACTGGTGTATTCATATGCGACCAGCAATTTATCTAAAGGAGAGGAACGCGCATTGAAGTGGCTCGCCAGGAGACCAGATTTAAAAGTTTCATGGGCAGATAAAGGTGGGAGTACTGTGGTTATGTCCACTGAGTACTACAAATCCGAAACAAAGCGCCTGTTGAGCGACAAAATTACATATGCTCGTCTCCCCTCAGACCTCACTCAAAAAACACTAAATCAGCTATAGTCATTTCTTAGATGTCATTCTGAACAAGGCATAATCTCCCCTAAGACTGCATAAAAATGATTTCCAATTTGTCCTAGACCTGCCAAGTGGTACTTTTTACCCAAGGTGCATAAGTCGCAGAGCCAAACCCCTGGACTCCCTATCATCACGGGGATTGGCTCTGCGACCAAGTACCTATCTCAGTATATTGAATGGCTATTTAAACCCCTATTAAAATGCACATCCACATACCTCAAAGACACCGGCGATCTTTTGATATACCTTGAAGGTTTCGAGTGCCACACCAGTTATAGATTAGCCTCCATAGATATCGAGAGATTGTACACCCGCATCCCTTTGGGATGCGGGTGTGCAAGCCATTCCAGAGTTTGTTATGGAAAAAACTCTATTCGTTCTTTCGCACAATGAATTTAAGGAGGGAGAAGATTGGTATAGACAGGAGACTGGCACTGTGCCTATGCCAATCTTTTCCTTGCCATCTTCGAATGCCAATATATTTTTTCCAACCGCAACTCCTATACCAGGTATATAAAACTCTTCCTGTGTTTTGTCTGTGACATTTTAGTCATCTGGGACGGCCCCGAAACTGAATTCCAAGGATTCGTTATATATACTTGAATACGGTCAATAAAGAAAATATGTTGTTTACATCTGTGTTTGGTGGAGCGGAGCTTGAATTTTTGGATGTTAAGTTAAAAGTGATTAAAGGCACATTGGTGACAATGGGATATTGTAAACCCATTGCACGCAATTCTATCCTTTATTTCCAAAGCTCCCATCAGCCACACACAAAACGAGGAATCCCGTATTTGCAGTTTTTGTGATTAAAATGCATCAATAGTGATACCCAGATTTTTGAAAACCAAGCAAAAGAATTAAAAAACCATCAAAGGAATTACCCACCATCAGTAATTGATTCTGCATTAGACAGAGCAAGAAGATCGAATAGAACCAAAGATTATTACCAAAGAAAAAAAACTAGAAATAATGAAAATGAAAAGCGATTTGTATTTTCCCTTAGCAACTCTAACCTTAACCAAGTAGTGATTAGAGCAATACATCGTCACTGGTACATGCTTGGCACAGACATTGATCTCAACCCTTGGTTACCTATAGAAATAGCGTTACCAAAGGTGACCGCCTTAAAAGCCTGTCAACTAATAAACAAAAATTTGCTTCTTCTTCTTGGCTAAAAGGATATTCCTTGAAAGGAAATTTTCCATTCAGGAGTTCGTTTTGTCCACAAAACTGTGCTAGTAGACAGCTGAAATTCGGCAAATTTACACATATAGTGAACCAACTTATAACATGTCGTACTACATTCGTCATTTATGTACTAATATGCCCATGTGGGTTCTCCTACGTAGGCAAAACCATTCTCCAGCTCCATGTCCGTATTCGTGAACATCTGAGATCCATCAGAACCGGCATTGGAGCCACACATCTTATAACCCACATGCGCGATGTCCACGATAGTAATTCCACCTTACTCAAGTTTGCAGGGTTAGAACATGTATATCCATCACCTGATAGCAGTGACGGACACACAACATTATTACAAAAGGAGGCACGTTGGATCATAAAACTAGATGCCAAAGGTGCCCTTGGTTTCAATGATCGTTACGAATTCAGCCCCTTTTTTATAGAATCAACATATTCTGCGTTTATCTGCCTTTTACTTGTTCCTGATATACCAGTACTATGTATATTTTGCAATCACATGAACCCTCCTGTTTCTTACCTGTTCCGGTATCTCTCATATAAGATGCGCTTGCGCATAGTGAGACGCCAGGTGCCGGCTAATGGAAGCACGCTAAGCGTGTGAAACAGTACTGTCCCATCATGACCTCTGCCTCTTACTCTCTGATGCATGTACTGCACGTTGTATAGATGCCTAACTGATTACAGTAAAGATGTGATCACTGGACGGTGAGTGCAATCTCCTTTTTTCTATCGATATTTTCCAATCTCCTGTACTGAGCCACCACATTAAGTAAACCCATTAAGCAGTAATGTGGGTGGTCTTTCGCCATGACTTACTGTCAGAACACACAGTGCATTGCATTTTTCTGCATATGGTGTTACATAGTGACAGACCAGTGGCATTGTCCTTGCAAATCTCTATCCACCGCTACAGATTCCTACAATGGATATGTGACCATCAGAACTAGACCATGAAACAATGGAAGAAGCTGGCCTGGTCTGATAAATTACGTTCCCATATCATGTGGGGGAAGAGATGGTACAAAGATTTACTATATGAAGAAGACAAGCAGCCAGAGACAGCATGATGCTCTAAGCAATGTTCTGCTGGGAAACCTTAGGTCCTGCTATTCACGTAGGTACTTTTAAAGGGGTCATCCACCATAAGGTGATTTTAGTACCTACCTGACAGAACTAGGCATTTCCTGTTGCATTTTGTTCTCTAAACTACACATCCCACAGTTCCATGCTTGCAAGTATGAGGTCCCTTTCCTTCCTCCCACACATCAGCCACCACTCCCATTGAAACACAGTGTTTTCTAACCAGAGGGCCTAACCAGGGGGCCTACAGCTGTTGCAAAATTGAAGCAGGATAGGCTCCCTCTGATCACCTGACCAGTGATGTCAGGTCTCGATGCACTGGAACCTGGGAAATCCTGAGACATGAGTAATTTTGTATGCTGTTAAAAATAAATATTGGGGCGATAATCACAGGAGAATTGTGAGACCACCGTCACACACAGGTACAGACACTATACACTGCTCAAAAAAATAAAGGGATCACTTAAACAACACAATTCCAAGTCAATCACACTTCTGTGAAATTACACTGTCCACTCAGGAAGCAACACTGATTGACAATCAAATTCACATGCTGTTGTGCAAATGAAACATTGATGCCAGGGCCGGATCATCATTGGCACTCCTGGAGCACCTGCTCTGGGCCCCATGGCCGCAGGGGGCCCTTTCACATTCAGGACATCCCTGCGGGCTGCTCAGTAGCGTTTCGGGGGGGGGGGGGCTGTTTTAAAGTGGCCGCAGCGCCGGCTGCTTGTTAAAGATCAGTAGCCCGGCCACGGCCATTTTAACCCCTTAACGACGCAGGACGTATATTTACGTCATGCGCCGGCTCCCGCGATATGAAGCGGGATCGCGCCGCGATCCCGCATCATATCGCGTCGGTCCCGGCGCTCATCAACGGCCGGGACCCGCGGCTAATACCACACATCGCCGATCGCGGCGATGTGCGGTATTAACCCTTTAGAAGCTTCTAAAGTTAAAGTGAAAGTGACCCGGCTGCTCAGTCGGGCTGTTCGGGACCGCCGCGGTGAAATCGCAGCGTCCCGAACAGCTTACAGGACAGCGGGAGGGCCCTTACCTGCCTCCTCGGTGTCCAATCAACGAATGACTGCTCCGTGCCTGAGATCCAGGCAGGAGCAGTTAAGCGCCGATAACCCTGATCACAGGCGTGTTAATACACGCCTGTGATCAGGATGAGAGATCAGTGTGTGCAGTGTTATAGGTCCCTATGGGACCTATAACACTGCAAAAAAAAATGTTAAAAAAGGGTTAATAAAGGTCATTTAACCCCTTCCCTACTAAAAGTTTGAATCACCCCCCTTTTCCCATAAAAAAAATAAAACAGTGTAAAAAAAAAAAAATAAACATATGTGGTATCGCGTAAATGTCCGAACTATAAAAATATATCATTAATTAAACCGCACGGTCAATGGCGTACGCGCAAAAAAATTCCAAAGTTCAAAAAAGCGTATTTGGGTCACTTTTTATACCATTAAAAAATGAATAAAAAGTGATCAAAAAGTCCAATCAAAACAAAAATCATACCGATAAAAACTTCAGATCACGGCGCAAAAAATGAGTCCTCATACCGCCCTGTACGTGGAAAAATAAAAAAGTTATAGGGGTCAGAATAGGACATTTTTAAACGTATACATTTTCCTGCATGTAGTTATGATTTTTTCCAGAAGTGCAAAGTATATAAATCAGGTATCATTTTACAGAATAATGATAAGGTGTCATTTTTACCGAAATATGCACTGCGTAGAAACGGAAGCCCCCAAAAGTTTTTTTCCCGTTTTGCCGTGCATTTTTGGGTAAAATGACTAATGTCACTGCAAAGTAGAATTGGCGATGCAAAAAATAAGCCATAATATGGATTTTTAGGTGGAAAATTGAAAGGGTTATGATTTTTAAAAGGTAAGGAGGAAAAAACGAAAGTGCAAAAACGGAAAAACCCTGAGTCCTTAAGGGGTTAAAACAGTGACCAGCGGCGGCTCCTGTGGGCCCGGACTCCTCCTGCTTTTTCTATTTTTAATATTTCCTTACCTGGCCAGGCTCGACAGGCTCAGGTAATGCAGCTCCTCTGCACGGCATCTGGGACGTCACTCGTCATTTCCTGCAGCCGCGGCCGTTACAGGGCCCAGTTTTCTTCATTACACCCCAGCGCTGCAGGAAATGACGAGTGACGTCCCTGATACCGCGCAGAGGATCCGCAGGAGACGTCACTCGTCACAGCCCACAAGACCCGACGCATTACCTGAGCCTGCCGAGCGCGGCCAGGTAAGGAAATATCAAAAATAGAAAAAGCAGGAGGAGGGGGTAGCAATGAGCAGGGGAAGATTATGAGTGGGGAGGGGAGATGAGCAGGATGATGAGGCAGAAGGGGCAATGATGAGCATGGGGGGAATGATTGGCAGGGGGCAATGATGAGCAGGGGGGTTATCATGAGCAGGGGGGGTAATGATGAGCAAGGGGGGTAATGATGAGCAGGGGGGTAATGATGAGCAGGGGGGAATGATGAGCAGGGGAGAATGATGAGCAGGGGAAGGAATGATGAGCAGGGGGGGTGGAATGATGAACAGGGGGGAATGATGAGCAGGGGGGATGATGAGCAGGGGAGGAATGATGAGCAGGGGAAAACACAGGAAAGGAGACGGGGGGGGTAAATATGGCACAGGGGCTGATAAAAGGAGGAGGAAGGAGGGGGGGGCAAACTGAAGATCAAGGGAATCAAAGTTGGGGGATGATGAGGCATATAGTTCAGAGCTTCCAAGTCATTTATTTTACATTTATTTTTTTCCCCTCAAATTTTCCTGTGAAAATGAGGGTGCGTGTTATATGCCAGTGCATGTTATACGCAGATAAATACTGTCATCCCCCCCTCACATTCAGCAGGACATCCCTGTGTCCTGAAAGATCTTTTCAGGACACAAGGATGTCCCGATTAACCTTTCTGCGGCCCCACGTTAACTTTAAAAACGCAGGGGCCGCGAGGAGGTAGCGCACGCAGGGACATCACTGACGTCCCGTGCGTGCGCCCGTAGGAGTGGAGCAGCGAGGATGCACGCATGGTAAGTTATCTGCACATCATCTTAGGTGCTCCCACCACCGCTCCTCCGGTCCCGGGACCTACTGATATGGCCCCTTGGCCATAGCAGTAGATCATGACACAGGACCAGAGGAGCAATGGTCGGAGCACTGAAGTGGGGCAGCACACAGACATACAGTCTCCAGCCATACAATGTATATGGCTGGAGGCTGTATGTCTGTGGGGGACGCTGCCAACGAAATGTGGGGGGACTACAACCTAAAGCGGGGGAACTGCAACCTACTGTGGGGGAACTGTCACACCCCCTCCCATAGACTTGCATTGAGGGGGCGGGGCGTAACATCACATGGGACAGAGTTGTGATGTCACGATCTTCCGTTCCCGTGGGTCAGGAGCCAGAACCTCCAGCGCTGCCGGAAGCAGATACAGGTGGGTGCTGCATGGGACCCCCACGATCAGACATCTTATCCCCTATCCTTTGGATAGGGGATAAGATGTCTAGGGGTGGAGTACCCCTTTAAGGACCAGGGGAGGACTAATGCTAAGTTTCTAGAGAAGGCAAAAGCACAAGAAAAAAATGGCAAAAAATTACCATAACACAGGAAAAAGCAGTAGCAGTTTTTCTGTATGTTTTTGCAGGTAAAAAAAAAAGGGGGAAACCTAGCCTTAGGGATCTCTGGGAGCAGGAGTCTGGAGGAGGACTTAGGGTCTTGGGTCTGTAGTGCTCCGTCTTCTAGGCAGCCTTAATCTGGCCCTGATTGATGCTATGGACTGTCCCGCCCGTTCCCCAGACCTGAATCCGATGGAGCACATCTGGGACATCATGTCTCACTCCATCCATCAACGCCACATAGCATCACAGACTGTCCCGCCACCTCATCAGGACCATGCCCAGGCATTGTAGGGAGGTCATGTGGAGGAAACACACACTACTGAGCCTCATTTTGACTTGTTTTAAGGACATTACATCAAAGTTGGATCGGCCTGTAGTGTGGTTTTTCACTTAGATTTTGAGTGTGACTCCATATCCAGACCTCCATGGGTTGATAAATTTGATTTCCATTGATAATTTTTGTGTGATTTTGTTGTCAGCACATTCAACTATGTTTCATACGATTTGTTCATTCATTCATATCTAGGATGTGTTATCTTAGTGTTCCCTTTATTTATTTGAGTAGTGTATTATGAAGTCTACTAACTTTACAGCCCCTGTAGCATAGTCAAGTAAAAAAAAAAAAAAATAAATCCTGGAATACCCCTTTAAAGGAGTACTCCGGTGGAAAGCTTTTTTTTTTATTATTAACTGGTGCAAGAAAGTTAAACGGATTTGTAAATTGCTTCTATTAAAAAATCTTTATTCTTCCAATACATATTAGCTGCTGAATATTACAGAGGAAATTATTTTCTTTTTGGAACACAGAGTTCTCTGCTGACATCATGAGCACAGTGCTCTCTGCTGACATCTCTATCATATTTAAGAACTGTCCAGAGTAGAAGAAAATCCCGATAGCAAACATATGCTGCTCTGGACAGTTCCTAAAATGGACAGAGGTGTCAGCAGAGAGCACTGTGCTCGTGATGTCAGCAAAGAGCTTCTGTGTTCCAAAAAGAAAATCATTTCCTCTGTAGTACCCTTGCGGACCAAGGACAACTGTTCATAATAACACTATTCCCTAATGGTCATAGCCTTTTAGCAGAATAGTGTTGCCATACTGCAAAATTTGTTTAGAAATAATTTTAGGAACTCAACAAAGAGTTTAAGGTGTTGACTTCATATAAGGTAGGGACAAGGACTATTCATAAGTATTCAGAATATTGGGCAGACTAGATGGGCCAAATGGCTCTTATCTGCTGACACATTCTGTGTTTCTATGTTGACTGATCCATTGATGCCTCACCTCACAACTTACAGGATTTAAAAGATCTGCTGGAAACATCTTGTGCCAGATACCACACAACACATTCTAGTGGAGTCCATGCCCCAATGGATAAAAGATGTTTTGGCAGCATTAGGAGGACCTACAAAATATCATGCAGGTGGGTATAATGTTATGTCTGGTGCACATGAAGCACTCTGCCTGCTGCAGTTTGCATGTTCCAATTTACATCTGTTTACAACTATAATATATTTATGGGTTCAAATAATGGGTGATTAAAAAAGAATAATAATAATAATAATAAACTTATGTGTGTGCATCTTTATACAGAATACTCTAATAATGAACTAATGGAAAGAACATTTCTATTCTGTATGAAGAAAATAGATTTTTGTCTCCCTCTTCTGGAGGGAGAATAAAACAGCAAATAACTTCACTAACAGATCTGTATAGACTTTACAGTATAACACGAATACCATCCAAGAAAGGGTTTGTTTGGGGACTAGAGAGCTCTAATTGGTTCTGTAGAATTGCCATACAGGGAATGAGTACTCTTAACAACATTTCCAGATCTTCAAAGGCAAATAGCTGATAACATGTATTAACAGTCAATAGTAGATTTATTTTAAAGGGGTACTCTGGCCCTGAGACATCTTATCCCCTATCTAAAGGATAGGGGATAAGATGTCTCACCGTGGGGGTCCCGCCGTTGAGGACCCCCGCAATATTGTATTCGCCACCCACCTGTTCGAGCTGCATGCAGCGGTGCCAGCTCACAAACAGCCGGGTGGCGACCACGGGGCCGGAGTATCGCGACGTGGCGACTCCGCCCCCGCGTGACATCACCCCCGCCCCCGCTATGCAGGTCTATGGGAGGGGGCGTGATGGCAGTCAGGCCCCCTCCCATAGACCTGCATAGCAGGGGGTGACATCACACAGGGGAGGAATCGTGACGTCACGATACTCTGGCTCCGTGGTCGCCACCGGGCTGTTTGTGAGTTTGCACTGCGAACAAGATTGCGGGGCCCCCAGGAGTGAGACATCTTATCCCCTCTCCTTTGGATAGGGGATAAGATGTCTCAGGACCGGAGTACCCCTTTAAAAATGGAATATGGGCGATCTCTTGTGAACAACATTTTGCTGGTGTTCAGAAAATTAGGGAGACTATAATAAGTGTCTGAGTTCCCCTTTAAGTGAGCTGTATGGAAAATCTTTTGGTATTCAGTTTCCAGCCCTAGATTTGGGTTGTGTTTAGGTGTGGCCTGATCAGTTCTAACCACACTGAGCATTTCATTTCTTTTAACACTGACATTATATTTAAAAAAAGACATGAAAGATAAAAATCGTGGGGACCACTCTAAGTAATAATGTTAATAATATACCTATGTGTAATAATGTGTTAATGATTCTTCAAACAGCATAGGAATAACATGCCTACCAATATCAGATATGTAAATGCTGTTGCACAAGGGTCTGTAATGGTATATAATGAGAAAGCTAGGGTTAGCTGGAAAATGTGTGGAAATGGTTAAACAACTGGCTGATTGATCAGAAACAGGGGGTGGTCATTGACGGAACATACTGTGATAGGTGTGTCTCAACTCTCCCACAACATATGATGTCAGAGGATAAAAGAATCTAGCATGTTAAACCTCAATGCCAGGTAATTATTTTTGCAAGCGAGATAAGCAACCGACAGAAGAGTCAGGCACTGGCTTATTCTCCTCTTCTCATTGACATCGTATGTCAAATGCATTAGTATGGGGAGTACTGGAGCAATAGCCATAGGCCAAATGGATTTTCAAGGTATCTTGCCGTCTTAAGTTTGGTGCAGTAGAGCTGCAGGAGATCTGGGTACTAAATCCAGGGCTGGACTTAGAGATAATGGTATATTCACATCTCACAGATCAGCATGTCATAACATAATTATTGTCCTATTTACAAAGAGCTGGAAAATACAAATATATATAACATTGCTAAATTAGTCACAGTTGCAGTGTCATGGTCTATTATGTTTTCACAAAAAGAGAATCCAAGACAGCACATCCATAAAAGTGTCCCCTTTAGGCTAGGTCCACACTGTGTTAGTGCTTCTGTCAGAGATATCTGTGGGCATCCCAATGAAAATGTGACATACTGTAACTTATACTGACTCATTGCCAAAGAGAGTAACGGTCTATTCACACGGCACAGTTTGTGCCAGCGGAATTCCGCCTGAAGTGAAAGCCGATACAATGCTATGGGTTTCTGCACTCCCGTTGACACTTCGGAATTTTTGCTTGCGGAATTCCGCTAGCGGAATTCTGTCAACGGGACTGCGGAAACCCATAGAAGTATATAGGGCTTTCACTTCAGGCGGAATTCCGCCGGCAGAAATTTTGCCGAGTGAATAGCCCCTAAAACTAACCCCAAAATGTTCCTTAACTATATTAATAGTAAAAAGGTTAAAAATGAAAGTGTTGGCCCTTTAAAAAGTATAAGAGGGAGAAGTTATAGACGGCATCTGGAAAAAAGTGAGTATATTAAAAACATATTTCTTTACTGTATTTACAGTGAGATAAGATAAACTCCAGGAAGAAGTACAGTGCCGCCTAAAAAAAAAATCTAAATAGACAAATCACCAGGTCCAGATGGTATTCACCCCTGTGTTCTAAGGGAGTTAAGTAAAGTAATAGACAGACCCCCTATTTCTAATATTCTAGCACTCTATAGTGACAGGGTCTGTTCTCTGGAACTGGTGCATAGCAAATGTGGTGCCAGTATTTCAATAGGGGCCAAAAAGTGATCCCGAGAATTAAAGGCCAGTTGTTTTAACCTTCTATGTATGTTATGTAAATTGTTTGAGGGTTTTCTAAGAGATGCTATTTTGGAGTATCTCGCTGAAAATAAATGTATGATGGTATGTCAGCATGGGTTTATGAGGGATCGGTTCTGTCAAACTAACCTGATCAGCTTTTATGAGGAGGTGAGCTCTAGACTGGACCAAGGGGAATCGCTGGATGTCATATATCTTGATTTTTCAAAAGCATTTGATACGGTGCCACATCAAAGGTTGGTACATAGAATGAGAGGGGTTGGGCTGGGGGAAAATGTGTGCAAGTGGGTAAGTAACTGGCTCAGTGATAGGAAACAGAGGGTAGTTATTAATGGTACTTACTCTGAGTAGGTGACTTGTTACTTGTGGGGTACCACAGGGGTCAGTTTTGGGTCCTATTTTATATATTTATTAATGACCTTGTAGAGGGATTGTACAGTAAAGTATCAATCTTCGCAAATGACACTAAGCTCTGTAAAGTGGTTAACACAATTGAGGACAGTGCACTGTTACAAATGGATCTAGATAGGTTGGAGGTTTGGGCTGGGAAGTGGCAGATGAGGTTCTACACTGATAAATGTAAGGTTAATGCACATGGGGATAAAAAATCCAGGCTGGGATTATATATTAAATTGTAAAACACAGGGAATGACTGACATGGAAAAGTTAATTGTTAATAGTAAATTTAACTGTAGCAACCAGTGCCAGGAAGTTGCTTCCAAGGCAAATAAGATCATGGGTGCTTCAAAAGAGGCATAGATGCCCACAACAAGGAAATAGATATACCACTTTACCATTGCCCAGTTTTCACATCCCCCAGCCAGATCCGGTGACCGTATTAACAAATCGTGGTGTAAATGCACCCTAACAAGGGTGCACCCTCTACGCCTAGAGGAAAGAAAGTTTCTACACCAGCACAAATAGGGGGTTCTTTACTGTAAGAGCAGTGAGACTGTGGAACTCTCTTCCAGAGTGGGTGGTCATGGTAAACTCTGTAAAAGAGTTCAAAAGTGGCCTGGATGCATTTCTGGAGACTAATAACATTACAGGTTATCAATAATAGATTTATAGGGACAGAGTGTTGATCCAGGGATTTGATAGTAGCAAGGGTAAAAATAGGACGAGATAACGGTGCCTTTAAACTAGCCCAAGTTGAATTAAAAAAACAAAAAGGCTGTTTATTTAAGTGCAACTTAAGAAGTTTCAAAACTTCTTAAGTTGCACTTAAATAAACAGCCTTTTTGGTTTTTAAATTCCACCTGGGCTAGTTTTATTTCATTCAAGGAAGGCGCCGTTATCTCGTTCTATTTTTTTACCCTAGCTACTCTTACTTCACACCGGACCTGCCAGTCACGGTCAAGGACACAGAGGCAGGAGACTGGAAGAAGTTCCATGCTGGAACGAAACGGACGTTGTCTCTGGTAACTCGCGTCTCTTCACTCTATCCCCCACCTGTCTGCATCTACTTGTTTCTACGAGAAGTTTTAAAGTTTGAAGAATAAAGAAGTTTTTCATAAATGGCATCCGTCCTTTTCTGTCTCCTACAACTGCTAATATAAGCAATGTTTTGTACAACAGCAATCCCAGTGAGGTGGACCAGGTCCGGTAAGACATGCACTCTATACATATTTCTCTCATCCAGTGCTGTTGGTTTCTGCATATAGGTCTATTATGTCTCAAGACTGTGTTGATTTCTTCAGAAAGCACAACAGTCTCAGCTCCATAAACTCTGAATAATGTTTCTGCCAATTGTCTGCAGAGTGTATAAGTCAGTGCCGCCAAGCCATTGTGCGGGGGCACGATGGGAGAATCAAGGGTTTGGGGGTTAAAAGTGTAGCAGAGTGAATAAAATAAAATAGAAATAGAGTGAATAATTTCAGGTGACCCTTCTATGCTCTGATAAATCCCAAAGCCCTTTTTCCAAACACTCTTGATTTTTTTTAGCTTCTGATTATTTTTCATGGTTATTAAGGCTATTGACCTGTTTATACAATAGATACTGTGGCTGGGAATGACTAAAGCAAACACCTTCTTTTCACAGACTACAGCCAAACAACAAAAGGTATATTCTATGATAGAGCTGTAAAGGATGAGTGATCTGATTCCTACATATTAGTGTCTTGTGATATCATTTGGGAAAGGGAGCAATATAAACTCAAACATACAGGATGTCAGAGAGGTTCCCTTTAACAATGGCCTTCTTGAGTTGTGTACTTTTAGATAAGAATATTTTTGTAACATAAGGAGGAATTTATTACATCCTCTTCCTATCCTTATTTTATTGAAAGGGATATGATGCTGGTATTGGAGGACAGGAAGAAAGCCATGAAATATGGAAGAATGTCTTACCTGAAAAAACAACTGGACTATAACTGTTCCTAGTAGCTTTATGTACAATGCATTCAGAGAGTCTTCAATTTTTTTCACATTTTGTTATACTGTGTCCGTGTGTTAAAATCTATATTTCCCCCATCATTCTGCACTCAATACACAATAATAACAAATTAAAATCAGAATGTTAGAAATCTTTGCTAATTTACTGAAAAGGAAAAACTAAAATCTTGAATTGACATAAGTATTTAGACATTTTTACTCGGTACTAAGTTGAAGGACCTTTGGCAGCTATTACAGCCTCCAGTCTTCTTGGGGATGATGCCACAAGGTCTTTTCACCTGAATTTGGGGATTTTCTCACATTCTTCTCTGCAAATCCTCTCAAACTCTGCCAGGATGGATGGGGATCATTGGTGGAAGCCATTTTTTAGGTCTCTCCACAGATGTTCAATTGGGTTCAAGTCAGGGCTCCTACTGGGCCACTCAGGGACATTCACAGAGTTGTTCCTAAGTCCCTCCTGTGTTGTCTTGGCTGTGTCACTGTCTTGTTGGAAGGTGAACCATTAGCCCAGTCCAGTGCACTCTGGATCAGTTTTTTTATTTAGAATATCTCTGTACTTTGCTCCATTCAGCTTTATCTCAACTGATCAGTCTTCCTTTACTAGCTTCACTGTTTGATATATTGGGCAAGTGATGAGCAGTGCCTGGTTTCCTCCAGACATGATGCTTAGAATCAAGACCAGAATATTCAATCTGGGCTTAATCAGATCAGAGAATCTAATTTCTCACAGTCTAAGAGTCTTTTAAGTGTTTTTTTATTTTTATTTTATTTTTTTGCAAACTTCAGGTGGACTTTCATGAGTCTTTCTTGCAATAAAGCTGAGATGGTGGAGTGCTGCAGTGATGGTTAATCTTCTGGAGGTTTCTTCCATTTGTACACCAAATCTTTAGAGCTCTCATCTCTTGCAGGGGGTCTTCTCCCCTAAATACAAACTTTGGAACAGCCAGCTCTAGGAAGAGTCCGGGTTTTGCCAAACTTTTTTAATTTAAAAATTCTTTAAGAATATGGAAGCCACTATGCTCTTGAGAACTTTTAGTGCAGCAATAATTTTTTGTACCCTTCACCAGATTTGTGCCTCCGCACAATCCTCTCTCTGAGCTCTACAGGCAATTATTTTTCCATATGGCTTAGTTTTTGTAAAAATACATACAGACAGGTATATATCTTTCCAAATGATGTCCAATCAACTGAATTTACCAGATGTTGGCTCCAATCAAGGCATAGATACATCTCAGAGATGATTAGGAGACACGGGAGGCCTACAGAGCTAAATTTCAAGTGTACATAGCATGAAATTCTAAAATTCTGTATTCACATTCTTATTTGGGGGTATTGAGTGCAGACTGATGCTGGAAAACTTTAAGCCTGAATGTAATAGCAATCTCAGAAACAAATTCTTTGTTCAGGTAGACTCAGAAAATAGGCAATATATAATGTGGAAACCAACCCCTTATTAGCTGCATAGGACTGTTATGCTATATTAGGTAGACATAGTTTTTAATGCAGAAAACAAGCCCGTTAATAGTATGCGTCTTATGTTTTCAGTATCACAGGAGGGGTACGCATATAGGGTTTGCAGTCACTCCTTGGACTTTAGGAGCTTAACAACCTCTCTCTCACAGAAGAGTATCCCTGTCCAGTATTACCAGTGTACTGTGACATTACTGCTTATAATTTGTGTACTGTGAATTTGCTGTGTGCATTATGCTTGCAATATGATGTTACTTATTACCACTGTGCTATGACATCACTCTGGTTTGTGACATTTTAATTAGAGATGAGCGAACTTTTGAAAAATTCGATTCGGACGATTCGCAGAATTTTTCAAAAAAATTTGGTTTAATCTGAATTTCTGGCTATTTCTGGACTACAGAGAGCCTCAATAGGGGTGTAGAACACTTTACTTTGTTCTAACACGCATATGGAGTGTGCTGGGGTAGAGAAATAATACTATGTTATTCAGTATGACATACAGATTATGGGCATCGCTTTTAGAATCACTGCCGCAGAGCGGCACAATGAAAGAGCCTGGAGGTGGCATCAGTATGAGGAGACCATATAGTGGCTGAATGACACAGCGTGGAGGTGTTGGCAGCATGAGGAGACCATATAGTGGCTGAATGACACAGTGTGGAGGTGTTGGCAGCATAAGGAGACCATATAGTTGCTGAATGACACAGCCTGGAGCTGGCAACAGCATGAGTAGACACTAGGGCTCCACAATCCCTAAGATTAAAAGATGAATTTTGAAATTTAAATTGAAGATTTTTTAGGCCCAGGCCCAGCGGCATCAGTAAACCATATATTGGCTGAATGACTCAGCCTGGAGGTGGCACAATCATGAGGAGATCATATAGTGGCTGAATGACACAACCTGGAGTTGACTGAAGAATGAGGAGACCATATAGTGTCTGGCACAGCCTGGAGTTGGCAGAAGCATGAGGAAACCATTGAAATTTATGATTTTGAAATAGAAATGTAAGATTTTGAAATTGAAATTGAGGATTTTGAAATTTAAATTTTAACTCCAAAGTTTTAGTGTCCCGGGCCCCGGCGTGTGGGTACAAAAGACCAAATCTAACAAGGAGTCACATGTCACATGGCAGCACAATGGCTTAATGACACAGCCTGGAGGTGGCTGAATCATGAGACCATATAGTGGCTGAATTGCACAGCGTGGAGGTGGCTGAAGCATGAGGAGACCATCAAAATTTAAGATTTTGAAATTGAGGATTTTGAAATTGAAATTGAGGATTTTGAAATTGAAATTGAGGATTTTGAAATTGAGATTTTAACTCCCAAGTTTTAGTTCCCCTTTCACAGTATATAGACCCTTGACAGATTAACAGGTACAAAATAGTTCACTACTTAGATGTAGGTATGTGGCATGCACTTATGAGGGCAGAAAAATGCGGAACAGTACGCTTAAAAAAAACTTATTTTAGTAAAACACCACCCGGTGATTACTTTTGCCTGGACTTTCACAATATCTAGGCCCTTGACAGATTAACAGGTACAAAATAGTACACTACTTAGATGTACGTATGTGGTATGCACTTATGAGGGCAGAAAAATGCGGTACGGTACGCTTAAAAAAATGTACTTTAGTAAACCACCAGCCGGTGATTACTTTTGCCTGGATGTTCACAGTATCTAGGCCCTTGATAGATTAACAGGTACAAAATAGTACACTACTTAGATGTAGGTATGTGGTATGCACTTATGTGGGCAGAAAAATGCGGTACAGTACGCTTAAAAAAACTTATTTTAGTAAAACCCCAGCCGGTGATTAATTTTGCCTGGACTTTCACAGTATTAAGGCCCTTGACTGGTTAACAGGTACAAAATAGTACACTACTTAGATGTACGCATGTGGTATGCACTTATGAGGGCAGAAAAATGCGGTACAGTACGCTTAAAAAAAAAAAATTTCACATCCCCAGCAGTATACAACAGTGCTGCAGCACAAAAAAGCTGTGTACTAAACACAAAATTGAACTCTGTCAAAGACTATTAGGAATGGACTGCTGGGTATTATATCGTCTACACACTAGTGTAACCAGCAGATGATTTGTTGTGGAACAAAGACAGAATTGCGCTGAAAATGATTCCTGCCTCCTCTGCTAAGGTTTATGAAGTTGAGGCAGCTTGTTGAAATGTATGAGGCAACACACAGCTATCTGCCCCTCTCTGTAATACAATGCTGAAGAAAGTAACTGGGAGGTTAATGGCTGCAGTAAAAATCCCTTTCAGTGAAAAAAACACTGCTCTCTGTCCACCAGAACGTTGATGGAACTAGGATGTGAAACACTGCTTCCACAACCTTTTCTGTTTTACACGCACACAGCGATGTCCATCCTATCTCTATGCAGTGTAATAAATGATGTGACGAGCCGCAAAATGGCTGCCGAATATATAGGGCTGTGACATCACAGGGGTGACTGGCTGCTGATAGGCTGCATCCTGCATGTGATTCAAAGTCATCCCGCCTACTTCCCTTCCCGCCTTGCCTTCCCAGCGTTCCTTGCCCCATGTACTGACATGTGGATCCGCCATTTTAGATGCCCTGGAGCCTGGACCGCAGTAAATGGAGTTTAATGAAGCGATTTGCACAATAGAATTGCGGCGATATTCGTATTCGTTGCAAATCGTATATTTCATGAAATTCGTAAGGAATGTTTAGTTTTTTTGTTTTTTAAACGGGTTTGCCCACTTAAAAAAGATAATGGCCAACCTGTTTGTGGTTGACATCGATATTTAGGCTTTGAAAATAGCTGACGGCTGTGTTAAACAGTTTGCCAATGCCCCTTGGCATACAGTAAATGAGAAGTGGACAAATGGCATAGCACTGGGAGCTATGCTGTTAATGTGAACATCATAGATTGCAATGCTACAACCTTTGACCAACTCCCATTGATGTCAAAGAGTTACGCAATGTGCACCCGACCATCTCCACCAGCCACAAACAGGCTGGCCATATCTTTTATTTGTGGGCAAATCTTTCCAACTTAGTTCTGTGACATCACGGCACACAATATAACTTAATTATGACATCACAATGTTTATGATGCATATACTGTGACATTCTGTGTTTGTTATTCCTGTTTTGTCACTTGACTGTGCTCTATGACATCACTCTTTTATTCTCGGGCTGTTAGTTCCCTTTTTTTCATTGCCTCTGTGCTGACACTGTTTATCAGCCCTGTAAAATGTATCCCTTTTTATATTGTGCTAGCAGAGTACCTGGCATTGCCCTGTTTTCCCTACCTAATCCTTGTGGGAGAGGAAAAGCAACATAAGAGGAAGCTCTTGTCCTCATATCCCAACCCCCATATTCCCTTCTCATATCCCAATCTCATAGCATGTCCTCATGTCCCCTTCTCATATCCCAACCTCATATCCCATCCTCATATCCTGTCCTCGTATCCCATCCTTGTATCACATCCTTCATATCCGACCTCATATCTCAACCTCTTATCTCATCTTCATATCCCGTCCTCATATTCTGACCTCATATCCCGACCTTAGATTCCATCCTTATATGATGTCCTCATATCTTATCCTCATATCTCATCCTTGTATCCCAACCTTGTATTCAGTCCTCGGATCCTGACCTCATGTCTTGTCTTCAACTCCAGACTTCATTTCCCGTCCTCATATCCCAATCTCGTATCCTAACCTCGTATTCAGTCCTTGTATCCTGACCTCATATCTTGTCCTCAAATCCTGACTTCATATCCTGACCTCACATCCCAACTTCATATGCCATCTTCAATTGTGATGAAGAGATTGAAGGGAAAAAATAGAAGGGTCGTGGCTTCGCTGGAGGGGGCATGGCTGCTTACAAGCTAGACTGACGCACTCACACTAAAGATGCAAAATAGAGCTTGTAAAGGAAACCAGCGGAAGTCTCATAGATTTACATAGCCTTTAGACAAAAAACCCAACCCCCACATAAAAGTATGTTAGGGTTAATTTAACTATCCTATATATTTAGTTGACATATATAAGTGTACCAAGGTTCATTGAAATATCGACAGCCGTTTGGAAGTAATGCTGGAACATACATACACATACACACTTAAGAGTTTTATACATTTGTGGTCAGGACTTTGAACCGTGCATGGGCTTACCTGTTATCTCCTGCCAAGGCCACCTGCAAGAAACTAGATTACCAAGACCTAACCCAAAACTCTGCTTATAACATAGAACAGCGGTTGAGGTGTGCCTGAAAACCGCGTCGAGGGTCAGCCTATAGAGGGCATTCCCTTATGTATGGTGATGAAGAAAAGGGTGAGGAGGGTGGGTTTCGCCAACCCAGCATACGCCCAGAGGGAGGGGCCGATGGATGTTAAATAGCCAAAGCCCCTCCCACAAATTCAGCCTGATAGGCTTCCCACTTGTGGTCAGGACTTTGAACCGTGCATGGGCTTACCTGTTATCTCCTGCCAAGGCCACCTGCAAGAAACTAGATTACCAAGACCTAACCCAAAACTCTGCTTATAACATAGAACAGCGGTTGAGGTGTGCCTGAAAACCGCGTCGAGGGTCAGCCTATAGAGGGCAAAAATACACCACCAGTTAGGGTAATTAAGTATCATTTATTTATAGTGCCAAAAATTGAAATGCTTCTGCCATTTCCCTTGAGGGATCTGGGACATAAGTGGTATATGCATCAGACCGCCACCTCCCCAACTTCTGGATGACATGTACAGGCACTTTGTGCCTGGAGGCCGCCGATGCTGCTCCTATGCGGAATGAGTGCCCTGAGAACTCTCTGGGGTTGTGTCCTAAATTACCAAGCAGCGTGCGGACATGCGATGTGAAAAGAGAAGTGGTAAGAGCACCTCCACCGAAAGGCAACAGTGGCGACTCCGGAGGCTTATCATGGAGGAACTCAACCAGTTGTGCCAACACTGCCACCGGGCACCAGTTATTACCTGAAGGAAAATACTTAACCACCGCCCCCCACCTACAAGTTTTTGTGACAGACAGTGAAACTTCGAACCAAGAACCCTGCCACCTTAAATGAGCCTTCTGTGGATGTGTCGCTCCCCGCCTGACACATGAAAATTCACCCGGCCGGAGGAAGCCATAGAAGGCTAGATAAATGGCAGATTTGATTATCAGACTGCGCTCGAAGCCAAACGGGTTATTGGCTAATGCGTCAGACATGGCTCGGAACAGCTCGCCGCTGATCGGTTTCCTGAGAGTTGGCGCTGTGGCGCTACGAGCCACCACCCCTCTGAGCGCAGCCTTGACCGCCTGAGATGATAAGATAGATGGCCTGTCTGGGTGAGATAAAGAAATGAAATGCTGAATGCCCGAAAGGTAAGATTTGATAGTGCTATGAGACAGGTGCAGAGAAGAGTGGCAGAAACCGATGAAAGATAGAATGATAGTGGTGTCGTAAGAAAAGGGGATACTATGCTGCGACAGATATGCCTTGAAGGTGTCGTGTGCTGCATGATAGGCCTTCCTGGTATTGGGGGCTAAGGCGTCCGACATTAACTCCCGGGCCACCTGTGTGTAATGATTCAGTCCAAGATTAATTGTGCCAGGCAAGGGGGTTGTGTTCCTACTGCGTCTGCTTGCGGAGCCACCTGTGAAAAGAGATTGAAATTAGCTCTGGACAGAGCATCTGCAGCCGTGTTGTCTACCCCCGGTATGTGTCTGGCTACAAAATTGAAATTGTGTTGTAAGGACACCCAGACTAGTCTGCGCATGAATGACATAACAGTAGCATGCCCGGAACTGCCCTTGTTGACTATGGCAACTGTCGCCTGATTGTCACACTGAAACTCCACCGTCTGCCCTGACCATTTGTCGCCCCATGTCACTGCAGCTGCTACAATGGGGAAAACCTCAAAAAGTGCCGAGGTGCTGCTGAAGCCTGCCAGAGCCATTACCTGTTTGGACCATTGGCCCGCCATCCACCTGCTGCCCCACACTGCACCATAACCGATGGAAGATGACGCGTCAGTGCAGATCTTGGGGGACAACTCGGAGGCTGGCGGGACAAACATGGCCGTCCCATTCCATTGTGCCATGAACCTATCCCACATGTTCAGGTCAGCCAGGGCTTCATGATCTAACCAAACCCTACTGTGTTGATGAGGGACACCATGCAGCAAAGACAATATTCTGGATACAAACGCTCTACCCTGCGGGATTGCTCGCATAGCAAATGCCAGCATTCCCAGCAAGCTCTGCAACTCGCCCTTGGTCGTGACCTGTGAGACCGTGTACTTATGAATAGTGTCTCTGATACGGTTGAGTTTGTCAGTGGGCAAGCTGACTTGCATTGCGACTGAATCTAGGATTACTCCCAGAAATGTGAGACACTTAGTTGGACCGACCGTTTTCTTGGGAGACACTGGCACCCCAATATCAGTGAACAGTTTTAGCAATCTGACCAACTGGTCCGGCTCTTCCCTCGGGCGACTGAGCAGAAGAAAGTCATCCAAGTAATGGATGACCTGGCTGCATCCAGAGACATTAACCAGCAGCCAGTGCAATGCCTGGGCCAGTTGGTCAAACAGCCACGGGCTGCTCTTGCATCCGAACGTCAACTTGGAAGCAAAGTAATATGCCCCTTGCCATTTGAGCCCAAACCATTGCCACTGGTCCCTGTGCAATGGCAGCAACTTGAAGGCGTCAGTGATATCCGCCTTCGCCATCCAAGTCCCTGGGCCGAGCGCCAAGATGACCTGAATAGCCTGGTCTATGGAAGAATAATGCATGCTAAACTCCTCGGATGGAATGAGAGAGTTGATACTGGGAATACGTGACCCATGAGGAGCCGACAAGTCAAATATCAGTCTCTTTTCCCATTGAACTTGCCTGTTACCACCCCTACCGGACTGACCCTCCAAGACCTGAATGGAGAAACTAACAAGGGGCCAATCATATAACCTTTCATTAGCTCAGCATTTATTAATTCAGTGACCACAGCGGGATCGTTTACGGCAGATAACAGATTGTCGCATTCAAATGTGGCCTGCGGCAGTGTGACCATGCCGGCGTGGAAGCCTCTAACAAAACTATTAATCAACCATTGGACCCAATCTGGGTCCGGGTGATCCGCGAGCAGAGCGGCCAGGACTGGGGTACGTACCCCGCCTAGTCATGCTGGCCCTTTCTGCCTACAAGCAGAGCCCGGATGTGCCCTGAAGCAGTAGAAGCAGACGTGTAATAACCTGCAATTGCTGAAGTTGCACGAAGACATGTTATAGTTGTTACAAATTTGTGAGCCTCCGAGGTAGTGTACTGGACGGCCCAACTTATCCACGGCAGGTGCGGACCTGCTGAAACTGTCCGTGGAAGTGGACGGTCTGATAGTGCCCTGCTCGCCCTGTTGAGCCAGCCCTACACACCACGCCGTAGTATGCGTGATTGATTGACAGGCGGCACATGCGGGGAATTTGAGATTTGCGAAGTGGCTGCAGAACATCTGTGAATCTTCGATGCTCCAGTCTGTGAGATACCCATCTTGGCTGAAGGCCGCCGCTGCCATGGCTGAGAAACTTCTATGATAATCGTAGAAATGGGTACCACCGTATTTGTAAGCGTATTCCGTAACCCTCAGCAAATACAGGTCGAGCTCCTCTCTGCGCTCCGGCCTGGCTGAGCATATCACCTCCCTGTATTTGCTGAAGGCAATGACAAACTCGTGGATATTTAGCTTCCGTTTCAGCCTGGTGTCCTTACTCTTAAGGACAACAGATAAGTCAGCGCATGCTACCGTTCTAGTGTCCTCAACGTCAAAGGCAGATAGCAACAGGGCCGCCAAATTGATGTCCTTCCCTTCCAGTATGTCTTTCCTCAGGGCCGCTGGGACAAATGGACTGGTGACACCCTTGGTGGCCCAGAGCGCCTACCTGGGTTGCCTACCGGAACAGGGGCAGACATCTGTGTAGGCGTTGGCGCCTGCAATACTGCTGGAGCTGGAGGCCCCTGAATGCCCCTTCTCTCCAGAGAATCCAGCCTGCCCAACATGGAAGTCATCATTGCATGCAGTTCAGAGAGGGTGGACTGGCTCGAGGTCCCCTCCTGACTGTCGCCAGCCCCCTGATCCGCCATGAGGAGTTTGTACAACTCTGCTTTTCGGGCGGTTGCTGGAAATGGAATTGCTCTCTTGCGCAACTCCTCCATCAATTTAGGGATCGTCCAAGCCCTGTAAGCTGCAGAGGAGGGCGTCCCTCGCACGGAGCTTCTAGCTGGTGTATCAGGGATGGACATCGGGTCCTCTATGTCTGACACGTGAGACATGACCTGTCCGGGCCGTAACGGGTGCCGGGGAAACAAAACGGTAATCGTGAGTCGACAGATATGAGAAACGTGTACCCCCCTCGCTGAGTACTGACTGACCTTACCACCACTGTAACACAACAGTAAGACGTCTGAACGAACAGCAAATCGACTGTAACCCTGCAAACAACCGAATACATACTTAATGTTATCTTACAGCTGCAGACTGCCCGTGAAATGTGGCCGAACCCAAGAGTGCTGACCGTAGTGCCAGTGCGACCCCAGAGTACCACCTGAATAGTATGAAACGAGGCCTGACCGTGTGTCTGACCGAGAATGTGTGCATGACGCGTATAGTCATGAATAATTGAACCGTGAACACATCCTGACTGCGAGTCAAGATTACAGTGTGCACCGTTTCTAACTAACTAGCGATGGCTCTGAAGACGTGTCAGCAACCACCGCAGGCGAGTGGTCACCCTTGAAGAAGAGTCAAGATCGCAGTGACCACTACCTGTGTAAACGAAATGCACTGTATGCGTGACAGTAGCAATGACGCCTTGAACCCTATCTGACATGTCGAGTCAGATATACAGTAATTCAGGGCCTATGTGTAACAGCAGTAGTGCGTAACCTTAACTAATGTAACAGGAGTATCAAGCATTTGACTGAAATGACGTGAACTAGCGTCTGCTAGCGAAAGTGATGACCACCGTGAAACGTGAATAAATAACATGAACAACCGCCGTACGGTTGGTACTGACCGTAGCCAAATTTGCAATGACCAGGAACGTAACGACCACCTAACTGGATATAGCCCACCTAAACTGCAAGAGAAACTAACAATGTACTAACCATATGGTTTACGCGCCACCTACTACCTCTGACCCCATACCTGCTGACCCCCCCTTACCCCCCCCCCCCCTATGCCTGAAACTACCCCCAACCCCACGCTTCTGACCCGTTACCCCGATATGCATGACCTCCCCCCCCCCCTAAACCGAGCCCCAGTGATATGAATTATCGTATTATAAACTTTACAAGCTGCCCCTTGTCTGTGATAGTGCATGTGTCAGGAACCGTGGCCTGACACCGGTGCACCATGAGCCAGCCCCTATTACTGTATGGTACCAATACTCTCTGTAAGCCTAACATTTCCTCACACACACACCTTTTTTTTTTTTTTTTTTTTTCGCGCCACCTGCTGGCCATCCGTGGAGCTATACCGTCGGCTCACTGGCATGCTGTGACTCCGCCCGTTCAGAGCCCCGTGTTGCACGTGAGACGCCGGCACAGGGAGACCCACGTGGGTCGCGTCTCCCCGCGCTTGCCATGCCGCCAGCTGCTGCTGGACCCAGAGACCGTATGCGCTGCGGCCAGCCCGGGCATGCGCTGCACCGACGGACCGCCGCCTAACATAACACGCTGGGTGCCGGAGCCTGCCCGCCAAACGAGGGGAGCAATAGCAACAGACCAGGGCCCCAGTAAAGGAACCTGCCGGTCACCCGGCACTTACCTGCACCACCACACACCTGACCCAGCGTACGCAACGAAAGAACCCCCGCAATTTCGCCAACCCAGCATACGCCCAGAGGGAGGGGCCGATGGATGTTAAATAGCCAAAGCCCCTCCCACAAATTCAGCCTGATAGGCTTCCCACATAGATTATGACATCACTGTATTCATTATTCCTGTATTGTGACATAACTGTAGTATTATAGTTGCACTGTGACTGTGTATTATCCATGTGATTAGATATCACTGAATACATTATCAGGGCCTTGTAATGTAACTGTTACAATTATTCTGTGTTCTGTGTTAACTTTCAGGGTTATAAAATGGAGGAAAAAAAGCGGAGGTAGCGCCGGGTGCGGTGTAGGTCTTTATCCGGTATAGGTGGGTACCCAGGTGGGGGTAGCGTGTTCCTTGCCGGTGATGGTAGCTTGGTATGCAGGCCAGCAGCGTGAGGACGGAGCCCAGAGGAGAGTCCGTAGAGTAATGTAGAAGTATTGGAGAGAAAAAGCTGCGTTGGCGCTCCCAAGGAAGTGACCCAAGTCGTGGGTAGTGATGCAAACAGCATAATAAATCAAAGATAATAATAAATATAATATAATATATATAAATATAATTATAAATATAAAATATAAAAAAAATAATAATATATGTATTATTTTCTTTGATTTCTTATGCTGTAAGAATAAATTATTTTGCATCAATACCCACGACTTGCGTTACTTCCTTGGGAGCGCCAAAGCAGCTTTTTCTCTCCAATACTTCTACACTTTCAGGGTTGTAAGAGCATACTAAAAATAGCTGTAAACATATTTTGCATTGGGGTCAACCAACCATCTTATGTGTATGGAGACCTCCCAACTCTTCCCGGATGCCAGATGTCAGGGGAGAGCTAAATCAGGTAAGCTGTATTTAAAAATGTCCAATTCTTTAGATAAGCCATCACTAAAGGTGTCTGGTACTGTTTCTCTCCCCTCTATGGAGTCAGTCAAACCTAATTAAAAATGTATGGCTTGCTTAAAGGGCTACTCCTTCGCTAAGACATCTTATCCCCTATCCAAAGGATATGGGATAAGATGCCTGATCTTGGGGGTCCTGCTGCTGGGTACCCACGTAATCTTTCAAGCAGAGCCCCATTACCATCAGCCCCCGGAGCATGCTAACTTCGGGTCTGATGACTGCCGATCATGGGGCCGGAGTATTGTGACGTCACGGCTCTGCCCCGTGTCACATCATGCTCCGCCCCCTCAATGCAAGCCTATGGGAGGGGGCGTGATAATCAGTCATCAGATCCGGAGCAAACATGCTCCAGGGGCTGATAGTAACGGGGTGCTGCGTGAAAGATCATGGGGGTCCCCAGCGGCGGGACCCCCCGCGATCAGGCATCTTATACCCTATCCTTTGGATAGGGGATAAGATGTCTTAGTGCCGGAGTACCCCTTTAAAGGGATATTCCTATCTCCCCAATCTCACTGAAACATGGCTTTCTAGCGGTGGTTGGGAAGCTTAAAAAACAGCAGAGCCAGCTGTCTTACATACAGTAATATGCATATCTCTCATTGACATAAATGAGTTACTGTATGTAAACAGCGAATCTTTCGCTGCTACGCTGTTTTACACAACTCCAATTAAAATCAATGGAAGTTACAGAATTTGAGTTAAGACAGCCAGCTCAGCTGTATTCGGCTTTCTAGCCATCTCGGAAAGCCGCACACAGTCCGGAGGGGGCTGCAAAGCCATGTTTTAACAAGATGGAAGTTTCCCTTTAAATCACAGTTCCACATCAGAGATCTGCTTACCTGTTTTGTAGTTTGGAAGTTGTGATACTCCAGGCCACGTTTCCTCTGTCGGTGTTCCTATAACCTGTAAGAAATAGCTTGTCATTAAAACATTGTAAGAAAAATATCTGGTACAATTCCCTACACCTGGAATCAAAGGGGTATTTCTATATATAACCTTATAGTGCATGTTAAAATACACATTTTTTGCAAGCAGTTATAATAATCTTTCTTGCATCCATTCAAAGATATGGGCTTTTGTTACCTTCCCTTGTTGACAGCTCATTGTCTCGGGACACTGTATGGAATAACACAAACTAACAGATATAATAACTAAAGATACATGTTACGCAGAGCGCTCCGGGTCCCCGCTCCTCCCTGGAGCGCTCGCAACATCCTCGCATTTGCAGCGCCCCGGTCAGACCTGCTGACCGGGTGCGCTGCAATATCTCTCTCAGCCGGGATGCGATTCGCGATGCGGGAGGCGCCCGCTCGCGATGCGCATCCCGGCTCCCGTACCTGACCCGTTCCCCGTCGGTCTTGTCCCGGCGCGCGCGGCCCCGCTCCTTAGGGCGCGCGTGCGCCGGGTCTCTGCAATTTAAAGGGCCACTGCGCCACTGATTGGCGCAGCAGGCTTAATTAGTGTGTTCACCTGTGCACTCCCTACTTATACCTCACTTCCCCTGCACTCCCTCGCCGGATCTTGTTGCCATTGTGCCAGTGAAAGCGTTTCCTTGTGTGTTCCTAGCCTGTGTTCCAGACCTCCTGCCGTTGCCCCTGACTACGATCCTTGCTGCCTGCCCTGACCTTTTGCTACGTCCGACCTTGCTCTTGTCTACTCCCTTGTACCGCGCCTATCTTCAGCAGTCAGAGAGGTTGAGCCGTTGCTGGTGGATACGACCTGGTTGCTACCGCCGCTGCAAGACCATCCCGCTTTGCGGCGGGCTCTGGTGAATACCAGTAGCAACTTAGAACCGGTCCACCAACACGGTCCACGCCAATCCCTCTCTGGCACAGAGGATCCACCTCCAGCCAGCCGAAGCGTGACAGTAGATCCGGCCATGGATCCCGCTGAAGTCCCACTGCCAGTTGTCGCCGACCTCACCACGGTGGTCGCCCAGCAGTCGCAACAGATAGCGCAACAAGGCCACCAGCTGTCTCAACTGACCGT
Source organism: Hyla sarda (assembly GCF_029499605.1). NCBI lineage: Eukaryota > Metazoa > Chordata > Amphibia > Anura > Hylidae > Hyla > Hyla sarda. The sequence continues at coordinate 99,676,846 of NC_079196.1, forward strand.
GATGCTACAGCAGCTATTACCACAACTCCAGCAACAATCTCCTCCGCCAGCTCCTGCACCTCCTCCACAGCGAGTGGCCGCTTCCGGCCTACGATTATCCTTGCCGGATAAATTTGATGGGGACTCTAAGTTTTGCCGTGGCTTTCTTTCGCAGTGTTCCCTGCACTTGGAGATGATGTCGGACCAGTTTCCTACTGAAAGGTCTAAGGTGGCTTTCGTAGTCAGCCTTCTGTCTTGGAAAGCTCTGTCATGGGCCACACCGCTCTGGGACCGCAATGACCCTGTCACTGCCTCTGTACACTCCTTCTTCACGGAGATTCGTAGTGTCTTTGAGAAACCTGCCCGAGCCTCTTCTGCTGAGACTGCCCTGCTGAACCTGGTCCAGGGTAATTCTTCTGTTGGCGAGTACGCCATCCAATTCCGTACTCTTGCCTCCGAATTATCCTGGAATAATGAGGCCCTCTGCGCGACCTTTAAAAAAGGCCTATCCAGCAACATTAAAGATGTGCTGGGCGCACGAGAAATTCCTGCTAACCTGCATGAACTTATTCATCTGGCCACCCGCATTGACATGCGTTTTTCCGAAAGGCGTCAGGAGCTCCGCCAGGATATGGACTTTGTTCGCACAAGGCGTTTTCTCTCCCCGGCTCCTCTCTCCTCTGGTCCTCTGCAATCCGTTCCTGTGCCTCCCGCCGTGGAGGCTATGCAAGTTGACCGGTCTCGCTTGACACCTCAAGAGAGGACACGACGCCGCAGGGAGAATCTGTGCCTGTACTGTGCCGGTACCGAACACTTCTTGAAGGATTGTCCTATCCGTCCTCCCCGCCTGGAAAGACGTACGCTGACGCACAAAGGTGAGACAGTTCTTGATGTCAACTCTGCTTCTCCACGCCTTACTGTGCCTGTGCGGATATCTTCCTCTACCTTCTCCTTCTCTGCTATGGCCTTCTTGGATTCCGGATCTGCAGGAAATTTTATTTTGGCCTCTCTCATCAACAGGTTCAACATCCCGGTGACCAGTCTCGCCAGACCCCTCTACATCAATTCTGTTAACAATGAAAGATTGGACTGTACCGTGCGTTACCGCATGGAACCTCTCCTAATGTGCATCGGACCTCATCACGAAAAAATTGAATTTTTGGTCCTCTCCAACTGCACTTCTGAAATTCTTCTTGGATTACCGTGGCTTCAACGCCATTCCCCAACCCTTGATTGGTCCACAGGAGAAATCAAGAACTGGGGTACTTCTTGTCTCAAGGACTGTCTTAAACCGGTTCCCAGTACTCCCTGCCGTGACCCTGTGTTTCCCCCTGTATCCGGTCTTCCTAAGGCTTATATGGACTATGCTGACGTTTTTTGCAAAAAGCAAGCTGAGACTTTACCTCCTCACAGGCCTTATGACTGTCCTATTGACCTCCTCCCGGGTACTACTCCACCCCGGGGCAGAATCTATCCTCTGCCTGCTCCAGAGACTCTTGCCATGTCAGAGTACATCCAGGAAAATTTAAAAAAGGGGTTTATCCGCAAATCCTCCTCTCCTGAAGGAGCTGGATTTTTTTGTTGTGTCCAAAAAAGATGGCTCCCTACATCCTTGCATTGATTACCGCGGACTTAATAAAATCACGGTAAAAAACCGCTACCCCTTACCTCTTATCTCGGAACTCTTTGATCGCCTACAAGGTGCCCACATCTTTACCAAACTGGACTTAAGAGGTGCTTATAATCTCATCCGCATCAGGGAGGGGGACGAATGGAAGACTGCATTTAACACCAGAGATGGACACTTTGAGTATCTGGTCATGCCCTTTGGCCTGTGCAACGCCCCTGCCGTCTTCCAAGACTTTGTTAATGAAATTTTTCGTGATCTCTTATATTCCTGTGTTGTGGTTTATCTGGACGATATTCTGATTTTTTCTGCCAACTTAGAAGAACACCGCCAGCATGTCCGCATGGTTCTTCAGAGACTTCGAGACAATCAACTTTATGCCAAAATGGAGAAATGTCTCTTTGAATGTCAATCTCTTCCTTTCCTAGGATACTTGGTCTCTGGCCAGGGACTACAAATGGACCCAGATAAGCTATCTGCTGTATTAGATTGGCCACGCCCCTCCGGACTCCGTGCTATCCAAAGTTTTTTGGGGTTCGCCAATTATTACAGACAATTTATTCTACACTTTTCCACTATTGTGGCTCCTATCGTGGCTTTAACCAAGAAAAATGCCAATCCCAAGTCCTGGTCTCCCCAAGTGGAAGACGCATTTAAACATCTCAAGTCTGCCTTTTCTTCTGCTCCCGTGCTCTCCAGACCTGACCCATCTAAACCCTTCCTATTGGAGGTAGATGCCTCCTCAGTGGGAGCTGGAGCGGTCCTTCTACAAAAAAATTCTTCCGGGCATGCTGTTACTTGTGGTTTTTTTTTCTAGGACCTTCTCTCCGGCGGAGAGAAACTACTCCATCGGGGATCGAGAACTACTGGCCATTAAATTGGCGCTTGAGGAATGGAGGCATCTGCTGGAGGGATCAAAATTTCCAGTTATCATATACACCGATCACAAGAATCTCTCCTATCTCCAGTCTGCCCAACGACTGAACCCTCGCCAGGCCAGGTGGTCGTTGTTCTTTGCCCGTTTTAACTTTGAAATTCATTTTCGCCCTGCCGACAAGAACATTAGGGCCGATGCCCTCTCTTGTTCTTCGGATGCCTCTGAAGTAGAGCTCTCTCCGCAACACATCATTCCTCCTGACTGTCTGATCTCCACTTCTCCAGCCTCCATCAGGCAAACTCCTCCAGGGAAGACCTTCGTTTCTCCACGCCAGCATCTCGGGATTCTCAAATGGGGACACTCCTCCCACCTCGCAGGCCATGCGGGCATCAAAAAATCCTTGCAACTCATCTCTCGATTTTATTGGTGGCCGACTCTGGAGACGGATGTTATTGATTTTGTGCGGGCCTGTACTGTCTGTGCCCGGGATAAGACTCCTCGCCAGAAGCCTGCTGGCCTCCTTCATCCTCTGCCTGTCCCCGAACAGCCTTGGTCACAGATTGGTATGGACTTTATTACAGACTTGCCCTTATCCCGTGGCAACACAGTTGTTTGGGTGGTCGTTGATCGATTTTCCAAGATGGCACATTTTATTCCTCTTCCTGGTCTTCCTTCAGCGCCTCAGTTGGCAAAGCAATTTTTTGTACATATTTTTCGCCTTCACGGTTTGCCCACGCATATCGTCTCGGATAGAGGCGTCCAATTCGTGTCTAAATTCTGGAGGGACCTCTGTAAACAGCTCAAGATTAAATTAAACTTCTCTTCTTCTTATCATCCCCAATCCAATGGGCAAGTAGAAAGAATTAATCAGGTCCTGGGTGACTATTTACGGCATTTTGTTTCCTCCCGCCAGGATGACTGGGCAGATCTTCTACCATGGGCCGAATTCTCATCCAACTTCAGAATCTCCGAATCTTCTGCTAAGTCCCCATTTTTCGTGGTGTACGGCCGTCACCCTCTTCCCCCCCCCCCTCCCTACTCCCTTGCCCTCTGGTTTGCCCGCTGTGGATGAAGTGACTCGTGATCTTTCCACCATATGGAAAGAGACCCAAAATTCTCTTTTACAGGCTTCATCCCGGATGAAAAGATTTGCCGATAAGAAAAGAAGAACTCCCCCCATTTTTGCTCCCGTAGACAAGGTATGGCTCTCCGCTAAATATGTCCGCTTTCGTGTCCCCAGTTACAAACTGGGACCACGCTATCTTGGTCCTTTCAAAGTCTTGTGCCAGATTAACCCTGTCTCTTACAAACTCCTTCTTCCTCCTTCTCTTCGTATTCCCAATGCCTTCCATGTCTCTCTCCTTAAACAACTCATCATTAACCGCTTCTCTCCCAAACTTGTTTCTCCCACTCCTGTTTCCGGTTCTTCTGACGTCTTCTCCGTGAAGGAGATTCTGGCCTCAAAGATGGTCAGAGGAAAAGAAAATTTTTGGGTGGATTGGGAAGGCTGTGGCCCAGAAGAGAGATCCTGGGAACCTGAGGACAACATCCTAGACAAAAGTCTTATCCTCAGGTTCTCAGGCTCCAAGAAGAGGGGGAGACCCAAGGGGGGGGTACTGTTACGCCGAGCGCTCCGGGTCCCCGCTCCTCCCCGGAGCGCTCGCAACATCCTCGCATTTGCAGCGCCCCGGTCAGACCTGCTGACCGGGTGCGCTGCAATATCTCTCTCAGCTGGGATGCGATTCGCGATGCGGGAGGCGCCCGCTCGCGATGCGCATCCCGGCTCCCGTACCTGACCCGTTCCCCGTCGGTCTTGTCCCGGCGCGCGCGGCCCCGCTCCTTAGGGCGCGCGCGCGCCGGGTCTCTGCAATTTAAAGGGCCACTGCGCCACTGATTGGCGCAGCAGGCTTAATTAGTGTGTTCACCTGTGCACTCCCTACTTATACCTCACTTCCCCTGCACTCCCTCGCCGGATCTTGTTCCCATTGTGCCAGTGAAAGCGTTTCCTTGTGTGTTCCTAGCCTGTGTTCCAGACCTCCCGCCGTTGCCCCTGACTACGATCCTTGCTGCCTGCCCTGACCTTCTGCTACGTCCGACCTTGCTCTTGTCTACTCCCTTGTACCGCGCCTATCTTCAGCAGTCACAGAGGTTGAGCCGTTGCTGGTGGATACGACCTGGTTGCTACCGCCGCTGCAAGACCATCCCGCTTTGAGGCGGGCTCTGGTGAATACCAGTAGCAACTTAGAACCGGTCCACCAACACGGTCCACGCCAATCCCTCTCTGGCACAGAGGATCCACCTCCAGCCAGCCGAAGCGTGACAATACAGACACAATACGTCACAGTCCACAAGCCGAGTCAGTACCAAGAGATAACAGAAAAGCCAAATCGCAGAAACAGGAGAGAAGTCAGAGAGCGGAGCCAATGGGTCAAATATGACAGAAATACAAGATACAGTACAAACGAAAGCTAGGAGTATGAGCTCTTTCGCAGGCAGGGTGTGAGAGCAGACTGCTAGCTTATATAGGAGCCACACAGGTGAACTAACAAGATCAGCTGACCAGCCAAGAGCTAGGAGGCACCAAAGCAACCAGATAATCAAACACTCTCAGGGATGTTTAACCCTTCAGGTTCTTACATATACCCTGGGGGAAGTTGCCAAGTATCAGAATATTAACTGAACGGAAAAGCAGAGCAGACCACGGTTTTCGGTCCAGATATGGTCAGAAAATTAGCCAACCAAAGTCACTACCTGACTCCAGATATCTCATTGAAATCAATAGGGTGTGGTGAGGATTCAGCATTCATATGGTAGGAGGAGTGTCACGATTCGGCTGGCTGGAGGTGGATCCACTGTGTTAGCGAGGGATTGGCGTGGACCGTGCTGGTGGACCGGTTCTAAGAGGCTACTGGTGTTCACCAGAGCCCGCCGCAAAGCGGGATGGTCTTGCTGCGGCAGTAGCAACCAGGTCGTATCCACTAGCAACGGCTCAACCTCGCTGACTGCTGAGAAGGCGTGGGACAGAAGGACTAGGCAGAGGCAAGGTCAGACGTGGCAGAAGGTCGGGGCAGGCGGCAAGGTTCGTAGTCAATATGGAAAGCAGGAGATCTGGTAACACAGGCTTTGGACAACACTAAACGCTTTCACTGGCACAAGGCAACAAGATCCGGCAAGGGAGTGCAGGGGAAGTGAGGTGATATAGCCAGGGAGCAGATGGAAGCTAATCAGGCTAATTGGGCCAGGGACCAATCATTGGTGCACTGGCCCTTTAAGTCTCAGAGAACTGGCGCGCGCGCACCCTAGAGAGCGGAGCCGCGCGCGCCAGCACATGACAGCCGGGGACCGGGACGGGTAAGTGACTTGGGATGCGATTCTCGAGCGGGCGCGTCCCGCTATGCGAATCGCATCCCCGCCGGCAATGTCAGTGCAGCGCTCCCGGTCAGCGGGTCTGACCGGGGCGCTGCAGGGAGAGAGACGCTGTGAGCGCTCCGGGGAGGAGCTCGGCGTAACAGTACCCCCCCTTAGGTCTCCCCCTTTCTTTGTCCGGCAACTGCTTCACATGGGATGAGGACACCGGGAGTGATTGTAGGGTTTCCTCAAAGGCAGGCAGTACAGCAGGAGTGGGAAAGGGGAGGGAGGGCAGAGGGTGAAGCTTGGCACGGGGCAGGGGGCCAAGAGGAGGCAAGGCACAGTCCTGATAATCCTTGGGGGAACCAGGTGTAGGAGGAGGCACTGAGGCTTGCCTGACGGGACTGGGAGGGGGGGAGAGGCATTTCTTGTGGCAAGCAGAGTCCCAGTTCTTGATCTCCCCGGTGGTCCAGTCTAGGGTGGGAGAATGAAGCTGGAGCCATGGCAGACTGAGGAGGACCTCAGAGGTGCAGTTGGGAAGGACGAAAAACTCAATCATTTCGTGATGGGGTCCTATGCACATTAAGAGGGGTTTTGTGCGGTAACGCACGCTGCAATCCAATCTAACTCCGTTGACCGCGGAAATGTAGAGCGGCTTGACGAGACGGGTCACCGGGATGCAGAACTTATTCACCAAAGAATCCAGAATAAAATTCCCAGAGGCACCAGAGTCCAAGCAGGCCACGGCTGAGAGGGAGGAGTTGGCAGAAGGAGAAATCCGCACGGGCACCGTGAGACGTGGAGAAGCAGACTTCGAACCAAGAGATGCCACACCCACGTGAGCTGGGTGCGTGCGTGCGTTTCCTAGACGTGGAGGACGAATAGGGCAATCCACCAAGAAATGTTCGGTACTGGCACAGTACAGACAAAGATTTTCTTCCCTACGGCGATTCCTCTCTTCCTGGGTCAGGCGAGACCGATCCACTTGCATGGCCTCCTCGGCGGGAGGCCCAGGCGTAGATTGCAAAGGATACTGTGGGAGAGGTGCCCAGAGATCTAGGTCTTTTTCCTGGCGGAGCTCCTGGTGTCTCTCAGAAAAACGCATGTCAATGCGGGTGGCCAAATGGATAAGTTCTTGCAGGTTGGCAGGAATCTCTCGTGCGGCCAGCACATCCTTGACGTTACTGGATAGGCCTTTTTTAAAGGTCGCGCAGAGAGCCTCGTTATTCCAAGATAATTCCGAAGCGAGAGTACGAAATTGGATGGCGTACTCGCCTACTGAAGAATTACCCTGGACCAGGTTCAGCAGGGCAGTCTCGGCAGAAGAAGCTCGGGCTGGTTCCTCGAAGACACTACGGACTTCAGCGAAGAAGGACTGGACTGTGGCTGTGTCAGGATCATTGCGGTCCCAGAGCGGTGTGGCCCAAGACAAGGCCTTTCCAGAAAGAAGGCTCACTACGAACGCCACCTTAGACCGTTCAGTAGGAAATAGGTCCGACAACATCTCCATATGCAGGGAACATTGAGACAAAAATCCACGGCAGAGTCTAGAGTCCCCATCAAATTTGTCCGGCAGGGACAAGCGGAGGATAGGAGCGGCCACTCGCTGCGGAGGAGGTGCAGGAGCTGGCGGAGGAGATGGTTGCTGCTGTAGCAGTGGCAGAAGTTGCTGTAACGTGGCGGTCAACTGCGACAGCTGCTGTCCTTGTTGGGCAATTTGCTGCGATTGCTGAGCAACCACAGGTCAGCGAGACTTGGCAGCGGCACCTCAGCGGGATCCATGGCCGGATCTACTGTCACGATTCGGCTGGCTGGAGGTGGATCCACTGTGTCAGCGAGGGATTGGCGTGGACCGTGCTGGTGGACCGGTTCTAAGAGGCTACTGGTGTTCACCAGAGCCCGCCGCAAAGCGGGATGGTCTTGCTGCGGCAGTAGCAACCAGGTCGTATCCACTAGCAACGGCTCAACCTCGCTGACTGCTGAGAAGGCGTGGGACAGAAGGACTAGGCAGAAGCAAGGTCAGACGTAGCAGAAGGTTGGGGCAGGCGGCAAGGTTCGTAGTCAATATGGAAAGCAGGAGATCTGGTAACACAGGCTTTGGACAACACTAAACGCTTTCACTGGCACAAGGCAACAAGATCCGGCAAGGGAGTGCAGGGGAAGTGAGGTGATATAGCCAGGGAGCAGGTGGAAGCTAATCAGGCTAATTGGGCCAGGCACCAATCATTGGTACACTGGCCCTTTAAGTCTCAGAGAACTGGCACGCGCGCGCCCTAGAGAGCGGAGCCGCGCGCGCCAGCACATGACAGCTGGGGACTAGGACGGGTAAGTGACTTGGGATGCGATTCGCGAGCGGGCGCGTCCCGCTATGTGAATCGCATCCCCGCCGGCAATGTCAGTGCAGCGCTCCCGGTCAGCGGGTCTGACCGGGGCGCTGCAGGGAGAGAAACACTGTGAGCGCTCCGGGGAGGAGCAGGGACCCGGAGCGCTCGGCGTAACAAGGAGGTTTTGAAATTCTCCCACCATATTCAGCTGCTGGATTGCACCCTAATAAGTAAAACCATGTGAGAAACCATTCTGAGAAAGAGACTCTACACATTGCAGTATATGATAGTACTATACACTCACTGGTCACTTTATTGGATACACTATGCTAGCACCCGGGTTGGACCCCCTTCTGCCATCAGAAGTGCTTTCATTCTTCGTGATATACTTTCTACAAGGTGATGAAAACATTCTTCAGAGATATGGACATGATGACATCACACAGTTCCTGTAGATTTGTCGGCTGCACATCTATGATGTTAATCTCCTGTTTTACCACATCCCAACGTTGCTGTATTGGATTGAGATCTGGTGACTGAGGAGATGATGTAAGCTTTATGACATGATGCATTATCCTGCTGGGAGTAGTCATCAGAAGATGGGTACATTGTGGTTATAAATGGATGGGCATTTTCAGTAACAATACTCAGGTAGGCTTCCGCCTTTAAACGATGTGGTACTAAGGGGCCCAAAGTGTGCCAAGTGGGCCACTTATACAGGGCAGGATGGATCCATGCTTTCATGTTGTTTACAACAAATTCTGACCCTGCCATCTGAATATCGCAACTGAAATAGAGACTTATCAGACCAAGCAACATTCTTTCAGTCTTCCATTGTCCAATTTTGGTGAGCCTATGTGAACTGTAGCCTTGGTTTCCTGTTCTTAGCCAACATGAGAGGCACCTGGTGCGGTCATCTACTGCTGTAGCTACTGTATCTACTTCAAAGTTTGATGTGTTATGTGTATTTTAAGTTGCTGCCATGTGATTGGCTGATTAGCTGTTTGTGTCAACAAGAAATTGAACAGATGTACCATATAAAGTGTCCAGTGAGTGTAATTCCTAGGTTACCATACCAATAGTGATAATAATATCTCACTCTGTTGTTTGAAATGCCAAACTTGGCTATGCTATTTCTGAAACAGTCTCATATACTATGAAAAACCTGGTGAGTCATCTAAAACATCTTAAGAAAGCAAAAGTACAATGCATAATGCATGATAAAAATGACATCTAAGAATAAGAGTTTTATGAGCTTCACTTTATGTTGCCTTAGTTGTCTCATCTCTTTTCTTTAATAGAGATTGAAGGTTCTCTAATTCTAAATTAAAAGAAATACATAAAAGCGCTTCTAAAGCTTCTATTAACATCCAAAAAATCCTTCCTCACGCGATTACACAAAAAGATCTACAGTTCTGTAAAACCTATTTATTTATGTGGTATATAACTTATATTGATGTAATTTTCTAAATGTCCTAATATCCAGGGGCTGGTAACATCCAGGGGCTGATATTTTTTTAAGACACTATTCTATAAATTATAAATGCCACTGTATGGCATTTGTCACAGGCATCCATTAAACATATACACCATAGGCTTTTCAGTTGCTTTTAGTAAGGTGAAGCATGTTAAAGGGGTACTCCAGAAGTGTCAGCAGAGAGCACTGTGGTCAGACAGAAAAGAATTAATCAACTTCCTCTGGAGCATACAGCAGATGATAAGTACTGGAAGGATCAAGATTTTTTTATAGAGGTAATTTACAAATCTGTTCAACTTTCTGGTCCTTCCGTTCCTGAGATATGAGGGTTTATTGTCTGACAATTCAGGGACAATTCAGGGAGCATGAACATAAAGAAGTAGTGCGGCGAAAAATAACTTATCCCCTAGCCAAAGGATTATAGATTCCAGGGGTCTGAGTGCTGGGACTAGAGATGAGTGAACTTACAGTAAATTTGATTCGTCACGAACTTCTCGGCTCTGCAGTTGATGACTTATCCTGCGTAAATTAGTTCAGCCTTCAGGTGCTCCGGTGGGCTGGAAAAGGTGGATACAGTCCTAGGAAAGAGTCTCTTAGGACTGTAGCCACCTTTTCCAGGCCACCGGAGCACCTGAAAGCTAAACTAATTTATGCAGGATAAGTCATCAACTGCCGAGCCGAGAAGTTTGTGACGAATCGAATGTACTGTAAGTTCGCTGGGACCACCCAGCAAGCTCCTCTTTTGGATAGGGGATAAGTTATTTTTCACTACAGAACTCCTTTAATTTTAATAATATGAGTGAATATCAGGTGATAGGTGGAATTGTAACTGTTTACATTGAGTGGAGTATATGCCTAATACTGTATGCCTAACTATATAAACCCAAACAATCACCTTTTAAAAAGTAAGTTCACACCCATCTGACTGATTCCCTGAATTGTCAGACAAATGAACGTATTTTTCGCCGTATAAGACGCAGTTTTTCTTCCCCAAAACTGGGGGGGAAAAGTCGGTGCGTCTTATACGGCGAATACATCCCTATCGCGGCGGTCCCTGCGGCCATCAACGGCCGGGACCCGCGGCTAATACAGGACATCACCGATCGAGTTGATGCCCTGTATTAACCCTTCAGACGCGGCGATCAAAGCTGACCGCCGCATCTGAAGGGAAAGTGACACTAACCCGGCTTTTCAGTCGGGCTGTTCGGGACCGCCGCGGTGAAATCGCGGCGGTCCCGAACAGCTGGACTGAATAGCCGGGTCAGTGCTTACAGGACACCGGGAGGGACCTTACCTGCCTCCTCGGTGTCTTCTCCGTTCAGGGATCCCCTGTATGGCCGGCGCTCTCCTTCCTCGTCATCACGTCGTCGCGTACATGCGTCGGCGTGCGTAACGATGTGATGGCGGCGGCGGAGAGCAAGGATACCCGGCCGGCAGCAGAGACGTTCCGGAGCGACGGGGACACGGCGACAGCGATGGAGCGACATCCAGGGCAGCGGTGACGGGTCCGGAGCGGCGGGGACACGTGAGTATTACCTCCTATGCAGTGGTCTTCAATCTGCGGACCTCCAGATGTTGCAAAACTACAACTCCCAGCATGCCCGGACAGCCAACGGCTGTCCGGGCATGCTGGGAATTGTAGTTTTGCAACATCTGGAGGTCCGCAGGTTGAAGACCACTACTGGGTTCAAAATCTTTATTTTTTTAGATTTTGCACCTATAAATTGTTTGCGTCTTATACGCCGGTGTGTCCTATAGGGCGAAAAATACGGTATAAACCCTCATATCTCAGGAACAGAAGGGCGTATTAAGAAACTGTGAAAAGGTGTATGATCAGGACTCCATACTATTTATGACAATATTGGCCTGAAACCCTAATTGTCGTTTTTTTTTCCCATAGCAACCAATCACAGCTCAACTTTCCCTTTACCAGAGCTCATTAAGATATGAAAGTTTAGTTGTGATTAGTTTACTGTGGGAAAAACCAGACGATACAGGATTCAGGCTGATTGATATATCAGGACCATTATCTTAATTTTTGGGGGGGTTGGCCACAGGTCCTCTGTAAATAGATTGTTAGGCATTAGTCACAGCCTTCATTTAATGCCTATGTTGGGAGCTTTTTCCGGCACCAAAGCTAAATATGTGAGCAGGGCCTTACTGACTTCAGTTTATAATAGTATGCAGTTAGTTCCTAGAAATCTCCTTATAGTAGCAGCTGCAACCACAAATAAGAAAAAAATAATTACCACAGAAAATTGTACCTGTTTAGATTAAAAGCCACTCACAAAAAATTATCCCCGCCAAGGAACAGGTTAATATACAAATTCACCAAAGTGCCCTATATTAATCCCTAACTATATAAAACATAACTTATTAGGGTGTAAATTATAAAAAACGTGATTTTTCAATTAAAACCCACTATATTACCAAACTACAATCTGATACAGAGTATAAATACTAGCTCTGGTAACTGCTGAATAACAATATAAGTACATGAGTTACACTGTTTGCAAGTAAAGGCACCTGCCTAACAGTATAATACCGCTATCTGCAGTCCAACAGCAATATGGCTTGGTAATATAATATTCATCTTGCATACTATTAGATTGATTCATGTAATCTAATTGACAAATATAATTGTCACGTCTATGGTAGGGAACAGTGCAGCCCTGCTGACAGCCCAAACCACTGTTCCTACCTATTCTGACGATCTGCCCTAAACAGTGGCTCCTAACTGGGCAACTAGTGTCCCTATTATAGACAAAGTGCAGGGGCGTCAAGAATAGTCAGACAGTCCTAGACAGCAACAGTTGGGCAAAAAATGTACCAATACAGCAAACAAAGGGTTAACCAGGGTCAAGCCAAAAGTCAGAGGGCAGCAAAAATACAGAACATCAGGCAAAGGGATAGTCATGTCACAGGCAGGGGTCAGGTTTGACAGATTAGGTCAACAGAAGATACATTACAAACAATAGTGTAAGGAAAGATCACCTAACACAGGCAGTGGCTGAGAGCAAGTCAGGATTTTCAATAGCTGGCAGTGTGATCCAGATGTATCTATTGGTTTAATTATATCCAATACATAACACCTCACTCCAACTCCAACACATGATCGCTGCCCAATCCGCTATCCTTACATGACTCCCCAGTAATGTTCAGCGTGGGGTGCATGTGTATAAGGTGCTCTATCATTATTGTTCACAGCACTTGCATGAGAACTTTTATGTTATTCATTTATGTTATGTTATGTGTGGAGAGTGGGAGCATGTGCAGTGATGTGGAAAGAGGGTGAATGACCTAAAAGTTCTTGTGCAAGCGCCGTGAACAGGAATAATAGAAAATCCAAAATGTGGGAGGGGCTTCACTGATACAAAAGCCAGACTTAAAGACTGTGACTGCCATTATTCCATGACTTTTCCTTCTTAGCATTGCATTTTTTGCATTTTCAATGTTGAGGGGTATATATATATATATATATATATATATATATATATATATACAGAGAGAGAGAGAGAGAGAGAGAGAGAGAGAGTATACAAAAAAAGAGGATTGAAGCAGCACATATTGGTCAAAAAATTGAGGCTCTTAGCGCACTTTTTGATCAAAACGTGTCCCCCATCCACCACAGGGAGGTGGCCTCATTTAGGATGGGACCCTAGCACAAATTTTGAGCCTAACGCTCAACTATCCACTCACCTCTGCTGGGCATATAGCCTCTACATATATCTTCTGAGCCATGCACCCTTCCCTTTCTCCAGGAGGAATTTAAACGGATAGTGGTTGCTGCATTCACACAATCAGACATGGGTATAGTGAGTGTGTTAGTGTCCCATTCAGAGTGAGGCCACCTCCGCGAGGTGGATGGGGGTCACATGCAGTGATGCAGATGCAAATCAAAAAATGTTGCAGTATCTTGTTATACCTTTTTTATTGGACTAACAGAATTTTGTAGAGACAAGCTTTCGGGATTCCTCCCTTTATCAAGTCCAAAGCAAATCTTGAGGGAGGAATCACGAAAGCTTGTCTCTACAAAATTATGTTAGTCCAATAAAAAAGGTATAACAAGATAATGCAAATTTTTTTTATTTGCATCTATATATATATATATATATATATATATATATATATATATATATATATTTATTTATTTAGCCTAGTAGCGTGTACCTGCAGGCCAGGTCCATATAATAGTTTGGTATAAACTAAAGTGCTGTCTGACTTATTCTTTGTCTGTATTACACATACGGGGGAGTGGGTACCTCCATGTTGGCCTTGCACCCCACCCACCTTTATCAGGTGTGTATATAAGGTGTCTTGGATGTTCCAGATCCTGCCATGCTTACTGAACTGTTCACACAGAGGCATATTCACAGTGTAGGGTCCATCCCAATGAGGCCACCTTATCGCGGTGGGACGGTCCAAGCTATTTGACCGCCGGCGGAGACAAATTTGCGAGCTAAGTGCCTCACTATCTCAAAGTTTCACATTTGCATCTATTACACCATAGCTGTATAGCTCTCCATGTTTTATCTGCATGTTCGTGTTTCACCTATATCCTTGTGCTGGCAGTGTGCTGCTGCACTCTTCTGTTGCTATATATATATATATATATATATATATATATATATATGACCTGATGACCTGAGGAAGTGGGAGTATCCCACGAAACAGCTGTCGTCACTGCCACGAGCGCTACGACATCCGCACCTCCTGCACTTATGCCCTCTATTGTATGCTGCTACAACTGATCTTCATGCAATAAAGCATCACGTTTGAAGTTACTTTAAGTGGTGAGTGCTATCGTTCTCTTCATGCATATTTATTGAGTTTGCGTTTTGTGCACTCTAGGATTTAGCACCCCACTTACTCCTGCAACGGGACTCACACACGGATTAAGAGGTGGTGTTTCAAGCGCCGGAGTATCGAACTTTCTCTATTATAGTACATATATATATATATATATATATACAGCAACAGCCAACGCTATTTGGCGCCAAATTTGCAAGCTAAGTACCTCATATTTTCATAGTTTCATATCTTCATTTATTGCATTACAGCTGTATAGCTTTTCATGTTCTATCTATATACTCATGTTTTATCTATATACTCATGTTTCATCTATATCTTTGTGCTAGCAGTGTGCTGCTGTATTCTCCTGTTGCTGTATATTTAGCCCAGCAGCTTGCACCTCCAAGCCAGGTTTTTACAATAGTTTGGATCAATAGTGCTGGCCAATTTATCCTTTGGAGATATATATATATATATATATATATATATATATATATATATATATATATATATAAATTGTTTAAAGGTACCTGTCACCAAACTAAACTTTTAATATATTGTTCATTGTGTTATTTTAAGACACTTTGCTACTTACTTGCTGTTAAAATTCTCAACCTTTATAGGATTTTAATGTGATTGAAAAACAGCCACTATGTGGCTCTGTTCTGTTCCTAAACAGTTCATTTGGTCTCCACCCGGACTTGCAGTAGTCCAAACTCAGGAAGTGCATGTTGGGCATGGCGAGTCACAGCTCTGACAGGCTTCAGTGACATCGCCTCTGCTGGGGAACGCCCACTTTCTCCTGCCGGGGAAAGGTATGATACACAGCTTTTTAATGCTCAAAAATTTTTTTGGGGGCAGAAGGGGTGTTAAGATTAGTTAGTGAATATAATCTGAGTTAATTTAGAAAATATGGTTTGATGACAGGAACTTTTTAAAGTTCAAATCATGTTTGTCGAATATTAATGTCTAGTATCCATCCATCCAGTTGCCATCAAGGTGAAGAGAAAAAACTTTTTATTGCAAATTACTCATATCGAATAGCTGCAAAACTCCACTAAAGTGGTTTGTTACTTATGTGCCAGTCATATACATGTAATTCCTGTACCAAAACTAAAAGAAAATGGAAGCACTTAGAGAAAAGAGTATCCCAAAGCCTGAGAATAGGTCTTATGTTTTATTACTGCTAGATACAAACCTGACTAATTTGACAGTCAATACAATTCGCAGTATACCTTCAATGTTTGTAGGCTAAGTAAAAAATATGAAACCTAGAAAATGAAAACATTTGACTTATTGGCAAGGTCTTGCTTGATGAAGATAAATTATCCTTTTCTTAGTCCAAGAAAATATAACTCAAAGTGTACACCCTATGATGAAGGACCATAAGTTGGCTGTGTTATGGGGCCAAGTAAAGGTGAAGCAATAAATAAATCAATCATTTAAATTGATGCTACAAACAGCAGGAATCTCCTCTTCCGCTCCACAGGTTCATACTACCATTCCAAGAATTTCAAAGCAGAAGACATAGAAGCACCTTTTGCAGTTTCTAAGATTTCCAATAATATGGTTTCTTATTAGCAAAATAAAGTACTGTGCATGACACCCAAGGAGCATACTAAATTAACTAAATACGATGAACTGCTTCATTTATTAATTTCAAGCTAGAGGTATAAATAAAGAATACGTCCCCAAAAAATAAGTTTTATATATAATTTTTTAGCCTCAAGTTTTTAACTGTGGGATTATCTTCCTATATATCACTCAAAGACTCAACAGCCCTGTTGATCCTACATGGCTGACACATGATGTTAAAAGAGCAATAAACAACAAAAAAATAGCCTTCAAAAAATACAAATCTGATGGGTCAGCTATAACATTTAAACAGTACAAGGAGCTTAATAAAACCTGTAAAAATGTAATAAAAACAGCAAAAATTCTAAATGAGAGACAGGTGGCCAAAGAAAGCAAAACTAATCCTAAATATTTTTTTAGATATATAAATGCAAAAAAACCTAGGACAGAGCATGTAGGACCCCTTAATAATGATAATGGGGAGGTTGTCACAGGCAATCAAGAGAAGGCGGAGCTACTGAATGGGTTCTTTAGTTCTGTATACACTATGGAAGAAGGAGCTGACATTGGCCAGGTCAGTGCTGGTAACACATCATTGTTACGCCGAGCGCTCCGGGTCCCTGCTCCTCCCCGTAGCGCTCACGGCGTCTCTCTCCCTGCAGCGCCCTGGTCGGTCCCGCTGACCGGGAGCGCTGCACTGACATGGCCGTCGGGGATGCGATTCGCACAGCGGGACGCGCCCGCTCGCGAATCGCATCCCAAGTCACTTACCCGTCCCGGTCCCCTGCTGTCATGTGCTGGTGCGCGCGGCTCCGCTCTCTAGGGCGCGCGCGCGCCAGCTCTCTTAGACTTAAAGGGCCAGTGCACCAATGATTGGTGCCTGGCCCAATTAGCTTCATTGGCTTCCACCTGCTCCCTGGCTATATCTGCTCACTGCCCCTGCACTCCCTTGCCGGATCTTGTTGCCATTGTGCCAGTGAAAGCGTTTTAGTGTTGTCCAAGCCTGTGTTACAATATCCAAAAAGAAAAAGAAACACGCAAAACAGCGCACACCCATAGATATCAAAAGAGTACTTTTATTAATACATGAATCAAAGAGACAGACAAGATTGTTTTAAAAACATTTAAAACAGGCCTAAAAGCAGCCAAAGCACAAAAACGGGGTGAGCTCCCTCAACAAAGGGATCCCCACCCAGGGCACATGCCTAATACAGTACATCAATATCGTCCCTATGTCATACAAATAAACTACCGCATAACACTAAATTCATCACAACAGCCCATATACAACCTGTATTCTCATGTAGCAAGTAGTGGTGAAGTGACACAGGACGGTTAATGGAGGTGTTACCAGGCAAGTGCCCCCCTAAAGACCCCACGCGTTCCGTTGCCCGTCGGCAACTTCCTCAGGGGTGTTGCCGACGGGCAACGGAACGCGTGGGGTCTTTAGGGGGGCACTTGCCTGGTAACACCTCCATTAACCGTCCTGTGTCACTTCACCACTACTTGCTACATGAGAATACAGGTTGTATATGGGCTGTTGTGATGAATTTAGTGTTATGCGGTAGTTTATTTGTATGACATAGGGACGATATTGATGTACTGTATTAGGCATGTGCCCTGGGTGGGGATCCCTTTGTTGAGGGAGCTCACCCCGTTTTTGTGCTTTGGCTGCTTTTAGGCCTGTTTTAAATGTTTTTAAAACAATCTTGTCTGTCTCTTTGATTCATGTATTAATAAAAGTACTCTTTTGATATCTATGGGTGTGCGCTGTTTTGCGTGTTTCTTTTTCTTTTTGGATATTGTATTACGTTGATACGTATAGCAGCACCCCTTCTCTAATTGATATAGCTGAGCCCGCTCACATTGTAGTGTTTCAAGCCTGTGTTACCTGAACTCCTGCTATCCATCTTGACTACGAACCTTGCCGCCTGCCCCGACCTTCTGCTACGTCTGACCTTGCCTCTGCCTAGTCCTTCTGTCCCACGCCTTCTCAGCAGTCAGCGAGGTTGAGCCGTTGCTAGTGGATACGACCTGGTTGCTACTGCCGCAGCAAGACCATCCCGCTTTGCGGCGGGCTCTGGTGAACACCAGTAGCCTCTTAGAACCGGTCCACTAGCACGGTCCACGCCAATCCCTCGCTGACACAGTGGATCCACAACCTGTAAGCCGAATCGTGACAGTAGATCCGGCCATGGATCCCGCTGAGGTGCCGCTGCCAAGTCTCGCTGACCTTACCACGGTGGTCGCTCAGCAATCGCAGCAAATTGCCCAACAAGGACAGCAGCTGTCGCAGTTGACCGCCACGTTACAGCAACTTCTGCCTCTGCTACAGCAGCAACCATCTCCTCCGCCAGCTCCTGCACCTCCTCCGCAGCGAGTGGCCGCTCCTAGCCTCCGCTTGTCCCTGCCGGACAAATTTGATGGGGACTCTAGACTCTGCCGTGGATTTCTGTCTCAATGTTCCCTGCATATGGAGATGTTGTCGGACTTGTTTCCAACAGAACGGTCTAAGATGGCGTTCGTAGTGAGCCTTCTTTCAGGAAAGGCCTTGTCTTGGGCCACACCGCTCTGGGACCGCAATGATCCTGCCACAGCCACAGTCCAGTCCTTCTTCGCTGAAGTCCGTAGTGTCTTCGAGGAACCAGCCCGAGCTTCTTCTGCCGAGACTGCCCTGCTGAACCTGGTCCAGGGTAATTCTTCAGTGGGCGAGTACGCCATCCAATTTCGTACTCTTGCTTCCGAATTATCATGGAATAACGAGGCTCTCTGCGCGACCTTTAAAAAGGCCTATCCAGTAGCATCAAGGATGTGCTGGCCGCACGAGAGATTCCTGCCAACCTGCAAGAACTTATCCATTTGGCCACCCGCATTGACATGCGTTTTTCTGAGAGACATCAGGAGCTCCGCCAGGAAAAAGACTTAGATCTCTGGGCACCTCTCCCACAGCATCCTTTGCAATCTACGCCTGGGCCACCCGCCGAGGAGGCCATGCAAGTGGATCGGTCTCGCCTGACCCAGGAAAAGAGGAATCGCCGTAGGGAAGAAAATCTTTGTCTGTACTGTGCCAGTACCGAGCATTTCTTGGTGGATTGCCCTATTCGTCCTCCACGTCTAGGAAACGCACGCACGCACCCAGCTCACGTGGGTGTGGCGTCTCTTGGTTCAAAGTCTGCTTCTCCACGTCTCACGGTGCCCGTGCGGATTTCTCCTTCAGCCAATTCCTCCCTCTCAGCCGTGGCCTGCTTGGACTCTGGTGCCTCTGGGAATTTCATTTTGGAGTCTTTGGTGAATAAGTTCTGCATCCCAGTGACCCGTCTCGTCAAGCCGCTCTACATTTCCGCGGTCAACGGAGTTAGATTGGATTGCACCGTGCGTTACCGCACAAAACCCCTCTTAATGTGCATTGGACCCCACCACGAAAGGATTGAATTTTTCGTCCTTCCCAACTGCACCTCTGAGGTCCTCCTCGGTCTGCCATGGCTCCAGCTTCATTCTCCCACCCTTGACTGGACCACCGGGGAGATCAAGAACTGGGACTCTGCTTGCCACAAGAAATGCCTCTCCCCCCCCTCCCAGTCCCGTCAGGCAAGCCTCAGTGCCTCCTCATGGCCCCCGTCCTGGTGTCACCCTGCCCCGTGCCAAGCTTCACCCTCTGCCCTCCTTCCCCATTCCCACTCCTGCTGTACTGCCTGCCGTTGAGGAAACCCTCCATTCTTTCCCGGTGTCCTCGTCCCAGGTAAAGCAGTTGTCGGACAAAAAAAGGGGGAGACCTAAGGGGGGGTACTGTTACGCCGAGCGCTCCGGGTCCCTGCTCCTCCCCGGAGCGCTCACGGCGTCTCTCTCCCTGCAGCGCCCCGCTCGGTCCCGCTGACCGGGAGCGCTGCACTGACATGGCCGTCGGGGATGCGATTCGCACAGCGGGACGTGCCCGCTCGCGAATCGCATCCCAAGTCACTTACCCGTCCCGGTCCCCTGCTGTCATGTGCTGGCGCGCGCGGCTCCGCTCTCTAGGGCGCGCGCGCGCCAGCTCTCTGAGACTTAAAGGGCCAGTGCACCAATGATTGGTGCCTGGCCCAATTAGCTTAATTGGTTTCCACCTGCTCCCTGGCTATATCTGCTCACTGCCCCTGCACTCCCTTGCCGGATCTTGTTGCCATTGTGCCAGTGAAAGCGTTTTAGTGTTGTACAAGCCTGTGTTACCTGAACTCCTGCTATCCATCTTGACTACGAACCTTGCCGCCTGCCCCGACCTTCTGCTACGTCTGACCTTGCCTCTGCCTAGTCCTTCTGTCCCACGCCTTCTCAGCAGTCAGCGAGGTTGAGCCGTTGCTAGTGGATACGACCTGGTTGCTACTGCCGCAGCAAGACCATCCCGCTTTGCGGCGGGCTCTGGTGAACACCAGTAGCCTCTTAGAACCGGTCCACCAGCACGGTCCACGCCAATCCCTCGCTGACACAGTGGATCCACAACCTGTAAGCCGAATCGTGACAATCATGTAATGTACTGAACTGGCTTAATGTAGAGATGGTACAAGGTAAGTTAAGTGATATAAATGTAAGCAAATCCCCAGGACCGGATGGACTACACCCAAGAGTTCTTAGAGAGGTAAGTTCAGTAATATCTGTACCCCTGTTCATGATATTTAGAGATTCTCAGGTGTCTGGTATTGTGCCAAGGGACTGGCGCAAGGCGAATGTGGTGCCAATCTTCAAAAAGGGCTCTAGGTCTTCCCCAGGAAACTATAGACCGGTAAGTTTAACGTGCATTGTGGGTAAATTGTTCAAAAGACTTATAAGGGATTACATACAGGAATACATAGGGGATAATTGTATTATAAGTGATAGCCAGCATGGGTTTACTAAGGATAGAAGTTGTCAAACCAATCTAATTTGCTTTTATGAAGAGGTGAGTAGAAGCCTTGACAGAGGAATGGCTGTGGATATAGTGTTTCTGGATTTTGCTAAAGCGTTTGATACTGTCCCTCATAGACGTCTGACAGGTAAGTTAAGGTCTTTGGGTTTGGAAATTTTAGTTTGTAACTGGATTGAACACTGGCTCATGGATCGTACCCAGAGAGTGGTGGTCAATGATTCGTACTCTGATTGGTCCCTGGTTATTAGTGGTGTACCCCAAGGTTCAGTACTGGGACCGCTGTTGTTTAATTTATTTATCAATGATATAGAGGATGGTATTAACAGCTCTGTTTCTATCTTTGCAGATGACACCAAGCTTTGTAGCACAGTACAGTCTATAGAGGATGTGCATAAGTTACAAGATGACTTGGATAGACTAAGTGTCTGGGCATCCACTTGGCCAATGAGGTTCAATGTGGATAAATGTAAAGTTATGCATCTGGGTACTAATAACCTGCATGCATCGTATGTCTTAGGGGGGATTAAACTGTCAGAGTCACTGGTAGAGAAGGATCTGGGTGTACTTGTAGATCACAGACTACAGAATAGAATGCAATGTCAGGCTGCTGCTTCCAAAGCCGGCAGGATATTGTCATGTTTTAAAAGAGGCATGGACTCAAGGGACAGGGACATAATACTCCCCCTTTATAAATCATTGGTACGGCCTCACCTGGAATATGCTGTTCAGTTTTGGGCACCTGTCCATAAAAGGGACACTGCGGAGTTGGAAAGGGTGCAGAGACGCGCGACTAAACTAATATGGGGCATGGAACATCTTAGCTATGAGGAGCGATTAAAGGAGTTACAATTGTTTAGTCTTGAGAAGAGACGTTTAAGGGGGGATATGATAAACGTATATAAGTATATTAATGGCCCATACAAAAAATATGGAGAAAAACTGTTCCAGGTTAAACCCCCCCAAAGGACGAGGGGGCACTCCCTCCGTCTGGAGAAGAAAAAGTTTAGTCTCAAGGGGCGACACGCCTTCTTTACAGTGAGGACTGTGAATTTATGGAACGGTCTACCTCAGGAACTGGTCACAGCTGGAACAATTTACAGCTTTAAAACAGGATTAGATACACTCCTGGAACAAAATAACATTAATGCTTATGAAGAAATATAAAATCTCATCCCTTCCCAATATCGGGCCACACCCCTACCCCTTAATTCCCTGGTTGAACTTGATGGACATATGTCTTTTTTCGACCGTACTAACTATGTAACTATGTAACTATGTAACCCATTTGACTATTCAGTGAAAATGATAGATAGAGATATTGAATACGGGATACAGACCTCTAAATATATATTCTATTATATAATATATATATGTATATTATATAAAAATTAATTGGTAGGCTAGTTGTATATGTAATATAACAATAATATTTATTGGTTAGAAGATAGGTGTCCAAGCAGGGCCCTTGCTATGGACTTTACCTGAGATAAGTACACAAAATATGATAAAAATAAATATAAAAACTAAATATAAAATGGAACAGAATAATTAGATAAAAGTCCATGAAAATCCGGATATAAAAGTCAATTGTACACAGCTACCCAATGTGTTGTTGTATAACTGTATCCAGTTACTGGTACCCTCCACGTTGAGATAATAAATAATGGTAATAGATATTTTATCTAGTATAGTTTGTGGTTAATAACATGTAGCTTTTTTCTGCTGCTGGCTCCACAAGGACGCTGCCTGACTGTCCACATCCCCACTCACCGCTTCTCCATCGCATCCATCTGCCGGCAGGATGCGGTGGGTCAAAATGATCCATACCCTGCACTGTATTTATGGAAATCTAACATGTTATATGCTGACAGTAAAATCTAATATCAATCTAGCAGCTCTACTATGCTTTGTTTTAAACACATGATGTCAGACCCTTATATCACTAATATAATAGCAAAACACAAGGTTTAAAAATGTATATTGTTAATAATTACATGGAAGGTGTTTAATTGAATAGTTGTCTACTTACCGACCAGATCTTCTCAAGTTGCTCAAAGGCATCTGACACACCAGAGAAGGCTGGGTATCCCTGAAGCATTTCTATAAATATACATCCTGCACCCCTGGAATGACAATGGTAGGAATCCATTTTTAGCCTATTTAATGGGTTACAGACTGAATTTATTTATATTATAAATAATTATATTTATTATAAAGTATTTATGAAGGTTTCAGAATGTTTTTTTTCTTCTAAATGAATGGCACACGAACAAGCATAATAAGACTAACAGGTTGTTAAAAATAAAATTCATTACATGCAGACAAGATAGTGGCAAGATGGGGTCAAGGAACTAACAAGGGTATGTAAAGAAGCAATCCCATTCTCTAATACCAAATACTTAAATTGAGTAAAAGTTTCAAAAGTTCGGTTCAGCAGGCTTATCGAAATTCACAAAAAATTTTGGTCTGCGGTGAACAGGTTCTCCACAAACAGCAATAAAATAACATTGCTTGAGAGCTCTAAAGATTTGTATAACACTGCTAGGGTCACCTAGGAATGTATTCAAGTAGTTAAGTGGTTTTAGGCTACGTTCATGTCAAAGTTACACCAACATGTGCTAACCTACGGTAACTAACAGCTTGTTTAACCCCTTAAGGACCAGGCCAATTTTCACTGTAGGACCAGAGAGTTTTTTGCGCATCTGACCACTTTCACTTTAAGCATTAATAACTCTGGGATGCTTTTACCTTTCATTCTGATTCCGAGATTTTTTTTCGTGACATATTCTACTTTATGATAGTAGTAAAATTTTGTCGATACTTGCATCATTTCTTGGTGAAAAATGCTAAAATTTTATGAAAAAATTTAAAATTTTGCATTTTTCTAACTTTGAAGCTCTCTGCTTGTAAGGAAAATAGACATTCCAGATAAATTATATTTTAATTCACAAATGCAATATGTCTACTTTATGTTTGCATCATAAAGTTGACATGTTTTTACTTTTGGAAGACATCAGAGGGCTTCAAACATCAGCAGCAATTTTCCAATTTTTCACAAAATTTTCAAAATCGGAATTTTTCATGGACCAGTTCAGGTTTGATGTGGATTTGAAGGGCCTTCCTATTAGAAATACCCCACAAATTACCCCATTATAAAAACTGCACCCCTCAAAGTATTCAAAATGACATTCAGTAAGTGTGTTAACCCTTTAGGTGTTTCACAGGAATAACAGCAAAATAAAGGAGAAAATTCATAATCTTCATTTTTTTTAACTCACATGTTCTGTAGACCCAGTTTTTGAATTTTTACAAGAGGTAAAAGGAGAAAAAGCCTTAACCCCTTAAGGACCAAGCCCATTTTGACCTTAAGGACCAAACCAATTTTATTTTTGCATTTTCGTTTTTTCCTCCTCGCCTTCTAAAAATCATAACTTTCTTATATTTCCATCCACTGACCCATATGAGGGCTTGTTTTTTGCGTCACCAATTGTACTTTGTAATTACATCACTTATTTTACCATAAAATGTATGGTGCAACCAAACAAATATTATTTATGTGGGAAAATTGAAAAGAAAACCGCAATTTAGCAAATTTTGGAAGGTTTTGTTTTCACGCTGTACACTTTCCGGTAAAAATGACATGTTTTCTTTGTTCTGTGGGTCAATACGATTAAAATGATACCCATGATTATATTCTTTTCTATAATTGTACCGCTTAAAAAAAATCTCAAACCATTTTAACAAAATTAGTATGTTTGAAATTGCCCTATTTTGACCACCTATAACTTTAAAATTTTTCCGTATATGGGGCGATATGAGGGCTCATTTTTTGCGCCATGATCTGTAGTTTTTATCAGTACCACTTTTGCTTAGGCTTAGGTTTTACTTTTTATTCATATTTTACGTTTTACTTTTTATTGGGATTTTTCAAATTTTTTTACTTTTTTTTTTTTTTACACTTTTTATGTCCCCATAGGGGACTATTCATTGCAATCAGTTGATTGCTAATACTGTGCAGTGCTATGTATAGGACACAGCACTGCCCAGTATTATCGGTGATCTTCTGCTCTGGTCTGCTCGATCTCAGACCAGAGCAGAAGACCCCGGGAGACGGCCGGAGCAAGGTGAGGGGACCTCCGGCCGCCATGCTGGATGATCGGATCACCGCGGCAGCGCTGCGGGCGATCTGATCATCCATTCAAACTACCGCAATGCCACAGATGCCGTGATCTGTATTGATCACAGCATCGGAGGTGTTAATGGCGGACATCCTCGCAATCGCGGATGTCCGCCATTATCGGCGGGTCCCTGGCTGCTGATATCAGCCGAGACCTGCCGGGCATGATGCGAGCACCGATCCGGTGCTCGCGATCATGTCGGCGCGTAAATGTACGTCATGGTGCGCTAAGTACCACGTCACCATGACGTACATTTACGTCCATTGTCGCTAAGGGGTTAAAAAATTGTAACCCGAATTTCCCTCGAGTAAGGAAATCCCTCATATGTGTATGTCAAGTGTTCGGTGGGCACAGTAGAGGGCTCAGAAGAGAAGGAGAGACAATTTGATTTTGGAGAGTGAGATTTTCTGAAAGGATTTTTGGGGGGCATGTCACATTTAGGAAGCCCCTATGATGCCAGAACAGCAGAAACCCCCCCCACATGGCATACCGTTTTGGAAACTACACCCCTCAAGGCACGTAACAAGGGGGCCAGTGAGCCTTAACACCCCACAGGTGTTTGATGACTTTTCGTAAAATTCGGTTGTGTAAATGAAAAAACTTTTTTTTTTCACTAAAGTGCATTTTTTCCCCCCAAATTTACCATTTTTATAAAGGGTAATGGGAGAAAATGCCCCCCAAAATTTGTAACTCCATCTCTTCTGAGCATGGAAATACCCCATGTTAGGACGTAAAATGCTCTGCGGGCAAACTACAATGCTCAGAAGAGAAGGAGTCACATTTGTCTTTTGTAAAGTAAATTTTGCTGAAATGGTTTTTGGGGGGCATGTCGCATTTAGGAAGTCCCTATGGTGCCAGAACAGCAAAAAAAAACATGGCATACTATTTTGGAAACTACACCCCTCAAGGAACATAACAAGGGGTATAGTGAGCCTTAACACCTCACAAGTATTTCACGAGTTTTTGTTAAATTTGGATGTGTAAATAAAAAAATAACTTTTTTTCACTAAAATGCTGGTTTTTCCCCATTTTTTTTTTTTTACAAGGGGTAATAGGAGAAAATTACCCCCAAAATTTGTAACCCATTTCTTCTGAGTATGGAAATACCCCATGTGTGGACATCAAGTGCTCTGCTGGCGCACTACAATGCTTAGAAGAGGAGGGGCGCCATTGAGCTTTTGGAAAGGGAATTTGGAATGGAAGTCAGGGGCCAAGTGTGTTTACAAAGTCCCCCGTTGTGCCAGAACAGTGGACCCCCCCCCCCATGACCCCATTTTGGAAACTATACCCCTCACGGAATGTAATAAGGGGTGCAGTGAGTATTTACACCCCACTGGCGTTTGACAGATCCTTGGAACAGTGGGCTGAGCAAATGATAAATTACATTTTTCATTTTCACTGTTCCAAAAATCTGTCAGACACCTGTGGGGCGTAAATGCTCTCTGTACCCCTTATTACGTTACGTGAGGGGTGTAGTTTCCAAAATGGGGTCACATGTGGGAGGGTGTATTGTTCCGACACTATGGGGGCTTTGTAAACACACATGGCCTTCAATTCCGGACAAATTTTCTCTTCAAAATCCCAATGGCGCTCACTTCTTCTGAGCATTGTAGTTTGCCCGCAGAGCAATTTACATCCACATATGGGGTATGTTCTTATTCAGAAGAAATGGGGCTACACATTTTGGTGGCCTTTTTTCCTATTTTCCCTTGTGAAAATGAAAAATTAAGGGTAACACCAGCATTTTAGTGAAAATTTTTTTTTTTTTTATTTTCCCATCCAACTTTAATGAAAATTCATCAAACACCTGTACGGTGTTAAAGCTCACTATACCCCTTGTTATGTTCCGTGGGGGGTGTAGTTTCCAAAATTGGGTCACATGTGGGTATTTATTTTTTTGCGTTTATATCAGAACCACTGTAAAATCAGCCACCCCTGTGCAAATCACCAATTTAGGCCTCAAATGTACATAGTGCGCTCTCACTCCTGAGCCTTGTTGTGCGCCCGCAGAGCATTTTACGTTCACATATGGGGTATTTCCTTACTCAAGAGAAATTGCATTACAAATTTTGGGGGTCTTTTTTTCCTTTTACCTCTTGTGAAAATAAAAAGTAAAGGGCAACTACACCATGTTAGTGTAATTATTATTTTTTTTTACACTAACAGGCTGGTGTAGACCCCAACCTTTCCTTTTCATAAGGAGTAAAAGGAGAAAAAGCCCCCCAAAATATGTAGTCTATTTTCTCCCGAGTATGGAAATACCCCATATGTGGCCCTAACCGTTTCCTTGAAATACGACAGGGCTCTGAAGTGAGAGAGCGCCATGCGGATTTGAGGACTAAATTAGGGATTGCATAGGGGTGTACATAGGGGTATTCTACACCAGTGATTCCCAAACAGTGTGCCTCCAGCTGTTGCTAAACTCCCAGCATGCCTGGACAGTCAGTGGCTGTCCGGAAATGCTGGGAGTTGTTGTTTTGCAACAGCTGGAGGCCCGGTATATGTAGTGTTTTACCCTTTATTATGTGTTAGTGTAGTGTTTTTAGGGTACATTCGCACTGGAGGCGGTTTACAGTGAGCTTACCACTAGGAGTTTGCACTGCGGCGAAAAATTTGCCGCAGCTCATACTTGAAGCAGGAAATTTACTGTAAACCTGCCCGTGTGAATGTACCAACCTCCAGCTGTTTCAAAACTACAACTCCCAGCATGTACTGACAGACAGTGCATGCTGGGAGTTGTACTTTTGCAACAGCTGGAGGAACAATGGTTGGAAAACCTTCAGTTAGGTTCTGTTACCTAACTCAGTATTTTCCAACAAGTGTGCCTCCAGCTGTTACAAAACTACAACTAACAGCATGAACTGATCGCCAAAGTGCATGCTGGGAGATGTAGTTATGCAACAGCTGGAGGTACTCAACTACAACTCCAAGCATGCCGAGACAGCTGTGTGGGCATGCTAGGAGTTGTAGTTTTGCAAGATCTAGAGGCCCACAGTTGGATCACTGCACAGTGATCTCCAAACTGTAGCCCTTCAGCTGTAGCAAAACTGCAAATCCCAGCATACCCACACAGCAAATAGCTCTCTGGGCATGCTGGGAGTTGTAGTTTTGCAACATCTGGAGGGCTACAGTTGAGACCACTGTATAGTGGTCTCAAACTGTAGCCCTCCAGATGTTGCTAGGCAACTCACCGGCTTCTGTAGGATCCAGCTGATCTCGCCACCTCGCTGCCCGCTGACATCGCCGCCCGCTGATCTCCGACACTGATAGTCGCCCGCAGCCTCGCCCGCAGGGTAAGTGGACTTCGTCGCTGGTCCCCTTCGGTTTCGCCGTTCTGCCCCGCCTATTGTGGGTGGGAAGAACGGGTAAACCGAAAGTTAACCCCCCGCCCCCGATCTGCTATTGGTTGCCGCGTCTATACGACCAATAGCAGGCATAGGAGGGGTGGCACCCCTGCCACCTCACTCCTATCCCTTTAGGGGGATCGTAGGTGTCTTGGACAACCACGATCCCCCTTATTTTCGGGGTCACCATAGACCCGTATGACCTGGAATAGCCGCAAATCGCAAGTGTGAATTCACTTGCGATTTTCGTCAATCGCCGACATGGGGGGGTCTGATGAACCCCCTGGGCATTTGCGCGGGGTGCCTGCTGATCGATATCAGCAGTCACCCTGGTCTGGTCCCCGCATGGCACGCGGCGGGGACCGAAATTCCCACGGGCGTACAGATACGCCCTTGGTCCTTAAGTACCAGGGAGCAAAGGCATACCTGTACGCCCTTGGTCCTTAACAGGTTAAAAAAATACTCTGCTTTTTAACACTATGATAAAGCTTTATCAAGTACCTATTTTGTAGATGTTCAAAAATTCTCCCTTTTTGGGAATTGCAACAGGATTGGTGATGGTGTCTCAAAATATATAAAAAAAATTTAAAAAAATTGTAGATAGATGAAAAATAGATTAAAAATAGCTGTAAAAATTGAAAAGTTGAAAAAGAAAAAAAAATTCTCCCTGGAAGTTAAGACAGGTTTTGAGGCTGGCAAGAAAATATGCAATAAATAGGGACTTGCAACAGGACTGCTGTCCCAAAATAGTGAAGGAAGTGAAGGAGCTTTTTATGAAAACCGCAAAAAATGTTCCCTTTTTTATGCCTAGTTAGTAGCAGAGGCAGCAAGAATGACTCTGGACTGGTGGTGGCTGTAGCCACTGCCTTAACATTGTATCATCAGATTCTTCTTCCTCCACCTGAGCTGTATTATCCTCTGAAACCATACAAGCTTTGAAAGAGAGTGAGAGCTTTCGCTTGCTGGCATGGCTGCTTCTACTACCACCAGGCACCCGGCTGCTGCTGCCACCTGTACTGGTGCTACAGCACTGCCCATGGGCTTATTTTCAGAAAGGGCCACTGTTCCTAAATCAGATGCATTACAGTTTAAACAATACAAACAAAATCAGGGTAAATACTGTTCAATTACATGTTTAATCACTTTAAGTGTATTATTACTATGGTGGTCACTAAAGTACTAATGAGCATTATTTTCTTGCTGCTTTGTCCACTCTTAATTGATATCCTATCACAAAACAAGAGCCAAATTCAAAAAATATTGGAAAAGGTTAAATCTTTATTTAAATCTCATAGAAATAAATATAAAACATAATTAAAAAGGATTCAGCGGCAGTCAGAAAACATGTGCACAGACCAAAGGATACATCATTCGCCTAACCAACAATATCTGTGTAATGGTATACTTGTGGTAAGTAATAGAATATAAATACATATACGGGAAACCCACAAGATACTACAAAGACATTAATGAGGTTATAAGGAGACAAGCACTGTGATACAGCAGCTATCAATAAGTGGTGTGAACAGCTAGGTAACAGGGGAAAGAGGTATAGGGGAGACAAAATCACTAACAAGCACCTACACCCATTATACCATGCTATCCCCTTGTTACGCCTAGCGCTCCGGGTCCCCGCTCCTCCCCGGAGCGCGTACGGCGTTTCTCTCTCCGCAGCGCCCCGGTCGGTCCCGCTGACCGGGAGCGCTGCACTGTCATGGCCGTCGGGGATGCGATTCGCACAGCGGGACGCGCCCGCTCGCGAATCGCATCCCAGGTCACTTACCCATTCCCGTCCCCTGCTGTCATGTGCTGGCGCGCGCGGCTCCGCTCTCTAGGGCGCGCGCGCGTCAGCTCCCTGAGACTTAAAGGGTCAGTGCACCAATGATTGGTGCCTGGCCCAATTAGCTTAATTGGCTTCCACCTGCTCCCTGGCTATATCTGATCTCCTCCCTTGCACTCCCTTGCCGGATCTTGTTGCCATTGTGCCAGTGAAAGCGTTTCCTTGTATGTTCCTAGCCTGTGTTCCAGACCTCCTGCCGTTGCCCCTGACTACGATCCTTGCTGCCTGCCCCGACCTTCTGCTACGTCCGACCTTGCTTCTGTCTACTCCCTTGTACCGCGCCTATCTTCAGCAATCAGAGAGGTTGAGCCGTTGCTAGTGGATACGACCTGGTCACTACCACCGCAGCAAGACCATCCCGCTTTGCGGCGGGCTCTGGTGAAAACCAGTAGTGACTTAGAACCGATCCACTAGCACGGTCCACGCCAATCCCTCTCTGGCACAGAGGATCCACTACCTGCCAGCCGGCATCGTGCCAGTAGATCCGGCCATGGATCCCGCTGAGGTTCCTCTGCCTTATATCTCTGATATCACCACGGTGGTCGCCCAGCAATCCCGACAGATCGCCCATCTAACCCACCAGCTGTCGGAAGTGTCCACCATTCTGCACCAACTTCAGTCGCAACTTCAGCAGCAATCATCTCCTCCGCCAGCTCCTGCACCCCTTCCGCAGCGAGTGGCCACTCCTAGCCTCCGCCTGTCCTTGCCGGACAAATTTAATGGGGACTCTAAGTTTTGCCGTGGCTTTCTTTCGCAATGTTCCCTGCACTTGGAGATGATGTCGGACCAGTTTCCTACTGAAAGGTCTAAGGTGGCTTTCGTAGTCAGCCTTCTGTCTGGAAAAGCCCTGTCATGGGCCACACCGCTCTGGGACCGCAATGACCCCGTCACTGCCTCTTTACACTCCTTCTTCTCGGAAATTCGAAGTGTCTTTGAGGAACCTGCCCGAGCCTCTTCTGCTGAGACTGCCCTGCTGAACCTGGTCCAGGGTAATTCTTCCGTTGGCGAGTACGCCATACAATTCCGTACTCTTGCTTCTGAACTATCCTGGAATAATGAGGCCCTCTGCGCGACCTTTAAAAAAGGCCTATCCAGCAACATTAAAGATGTTCTGGCCGCACGAGAAACTCCTGCTAACCTGCATGAACTCATTCATCTAGCCACTCGCATTGACATGCGTTTTTCTGAGAGGCATCAAGAGCTCCGCCAGGAAAAAGACTTAGATCTCTGGACACCTCTCCCACAGTCTCCATTGCAATCTGCGCCTAGGCCTCCCGCCGAGGAGGCCATGCAAGTGGATCGGTCTCGCCTGACCCTGGAAGAGAGGAATCGCCGTAAGGAAGAGAATCTTTGTCTGTACTGTGCCAGTACCGAACATTTTTTGGTGGATTGCCCTATCCGTCCTCCACGTCTGGGAAACGCACGCTCGCACCCAGCTCTCGTGGGTGTGGCGTCTCTTGATGCTAAGTCGGCTTCTCCACGTCTCACGGTGCCTGTACGGATTTCTACTTCAGCCAGCTCTTCCCTCTCAGCCGTGGCCTGCCTGGACTCTGGTGCCTCTGGGAATTTTATTCGGGAGTCCTTGGTGAATAAATTCCGCATCCCGGTGACCCGTCTTGTCAAGCCACTCCACATTTCCGCGGTCAACGGAGCCAGGTTGGATTGCACCGTGCGTTACCGCACGGAGCCCCTCCTAATGTGCATCGGAAATCACCACGAAAAAATTGAGTTTTTGGTCCTCTCCAATTGCACTTCCGAAATTCTCCTTGGACTACCCTGGCTTCAACACCATTCCCCAACCCTGGATTGGTCCACAGGGGAGATCAAGAGCTGGGGTACCTCTTGCTTCAAGGACTGCCTTAAACCGGTTCCCAGTACTCCCTGCCGTGACCCTGTGGTTCCTCCTGTATCCGGTCTCCCTAAGGTCGTTATGGACTCTGCCTGCCTTAAGAAGTGCCTCTCCCCCCCTCCCAGTCCAGTCAGGCAAGCCTCGGTGCCTCCTCATGGCCCTCGTCCTGGTGTCACACTGCCCCGTGCCAGGCCTCGCCCTATGCCCTCCCTCCCCATTCCCACTCCTGCTGTTCTGCCTGCCGTTGAGGAATCCCTCCATCCTTTCCCGGTGTCCTCATCCCAGGGGAGGCAGTTACCGGACAAAGAGAAGGGGAGACCTAAGGGGGGGGGGGGTACTGTTACGCCTAGCGCTCCGGGTCCCCGCTCCTCCCCGGAGCGCGTACGGCGTTTCTCTCTCCGCAGCGCCCCGGTCGGTCCCGCTGACCGGGAGCGCTGCACTGTCATGGCCGTCGGGGATGCGATTCGCACAGCGGGACGCGCCCGCTCGCGAATCGCATCCCAGGTCACTTACCCGTTCCCGTCCCCTGCTGTCATGTGCTGGCGCGCGCGGCTCCGCTCTCTAGGGCGCGCGCGCGCCAGCTCCCTGAGACTTAAAGGGCCAGTGCACCAATGATTGGTGCCTGGCCCAATTAGCTTAATTGGCTTCCACCTGCTCCCTGGCTATATCTGATCTCCTCCCTTGCACTCCCTTGCCGGATCTTGTTGCCATTGTGCCAGTGAAAGCGTTTCCTTGTATGTTCCTAGCCTGTGTTCCAGACCTCCTGCCGTTGCCCCTGACTACGATCCTTGCTGCCTGCCCCGACCTTCTGCTACGTCCGACCTTGCTTCTGTCTACTCCCTTGTACCGCGCCTATCTTCAGCAGTCAGAGAGGTTGAGCCGTTGCTAGTGGATACGACCTGGTCACTACCGCCGCAGCAAGACCATCCCGCTTTGCGGCGGGCTCTGGTGAAAACCAGTAGTGACTTAGAACCGATCCACTAGCACGGTCCACGCCAATCCCTCTCTGGCACAGAGGATCCACTACCTGCCAGCCGGCATCGTGACACCCCTGTGATACAAGAAAAAAGCCTATCACACCAGTACACAGACCTGCTGTTGTACTCACATGGAAATGGTCACGCACTGCCCCTAAGCCTTTTCACTACTTGCTTCATCATCCCTGATAAAGAGAGTAGCAAATGGAGTAGGGGTAGTGCGAACTTAAGTGTTTACATATCTGTTTACATATGAACTGACTATGTTCCACAACCTTATACACTTTATTGTAAGCTAATCTTTGTACTTGTGTTGACCTTTTGGACCTGCGCAACACCACTTCTGGAGAGCCTGGAACGCCTTCGTCTTCGGGAGCTCTTGGAACCTCTGGAATGGCAGCTAGTTCTTCCTAGGGAGCTGGTATTAGTCCAAGACTAGTTGGATTCTGAGTCGCTGGCAGCAGTGGTGGAGAGACTGGTGACAGGGGTATAAGCTGGAGCCAACTGTGACAAGACTGGGACTGGTGTGGAGATTAGTGTCAGTTGGACTGGCCCCGGGGTTGGTGAGACACAGAAGATCGCAGGCTCACTCGGAAAAAAACATGGGGACATCCATTGATGGATCCCTTCTCCTGGGATGTATTCTCTCGCAGGTCTGATGGCTGGAAGAGATGGTTCTTTTAGACACAACTTGATCCGGTTTCGATGATCAACTTGCGGCTCATACCCATGCTTTTGTACTTCGTACACATCAGAATCTGGATAGGGTATGGCCGTCACCGTGTATGGTTCTGTCTCCCAGATAGAGTCTAACTTATGGGTTTTTGGAAACGATTATAGTCCTGTAATTGTCTTTGCTGAGCCTCACCCATCTTCTTGCCGACAATTTCTTTGGCTTCTCTGGTGGTCAGAGACCCACTCCAGGGAGGCTTGCGGAGAGTTGTTGAACGAGACTTGGAGCCCAAATGTTAGGTCTATAGGCTGCTGTCCATGTCACCCCCTCATCAAGTAGAAAGGGGTGTACCCCATAGAACAGTGGACTGTGTTATTATAGATCTCCAATAGTTCAGGCAGCAGTCCTGACCACTCTTCTTGTTTTGACACAGAGGCTGCTCGCAACATGTGGATGAAGACTTGATTGATGCGCTCACAGAGCCCGTTCCCCTTGGGGTGTTAAGCAGTAGTCCGGAGTTTCTTGCTGGCATGGAATTGACACAGCTCTTGGAAGAGTTGGGTCTCAAAGGCCATTCCATGGTCCATTAGGACAGACTCCGGACACCCAAGGGTTTGCACCCATTTGGAGTAAAACATCTGGGCCGGTGTCTTGGCTGTGAGATCTTTGACGGGGACAACAACAACCCATTTAGAGTAGTGATCCACCATGGTGAGAGTATAGGTATACCCGGACCTGGTAGGAAACAACTTGACATGGTCTAGTGCAACCAACTGGTTAGGCCTTTCACTCTGGATGGAATGGAGGGGTGCTCTTAAGTCCTTGTGCATGTTCTTGGTGATGTTACGGACAGCACATTCACTGTACCATTTCCCAATTTCGCCTGACATTAGATTGTGGACTCCAAAGTTTCCATCGCCCTATCTCTTTGTGGAACCAGAATCTGATGAAGTCGATCACCAGAGACTGAATCCAAAGAATTTTGGTACAACTGTTCTTTGTGCACAAACAGTCGCTTCCTCTGTCGCCACAGACGTTTCAGCTCGTAGTCACACTGGGCCCGGCGTAGACGGGTTGGTACCTTTTTCTCCAGAAGGTAGTCCAACAGATCCTCCATGACTCGACTTTCGAGACAAGGAAGTAAGCGCTCCATAGAATAATATTGTTGGACCCAAGAGGGTTAATATATATAAATTAGAACTGCTCACCCTGGGTGGTTGTGTAAGCACATACACAACAATGGGATAGGTATGTAGGAAAAGGTTGTCTGCTGCCCTCCAGAGTATAAGTGGTAGTAGGTACTTGGCTTCAAAAGAACCCGGCTCACGGCGCTGATCGACCAGACAGGAAGATATGCTTAAAAAGAGGATTTATTGACCAGAATGCAACGCGTTTCGCTTCGCATGCGCAACTTCCTCAGGCATCTAACTCAACTTTCGTCCTGGATAGTCTTCCAGGTGTATAGGTCTTCTTTAACCATTTTGGACCTGAGTTCACCATCCATGAGGGCGGTCACAACATTCTGGTTCACGAACCATTGGTAGAATAGGGGCATCTCCACGTCTTTCCACACGTCTTCGACAGGGGTTCTTCACTGGGGGTCATCCTAGACAGTACGTCGGCACTGAAATTCTACTTGCTGCTTCTGTACTTGATGGTGAAACTGTACTTGGCAGTGTTCAGGTGGGCCAATGGGTAATTATCCATGTAGACAGTAAATGGCATGGTGTCCAAATAGTCTTTGAACTTTTCGGTCACAGCCCACACCAGGGCTAGAAGTAGCAACTTGAATGGGCTGTAATTCGCATTGTTCTTCTCTGCTCCTCGCAGGTTACGACTGGCATAGGCAATTACTCAACCTTGCCCTTCCTGGACTTGGGACAAGACAGCTCACAGACCTTCAAAACTGGCATCAGTTTACCGCCTGAACGGCTGACTGTAGTCTGGATACACCAAGATGGATGGTTCGATCAGCAGACTTTTGAGAGCTCGAAACACCCTCTCTTGCTGTTAAGCCCATTCTACAGGTAGCCTTCCATTGTATTTCTCCTTCGCCGTACCCCGTAATAGAGCTGTGAGGGGTTCTGCAATCTGGGCAAAGTGTGTAATGAAACGACAGTAGTAGCCGGCAAACCCCAGGAAGCTCCTGACATCTTTCACAGTGCGCAGGTTTAGTGTTGGCCAGTTCTTGACAACTTCCACCTTTTCAGGATTAGGCTGGACTCCCTCTGTGCTGACAACATGACCCAAGTAGTGGACCTGAGGTTTGAGAAAGTGACACTTTGATGGTTTGCTCTTCAGCCCATGCTTGATCAGGACTTGGAAGACCACTGACAGGTGGTTAAGGTATTCCTGGTAGGACTTGGAATACACAATGACATCGTCCAGGTACAATAAGACACTTTATCCACGGCCATGGGCACTTGCAAATATCCACTGGTTAAGTCCAGGTTGGAGAAGTAAGCAGCCAACCCGAGGGCGGTGAGTGACTCCTCGATCTTTGGCAATGGATAAGCATCCTTATGTGTGACATTGTTCAATTTCCTGTAGTCGACACAGAAGCAGATGATTCTGTCCTTTTTCTTGACTAGGAAAAGTGGTGCTGCCCAGGGGCTCTGACTTTCCTGGATTATGTCTGCCTCTTTCATGTTGGCCAGCATCTTCTTGACACTCTGATACATGCCTGGCGCGACCGGACGGTGTCTTTCCTTGATAGGTGGGCTGTCTCCTGGGAGGATTCAGTGCTGAATAATTGAAGTTTGCCTGAAGTCTGTGGGGTGCTTGCTGGAAGCCTCATGGTACCTTTTGGCAACTTTGATGATTCCATTGACTTGATCCCTTGGGGTAATGTAATCTCCAACCTGGAGTTGCGCCCACCAGGGCTCTGGGAGGGCTCACACTGGATCCTTCGGCCACTTGAGCTGCTTGAACAAGAGGATGATCTTCCAATTGCATAGGTTCCAGCAGGGCTTGATAGTCCCTATTCTTGACTCCGGGACGTGCATGACATTAGATGATGGTCTCCTTGTTGGGTTGTAAGGTCACCGACCTGATGTCTTGAACTCGTACTCTGCAGATTTCACCTTGCTTGTTGGCAAACTTCTGCTCCACCTGTAGAACTTTCAAGTGGTGCTGAGCAGCCCGCTGGCCTGAAGGGGACATATGGGGAAGAGAGGCATGCAAGGCATCTAACACTTCAGTGAAACACTTCTTCATAATGTTCATCCCCAATATAAACTAAGCAGACCCCTTATCTGTCACATTAGTTACAATGACTCCCTGCCCGCTAAGTACATGCTCTCCCAACTGAATGGTTGGCTCCCAGTATCCATGTCTGGGACTGGTTGCCCATTACCTGCATCTACTCGGAAGTTAACATCATCAGGCTCACACAATTAACTAGCATCCTAATGCTGATAGGAAACACTTTTAGGTATAGTAGACACTTGTGACTCTGTATTTATCAATGCCTCCAATGGTACACCTTCTGCAATAACTTTTACATTGGGGAAGGGGCAACATAAATTGAGAGTCCTGGACTGTTTTGCTGAAGGCCGGTCCTCAACCTCAAGGTGAATATGTTTAAATCCCAGCACTGCATTTTCCAACGTCCTGATTTGTTACAGTAAGTACAAAAGGGTCTTTGAGGTTTTCTAGGCAGGGGCGGTTCACAGTCAGGTGGAGTAGCCCGGGTGGCAAGCTCCTTCACAGCCGTATTCAGTTGTTTGATGTCCTGCCTAACACTCTGTAAAACTGAGGCAGCAGTGACTGGCAAAGTAGAGGACACTGGGGTGGGGGCTGGTGACGGAGGTAGTATGGATCTGGCTACCACACCTAGTGGCTCTGGAACAGGTGTAAGGGGTGCACAAGCTTCCTCTAACTCAGTCCCGGACTCAATCACTTGGATAGCCAGTCCTTTGAAAGCGGTTAAGGACAAGTTGGGGTTTTGGACCGCTAACATTCTCAGCTGGGCTTAGTCCCACTTATTATGAGCCCCATAAATAAATCTGTCCCTTAACACCTTATTTCCCTGCTCAGGAGTTATACCATCTAGTTTTTGGACAGTCTCTAGGGCATTCTGTAGGGCTACGGCATATGCTCTCATGGTCTCACCTGGCTTTTGTCGCCTTTCATATAGCCAGAAACGTACCTCTGATGGAGAATGTGACTCAAATACCTGATACAGTCCTTCAAAGATCTGCTCTACAGTTGCCTTCTCGGAGGCTGGCCAGGTGCGAACTTCCTCTAGCACTGTTCCCTGGAGTTGTCCTTTGAGCAATTGTACCTGTTGATTAGGAGGGAAAGAGTAAAAGACAAACAAACTCTGGATTCTCTCATTGAAATCCCTCATTTTGAAGGGGTCTCCATTGTAGGTAGGGAGGACAGGGTTCCCCATGAATACCGGTGCAGACACTGAAACACCAGGACTGCAGGTAGAGCTGGAAAGATCCTGGCGGCTGGGGCAGGTGATGACCTTGTTGCTGGAGATGAAGGGGCGCTGTCGCTTGGTTGATCTGGAGAGCTGGGTTCTTACATCTTGTTGAGTTGTGTGCTGTCGCTTTAAGAAGAATAAGGTGCTTTCCCCTAAGATGATTGCTGAAGTGTTGCAGAGGCTTGGATTTGACTGATGGGGGTACTGTAATGGATGCTCCCCCTCTATTTTGCAGGAACCCGGTTGTAATGCGTCTTGCGACCAGACTTGCAGGTACTAATGGGTTAATGCTAGCAGATACTGACACTGGAGACTTAAGACTGACAATCGTTGGTGTTTGCAGTGACTGCGCTGCAGTGGGTGCTTGATGGATAGCAGAAGAGCCGGACGGAGCAGCCGGAACCTCCAATATGGCTGCACCCAGGGAACTTCCTGTTTTGGTCTGGTCAGCAAAATCTTACTCCGTGCAAAACAGGGCGGCTCTTTGGTTCCTCCTCGCTTGATTGAAGAGGCATCACTGCTGGGGACTGACAGTGTGGAGCTGCGACCGCTCGTGTTAACCCTTTCAGGTACTACCTCTGTACAGTTCACAGTAGCAGATAACAGTCTTTTCTTCACCCCCCCCCCCCCCTCTATTTCACAAATGCCCCGAGTAAACCACTTTTCATTTGCAAAGTCCCATACACTTTCTGGCGCAGACTTAAATCGCATCGGCATGCGGTTTTTGCAGACAATATTGGACACAGTTCAGACTAAGAGAGGACTTGTTGCATAAGGTGCACACCAATACCCTGTTTGTGATGCCAAAAGTTGTGGTAGCGGGGTGTGATGAGGGAAGATGTTGTTACCCTTGGAGCAGATGGCATTAACCCCTTGTATTGGATCCTTGGCTAGGCACGGGGGCAATAAAGACTCCGATGTCAAGTTATGGACGCTAGCTTTACTGAGGGTAGACAGTTGTTAAAGTCTTTACAGTTCAGGCATTGTGACCAGTGACGCAGAGACCTTAAGGGCTTGCTGGGACTTGTAGTAGGACTGGACAATTGAATGCAGATCACGCTGACTTGACAGATGACAGGGACTTACTTGACTTCACTCATAAAACTGTGACTTTAGCTTACTTGAATTGATGGTGGCTGCAGGACTTGACTTTGAGGCCTCCAACACTTTGGGCACACACACTAGACATGACTGCACTGGAACTCAGCAGGAAGCAAGAGCTCTAAGCTCCAAGAGAGCAAGAAGAAGGAAGCTAGCTCCACCCAGGGCTTATATGGGGGAGACTAGCAGGGAGCCCATAGGTCACTCTTGCGATCACCTGGTCACTGATACCTCCTGGGTAACAATCACATGACATAACTCTTAAAGATACAACACATTTTATAATACAATACACTGCAGAACATATGTACAGGGGGGGGGAGCAGGTGCAAGGGGCCCTGGGGACACTGAAGGAGGCTGCCTGACAGGGCAGCAAGGGTACGGGGTAACATCTCCCGTACTGGCAGTGGCGTACCAAGGGGGGGCGGGGGGTGCGGCCCGCCCCGGGTACCACTCTCAAGGGGGGTGCCAGGGACGGACTGACCCGCCGCCGCCGCTGCTGAGGTCCGGGACACTCGTCCCAGATCCCCAGCAGACAGCGGTGCCTTCTCCTGTATGCGCAATACACGCACATACAGGAGAAGGTGTCTCCTCTGTGTGAGCCGCATCTGCAGCTTACACAGAGGAGATGTGACCTCCGCCCCCATGCAGCACGCAGTACAGGCGCCGGTGACGTCACTCATCCGGCGCCTGTACGGTGGAGGGGAGAAGACGCGGGCCCTGCTGCTGAGGAGATCGCTGCGTGGGAAATCAGGTGAGCATCCTTTTTTTTTTTGCTCTGCATTTACCTATAGGGAAGGGGGGGGCTCTGCATTTACCTATAGGGAAGGGGGGGGAGAGGGGGGGTGCTCTGCATTTACCTATAGGGAAGGGGGGAGAGGGAAGGGGGGGTGCTCTGCATTTACCTATAGGGAAGGGGGGAGAGGGGGGGTGCTCTGAATTTACCTATAGGGAAGGGGGGTGCTCTGCATTTACCTATAGCGAAGGGGGGAGAGGGGGGGTGCTCTGCATTTACCTATAGGGAAGGGGGGAGAGAGGGGGGTGCTCTGCATTTACCTATAGGGAAGGGGGGGAGAGGGGGGGTGCTCTGCATTTACCTATAGGGGAGAGGGGGGAGTGCTCTGCATTTACCTATAGGGAAGGGGGAGGGGGGGTGCTCTGCATTTACCAATAGGGAAGGGGGGGAGAGGGAGGGGGGGTGCTCTGAATTTACCTATAGGGGAGAGGGGGGGTGCTCTGCATTTACCTATAGGGAAGGGGGGAGAGGGGGTGCTCTGCATTTACCTATAGGGAAGGGGGGGAGAAGGGGGGTTGCTCTGCATTTACCTATAGGGAAGGGGGGAGGGTGGTGCTCTGCATTTACCTATAGGGAAGGGGGGAGAGGGGGTGTGCTCTGCATTTACCTATAGGGGAGAGGGCGGGTGTTCTGCATTTACCTATAGGGAAGGGGGGAGGGGGGTGCTCTGCATTTACCTATAGGGAAGGGGGGGAGAGGGGGGGTGCTCTGCATTTACCTATAGGGAAGGGGGGGGAGAGGGGGGGTGCTCTGCATTTACCTATAGGGAAGGGGGGGGAGAGGGGGGGTGCTCTGCATTTACCTATAGGGAAGGGGGGAGAGGGGGGGTTCTCTGCATTTACCTATAGGGAAGGGGGGGTGCTCTGCATTTACCTATAGGGAAGGGGGGGTGCTCTGCACTTACCTATAGAGGAGAGGGAGGGGGTGCTCTGCATTTACCTATAGGGAAGGGGGAGGGGGGTGCTCTGCATATACCTATAGGGAAGGGGGGGTGCTCTGCATATACCTAGGGCTGGGCGGTATGACCATATATGTGTATCACTGTATTTTTTTTAACTAACGGCGGTTACACGGTATATAACGGTATCCCCCCCCCCAAATCATGTGACCCGCCAGCGCTGTTCTGACCCCCCCCTGCCCCTATCATGTGACCCGCGCGCGGTGTTGGGCTTCCCCCCCCCCCCCAAAATCATGTGACCCGCCAGCACTGTTCTGCTCCCCCCAATTAATGATCAGACCAGCGGGGCACTACTCACATATGTCAAGCACTGCCCTCCTCCTCTTTGTTGGGGGCTGCCGGCAATGGAACTCACTGTACGCCAGTGGTCTCCAACCTGCGGACCTCCAGTTGTTGCAAAACTACAACTCCCAGCATGCCCGGACAGCCGTTGGCTGGGAGTTGTAGTTTTGCAACAGCTAGAGGTCCGCAGGTTTGAGACCACTGCTGTACGCTGTATCCCTATGCCCGGGCTGCAAAAGATACAGAAAATAAACTTTTAACTCACCCATGTCGGCCGCACGCTGGGGACGGGAACGCCGGACAGTCGTCAGCCTATCACCGGCAAGAGCGATGCCCCGCCCCTGCCAGTGATAGGCTGAGCCCACTGTCATGTAAGAAGCCGCCTTCATAGATGACAGTGGGCTCAGCCTATCACTGGCCAGGGCGGGGCATCGCTCTGGCCGGTGATAGGCTGACGGCTGTCCGGCGTTCCCGTCCCCAGCGTGCGGCCGACGTGGGTGAGTTAAAAGTTTATTTTCTGTATCTTTTGCAGCCCGGGCATAGGGATACAGCGTACAGCAGTGGTCTCAAACCTGCGGACCTCCAGCTGTTGCAAAACTACAACTCCCAGCATGCCCGGACAGCCGTTGGCCACTAGCGTACAGAGAGTTCCATCGCCAGCTGTCCGGGCATGCTGGGAGTTGTAGTTTTGCAGCATCTGGAGGTCCGCAGGTTGGAGACCACTGGCGTACAGTATAGAGTTCCAGCGCCCGGCAGCCCCCAACAAAGAGGAGGAGGGCAGTGCTTGACATATGTGAGTAGTACCCAGCTGGGCTGATCATTAATTGGGGGGGAGCAGAACAGTGCTGGCGGGTAACATAGGATTAGTTCCCCGATGTGGGGACAGCGCTGTGCTAGGCTGATAATACATTCCCGAGGGGGAGGGGCCCAACCGGTATTGCGGTATGGGGGAAAATTCATATCGTGCAGCCCAAAAAATTTGGTATTCGGTATAAACCGATATACCTATGGGAAAGAGGGGGGGTTTAGCTCTGCATAGACCTATGGGAAAGGGGGGGGTAACTCTCCATATACCTATGGGAAAGAGGGGGGGGTATAGCATAGCTCTGCATATACCTATGGGAAAGAGAGGGGGGGTGTAACTCTGCATATACCTATGGGAAAGAGGGGGGGTGTAACTCTGCATATACCTATGGGAAAGAGGGGATTACCGGGCTACCTACCTACCTGCCCTTTTACTGTGCAGGACACCAAGGAGGGCATTATTACAGTTTGTGGGCCTATAGAAAGTTTGTGTAGAGGAGGGCACTGAATATATGCAGAGTCTGACATGTTTTTCCTGCAGATGTTAAGAGATCCACATGGTGGTCTTATTCGGACAAGAGAAGAAAAGGAAAGAGGACGCCGCTGATCAGAAAAGACGTCATTGTGAGTCCCAAAATTTAACTGTAATCACTTATATGGTATATACATCCTGTGTACAGCTGATATCTACCGCCATATGGTCCTGTATATAATCACTTATATTGTATACAGATTCTTTATAGTATAGTGGTCTGTATATAGTGGTTTTATTCAGTACAGTATGGCGGTATTATCCA
This sequence comes from Hyla sarda, assembly GCF_029499605.1. NCBI lineage: Eukaryota > Metazoa > Chordata > Amphibia > Anura > Hylidae > Hyla > Hyla sarda. The sequence continues at coordinate 99,719,751 of NC_079196.1, forward strand.
GTTATTGTGTGGTGGTATATATTTACTCCTTGTATACCAGTATTATTGGTCATGGAAATTTACCTACGTTAAAGTGTTTCGTACATATATACATTTTAGTTTATTGTGTGTGGGATTTGGGTGGAACAGGAGCGTGGCAGAAGATGGACGAGCTGCAGAGCCTAGCAGGGGCCCTTGCCTTTTTTTTGGTCCGGGGGCCCCCGAGTGTTGTCAGTCCACCCCCGGGGGGAGGGGAGGGAGGGGGTGTAATTAAGGGGGGGTGCGTGTGTGTGTGTGTGGGGGGGGGGGTGCCAAACAAAGGGTCCGCCCCGGGTGCCAAATGCTCTAGGTACCCCCCTGCGTACTGGGCCACCACATAATGATTTGTACAGTAGTAGAATTATTTCCTTGTCGTGGGCATCTATGCCCTTTTTGATGCACCCCATGATTCTTTTTGCCTTGACAGAAGCTGCCAGACAATGGTCGCTACAGTTAAATTTGCTGTCAACTAAACTCATAAGTCCTCTTCCGTGTCAGTAGTCCCCAATGTTTTTCCATTTTAATACATATTCCCATTCTGGATTTTTCCTCACATGTGGGTGATTTATTATGCTGTACATATTTTTGCCCTTTTATACCACTTGCATCTGTGTTTAAAAAGTGGGTGTGTCCTGTTGTAATAGGGCATGGTCTAATTTATCACTATATATGCAAGCAAGGTGGCATTTATTGTAGCTGAAATATACACCAGGTTGGAGCTGTAGAATTTAAAGTGCAGTGTATGGGATAGGCCCAGCAATGTCTGATTGTCAATGTCAGAGCCTCTTAATGAATCTGCCGAATGCTAGCGCTGCTGGGGCTTTACTAAAGACTGGCATGTGAAACACCATTCATATAAAATCCCCTATATGTGCATAACCTTACATTTATCAGTGTTATACTTAGTTTGGTCCTCAGTTGTCCTAAATGTATAACGTCTACAAGGTGAGTACAGAATCACAAGTAGAATTCAATGTGGACTTTTTTACTACAGTGTATTAACCCCTTAACAACGCAAGACATAACTGTACGTCCTGGTGATGTGGTACTTAATGCACCAGGACGTACATTTACGTCCTGAGCATAACCGCGGGCATCGGAGCGATGCCGGCATCATGCGCGGCAGGTCCCGGCTGTGGATCGCAGCCAGGGACACGCCGGTAATGGCGGACACCCACGATCCCGCGGATGTCCACCATTAACCCCTCAGATGCCGTGATCAATACAGATTACAGCATCTGCAGCATCGCAATCACTTAACAGGATGATCGGATCGCCCGCAGCGCTGCCGCGGCGATCCGATCGTCCTGCACAGCAGCCGGAGGTCCCCTCACCTGCCTCCGCTGTCTTCCGGGAGTCTTCTGCTCTGATCTGCCTTCCCGCAGACCAGAGCAGAAGATGACCGATAACCCTGATCAGTGCTATGTCCTATACATAGCACTGAACAGGATTAGCAATCGAATGGTTGCTATAAATAGTCCCCTATGGGGACTATAAGAGTGTAAAAATAAAAGTAAAAAAAGTAAAAAAATAAAGTAAAAAAAAATTTGAAAAACCCCCTCCCCAATAGAAACGTAAATTGTCCCATTTTCCCTATTTTACCCCCAAAAAGTGTAAAAAAAATTATTTTATATACATATTTGGTATCGCCACATGTGTAAATATCCATACTATTAAAATAAAATGTAAATGATCCCATACGGTGAACGGCGTGAACACAAAAAAAAAAAAAAAGTCCAAAATAGATGTTTTTTTTTAATAACATTTTATTCCCAAAAAAATTTATAAAAAAAAGTAATAAAAGTTTTGTATAAGCAAATATGGTATTAATAAAAATTACAGATCACGGCGCAAAAAATGAGCCCTCATACCACCGCTCATACGGAAAAATGAAAAAGTTATAGGTCTTCAAATTAGGGGGATTGTAAACGTAATAATTTAGTTAAAAAGTTTGCGATTGTTTTTAAGCGCAACAGTAAAAGAAAAGTGCATAATCATGGGTATCATTTTAATCGTATTGACCCAGAGAATAAAAAAACACATGTCATTTTTACCATAAATTGTACAGCGTGAAAACAAAACCTTCCAAAATTAGCAAAATTGCGGTTTTCTTTTTAATTTCCCCACACAAATAGTATTTTTTTGGTTGCGCCATACATTTTATGGTAAAGTGAGTGATGGCATTACAACGGACAACTGGTCGCGCAAAAAACAAGCCCTCATACTAGTCTCTGGATGAAAATATAAAAGAGTTATGATTTTTTGAAGGGGAGGAGGAAAAAACGAAAGCGTAAAAAAAAAATTGTCTGAGTCCTTAAGGTCCAAATGGGCTGAGTCCTTAACCCCTTAACGATGCAGGACGTATATTTACGTCCTGCGCCGGCTCCCGCGATATGAAGCGGGATCGCGCCGCGATCCCGCATCATATTGCGTCGGTACCGGCGCTCATTAACGGCCGGGCTAATACCGCGGCTAATACCACACATCGCTGATCGCGGCGATGTGCGGTATTAACCCTTTAGAAGCGGCGGTCAATGCTGACCCCCACTTCTAAAGTGAAAGTGAAAGTGACCCGGCTGCTCAGTCGGGCTGTTCGGGACTGCCGCGGTGAAATCGCGGCACCCCGAACAGCTTGCAGGACACCGGGAGGGCCCTTACCTGCCTCCTCGGTGTCCGATCGGCGAATGACTGCTCCGTGCCTGAGATCCAGGCAGGAGCAGTCAAGCGCCGATAACACTGATCACAGGCGTGTTAATACACGCCAGTGATCAGCATAGAAGATCAGTGTGTGCAGTGTTATAGGTCCCTATGTTAATAAAGGTCATTTAACCCCTTCCCTAATAAAAGTTTGAATCACCCCCCTTTTCCCATAAAAAAATAAAACAGTGTAAAAAAATAAATAAATAAACATATGTGGTATCGCCGCGTGCGTAAATGTCCGAACTATAAAAATATATCATTAATTAAACCGCACGATCAATGGCGTACGCGCAAAAAAATTCCAAAGTCAAAAAAAGAGCATTTTTGGTCACTTTTTATACCATTAAAAAATTAATAAAAAGTGATCAAAAAGTCCGATCAAAACAATAATCATACCGATAAAAACTTCAGATCACGGCGCAAAAAATTAGTCCTCATACTGCCCTGTATGTGGAAAAATAAAAAAGTTATAGGGGTCAGAAGATAACATTTTTAAACGTATAAATTTTCCTGCATGTAGTTATGATTTTTTCCAGAAGTGCGACAAAATCATACCTATATAAGTAGGGTATCATTTTAACCGTATGGACCTACAGAATAATGATAAGGTGTCATTTTTAACGAAATATGTACTGCGTAGAAACGGAAGCCCCCAAAAGTTACAAAATGGCGTTTTTTCTTCGATTTTGTCGCACAATGATTTTTTTTCCCGTTTCGCCGTGCATTTTTGGGTAAAATGACTAATGTCACTGTAAAGTAGAATTGGGGACGCAAAAAGTAAGCCATAATATGGATTTTTAGGTGGAAAATTGAAAGGGTTATGATTTTTGAAAGGTAAGGAGGAAAAAACGAAAGTGCAAAAACGGAAAAACCCTGAGTCCTTAAGGGGTTAAGCGGTTAAGATAAGATATATTGGTGTCCTTGTTCCTTGCTGTCTGCATTTCTTCCGTTTCTTTGTGAAATTAATCAATTAATCATTAATTGTGATGCATACAAAATTTGATATCACTTTGCGTCAGTTTTTAAATCGCATCCTATAGCTATATTTTAAGATCACCACCCCCCAAAAAAAACAATTTTTTAAAGACATTTAGTTGAACTGATCCTATATTTGCATAGTACCTGATGACAAATGATTGTATGAATGTGGCAATATTGTTGCCTCTAGATCTTTTGCACCTAATACAATTCTCATTTATTAAAATAAACCATCAAAAAATAATTCTTGTAAAACAAAAACTTTTAGTCAAAATCAAAAAAGGGTTAAATGCAGAAAGCACCTGGCACCTGAGTTACTAATATGGCTCCTTTTCTTAGGACTCTGCATCTGCTCTGTATTCTGTGCCATCATCCACTGCCAGGATAAAACAGTCTGTGTCATCTTTTATCCTTCTTGCACACTTTATATGTCGGGGAGGGTGGGGGGAGGGGGGGTGCATGCACTAGAAAGCTCAGAACATCATTTAGATTCTGACTATATGCCTCACCTTCTGTATCTTTTTTTTTTCTTCACTACTTTGTGTCTATGCATGATCTCTACATCCTCCTGCCCTTGAGTCTGTATCCAGAAAGGGTATATATGGAGTGCATACAAAGCATCCTTCTAGACAGCCTATTGCTCTGTATGAGCTGTTTGTAGATTATAGGATTTTGAAACCTTCAATACGGTTTGTAGAGCAATATGTTACGTTCCTTCATCAATAGTATATTTTAGTTTACTATTGCATCTTATTGCGTGTCGTTATAGTTTTTTAGTAGTAACCTGCTCTGAAATCCAATATATATATATATATATATATATATATATGTATATATTTTTTTCTATAAAGAAAGAGAACAAATATTACCTACCAATTACAACAGGGTGTTTGTAGATTATAGAGTTGCCCAGCAGAAGGCTATCGGCCCCAAAGAGTCTTGTCTCATTCAACATATATAAATGCAAGGCATGACTGACACATATTTATTCGGTTTCTATTTTCATTCATTCTGTGTAAAAACTGCAGGCTATTTCTGTGGCTTACAATTTTTAAGGTAAAGGCAAAGCTTCTTGTTCTTACCAGATATCAAGATCAGACGAATAATCTGTAGCACCTAAAAGAACATCTGGTGGACGGTACCATAGAGTGACCACTTCTGATGAATATGTCTGGCTGGGAATCGACTTTGCACGGGCAAGACCTATGTAAACAGCAAATAAAAATACATCAGGAAAAAAAAAATGCTTAAGAGAAAGTTGTATAGTTCTTATCAGTCTGACCACAGTGCTCTCTGCTCCGTGTCAGGAACTTTCAAGAGTAGAAGATTTGGACAGATATATATATATATATGTATATATATATATATATATATATATATATATATATATATATGTTACCATTAAAGGGGTATTCTGGCCAAATACATCTTATCCCCTATCCAAAGGATTGGGGATAAGATGTCTGATCGTGGGGCCCCACCGTTGGGACCCCCTGCGAGCTCCATGCAACACCCGCATTCTATGCAGGGCTGCGTCTCCAGTCTCAGAAGCAGAGATGTGACTGGAGACATGAAACCACGCCCTGCCCCCTTGTGACGTAACGCCACGCCCCTCCATTTATATCTATAGGTGGGGGCGTGACGGTCATCATGCCCCCTCCCATAGACATCAATGGAGGGGGGAGTGGCATGACATCACAAGGGAGCGTGACATGACCTCACGTCTCCAGTCCCGGAAACAAAGAGGTTGAATGCGGGTGCTGCACAAAGATTGCAGGGGTCCCAACGGCGGGCCCCCCACGATCAGACATCTTATCCCCTTTAAAATAATTATGATTTTTTTATATATATTTTTATAAACGTTTAGATATCTATGTTTGTCTAATATAAGATATATATATAGTCACATATCAAGGGGGGGGTGATGTTAACAGTCAATGGATAGGAGTTCCACAATTATATGTGATATACAACACCTGATTTTGTGCCAATCTCTGTTTTTACTCTGTATATATAAATGAACATTTGCTCTACGATTTTTATGCTCAGGAAAGGCACTGTGTTTGCTGATATGTTGCATCTATGACTTTGGTAGAATAAAACCTCAGCATCATTTCAATATCTGGGCCTCCACACAGGGCTTCCTACATGCTGATTGTGTTCCGGGGTGGAAGCTGGCTGACTCTTTCTCTACACTTATAAGATGGTTGTTATATACACTGTACTGTAGGGCTCAGTGTCCACACGTGTCGTAGAGTTGCCATCTATGGTCCACTTGTTCAAAGTTAAAGGAGTATTCCAGGAATTTATTTTTATTTGACTATGCTACAGGGGCTGTAAAGTTAGTGTAGTTCATAATATAGTGTCTGTACCTGTGTGTGACAGTTTTCTTACAATTCTTCTGTGATTTTCTCCCCACTATTTATTTTTAACAGTATACAAAATTACTGTTGTCTTGGATTTTTCCCAGCTTGCAATGTGGCCGAGACCTGACTCACTAGTCAGCTGATGACAGGGAGCCTGTCTGCTCGAATGGGTGGAGGGATCAATCTGCAACTAATGCAACAGCTGTAGGCACCCTGATTGAAAACCACAGGTCTTTTGTTTCAATGGGTGGGGTGGCTGATGTGTGGTAGAGAGGAAAATGGAATTGTGGGATTTGTAGTCAAAAAAAGAAAAGCCAAACAGGAAATACAAGTTCACAAACAGCTAGCCACAATGTTATGGTAATCTCATGACATAGCCATTTAGCCCCAAGACAAGCGCAGATCCTTCCTAAGCAGGTCCATTACTGTCTGCCAGGTACGTACTAAAATTACCTTATGGTGGAGAACCCCTTTAAGTTCAAGTGTAAGTAAGTTACAATGCACACTGAAAGTCTTTAGACCCTTTCATTTTTTCACATTTTGCATGCATTACATATGGTAAAATATTAAAATATTGCTACCATGGCCAGGAGTTGCTTCTGTTAAGGCGCTGCCAGATGGACCACACTGACTTATATTTGGATCAATAGTTTTAGAGTTCTATTTGATTGAATTTGCACTGGTGGCTGGTGATTTTGCGCTGGGTCTCAGCACCGTAACCCAGCTCCCTTTGAAACAAGCAAATGATTAATATTTTGCATGGATTTTTTTTTTTCAGTTATATTTTTGTACCGTATAACTGTAAACTTTTTAATGTACTGCAATGTGTGAATTCTCCTACATGTTTCTAGTACATATGTGACTAATATCTATGTAAATAACAGATAATTGCTGCATATATATATAGATAGATAGATAGATAGATAGATTATTTAATGCTGTAGTTTTCCCTGATATATCGCAGACTATACATCAAAAACTTGCTCCTGAAAAAAGAAGACTAGCAGCCACATCCCTTGTTGTTTCAGCTGCTGTGCACAAAATGGTCTTATCAGGCTGGCACTTACCAAAGTCAGCCAGTTTGAGCTCCCCTAGGTAGCTGATGAGAAGATTCTGCGGCTTTAGGTCCCGATGTAGGATGTGCTGGTGATGGATATAGGCCAGACCTCTAAGCAACTGGAACATGAAGAGCTACATGAGGAGATAACAAGTATAGATCAAAAAGAGATTCTCTTCACCTTGTACAGAATGACTTTTTTTGTATACAGTTCTGGTTAGAATCAGTAACACATCAGATTCCAGGCTTTTTTAATTTATTATATAGAAAGATTCCTTGATCAATGCAAGTGGTTTAAATGGAAATATATTTACTGTCACAATGAGAGAAACTCATGCAATCCTCATTCACAGGAACTACTATCTCCAGGACAAATATTTATTAGTAAAATATCAGAGCCTTTGGATTTTGGTAAAATCCCAGAGGCATTTGAGGCCGGTGTCAATTGGTGTGGGGCACGGTATTCTGTGTTCGCAGAAAGGTTAAGGTCAATGTTCTGGTTGCCTACAGTCTCTCCATGCCCAAGTGTGCGGTGCCTACAGCTGTATATGTTGAGGTGTTGGCTATTCTCACTTGTCAGAGACCTAATGAACACCAGCAGGCCATTTCAGAGGCAGAAGAAGCTTAGGCTAAGGGGCTGCGGGAACATGGGCTGAATTTATTACAATGGAAGTAATAAAAACATACTTTCATGAACTGCAAATTTTATAGAAGTTCTATTCATAGAGAATCCCATTAAATAACATTGCCTAATGAAAAAATTACTGAAGCCTGGTTTCTCCAAGCCATAGCCGACAGACAAATGGTACTGCATTCATTAAAGGGGCTTTGCAGAATTGAAAGCGTGCAAATCAGCTGTACATGGGTTATAAAGAGTAAATAGTGATTATAGATCATTTTTGATCTGCTTTCACGTGCCTAAATACTGATCTAATAATCGACGCTTGTTTATTCCCTGGACCAGGGCCAATTTTTGTTTTTACTTCTCGCCTTTTAATGGCCCATATGAGGGCTTGTTTTGTGTTGGACCAATTTGGCTCTTTAATGACATCATAAAACCATAAAATATGCAGTGAAACCAGAAAAAAGTGCTTATTTCAGATATAAATTGGGTGAAAATGGCAATTACTTTTTTCTGATATTTGGCAAAAAAAAAAAAACAGCAATTATGGAATTTGGATTTTTTTTTTCATATATGCCATTCACCATACAGGATCAAAAATGTTTTAGTGGTTTGGACAGTAGCGCACAATATAAACAAATATGTAAATTTTTTACAGTTACTGTAGGAACTTGAAGCGTACCCGTCAGATCCAACAAAATTTTTTTTTTAATTATATATCTCTCAGTACCTAATCCTGACCATGTACATCTAATTTTTATGTGTCTAGCACCTATTTATTTTTTTACACTTTTAATTTAGCTCCCTAGTCTGAATTCCTCTCAAAGGGAGGGGGCGTGGCCTCAATGTGCAGGTCTCCGCCCCCTCCCTCAGTATGCTGTCTGCTCACATCTCCCCTAGCTTTAGCAAAACTACAACTCCCAGCTTGTCCTCACTGACAGTAGCGGGACACAAGCTGACAGTGGGAGGATTTTTCCTCTAGCTGTGAGCCCTGCGCTCACAGCTGTCAATCATGGAAGTGTGTCCATGACATAGGTGATGACGCATGGACACAGCAGGAATAATATGTGTACAAGCAGGCGGGGGGGGGGGGGGTAAGTTGTTTGACTGGCTTTTTCGGTATGAAATACTGAAAATTTTCTAATGAAAGCAATTGCAAAACCTATCAAACATATCAAAAGTTTTTGTATCTGACAATGCCCATTCTAATGAGCATCAAAGTGATATCTAAGGGTCTAAGAAAAATAACTATCATGCATACTTCTCTTTTTTTTTTAAACCCACATGGTTAGATCATATTAACCCTTTAGAGTGGTAACAAGGTGGTTCTAGTGCTGTCACAGCCATTAAAGGCGTCTTCCAGGTATTTTTTTTTATTTGACTATGCTACAGGGGCTGTAAAGTTAGTTGTTCATAATCTAGTGTCTGTACCTGTGTGTGATGGTGGCCTCGCAAATCTTCAAAAATTTTTGCCCCAATATTTATTTTTAACAGCATACAAAATTACTCAGGTCTCAGGTTTTCCCAAGTTGCAGTGCGGCCAAGACATGACATCACTAGTCAGGTGTGCAAAGGGAGTCTGTCCTGCTTCAGTGGGTGGAGCAACCAGTGGGTGGGAGAGATCATTTTGCAACTAATTCTTTATAAATTTTAAAACAAAATTTGCAACAGCTGTAGGCACTCTGGTTAGAAAACACTAGTCTTTTGAATGGAATGCAGCTCATTTGTGTTTCAATGGGTGGGGTGGCTGATGTGTGGGAGGGAGGAAAGTGACCTCACACTTACAAGCAAGAAACTATGGCATATGTAGTTTGAGAGAACTTTAACAGGAAATACCCAGTTCACAGAAAGATAGACACAGCTTTATGGTAATCTCATTTAACCCAAAGACAAGCACAGATCCTTCCTAAGCATGTCTATCACTATCTGGCAGGTACGCACTAAAATCCCCTCATGGTGGAAAATTCCTTTAAAAGACGTCTCCATTAGCTAAGGCTGGGTTCACATATGTCCGGTGTCATGCACAGCCTATACTCACAGCAACTGATGCCCCAACTGGTGGCAAAAGTGTATCCATTGTTATCAATTGTGTTAGGATTTGGTGTTTATTACTGTGCATTCCAGACAGGCAAGATGTGTTCCCTTGTCTGGTGCCCATGCAGTGTATTCTACTGTCCACAGTCCAACATGAAATGCCAGATGAATGTGACCTGTCCCATTCAATTGAATGGAATCAGTTCTACAATTAGTTACTATACAATGTTTTTTCTACAGCGCCAGAGGGAAAGATCACTGAATGCTGGACATATATGTGAAGAGGGCCTAAGCTGTTTGCAAGTAGTAGACACATAGGTTGTACCTCCTTAGCAGCAGAACAGCATGGAAGAGGTTACACTAAGTACTGCACTACTACTGAAGACAAACCTCTAGACTTAATGAAGATGAAGATTCAATTTAATACAGAAGACAGGACTGTGCATAAAGCAGTAGCATAGCAAGGAAGGGATTACATTAAGCACTGAAACTGCTGCTGAGAGGGAAGCCTTGTTTTACTCAGTAGACAGTGCAGATCCTCTGCAGAATGGTCACAGCTTTCAGGAACACAGTCTTTCTATCCCTCTCTCCAGCAGAGTAGTAGCTAAGCTCACCTCCCAGTTCCTATGTTTTGTTTTGCTATGTTTGCTACTAGAGACAGAATTCCCCAAACAGGAAGTGGACAGCAGATTTCAGGGAAGAAAGACAATTTGTGTCCAAGACTTTAGAGCTGTTTTTCTGAGGTAAGGAGTCTTTTTGGCAAGAAGTGATTTACACAAATGTTAGGAATCACAGAGACTATCAAATGGAAGGAAGTTGTTTGAAACAACAGTGCCCATTTAAGTGTAACAGTGAAAAATATCATTGGTATTCCAAAGCATTATACTAGTGATCAAATGACTTCTCAAGTGCAATAAAAAGGTAAATGTAAGATCAATAGGGTGTTCAATAATGTTTTTTTTGTTTATTTCCACAAATAAGAAAATAAATAAGTATTATAGCTACTGTAATCCTGATGGTGTGTGTAATACATTTAACATATTACATACACCTCACCATATATGGCATGAAACACAATTGGAAAAATCGGTGCTGAAATCGCTATCTTTTCTTATTTCCTAAGTCCTTCTCAGAATAGTGCAGGGGTATGCGCTTGCACGTCACCGCTTCATTCAATCCTTATGGGAGCCCTAGGGATAGCTGAACGCTATACTTGGCTATCTTCAGCAGCTTCCATACAGAATGAATGGAATGGTGATATGCATGCACCTCCTGCTGCTCAATTGCGAAGGGAGACTCAGGTCCCCATTGCCAAGATTACGTGGGGTCAGAGCAGTTAGACCCCATGTGTTCAGATAATTATTCCCAATCCAAGGATAGAGGATGAATTGTAAATGTGGGACAACCCCTTTAATAAGAACCTGCCAGGCTATTGGTGCCTCACACCCTAGCCCCAGGACCTGAAAGGTGAGGATAACAGCATTCTGACACTGTTCTTCTCTGCTCTATGTGATGCCATGTAGAGTTATCAAAGTGAGTTTGAGTGCAAGTAACTGGTATCTAATCACAGGCAGTGGGCCCGGCTGCTCCAGCTCTCCTCCTACCAGTCAGACTTGACAGACAGCTTCTCCCTGCACTCAGGTTGCCAATCAAGCCTGAATGGCAGGAGGAGGGCGTGGAATTTCTCAATCAAACTTGTTTTTTTTAACTCTATCTTCAGATATTTATGACTGATACATTTTCATCAGTAATAAACAATATTTCTATTGCTCATTGCTTTGCTCATTTACACAGGGCAATAAGGGAGACTTACTGCATGATGTAGCCATTGTTGATATATACTTTACCTACACTATATCTGTAGTTTCGCAAATCCTCTGCATTTCAAGTCCTGCTGGTTAACATGAGTTGCTGAGCTGGTGCTGTTTATTTGCAGCAACAGCAGATACATTACTGATAAAGTCCCGGGCTAGTGCCTGCTGTTGTCGAATACAATAAATGCATCATGTAGGATCCCGCTTACTGCTAAGATTGCCTATACGTGTGTAAATAGTCTTCGGTTTAATAATTATGTTAGTAGTCGCTACTAGATGCATATGCAACTTTTCTGTTCAATTGTTATCAGTAGAATCAGCAAAGAAATACATAAATATTCACTGTATATCCTAATATTTGTATAACATTTTCTTCTGTGAATAGGATGAAGAAAAGACACAATTCGGATGTCAATCAGTTGATGCCAGAAGCACCTGAATGTACTGTAACTTTCAACAGATTCTCTGATAAAGAACTTACCCGAACATTGTAGGGCAAAAGTCCACCCGGGTGCTGTGCCATGTACTGTGACAGGTCTGTATGCTGCAGGGGAAAAAAAAGTAGTAGTCTTTAAAGCTGTAGACATCACATGATCAAAAGGGTGTGGAGGGAACTGATGATTCAAAAACGTAATATTCTGAATACTATCAATAGTCTCTGGCTCTTTCTTATATGAATGATATCCTTTTGCAGCTAGCACTTCTGCTGGAAGGCTATTCCAAGCATCCAAGACTTTTAGTAATTTTCAGTCCTACATGTTTTTCTTACAAAAAAAAAAAACTCAAGGTATAAGGCTTTTCCAACATTAATAAACTGTAACAAGTTGACTTTAGCCCGGAACGCACTTTAAACTAACTTAAACGCCAACCTAGAGAAGCTTCTCCTTTACATATGACTATGCATATGCGTAACTAAGCTATTGGGTTATTATCAATATTATATATTATCATTATCAACTAAAAAAAAGTTTTTAAAAAATAAACTGCTTTGTAATAAAAAATGGCAGGAGTTTTGCCACTGGCTCCTCAATGTCTTCGCTACTTTTGCTCATGTCTTTGATGTGCCTTAAAGGGGTATTCTGGTGCTCCAGCGTTCTGAAAATTTTATTCAGAACACTCAGAGCTGGAGACCGTGATTGTGATGTCATGGCCATACCCCTCGTTATGTCATGCCACGTCCCCTCCATTCATGTCTCCTCACCATCCCCCCGCCATCCATAGACATGAATGGAGGGGGTGTGGCCGTGACATCATGACCAATGCTGCAGGAACGCCAGGTGCTGCAGGAGATCGCGCAAGGGGGGGGGGGGGAGGGCAGAAGCTTTATGGGGCAGATTTATAAAATCCTGTGCAGAAAAAAAATGTACCAGTTGCCTATAGCAATCAAGAAGATTGCTTCTTTAACCCCTTAAGGACTGAGCCCTTTTTCACCTTAAGGACTGAGCCCTTTAAGGGGTAAAAGGAGAGAAATCCTGCAAAATTTGTAAACCCATTTTTCTCGAGTAAGGACATACCTCATATGTGGATGTCAAGTGCTCTGTGGGTGCACTGGAGGGCTCAGAAGGGAAGGAGCGACAATGGAATTTTGGAAAGCAAATTTTGCTGAAATGTCTCATTTAGGAAGCCCCTATGGTGCCAGAACAGCAAAAAAATAAAAACACATACAGTACAGTGAGCCTTAACACCCCACAAGTGTTTGACGACTTTTCGTTAAAGTAGGATGTGTAAATGAAAAAAAAAAATTTTTCACTAAAATGCATTTTTTCCCCCAACTTTTACATTTTTACAAGGGATAATAGGAGAAAATGCCCCCAAAATTTGTAACCCCATTTATTCTGAGTATGGAAATACCCCATATGTGGACGTCAAGTGCTCTGCTGTCGCACTACAATGCTCAGAAGAGAAGGAGCGCCATTGGGCTTTTGAGAGAGAATTTGTTTGGAATGGAAGTCGGGGGCCATGAGCATTTACAAAGCCCCCGTGGTGCCAGGACAGTGGACCCCCCCCCCCCACATGTGACCCCATTTTGGAAACATTTACACCCCACTGGCGTTTGACAGATCTTTGGAGCAGTGGGCTGTGCAAATGAAAAATTACATTTTCCATTTTCACGGACCACTGTTCCAAAAATCTGTCAGACACCTGTGATGCGTAAATGCTCACTGAACCTCTTATTACATTACATGAGGGGTGTAGTTTCCAAAAGGGGATCACATGTGTGGGGGGTCCATTGTTCTGGCACTATTTAGGGCTTTGTAAACACACATGGGCTATAATTCCGGACAAATTTTCTCTCCAAAAGCCCAATGGCGTGGGTATTTATTTTTTTGCGTTTATGTCAGAACCGCTGTAAAATCAGCCACCCCTGTGCAAATCACCAATTTAGGTCTCAAATGTACATAGTGCGCGCTCACTCCTGAGCCTTGTTGTGGGCCCGCAGAGCAATTTATGCCCACATATGGGGTATTTCTGTACTCAGGAGAAATTGTGTTACAAATTTTGGGGGTCTTTTCTTTAACAGGCTGGTGTAGATCTCAACTTTTCCTTTTCATAAGGGGTAAAAGGATAAAAAGCCCACAAACATTTGTAACTGTGGGTGGTCAAAACGGGAGAACCGAACTTTAATTCCCCTGCCCCCCATCTGCTATTGGTCGGTCACTTCTGACCGACCAATAGCAGGGATAGGAGGGGTGGCACAAGACACCCATGATCCCCCTTATTTTCTGGGTCACCAGGTCACCGGAGACCCGTATGATCCGGAATCGCCACAGATCGCCGGTCTGAATTGACCGGTGATTTGCGGCGATCGCTGACATGGGGGTCTCAGGACCCCCATGGGCGATATGCTGGGATGCCTGCTGAATGATTTCAGCAGGCATCCCAGTCTGGTCCACGACCGGCTAGCGGCAGGGACTGGAATTCCCACGGGCGTACCCATAAGCCCTCAGTCCTTAAGGACTCTAAAACGGGAGCGTATGGGTAATCCCCTCAGTCCTTAAGGGATTCATTTTTAAAAAGGCCTCTAAAAAAAAAGAAGAAATTTGATTGGTTGTTATGGGCAACTGCTCCACTTTTCCTCTGCTCAAACTTTGATAAATCCAAAACACCCATATTATAAATAGAAAGTTCCGTGAGGTATATTTGGTAAAAAGTAGTGCAGTACTTTTATATTAGAGTGTTATGCGCTCCTTCTTAACCCCTTAAGGACATAGGGCGTATCCATACGCCCCCGTTTCCAAATCCTTAAGGACCGAGGGCGTATGGATACGCCCTGAGCATTTCCGGCCCCCGCCGCTAGCCGGAGGGGAGCCGGGGCCGGATGCCTGCTGAAATCGTTCAGCAGGCATCCCGGCATATCGCCCAGGGGGGTCATTATGTCCCCCCATGTCGGCGATTGCCGCAGATCGCTGGACAATTCAGTTCAGCGATCTGCGGCGGATTCCGGGTCAATCGGGTCTCCAGTGACCCGATGACCCGGAATTACTGGCTGATCGGGGCCGTCAGAGACGGCCCCGAACAGCCAGAGCCAGCAGGGGTGAGGTGGCACTGGTGCCACCTCACGATCGCCCTGATTCGTCGACCAATCAGGGCGCCTGATGCGGGTGTCACTCCCGCAACCCGCTCCACCCCTCGGTGCTGGGGACCCCGATCCCCGGCGACCCTGTTGGGATCGTGGCCCCAGGAGCGACGGTGGCGGCGAGGGACTGACCTGTGCGGCGGCATCGTGGAGCAGCAGCAGGAGGTGAGTGACAGACTCCTGCTGTTGCTTAGCAACAGCTCCCAGCATGCAAAAAGGGCATGCTGGGAGCTGTAGTTATGCAACAGCAGGAGGCAGACCACCACAACTCCCAGCATGCCCTTATGGGCATGCTGGGACTTGTAGTTTTGCAACAGCTGGAGGCACATTCTTTCTATGGAAAAGTGTACCTTCAGCTGTTGTATAACTACAACTCCCAGCTTGCACAATCAGCTAAAGTGCATGCTGGGAGTTGTAGTGGTGCATCTGGTGGTTGCATAACTACAACTCCCAGCATGCCCGTTGGCTGTCGGTGACTGCTGAGAGTTGTAGTTTTGCAACAGCGGAAGGCACACTGAGTTAAGTAGCAAACCAGTGTGTCTCCAGCTGTTGCATAACTACAATCCCCAGCATCCCCAGCCAATGTAGTATGCCTCCGGCTGTTGCATAACTACAAGACCCAGCATGCCCTTCCGCTGTCTGTACATGCTGGGGGTTGTAGCTTTTGCAACAGCTGAAGGCACACTGGTTGCAAAACACTGAGTTTGTTACCAAACTCAGTGTTTCACAACCTGTGTGTCTCCAGCTGTTGCAAAACTACAACTCCCAGCATGCACTGATAGACCGTACATGCTGGGAGTTGTAGTTTTGCAACAGCTGGAGGTATTTCCCCCCCCCCCCCATGTGAACGTACAGGGTACACTCACATGGGCGGAGGATTACACTAAGTATCCGGCTGCAAGTTTGAGTTGCGGCAAATTTTCTGCCGCTGCTCAAACTGCCAGCGAGAAACTACTGTGAACCCTCCGCCCGTGCGACTGTAACCTAAAAACACTACACTACACTAACACACAATGAAATAAAAAGTAAAAAACACTACATATACACATACCCCTACACAGCCCCCCTCCCCAATAAAAATGAAAAACGTCTGGTACGCCACTGTTTCCAAAACGGAGCCTCCAGCGGTTGCAAAACTACAACTCCCAGCATCCACTGATAGACCGTACATTCTGGGAGTTGTAGTTTTGCAACAGCTGGATGTTTCCCCCCCCCCCCCCCCCAATGTGAACGTACGGGTACACTCACATGGACGGAGGATTACAGTAAGTATCCGGCTGCAAGTTTGAGCTGCGGCAAATTTTCTGCTGCAGCTCAAGCTGCCAGCGAGAAACTACTGTGAACCTCCGCCCGTGCGACTGTACCCTAAAAACACTACACTAACACAAAATAAAAAGTAAAAAACACTACATATACACATACCCCTACACAGCCCCCCTCCCCAATAAAAATGAAAAACGTCTGGTACGCCACTGTTTCCAGAATGGAGCCTCCAGCTGTTGCAAAACAACTACTCCCAGTATTGCCAGATAGCCACTGACTGTCTAGGCATGCTGGGAGTTTTACAACAGCTGGAGGCACCCTGTTTGGGAATCACTGGCGTAGAATACCCCTATGTCCACCCCTATGCAAGTCCCTAATTTAGGCCTCAAATGCACATGGCGTTCTCACTTTGGAGCCCTGTCGTATTTCAAGGCAACAGTTTAGGGTCACATATGGGATATCGCCGTACTCGGGAGAAATTGGGCTTCAAATTTGGGGGGGGGATTTTCTGCTATTACCCTTTTTAAAAATGTAAAATTTTTGGGCAAACAAGCATTTTAGGTAAAAAAAAAAATTTTTTTTTTACATATACAAAAGTCATGAAACACCTGTGGGGTATAAAGGTTCACTTAACCCCTTGTTACGTTCCCCGAGGGGTCTAGTTTTCAAAATGGTATGCCATGTGTTTTTTTTTTGCTGTCCTGGCACCATAGGGGCTTCCGAAATGTGGCATGCCCCCAGAGCAAAATTTGGTCCTTAAGGTGAAAAAGGGCTCGGTCCTTAAGGGGTTAAGGATTGTGTCACACATGGGCAGGGAAGAATAAAGCCCTGAACTTACCCGCCCCCAACTGTCCTGCCTACTTGCTTACCCGCCCTAGGCGACGGGTCCACAAGCACAGTGACAGTCCCTGCCTAAATAAGTGTAGGGAGTAAAACGTCAACAAAATTAACTTACAATACAGACGGAGGTATGAAACCACACACACTAACGGAAATAATAACAAAACAAACACTCAATATGTCACAGTCCACAAGCCGAGTCAGTACCAAGAGATAACAGAAAAGCCAAATTGCAGAAACAGAAGAGGAGTCAGAGAGTGGAGCCAATGGGTCAAATATGCCAAAAATACAATATACAATACAAACGCTCTTTCCCAGGCAATGCCTGGAAGAATACTGGAGGTTTAAATAGGGAGCAAAGCAGGTGAAAAGCCAGCAAGGTCAGCTGACCCTCCAGAGAACAGGGTGTTTTCACAGTAACCAGAATAACAAAAGGGCAGATTAACCATTTGGGTTCATACAGATTTCTTTATAATATCTGAAACAATTGTTCTCTCTTCTTTTCCATGGCGTTTTTAGTCCTGAAAAAAATGCTCCAAAAACTAATATTGTTTTTTCTTGTGCTTCATGTAGGGTTTTGATGAAGTTTTTGTAGTGTTATTACCCAAGAAAATTCTGTACATGCATTTTTTTTGTTGCAATTTTGTTACAAGCCATGTGATTATTTGATTATGTGATTTAAAGTCATGTAAAACATGGGAAAAGCACCATAAAACCACAACGTATAAACACATAGCACAAACAATTTTTTTTCTATTGGACAGGAAAAGCACAAAAAGATCTATTGGATAAAATGCCACAAACGGGGGGGGGGGGGGGGGGGGGGTATGCCACATAGAGAGAACGCTCTGTTTTAGAAAAATGGACACTCAGTTATAATGTTGTAGCTAGACAATATTGGCTTCAACAGGGTTTGTGAGACCATTGCCATGTCCCTCTACAAGGATTGTGCTGTGTTGTGCCTAGACAAAGTAAAAAAGGTCATGGCTGTGACCACAATGGTCAACAAAAATTTTATATATATATATATATTTTTTTTTAAACTTCATGTATATGTATATATATAATGTTAACATATGACATTTTTCTGCACATGATATTATTGTGTACCTAATTATACTAGTCATACAGTCAGCAAAAAACACCAAAAATCACTATACTGTAAAACACCAAAAAATAACTATACTGTAACTGACCAAATCCAGTATACCAAGACCAATGATAACAGTAATACCCATATACAATGGACACATAATACCACAACACCATGACCACTACTATTACACCACATAGTGACTGAATAGTACAGCAATACGGCTATTACTGCTAATGAATAAAATACACTATATAGAAACCAATACCCTATACTCCCCTTCCCATACACTGCCCATATAAAGGTAGAATCCAGCACTTTATCATCAGAGTCATTCATTTTCCCTTTTTTTCTCCATATGACCAGTCCCCAAGTCTGCTAAATATTTTAGGCTCCTTGCTCCAGCACCATCTTTACCTCTTTACAAACTAGGGATGCACCGATATATCGGCGCCGATACATATCGGCCGAAAATAGCTATTTCGGCAAAATGCCGAAACAACAAAAAATTTGCCGATAATGACCACCTCCCCTGCCCGCCCACAGCACAAGTTACAAACACTGCCAGTGGCAGAGGCACTCGTGGGGGGTGCAGGGGGGGCCGGCCGGGGGGGGGGGGGGTGCGCTCTCCGGGATAGGATTAGGAATACTTCTTTTTATGTGCCCGGGCCGGCTCCCGTGTGTGGCTGCAGGCGGGGGCCGGCCAGAGCATATAAAAACTAATACTGTGTACTAAAAACCAGGGGGCCTCCAGCTGTTGTGAAACTACAACTCCCAGCATGCCCGGACCGGCAAAGTCTGTCTGGGCATGCTGGGAGTTGTAGTTTCACAACAGCTGGAAGCCTCCTGGTTTTTAGTACACAGTATTAGTTTTTATATGCTCTAGTCGGCCCCCGCCTGCAGCCACACACGGGAGCCGGCCCGGGCACATAAAAAGAAGTATTCCTATCCCGGACATCCCTGTGTCCCGAAAAATCTTTTCGGGACATAAGGATGTCCGGCGGTCACTCACCATTCCCCGGCGTCCTCCTGCGATCCTCCCGCGATCCTCCTTTGGTCCCTCGCTTCTCCGCCTCTATGGTCGTACGCACGGGACGTCACTGACGTCCCGTGCGTACAACCATAGAGACGCAGGAGGACCGCAGGATCGTCACAGGAGAACGCACGCCGGCCGGGGCCTGGTAAGTGACCGCGTCATCTTCTTCAGTGTTCCGGTCACCGCTCCTTCGGTCCCGGCACCTACTGCTATGGTCCATAGACCATAGCAGTAGATGTGACCCCGGGCCGGAGGAGCGGTGACCGGATCACTGTGGGGGCAGCAGGACAGACATACAGCCTCCAGCCATACACTGTATATGGCTGGAAGCTGTATGTCTGTGGGGTGGGGGAACTGCTGACCTAATGTGGGGGGGAGCTTCCTACAAATGTGGGGGTAGCTGCCTAATATTGTGGGGGGGGAGCTGCCTAATATTGTTGGGGGGAGCTGCCTAATATTGTGTGGGAACTGCCTACTATTGTTGGGGGGAGCTGCCTACTATTGTGGGGGAAATGCTGACCTAATGTGGGGGAGCTGCCTACTATTGTGAGGAACCTGCCTACTATTGTGGGGGAACTGCTGACCTAATGTGGGGGGGAGCTGCCTACAAATGTGGGGGGACCTGCCTAATATTGGGGGGGGGAGCTGCCTAATATTGTTGGGGGGAGCTGCCTGATATTGTGGGGGGGGGAGCTGCCTAATATTGTGGGGGGAGCTGCCTAATATTGTTGGGGGGAGCTGCCTAATATTGTGGAGGGAGCTGCCTAATATTGTTGGGGGAAGCTGCCTAATATTGTTGGGGGGAGCTGCCTGATATTGTGGGGGGGAGCTGCCTACAAATGTGGGGGGAGCTGCCTAATATTGTGGGGGAACTGCCTACTATTTTGGGGAACCTGCCTACTATTGTGGGGGAACTGCTGACCTAATGTGGGGGGGAGCGGCCTACAAATGTGGGGGGAGCTGCCTAATATTGTTGGGGGGAGCTGCCTAATATTGTGTGGGAACTGCCTACTATTGTTGGGGGGAGCTGCCTACTATTGTGGGGGAAATGCTGACCTAATGTGGGGGAGCTGCCTACTATTGTGAGGAACCTGCCTACTATTGTGGGGGAACTGCTGACCTAATGTGGGGGGGAGCTGCCTAAAAATGTGGGGGGAGCTGCCTAATATTGTTGGGGGGAGCTGCCTAATATTGTGTGAGAACTGCCTACTATTGTTGGGGGGAGCTGCCTACTATTGTGGGGAACCTGCCTACTATTGTGGGGGAAATGCTGACCTAATTTGGGAACCTGCCTACTATTGTGGGGGAAATGCTGACCTAATTTGGGAACCTGCCTACTGTTGTGGGGGAGCTGCCTACTGTTGTGGGGGAGCTGCCTACTATTGTGGGGGAGCTGCCTACTATTGTTGGGGAGCTGCCTACTATTGTTGGGGAGCTGCCTACTATTGTGGGGGAGCTGCCTACTATTGTGGGGGAGCTGCCTACTATTGTTGGGGAGCTGCCTACTATTGTGGGGGAGCTGCCTACTATTGTGGGGGAGCTGCCTACTAATGTGGGGGAACTCCCGACCTAATGTGGGGGAGCTGGCAATCTAATGTGGGGGAATCTAATCTAATGAGCGGAGCGCTGCATTTTACCAGAAGACGGGGAGAAGTCATTTTCGGTATCGGTTTCGGCCGGACATTTTTTTTAATTTCGGTTTCGTTTCGGTTCTGAAATTTCCATTTCGGTGCACCTCTAATACAAACTCTCCATCAGTATTAGGCTAAGTTTCCACTTGGTTTTTTTCTGACAGTTTTTGGAAAACTGTCACTGCAGTTTTTGAGCCAAAGTCAAAAGTGATCCATAAGGGAGGAGAAGTGTAAGTACTTCTTTTATATGTCCTATTCCTTTTGAATGCACTTCTGGCTTCGGCTCAAATACTGCAGCATCAGTTTTCCAAAAACTGCCAGAATAAAAACCAAGTGGAAGCTTAGCCATACAATGCCCGTATAGTAGTTAGGCTCCTCACATTGCCCCATATAGTAATTAGGCCCCTCATACTGCCCAATATAGTTGCTAGGCTTCTCACACTGCCCCATTTATTAGTTAGGCCCCTTACAGTGCCCCATTTAGTAGTTATGCCTCTCACACTGAACCATATACAGTGGGGCAAAAAAGTATTTGGACAACCACCAATTGTGCATGTTCTCCCACTTAAATTTTCATTATGGGTATACCTCAAGTATGAAAGACATAATGAGAAAAAAATCCATAAAATCGCATTGTCTGATTTTTAAAGAATTTATTTGCAAATTATGGTGGAAAATACTGTATTTAGTCAATGACAAAAGTTCATCTTAATACTTTGTTATATACCCTTTGTTGGCAATGAAAGAGGTCAAACATTTTCTGTAATTCTTCACAAGGTTTTCACACACTGTTGTTGGTATTTTGGCCCATTCCTCCTTAGGCCACTCCAGGACCTTGAAATGCTTCTTACAAAGCCACTTCTTCGTTGCCCAGGTGGTGTGTTTGGGATCATTGTCATGCTAAAAGACCCAGCCACGTTTCATATTCAATGCCCTTGCTGATGGAAGGAGGTTTTCACTCAAAATCTCATGATACATGGCCCCATTCATTCTTTCCTTTACACGGACCAGTCGTCCTGGTCCCTTAGCAGAAAAACAGCCCCAAAGCATGATGCTTCCACCCCCATGCTTCACAGTAGGTATGGCGTTTTTTGGATGCAACTCAGTAGGTACTGCATTCTTTCTCCTCCAAACACAAGTTGAGTTTTTACCGAAAAGTTCTACTTTGGTTTCATCTGACCATTTGACATTCTCCCAATATTCTTCTGGATCATCCAAATGCTCTTGCAAACTTCAGAAGGGCCTGGGCATGTACTGGCTTAAGCAGGGGGACATGTCTGACACATTGAGTCCCTGGCAGCATAGTGTGTTACTGATGGTAGCCTTTGTTGCTTTGGTCCCAGCTCTCTGCAGGTCATTCACTAGGTCCACCCATGTGGTTCTGGGATATTTGCTCCCTGTTCTTGTGATCATTTCTCACCACGGGATGAGATCTTGCGTGGAGCCCCAGATCGAGGGAGATTATCAGTGGTCTTGTACGTCTTCCATTTTCTAATAATTGCCCCCACAGTTGATTTCTTCACACCAAGCTGCTTGCCTATTGCAGATTCAATCTTCCCAGCCTGCTGCAGGTCTACAATTTTGTTTCTGGTGTCCTTCCATAGCTCTTTGGTCTTGGCCATAGTGGAGTTTGGAGTGTGACTGTTTGAGGTCGTGGACAGGTGTCTTTTATACTGATAAGTTCAAACAGGTGTCATTAATACAGGTAACGAGTGGAGGACAGAGGAGACTCTTAAAGAAGTTACAGGTCTGTGAGAGCCAGAAATCTTGCTTGCTTGTAGGTGACCAAATACTTATTTTCCACCATAATTTGCAAATAAATTCTTTAAAAATCAGACAATGTTTTTTTTTTTCTCATTATGTCTCTCATAGTTGAGGTATACCTATGAAGAAAATTACCGACCTCTTATCTTTTTAAGTGGGAGAACTTGCACAATTGGTGGCTGACTAAATATTTTTTTGCCCCACTGTAGTAGTTATGCCCTACACACTGCCCCTATATAGTAGTTAGGGGACCCACACTGTCCCCATATAGTAGTTAGGCACCACAATGCCCCCTATATAGTGTATAGTCACCTGCCTCCCACACACACACACACAAACTCCTTGATTGTATTGGTTAGCCCCACACACACTTCCCCCCATGGAAAAAAATACATTATACTTGTGTTGCAGATTTTGTGCAGCTCTACAGTGTCTCTGCAAGAAAGTCCACAACCCTGCACTTATTGTGTATTTTATGTCCCCAGGTCATGGGGGGAATCTGAAATAAATCATACATAACACATAAATTAACATGCTGGGGATTTTAAAGTTCCACTGTATCTCAATTTCCGCATACATTTTCAGCAGATTTCTTCAGTGCCATATGGATGAAATGTTTTTAAACATTATCCATTTACTGCTACCATCTGCATCCACACAAAACTGCCTCCCATTTGGTATTACAAAACATTTCCACCCATATAGGTAAAGGAAAGGGCCCAGTTTACTGGGCTGACATTGTTATTTTCAAATTGTTCCTATATATACTCACTGACAAAAAATGCACCCATGTCAGATTGTTGCAAAATCTGGCATGTAGTTATGTCTCAGGCAGATATGTAAATGATTACAGGTGTGGCCTTATTAGAAACTGGGTCTTGCCGAAAGAGGATGTAAAAGTTCTTCCCCTGCTGCTCTACACAAAGGCTCTCTGAGGCAATTTTGGTAGTGTGTCCCTTGGTGAGAGATCATTGACTGCTAGACAATACAATACACTGAAAGAAATTTTGCCCAGTTGATAGACTTATACAGATAGTAGTAGTAGGCTAATAGTTTTAATGAATGGCCTGCCACCTAGACCATTCTGACTAAGCTGTTAGGAGGTGTTGGGAGCAGTGGTTACATGAGAGCACGCACATATAGAAGCAAAAAAGGCTCCAGACCGCCCAAACTGACCACTAATAGAGAGAGGTTGATCCACTAAGCACAGGCAACTAACAAAGTTTACTTGTCCCCCATCCAGACACAGGTGGCCTCTATATTACCCGTCGCTGTCTCTGTCCGGACCCTTCAGGTGCTTAGAAAAAGAAAATTTGGCTTCATGGCGCCCATTGACAGCCAACCACCATCTCCTTGACAGCCAACCTGGACCCTTAGGGACTGGAAATATATTGTCATTAGCGAGAAATCCAGGTTATGTTTGGGATCTGACAATGGCCAGATTCAAGTATGGAGGCCTCATGGTGAACACTTCAATCCTGCCTTTGTTGTAGAGCTACACACTGCCCCAACTGCTGGTGTGCTAATCTTGGGATCCATCGCATATGAAAGTTGGTCACCCCTAGTATTGATATTAAGGACACTGACAGTTCACTGATATGTGCAGGCCACATGTGTAGTCTTTCATGGCAGGGCTTCCATCTGGCATTTTTCTCTAATATCAGAATATATCAAATATCATCATTACATTAACACATTACATTAATATTAAGTTTCTTACGATTCCAACTCCTTCTTGCTTCATTATTTGTTTTTGCAATGACCATACAATTAGTAAGGTATAATTAACAGGTAAACTCTATATATATATATATAACACTTGCATAGTCACTTACCACATACTCAAATACAAAAGTCAGTGTCTCCCTGGTTTGAATGATGTCATGCAGAAGAACAATGTTTGCATGCTTCAGGCCCTTCAAGAGAGATGCTGAACACAAACAAAAATATAAGCTGCATTTCAGTAAAGGGTTGTCTTAATACAATACTGGATTCACAATGGGTTTTCATTTTTATTTTTTTGCTTTAAATGGCTATGGCATCCGTAAGATAACATTATATAAAGTAGGGTCATTTGAAATCATCTGGGTCCAACATCCATGTATCAGTTGTCCCCATACACATACATCATTTCTGGATGATGTATCTCCATCCCAATTTTTGTTTTCTTTATTGATGATGTATTCATGTACACTCCCCTTGTAATTATAATACTTCAATAAGACATTGTGTATTAGACACTTTTAAGAGCTGTATACATTCCCTACTATATGTTTCCGGCTTCCCCTTTCAAGTGCGCATGAGCCAGGACCCTCTGACTGGCACCATTCCAGGTCTGTATCTATTGGTCATGTGACAGCGAGCATGGCGTGCATACGCTGCTAATGCCAGTAATTTCATACATGTGACTTATCTGCCAATAGTATGTTTATTGGAAATTAATATTTTAGCTGGAGTTTGTTAGGAGGGTGCACTGCCACCCCCAGATGAAGATTGTGAAAAAAACGGTGGAGGGGTCATCCCAGACTCCCTGCCACACTATTGGGATCTATTAAGCTGGTGACTTAAACAATGCATTACATCAAAGGAGATATATCACGCTGAAAATCTTAGCCCCTCCATATATCTCTATGGGAGAGCCGTTTGGCTATCTTCAGCTCTGCCATAGAGGTATATGGAGGGGGGTGTCAGCCGCTGCTTCCTGCAGGGGTCATGACGCTCTGTTCCCCGGATAGGGGAATTTTTCAGTGTGATACTTCTCCTTTTAATGCATTTGGTCCTTTGGGCAAAGTGTTATGTGTTCTCCATTTGGTTTCCATTAGCTACCATTGCACATTGTTTTGTACAGTGATCCCTCAACTTACAATGGCCTCAACATACAATAGTTTCAACACACAATGGTCTATTCTGGACCATTGTAAGTTGAAACCAGACTCAACATACAATGCTACAGACAGTCCAGATCTGTGAAACGTGTCAATGGCTGGAAGAACCGACCAATCAGAATTGATATTCCCTGGTAAAAACCCCTGTATTACTGAAGTGCATGCACTGACTGGTGTGTGGTAGCACCCCCTACAGTACAGGGAGGGTTTACATGTTCTGTATTCTTTACCTGTGCCAGGGTTAACTGCTCCTTTGGACACCAGGTGAGGGCGACTCCATGTTACTTTTTTGGGACACTGTACTGTACAGGACCCCGAAGAAGCTCCTGTCCTCTACATAGACAAGTATTTTCCCAAGCAGGGTACTCCCAGCTGTTGCAAAACTACAACTCCCAGCATGCCCGGACAGCCTTTGGCTGTCCGGGCATGCTGGGAGTTGTAGTTTTGCAACAGCTGGAGGCTCTCTGCTTGGGAAACACTGACATAGACAGTGATTTACAGCTCCAAGCAGATCTTTCTTACTTTTATATGTAAGGATTTGCTTTATCTGTATTTCTTATCTACTTATTTTTCTTTAATCCTCACTTTTTCCAATTTTTTGGATGACATTTTGGTGGCTTCAGAACCAATTACCAGTTTTCCATAGAGTTCTGGTCTCAACATACAATGGTTTCAACATACAATGGCCATCCTGGAACCGATTAATATTGGAACTTGAGGGACCACTGTATTGTGTTCAGGACATTTGGGCTATTGTTGTGATATATATTTTGTTTACTATACATCTTAATTTTTTTAAGGTGCATACATGGTTATGCCTTTACTGTTTAATATACACTAGATCACATTGCATTTTACACTTTGCCGTTCGATATCATTGTCTGACTAGCATTGCAGCGCTTTGAGCAGCCCGCTGTGCATAACTTCTATACTTTAGTAATATCTTTCTTATTATATATTGCTTTTATATTTTTGCTTTGCATCACAGTGACCATACTTGCTACATTAGAGCTGTATGTACACATTATTTTGCGTTGACTTTTATATATATATAACGGTGGGGATTCTGGGATGCCATCATTTTGTCCCACTGATGGCATGAACTCTCCCCTTTTTTAATGTGTCTTACTATATATTTTTGGGACTAATACAAACATTTTTTTTTTTAAATAAAAATATCAGTGACTTCTTTGATTTGGTTTCTTTAGTTGGTGTATATTGCAACATGGAGGTCCCATTATGACACCATTTGAGATATTTGGTGGTTTATATTGTGCAATTTTGCATTAGTTTATGGTTACTTGTTTTGTTATTTTGCGGTTTCACCCCTTGGTCCATGCTTGTTTTTGTGATTCATTTGAAACCGTGTAGATTATATAATAAAGACAATGGAATCATCATGTCTGCTGCATGTAAGCATTACCTTCTCGGATAGCAGTAAATGGTACACCTTCTTCAGCCTTCATGCTGATGACTTTCAAAGCCACTAGTTGTCCATTAATCCTGGAGAAAAATCAGACATATCTGCTGTATATGAGTGTCAAATGGGTTTATCTAATAAAGATGAGCAACGACTAGTTCTTGAATTGCAATAGTCTACTGGACGTTTGTTTGAGAGTAAACATACTATAGAATTACTGTTCTACTTTTAGTCTCTAGGTGGCAGCATTACAACACTTGCTCATAATGGTTATTCTGTTCCTGTTGTGATCAAAGTCTGGGAGAGTCATAGCAGCTGGGTAGCTACAGGTTGCTACTTTTATGTTAAATAATATGTAAAGCCCATTAACTTAATGTAGATGTTATAATATAGAAAGTGTTCTACAGAACTCTACACAATTATATGATTTGTCCAGTCAGTGCTATACAACCAATAATATTGTCTTACAGAGCAAAATCTTGATGTACTGTAAACATAAAAAGTGGTATATTTGACAATATTAGCCAAATTTAAAGGGTACCTCCCATCAAATAAACTTTTGATATATTTTAGATTAATGAATGTTGAATAACTTTCCAATAGCATGTTAATGAAAAATATGCTTCTTTCTATTGTATTTTTCCCGATCAGTCCTGTCAGCAAGCATTTCTGACTCATGCTGGAGTCCTAAACACTCAGAGCTGCCAGCCTGCTTTGTTCACAGCCAAACAGGCTATGAACAAAGCAGGCTGGCAGCTCTGAGTGTTCTCCTTTGTGAACAAAGCAGACTGGCCGCTGGTAGTGTTTAGGACTCCAGCATGAGTCTGAAATGCTTGCTGCCAGGACTGGTAGGGAGACCCCTAGTGGTCATTTCTTCAAAGTGGAAAATTAAATAGAAAGAAGCATATTTTTTAATAACATGCATTTGTAAAGTTATTCTGCATAGATTAATCTATAAAATATCAAAAGTTTTTTTGATGAGAGGCACCCTTTAAAGAGCATCTGTCAGGCATATGGTACTGCAGCTCAGTTAATTGAACCAAGTTGTAATACCACACAAAACCTGAGGACAGATGTAGTGCTGTTTTTGGTAGAAATTAGCTCTGTTTTTACCCCTGGATTACCCCTTTAAGGACAATTTTGATGACTCAGTGTCGAACATTTCATTTTTGATTTTAGGAAAGGTTTACCCAGGGCCTGCTCTGCCTATAGGCAAAATAGAAAGAAAAACAGGGGCGCTCCATGGTGCAGACTTCTCAAGTGAAGCAAATGAAGGGGGAGGGTCGCTTACCAACTAAAGCTGTGTACCCGCATACACAGCAATGGAAGGCGTATAGGAGAAGAATGGAACCTGTCTGCAGCTTTCCTGTATGTAGACATTATATAAGGAGAGCAACTACAATTAATCAGGAATCGATAGTGCTGATCAGGATACAGGTCATGGGAGGCCAAGAGAGGACAGCAAAACACCTTTATTGTGGCATACAACGCGTTTCGCTGCACGTACACAGCTTCATCAGGCATGTCAGGTGAGGGGAATCCTTCTAGTTTTATACAGTAACCCCTTCAGTGCAAAGTATCTAAAATACACAACAATAACATAACAATAACAATCATAATACCCTAAAAAGGGGGAAAAGGTAACAATACCATATTGCAAAAGAAAAAAATGTTTCTTTTTTTCCCCTTTTTGTTGTTTGATTTTTATAATTTTTTATTTTTTATAAAGGAAAGGAAAGAAAAGGAGAGAAAACAAGGAAAAGGAAATATTTTTTTTTTTGCAATATGGTGTTGTTACCTTTTTCCCTTTTTAGGGTATTATGACTGTTATTGTTATTTTTAGATTGTCTTTGTGCAAATTTTTGCCATGCCTAGCGCTGTTCGCTGGCCACAGGTGTGCACCTACTTTGATGGTGTGGACACTGACCAGCGTTTTTTTAGGATCCTATTAATATTAACTTTTTTTTTTTATATATTAATTGTTTTCTGCGTTTTTCACAAGATTGGTCTACAGGGACATATTCACAGATGTTGTAATGGTGTTATTATATTTTATTTTTACTGAAAGGATTACAATCCAGGAGGGTTTCCCTCACCTGACATGCCTGATGAAGCTGCATACACATGGCAAAATGCGTTGCATACCCCAATAAAGGTGTTTTACCGTCCTCTCTTGGCGTCAGTGACCTGTATCCCGATCAGTGCTACCGAATCCTGACTCATTGAAGTCACTCTCCTTATCTATAGGCAAAATAGGCACCCACCTAGAGCGAACTATTGATGGGGGCACCGTTTTGCCCACAGCATTAACTCCTTAACATCGCAGGACGTATATTTATAACATCATATCGGGTCGGTCTTGGCGGCCATCAACGGCCGGGACCCACAGCTAATACCGGACATCACCGATCGCGGTGATGCCCGGTATTAACCATTCAGACGCGGCAATCAAAGTTGATTGCTGCGTCTGAAGTGAAAGTGAAAGCTTCCCGGTAGCTCAGTGGTGCTGTCCGGTGAAATTGCGGCATCCCGAACAGCTTGCAGGGCGTGAGGAGGATCCCTACCTGCCCCCTGCGCGTCCGATCGCTGAATGACTGCTCCATGCCTGAGATCCAGACTATTGCATGGCAGTCATCAGTGTAGGAAATCAGTGTGCGCAATAAATGTGATTTAACCCCTTCTCTAATAAAAATTTGAATCACCCCCTTTTCCCATTAAAAAAAAACTATGTAAAAAATATATATATTTAAACATATGTGGTATCGCCGCATGCGTAAATTCACGAATTACAAAAATATATCATTAGAAACTGAACGGTCAATGGCGTACATGTAAAAAAATTCCAAAGTCCAAAATAGCGTATGTTTGGTCACTTTTTATATCATAAAAAAATGTATAAAAAGCGATCAAAAAGTTCGATCAAAACAAAAATGGTATCGGTAAAAACGTCAGAAGGGGTCAGAAGAGGACATTTTTGAACATATTAATTTTCCTGCATGTAGTTATGATTTTTTCCAGAAGTACGACAAAATCAAACCTATATAAGTAGGGTATCATTTTAATCTTATGGACCTACAGAATAAAGATAAGGTGTCATTATTACAGAAAAATATACTGCGCAGAAACTGAAGCCCCCAAAATTTACAAAATAGTGTTCTTGTTTCCAATTTTGTCGCACAATGATTTTTTTTTTTTTTGTTTCGTCATAGAATTTTAGGTAAAATGACTGATCCCATTACAAAGTAGAATTGGTGGCACAAAAATAAGCCATCATATGGATTCTTAGGAGGAAAATTGTAAGGAGGAAAAAAGGAAAATTCAAAAACTGAAAAACGCTGAGTCCTTGAGGGGTTAAAGTTAGCTAGCATCTGAAGCGCCTGCCCATCCAGAAAAACCCTGCCATGCCGCTCCCTCAGTAGTAATGGGATTACATGAGGAGGGGGTTTGTTACAGTGTGTCCCCCCAGTAGTAAGGAGATTACATTAGGAGGTGGTTTGTTACAGTGTATCACTCCAGTAGTTTGGTAATTACATGAAGAGGAGGTTTGTTACAGTGTGTGTCCCCCAGTAGTAAGGTGGGCGTGTCCAAGGGCAGAGCCAATGGACGAGGTCAAGTGGTGGCAAAAAAAGCTTTCGCCTAGGGTGGCAAAAATCCTTGCACCAGGCCTGGGTTCATATCTCCTGGCCATGGTTTATACTCTATATCTGGGGCAGCAATAGCTTTTACCCAGGTTATTACATTTACAATTAATTTAAAGGGAACCTATCATTTGTTTCATGCTGCCTAAACCTTGGGCAGCATGAAACATGTTTCCCCTGTAGAGAATATATGATTCACTCTGAATGTTACAGCATTTCAGAGTAAGTATACTCATAAAACCAGCCAGGAATGAGGCTCAGAGTCAGTGGGGTGGTCCCTGGTGGCTTCTCTCCCCCTTACTGATACTAACTGATTGGTCGCTTCTATAACCAAATAGGACTGATCAATTAGAGAAGGTGGGAAAGGGAGAAACCACAGGAGACCACCCAGTGAATCAGAGCCCTATACCTTGCCAGATTTATAAATATTCTCAACATTTATGTGAATTATATATCATCCTACAGTTGGAAGCCATCAGTGTTTATTGCTATTTGTGATTTGGGCATGGAACTGGCAATAGGTTCCATTCAAATAAATAAAAAGGAAATGATCTTTGATTGTCTGTATACAGTGTGTTTGACAGTATACTGTACATGTATTATGTTATATTAGGATGAGAAGTCATCCCTTCCATTACTGAAGGTGCAGTAAATGACAATTTGCAGAGGTTTACAGCTGTAATGCAATCTCTAAAATTAATTTAATGGTAGAGTAATATAAAAGCATCATAGGGTTCCAGATATAATAACTAACTATATTTGCATTGATATTGTTTTATTGCATTAACCCAGGCATAACTGAAAATATATATTTTCTGCATTGATTTAAATGACAGTCACAAACCCCAAAAATGAGGGAGTGGAATGTCAGCGTCACAAATGTCTCCTCGTGACCGGAATTCCACATAAAGACCCCAGGGGATTAAAGAGCAATGAGTTAAGGTACATTTATTAAATCAGTCACAGTACGAAATCAATACTGGGAGTTCATTTACAGCTACAGACCAGGGTTGTTATAAATAGCTCATTCATTTACATGGCTTCAGCCATATGTAGAGCTGTCATGGCTGAACACTTGCTTCCTTTATCTCTACAATGGCTTACTCATCTAACACAGCTAACAGTTCATGTGTTTCCAGCCACACAATATATAACAGTGACAATTACTAGAAAGTGACCCCATATAATTATTAATCATGAACTTCATATATGTATGTGCTATATTAGTACTGACCAGGGCTGGTGCAAGGATTTTCGCTGCCCTAGGCGAAAGTTAATTTTGCCGCCCCCTTGACCCCACCCACTGGCTCCGCCCTTTGACACGCCCCATCTTACAACTGCGGTGACACACTGTAAGAAACCTCCTCATGTAATTTCTTTACGACTGGGGTGACACACTGTAACAAACCTCCTCATGTAATCTCCTTACTATTGGGGTGACACACTGTAACAAACCTCCTCATGTAATCTCCTTACTACTATGTTGACACACTGTAACAAACCTCTTCATGTAATCTCCTTACTACTGGGGTGACACACTGTAACAAACCTCCTCATGTAATCTCCTTACTACTGGGGTGACACACTGTAACAAACCACCTCCTCATGTAATCTCCTTACTACTGGGGTGACACACTGTAACAAACCCCCTCCTCATATAATCTCCTTACTACTGGGGACACACATTGTAACAAACCACCTCCTCATGTAATCTCCTTACTACTGGGGTGACACACTGTAACAAACCCCCTCCTCATATAATCTCCTTACTACTGGGGACACACATTGTAACAAACCCCCTCCTCATGTAATCTCCTTACGACTGGGGTGACACACTGTAACAAACCTTCTCCTCATGTAATCTCCTTACGATTGGGGTGACACACTGTAACAAACCTCCTCCTCATGTAATCTCCTTACTACTGGGGTGACACACTGTAACAAACCTCCTCCTCATGTAATCTCCTTACTACTGGGGTGACACACTGTAACAATCCTCCTCCTCATGTAATCTCCTTACTACTGGGGTGACACACTATAAGAAACCTCCTCCTCATGTAATATCCTTACTACTGGGGTGACACACTGTAACAAACCTCCTCCTCATGTAATCTCCTAACTACTGGGATGACACACTGTAACAAACCTCCTCCTCATGTAATCTCCTTACTACTGGAGTGACACATTGTAACAAACCTCCTAATGTAATCTCATTACTACTGGGAGGTAGTATGTGTAAAATACAACTCTCAGCATACCCAGACATCTATTGGGCCTCTGGGCATGCTGGGAGTAGTAGTTTTGCTACATCTGGAACTCAGGTTGGGAAAAATTGCCTCAGAAGTTACCAGACAAGGAGTAAAGATGGCAATAAGGAGTTATAGGTACATGATACTTTATGCACCAGGGCATACCTCCTCACCTCCATCTTTATTCCTTCTTATTGACCTCTCTGAGTTAGTGTGGGGAGGGCCTCTTATTGACCTCTCTGAGTTAGTGTGGGGAGGGCCTCCTATGGACCTCTCTGAGTTAGTGTGGGGAGGGCCTCTTATTGACCTCTCTGAGTTAGTGTGGGGAGGGCCTCCTATTGACCTCTTTTAGTTAGTGTGAGGAGGGCCTCCTATTGACCTCTCTGAGTTAGTGTGGGGAGGGCCTCTTATTGACCTCTCTGAGTTATTGTGGGGAGGGCCTCTTATTGACCTTTCTGAGTTAGTGTGGGGAGGGCCTCCTATTGACCTCTCTGAGTTAGTGTGGGGAGGGCCTCTTTTTGACCTCTCTGAGTTAGTGTCGGGAAGGCCTCTTATTGACCTCTCTGAGTTAGTGTGGGGAGTGCCTCCTATTGACCTCTCTGAGTTAGTGTGGGGAGGGCCTCCTATTGACCTCTCTGAGTTAGTGTGGGGAGGGCCTCTTATTGACCTCTCTGAGTTAGTGTGGGGAGGGCCTCCTATTGACCTCTCTTAGTTAGTGTGAGGAGGGCCTCCTATTGACCTCTCTGAGTTAGTGTGGGGAGGGCCTCTTATTGACCTCTCTGAGTTATTGTGGGGAGGGCCTCTTATTGACCTTTCTGAGTTAGTGTGGGGAGGGCCTCCTATTGACCTCTCTGAGTTAGTGTGGGGAGGGCCTCTTTTTGACCTCTCTGAGTTAGTGTGGGGAAGGCCTCTTATTGACCTCTCTGAGTTAGTGTGGGGAGTGCCTCCTATTGACCTCTCTGAGTTAGTGTGGGGAGGGCCTCCTATTGACCTCTCTGAGTTAGTGTGGGGAGGGCCTCTTATTGACCTCTCTGAGTTAGTGTGGGGAGGGCCTCCTATTGACCTCTCTGAGTTAGTGTGGAGAGGGCCTCCTATATATACCTCTCTGAGTTATTGTGGGGAGGGCCTCTTATTGACCTTTCTGAGTTAGTGTGGGGAGGGCCTCCTATTGACCTATCTGAGTTAGTGTGGGGAGGGCCTCCTATTGACCTCCCTGAGTTAGTGTGGGGAGGGCCTCTTTTTGACCTCTCTGAGTTAGTGTGGGGAAGGCCTCTTATTGACCTCTCTGAGTTAGTGTGGGGAGTGCCTCCTATTGACCTCTCTGAGTTAGTGTGGGGAGGGCCTCCTATTGACCTCTCTGAGTTAGTGTGGGGAGGGCCTCTTATTGACCTTTCTGAGTTAGTGTGGGGAGGGCCTCCTATTGACCTCTCTGAGTTAGTGTGGGGAGGGCCTCCTATTGACCTCTCTGAGTTAGTGTGGGGAGGGCCTCCTATTGACCTCTCTGAGT
Organism: Hyla sarda; assembly: GCF_029499605.1. Taxonomy (NCBI): domain Eukaryota; kingdom Metazoa; phylum Chordata; class Amphibia; order Anura; family Hylidae; genus Hyla; species Hyla sarda. The sequence continues at coordinate 99,754,243 of NC_079196.1, forward strand.
TAGTGTGGGGAGGGCCTCTTATTGACCTCTCTGAGTTAGTGTGGGGAGGGCCTCCTATTGACCTCTCTGAGTTAGTGTGGAGAGGGCCTCCTATATATACCTCTCTGAGTTAGTGTGGGGAGGGCCTCCTATTGACCTCTCGGAGTAAGTGTGGGGAGGGCCTCCTATTGACCTCTCTGAGTTAGTGTGGGGAGGGCCTCCTATATACCTCTCTGAGTTAGTGTGGGGAGGACCTCCTATTGACCTCTCTGAGTTAGTGTGGGGAGGGCCTCCTATGGACCTCTCTGAGTTAGTGTTGGGAGGGCCTCCTATTGACCTCTCTGAGTTAGTGTGGGGAGTGCCTCTTATTGACCTCTCTGAGTTAGTGTGGGGATAGCCTCCTATGGACCTCTCTGAGTTAGTGTGGGGAGGGCCTCCTATTGACCTCTCTGAGTTAGTGTGGGGAGGGCCTCCTATTGACCTCTCTGAGTTAGTGTGGGGAGGGCCTTTTATTGACCTCTCTGAGTTAGTGTGGGGAGGGCCTCCTATGGACCTCTCTGAGTTAGTGTGGGGAGGGCCTCCTATTGACCTCTCTGAGTTAGTGTGGGGAGGGCCTCCTATGGACCTCTCTGAGTTAGTGTGGGGAGGGCCTCTTATTGACCTCTCTAACTCAGAGAGGTCAATAGGAGGCCCTCCCCACACTAACTCAGAGAGGTCCATAGGAGGCCCTCCCCAAACTGACTCAGTGTGGGGAGGGCCTCCTATTGACCTCTCTGAGTTAGTGTGGGGAGGGCCTCCTATTGACCTCTCTGAGTTAGTGTGGGGAGGGCCTCTTATTGACCTCTCTGAGTTAGTGTGGGGAGGGCCTCTTATTGACCTCTCTGAGTTAGTGTGGGGAGGGCCTCCTATGGACCTCTCTGAGTTAGTGTGGGGAGGGCCTCCTATGGACCTCTCTGAGTTAGTGTGGGGAGGGCCTCCTATTGACCTCTCTGAGTTAGTGTGGGGAGGGCCTCCTATGGACCTCTCTGAGTTAGTGTGGGGAGGGCCTCCTATTGACCTCTATGGCTTAGGATCCATGTTGCACCTGTGACGCTTATTCGCTATTTCACAAGATGAAGGTGTCTGTAAGATGAAATAAGTTCAATTTCTAAAAAATACAAAAAAATCGAATAATGAAGTAAGAAAGAACTGATCAGCTTACCTGTTACTTAACAAACTTTTGACATATCCTCGCAACGTGTCAAAAGTTTTGATCGGCTGGGGTCTGAATGTTGTCAGGAGAACAAGCAGAGAGAATTCTGTGCGGCGGCACACTCCCTGCTATGTGTCACATGCTTTAGACGCTCTATAGAGTTACATTGGGAATGTGTCTCGATCATGTGACACAGAGTCGGGAGAAAAGGTGCTGAGGGCAGACTTACCCCGGCTCGTTCTTCTGATCGGTGGAGGTCTGAACACTCAGACCTCAAACTTTTAAACATGTCACTAGGATATGTGAAAACAGTGCCCAGTAACAGTGCCCATTTAAGCCCGACCATTATATATTTCACAGACATAGTTGGGACTTTCTTTAACCATTAATAAAGATAAAAACAGAAAGATGAGGCAGGTATTAGGCATCATTCCCTTTTGCTGTAAAATATAAAATGTTGCTATAAAATGTATTATCACAACGTGCTTGCAGGGGGGATGTTTTTCCATATAACAGTCATCCCCATCCTTTATCTCTCCAGCTGTTGAAGAACTAAAAATCCCAGCTTTCTCTAACAGCTGCAGGCTAAAAAGTTTCAGGCTGTTCTACAGTGTTATAAATAAATGTTATGTAATGCCTGTAAGAACAACAAAAATAAGAACATTCTGTATCCTACACAGCAGTTTGTTACAAAGATTTTTGCAATAAAACAAAAGCATTGGGAAAAAAAAGATGCATACCTGCTTATTCCTTTATATACTGTTGCATAGGAACCTTCACCCAGTTTTTCAAGATTTAGGTAGGAAGAAGCATTGCCAAACGGCAGGCCTTTCCTCTGCTGGAGTAGGAGCATGAAAATAATTCAAGATGTTGTATCATATAAACTATAATCTGACAAAACATTATATACAGTAGATCACAATCTGTGTACATAGTATTGATCGATTATTCATGGCATTACAATGATGTTGTAGACTAAGTCATTGTATTGATCAACTAAGACACTTTTATATCTCAGTATTAACTCTACTGTAATGGCCTATTTGTATTGTATTGTTTAATCCTCTTTATTGAGGGTGTACAATGTGGACTGGCTCAATGGCAAAAATGAAAATGCACCTTTTACCCCTCAACTGATGCCCAACATCAGCCACTACCTGTAATGACTGAAGTTTACCCTTGTGGTACAAATAGCCTCTATTGGGTCATTTCCCCTGTGTCTGTGGGGTGGTGGGGCTGCCTGGCAAATGGGTCATTCCCCTGTGGACTTGGTGTTGCGGCGATGGTGGTCGCTGCCCAGCACTACATCGGTTTTAGTTTAGGGATCCACTCTTCTCGGGTGGCCTTGACATTGTGAGTGGGCTTGCACATTTTGATCAAAAGGTCCAATAACAACCTGTTAGTTTTGGAAATAATGCCGAGAAACTATTTGATCAAAGTACAAGTTATCACGTTATGGATGTGCGGCCATGTCTGTTCTACTTTTGTTAAGTAGAAATATTCTCTGACTCCAGTTCTCTGAGGGTTTTCCCTTACAACCTCGCATCTCAGGTTTCTGGAATCTTTTTGTGCTTTTCTGGTTTACAACACTAGAATGATCTTTACTAAGCTGAAATGTAAAGCATTACTGTCATTTAAATAAAATGGAGCCGATGAGAGCTTGGAACAAGATGAGAAGATTTCCACACACCCAGAACGCAAACTATTATCTGATATTCACCATTAGTCACTAGAATACGGAAGCTCCAGTGTAAGGGTTTCTGGAGTATTTTTGTGCTTTACAACACTAGAATTATGTTACAACACTAGAATCACTGTCATATTAAAGGGGTACTCCAGTGGGAAAAAAAAGGTTTTCAAATCAAATGATGCCAGAAAATTATACAGATTTGTAAATTACTTCTACTTAAAAACCTTAATCCTTCCAGTACTTATCAGCTGTTGTATGCTCCAGAGAAAGTTGTGTAGTCCTTTCCAGTCTGACCACAGTGTTCTCTGCTGACACCTCTGTCCATGTAAGGAAATGTCAAGAGCAGGAGAGATTTGTTATGGGGATTTGCTCCTACTCTCGACAATTTTTGACATGAACAGAAGTGTCAGCAGAGAGCACTGTGGTTGGACTGGTAAAAACTACACAACTTCCTGTGTAAGATTTTTGAGTAGAAGCAATTAAAAAATCTGTTTAACTTTCTGGCACCAGTTGATTTGAAAATATTTGTTTTCCACCAGAATGCTCCTTAAATATGTTGCAGAGAAATGTCAAAAGTTTCGATTGGTTGGGGTCTCAGCTCATAACATATAGCTGGGGAATGTACACAGTTGTGTGCTTCTCTCCCTGGCTCGACACTTAATCCAACAAACTGCACAAGATGGGTTCCAAGTCTAAGAACCCCATCTTCTGAAAAAATTCTGCCATATCTAAAGAATAGTTTGTGTGTGTGTGGGGGGGGGGGTATCTGCATTGAAACCCCAAATGATCTTAACTTTTGACATGTCTTTGCTGCAAAAAAAAAGTTTGAAAAGTTTATATCAATGACCGTAACATTTTAAACTAAAAATTTATTTATTTTTGAAACGGTAACTCTAAGGGTCTATTCACACAGCAGAATTTCCACTCATCCATCCCAATTCCACTTCCCATGTGTGGATTCTGAGCTGAATTGGTGTGGAACCCAAGCAGAAATTCTGCAGAAGTGTGAATGGGAGTGTGGACTCCTATAGAAGTGTATTGGGCTTTCATTTGAGGAGGAATTCCGCTTGAGGAAATTCTGCCATGTGAATAGACCCTTAGGCTTTTCAGATAAATTACTGCAGCACTGTGTATGATTTGTCCAAATCACTTTCATTTCAAATTTGGTGCCTACATTTCTGAATGGGCGGCCATTCCCCGTCGCTGAATATTTCTGTGCGCTATGACCAAGCTTTCTGGTCCGTCTGCAGTACCCATCACTAGCAGGAGACCCAGTGTAATGTACGTTTATGGGGCTGGGTCACATGCTAGAGTGGGGTGCTGTGGAGACAGATAGGGAAGCTCTGTTTTATAAAGCATAGTTATACACAGCGGGAAGTAGAGAGCGTCCCATTAAGGGATTTAGGTGCTAAATGTATGCCATTTAAAATAATGAATTGTGCACAGTGATGGCAAAAATTGACCACAGGATTAGAGGTAGACTTTAAAGAGATTTTCGAAGAGAGCAACAAAATCCACTATTGTACAAAAGAACTATGAAGATATGCTGCAATGGCTTGTTGCACCTCAAGCCCCACTTACCCATGGAAGTCCCTGCCCTAAGTTCTTCCCTTGTAATGGATCACTGTTGCTTCGAGCCCTGAGCGATCGTATTCTCCGCACTTGAACTGTGTGATACCATTGTGGAGGGAGAGAACGTACTGGACATGGAACATCACTGAAATCTGTAAGCTATAAAGAAAGTGGCGTTAGCTATTTATAGAGACAATAAGGGATTGGCATAGTGCAAATACTATTGCAATAACAAATTGTGTTTTATAAGGCTATGATTATTAGAATCTGTAACAGCATTAGTAGTAAGTATGGATTTGTGAGGTATGTGTTACCTCCCACTGAGGTCTGGAGTTAAGTTTTAATTCTGATTGTTAGTCTGGATTTACAGTATGTGCTAAAACTTCTCCAACGACTCCTTTGGTTAACTAGATCCCCAATAACTTGATCCCATTGCTATTCTTTACGCATAACAAACATAACGATCATGGTCGCAGGGGGTGTGACCGTGCCTGGGCCTGCAGGGACCTGGGACACGTGTCCCAGAACCCAGAGCAAATATACCTTTTAACTATGTGTGTATCTTTAGGATGCAGAGGAGCTGTGGGGATATGTTGTGATAAGAGAGTATTGTTCTTTTGCTTCGTCTTCATGTTGCCACATATCGGGACAGTGTGGGATGTCCTAACTACTATATGTGAGGTAGGTGGCTGCTGATAGCTGGAGAGACAGAGGAGAAACAGCCTGATCTGCCGCTGAAACCTACCAGGTCTGAACCTTCCTCTATGGACACTGTGAGTTTGCTTGGGGCCAGACATTAGGCCCACAGTAGGATAGTGAGGAATCCTGATGTTTAGTTAGAGCCGGACAGGCTTAGGTTTTGTTGTTTTGTTTGCACTATGAGTTGTGCTTAAAATGACTTAAATAAACATCCTCTTGGACATTTGAAACCTGCTGCCTGTGTGAATACTGTCATTTCTGACCCCACCGTGCTAGCTGTTCCCTATAGGGAGTACAGATAAAGCATAATACGGGGCCTAATACTCTAAAGGGGCAGTGTGGGGGACCTAACTAATATACAGGGCAGTCTCTTTGTTGCTTCTCAGTGCCCTCCGACTCTTGATGTCTCCTTTTTTTATTATGGCCACCTTCATATTTTATATAGGTCCTTTCACACCTTCCTTGCCCCATTTTTAATTAAAAGTTATCCACTATCTATAGAATCATAAGAATGTAGATGAAATGTCCCCCAGAATGAACACAGCACACCATGCATTTGCAGTCAGGGATCCATTTTTTCTCTATGGGGCTTTCAGCCATGGATCAGCTTGTTATGCATAGGGTATATTATTGTGTTGTGGGATTACCCTTTTGAGTGTCCAAACAGTATTTTAGGCACTCTGTATACCCTCTACAATTGTTCGACCTTTGGTCAGTCCATTATTAAACACGTGCAGTACAGATATATTAATTATACACATCATGATATAAATAATATTGCAATTGATATATATATATATATATATATATATATATATATATATATACTATATACATGGATAGAAGAGCCAGGTTGATACCTTATAGCTATAGTGATTTACATTAAGAACATGAATGGGCATTACGATTAAATATACACAGTCAACTATATATAAGCAATGCATAAATACACTGGCGTGCAGCACAGCTTGTGTTGGGACAATAAAAAAAGAAAAACACCACATAATAAATCAATAAATGCATTTATCCCACATACCTCCAAGTTAGGAGAATGTTCATATCCAGAAAAATCTTCCTGTTCACATTCGGGGACATCTTTCTCTGACCCACAGCACACAGCATTGACACACAGTACCTCACCCATTACCTTCTATGCTTCTCATACATTTTATTCTGCCTTTCCTTCTATTTTGGCAGAACTCTATTCACATGACTCACATGACACCCCAGCTTCCAGCAAACAGACCCATGACTCAAGCTGCCTTCCCACATTCCCTAGGACTGTTTCATGGTTATAATGTAACGTGAGAGCATCTGCTTCACTATACATTGATGTTTCCATGCATTTCATATTTATTATGTATCTATGTGTATTATGTATGTATTTGCTATTCCAATTGACAAATCTTATTTAAAAAAAAAGGTATGTATGCCATGATGGTCTGAACATCAAGCAGGGTGTGATGCTCCACTTCTAATGGTACTTGGGCCAGTGCCGGGAGAATATTAGATTTTTTTTGTTATGCTATAATACCTGTTATTTGATATTATTAATAAAAACATATTTCTGTTTGTTTCCTCTATATCTGTATGTTGCATATATTATAGTACTTACATTACTGCTATATTCTATCACCATAGTGTTTATCCTATTGCTATTTCTTGCTACCTGCACTTTTATTCCATACCTACATACATATATGGGTCTCCATGCATTCTATATACATTTATCTGGCTAGATGTATGAAATAGCTTGGTTGAAATATCTTCTGATTTCCTGCATATGTTTTTAGGATCTAATATGCTTTAGAATTTATTGGATGAAGGGGCGTAGCTATAGAGGCAGCAGAGGTAGCAGTTACACGAGGGCCCTGGTGCCTAAGGGGCCCCAAGGTACATCTGCCTCATAAGAGAGCAGTCCAATAATTATAATATGATTTTGCATCGGGGCCTCAAAGCTACAAGCTACGCCACTGATTGGATGTTTCTGATCTCTGAATATGACCAGGTGTGGATTGAGATGCTATAATAGGACAAGCCACAGGAATGGTTGGTCTTGTCAAACGGAATCCAGTTTATACCAGGTCAGAATAAGTGTTACACTGGTATGACTAAGGGCACCGTGAGCGCTTGAAATGTGTCACCACGTTGTTTTATTAAACAAAACTGGGATTTTAAAGGGTAGCTCCCACCATCCTATTTATTTTTTTTTTGCTAGCCCGTTCCCCTCCCCCCCCCCACTATGGCACTAGCCCATTCACTCCGCCCCCCCCCCCCAACCCCCCCCCCCCCCCCCCGCGCGCCCCGCATACCCCGTTCCCTCATTACACTTGCAGTTACTGCAGCGGGCGTGCAGGGACAGCGGCGGCAACGAGGCGGCGGCAACGATGTGCGGGAGGAGTGGCCTTCCCAGCCAGTGGCCGGGGAGCCAATGCGCTCGCTCCCGCCTGCAGGGAGCAAGTGCAGCCTAACTGAAAAAGGACTGATTGCCACTCCAAAATCAGTCCTTTTTCAGTGGCCGGTTTTTAAATGTAAATGAAACCTTTTTAATGAAAAAAATAAATAATAAAAGTATATTAGACATATGTTGTAGTACATAAGTACTACAACATATCAAAAAATAAAGTTGGTGACAGTGCCCATTTAAGTGCTATCATCTGCGCTGCCATCTGGCATGACAGTTTAGTCATTAATACACAAACTTTAGATGCATTTGGATGAGGTAGGACATTAACCCCTTCAGGACCAGGCCAATTTTGGCCTTAAAGGGGTACTCCGCCCGTAGACATCTTATCCCCTATCCAAAGGATAGGGGATAAGATTTCAGATCACGGGGGTCCCGCCGCTGGGGACCCCTGGGATCTCCGCTGCGGCACACCGCTATCATTACTGCACAGAGCGAGTTCGCTGTGTGCATAATGACGGGAGATACAGGGGCCGGAGCATTGTGACATCACAGCTCCGCCCTTCATGTCATCACGGCCCGCCCCCTTAATGCAAGTCTATGGGAGGGGGCGTCATGGCCGCCACGCCCCCTCCAATAGACTTGTATTGAGGGGACGGGCCGTGACATCACGAGGGGGCGGAGCCGTGTGGTCACGATGCTCCGGCCCCTGTTTTGCCCGTCATTACTCACAGAGCGAACTCGCACTGTGCAGTAATGATAGCAGGGTGCCGCAGCGGAGATCCGGGGGGTCCTTTGGATAGGGGATAAGATGTCTAGGGGCGGAGTACCCCTTTAATGACCAAGGACCATTTTTTAAATTTGACCTATCCCACTTCATGTTGTTAAAACTTTGGGACACTTTAACTTATCAAAGTGATCCTGAGATTTTTTTATCGTGACAAATTGTACTTAACCCCTTAAGGACACAGCCCATTTTCACCTCTAGGACGCAGGCCCTTTTTTGCACATCTGACCACTGTCACTTTAAACATTAATAACTCTGGAATGCTTTTACTTATCAATCTGATTCCGAGATTGTTTTTTCGTGACATATTCTACTTTAACATAGTGGTAAATTTTTGTGGTAACTTGCCTCCTTTCTTGGTGAAAAATCCCCAAATTTGATGAAAAAATTGAAAATTTTGCATTTTTCTAACTTTGAAGCTCTCTGCTTGTAAGGAAAATGGATATTCCAAATATTTTTTTTTTTGGATTCACATATACAATATGTCTACTTTATATTTTCATCATAAAATTGACGTGTTTTTACTTTTGGAAGACACCAGAGGGCTTCAAAGTTCAGCAGCAATTTTACAATTTTTCACAAAATTTTCAAACTCGCTATTTTTCATGGACCAGTTCAGGTTTGAAGTGGATTTGAAGGGTCTTCATATTAGAAATACCCCATAAATGACCCCATTACAAAAACTGCACCCCCCAAAGTATTCAAAATGACATTCAGTAAGTGTTTTAACCCTTTAGGTGTTTCACAGGAAAAGCAGCAAAGTGAAGGAGAAAATTCAAAATCTTCATTTTTTACACTTGCATGTTCTTGTAGACCTAATTTTTGAATTTTTACAAGGGGTAAAAGGATAAAATTTATACTTGAATTTGTAGCCCAATTTCTCTCGAGTAAGCACATACCTCATATGTTTATGTAAATTGTTCGGCGGGCGCAGTAGAGGGCTCAGAAGCGAAGGAGCGACAAGGGGATTTTGGAGAGTACGTTTTTCTGAAATGGTTTTTTGGGGGCATGTTGCATTTAGGAAGCCCCTATGGTGCCAAAACAGCAAAAAAAAAAACATGGCATACCATTTTGGAAACTAGACCCCTTGAGGAACGTAACAAGGAATTAAGTGAGCCTTAATACCCCACAGGTGTTTCATGACTTTTGCATATGTAAAAAAAAAATAAAAAAATTTTTCACTAAAATGTGTGTTTCCCCCCAAATTTCACATTTTTGCAAGGGTTAATAGCAGAAAATACCCCCCAAAATGTGTAACCCCATCTCTTCTGAGTATGGAGGTACCCCATAAGTTGACCTGAAGTGCATTACGGGCGAACTACAATGCTCAGAAGAGAAGGAGTCATATTTGGCTTTTTGAGAGCAAATTTTGCTCGGGGGGCATGTCGCATTTAGGAAGCCCCTATGGTGCCAGGACAGCAAAAAAAAAACGACATGGCATACCATTTTGGAAACTAGACCCCTTGAGGAACGTAACAAGGGATAAAGTGAACCTTAATACCCCACAGGTGTTTCACGACTTTTGCATATGTAAAAAAAAAATTATTTTTTTTACCAAAAATGCTTGGTTTAGCAAAAATTTTACATTTTTAAAAAAGGTAATAGCAGAAAATACCCCCCAAAATTTGAAGCCCAATTTCTCCCGATTCAGAAAACACCCAATATGGGGATGAAAAGTGCTTTGCTGGCGCACTACAGGTCTCAGAAAAGAAGGAGTCACATTTGGCTTTTTGGAAGCAAATTTTGCTCTGGGGCATGCCGCATTTAGGAAGCACCTATGGTGCCAGAAAAAAAAAAAAAACACATGGCATACCATTCTGGAAACTAGACCCCTTGGGGAACGTAACAAGGGGTAAAGTGAACCTTAATACCCCACAGGTGTTTCACGACTTGCATATGTAAAAAAAAAATAAAAATGTTTACACTAAAATGCTTGTTTTCCCCCAAATTTAACATTTTTACAAGGGGTAATAGCAGAAAATACCCCCCAAAATTTGTAACCCCATCTCTTCTGAGTATGGAAATACCCAATAAGTGGACATGAAGTGCACTGGGGGCGAACTACAATGCTCAGAAGAGAAGGAGCATCATTGAGCTTTTGGAGAGAGAATTTGGCCATGTGCATTTCCAAAGCCCCCCCGTGGTGCCAGAACAGTGGACCCCCCCCCACGTGACCCCATTTTTAAAACTACACCCCTCACGGAAGGTAATAAGGGGTGCAGGGAGAATTTACACCCCACTGGCATTTGACGGATCTTTGGAACAGTGGGCTGTGCAAATTAAAAATTTTATTTTTCATTTTCACAGACCCCTGTTTCAAAGATCTGTCAGACACCTGTGGGGTGTAAATGCTCACTGTACCCCTTGTTACATTCCGTGAGGGGTGTAGTTTCCAAAATGGGGTCACATGTGGGTATTTATTGTTTTGCACTTATGTCAGAACCACTGTAAAATCAGCCACCCCTGTGCAAATCACCAATTTAGATCTCAAATTTACATGGTGCACTCTCCCTTCTGAGCCTTGTTGTGTGTCCCCAGAACACTTTGCGCCCACATATGGGGTATCTCCGTACTCAGGAGAAATTGCGTTACAAATTTTGGAGGCTTTTTTTCTTTTACCGCTTGTGAAATTTTAAAGTATGGGGCAACACCAGTATGTTAGTGTACAAAAATGTTTTTTTTTTACACTAACATGCTGGTGTAGACCCCAACTTTACCTTTTCATAAGGGGTAAAAGGAGAAAAAGCCCTCCAAAATTTGTTAGGCAATTTCTCCCGAGTACGGCGATACCCCATATGTGGCCCTAAACTGTTGCCTTGAAATACGACAGGACTCCAAAGTGAGAGCGCCATGCGCATTTGAGGCCTAAATTAGGGATTTGCATAGGGGTGGACATAGGGGTATTCTACACCAGTGATTCTCAAACAGGGTGCCTCCAGCTGTTGCTAAACTCCCAGCATGCTTGGACAGTCAATGGCTGTCCGGAAATGCTGGGAGTTTTTGTTTTGCAACAGCTGGAGGCTCCGTTTTGGAAACACTGCTGTAGGATACGTTTTTCATTTTTATTGGGGGGGAAAGGGGGGTGGTGGGGGGGGGGCAGTGTACGTGTGTATATGTAGTGTTTTACTCTTTATTTTATGTTAGTGTAGTGTAGTGTTTTTAGGTTACATTCACACTGACGGCAGATTACACTGAGTCTCCCGCTAGGAGTTTGAGCTGCGGCTGCTGCAGCTCAAACTTGAAGCAGGGAACTCACTGTAATCCGCTGCCAGTGTGAATATAACCTGTACATTCACATGGGAGGGGGGGGGGGGGCAAAACTACAACTCCCAGCATGCACTGACAGAACGTGCATGCTGGGAGTTGTAGTTTTGCAACAGCTGGAGGCACACTGGTTGGAAAATACTGAGTTAGGTAATAGAACCTATTACCTAACTCGGTATTTCCCAACCAGTGTGCCTCCAGCTGTTGCAGAACTACAACTCTCAGCATGTACTGATTGCCAAAGGGAATGCTGGGAGATGTAGTTATGCAACAGCTGGAGGCACGCAAGTACAACACCCAGCATGTCGGGACAGCCATTTGCTGTTCCTGAATGCTGGGAGTTGTAGTTTTGCAAGATTTAGAGGGGTTCAGGCTGGAGATCACTGACAGTGGTTTTTTAAACTGTGGCCCTCCAGATGTTGCAAAACTATAAATCTCAGCCGCTCGGCCGATCAATAGCAGGGATAGGAGGGGTGGCAACCCTGCCACCTCACTCCTATCTCTTCAAGGGGGATCGAGGGTGTCTTGGACACCCCCGATCCCCCTTATTTTATCGCGGAGCCGCCGTTGATGGGCAGGGGGAGAGCGCTCCCCCTGCAAACACCGTTGATGCCGTGATCAGAACTGATCACGGCATCTATGGGGTTAATGCTGCCGGGACCGGCGCGATCGCGGCCTCGGCAGCTGCGGTGGGACTCCGGCTGTGATTGACAGCTGAGTCCCACCCGCGATCTCCTGCGCTGCCCGCGGCAGAGCAGGAGATCGCTTGGACGTATGCATACGTCCATTTGCGCGAACGTGTAATTCGCCTGGACGTATGCATACGTACAATAGTGGGAAGGGGTTAAAGGGGTACTCCGGTGAAAAACTAATTTTTTTTTAAATCAACTAGTGCCAGAAAGTTAAACAGATTTGTAAATTACTTCTATTAAAAAATCTTAATCCTTCCTGTACTTATTAGCTGCTGAATACTACAGCAGAAATTCTTTTCTTTTTTGAAACACTGAGATGTCTGCTGACATCACGAGCACAGTGCTCTCTGCTGACATCTCTGTCCATTTTTGGAACTGCCCAGAACAACATATGTTTGCTATGGGGATATCCTTTTAGGGTGCGTTCCCACAGGGCGTATACGCAGCGTATTTGACACTGCGCAAATTTTACGGCAGCAGCGGGAAAAACGCTGCGTATCCCTTGCTCACTATACACACAGGGCTTTCCGGCGGCAGCCCTATGTCTGTAGTGAGTTTTGGAGGCGGGGCCATGTGCCGGCGTGTCTGTGACATGCGGCCCCGCCTCCAAAACTCACTACACACATAGGGCTGCCGCCAGAAAGCCCTGTGTGCATAGTGAGCAAGGGATACGCAGCCTATTTCCCGCTGCTGCCGTAAAATTTTCGCAGCATCAAATACGCTGCGTATACGCCCAGTGGGAATGCACCGTTACTCTGGACAGTTCCTAAAATGGACAGAAATGTCAGCAGAGAGCACTGTGCTCATGATGTCAGCAGACAGCTGTGTGTTTCAAACGGAAAAGAATTTCCACTGTAGTATTCAGCAGCTAATAAGTACAGGAAGAATTAAGATTTTTTAATAGAAGTCATTTACAAATCTGTTTAACTTTCTGTTGATTTAAAAAAAAAAGTTTTTCACCGGAGTACCCCTTTAATATTAGTGGTACATTTTGGTCAATAAATTCAGCATTTTTGTGTGAAAAACTCAAAAATTTGGTGAAAATTTCAGATTTTCTACTTTTAAGAAACATAAATCAGTTATTAATTCGCATTTACAATATGTTTACTTTATATTGGCATCATTTGTTAAAAATTGTTTAACTTTTTTAGGACGTTATGGGACTTAGAAATTTGGCAACAATTCTCAAAATGATAGAGAAAATGTCAAAATCAGATCTTTTTAGGGGCCAGTGCAGTTCTGAAGAGAATTTGAGGGGCCTGTATGTAAGAACCCCCTATAAATCACCCCCCTATAAAAAAAAACTGCACCCCTCAATGTAATCAAAATGACATTTGTGAAGTTCATTAACTCTTTCGGTGTTTCACATAAATTAAAGAAAAATGGAGGTGGAATTCAAAAATCAAATATTGCAAATATGCCATTTTACTAAATTTTTGTGCTGACAGGGAAATACAATTCAGTATTTATTCCCCTAATTCTGAAATATTTGGAAATATCCCATATGTGGCCCAGACATGAGGGACCACCGTGTGGATTTTGGGTCTTCCTATTTTTCAGTCAGTTAGTGTCACCCTATTTTAAGATCTGTAACGTTTAAATTTTTTCACCAATGGAGCTATGTGAGGTCTTTGAATAGTACTATTTTGGGGTTTGACATTTTGATCACTTTTTATTACATTTTTAGTGTGCTGGGATTACCAAAAAGCTGTAAATTTGGCAAAATTATTATTTATTTATTATGGTGTTCAGCAATACAGTATCAATGACATGGTAATTTTATTCTGCAGGTCGATATGATTATGGTGATACCTCATTTATGTACTTTATTTGATTGTTTATCATATTTACAATATAAAAACAATTTTTCATAAAAAAAAAACTTTTTAGTACATAGCTATTTTCTGAGAGGTGTATTTTATTTTTTTTTTATACTGACAATGTTGTGTGATAGCAAATTTTTCCATGAGGAGCTGACGTTTTTAGTGGTACCATTTTGGGGTACATGGGACATTTTGATCACTTTTTATTTTAGTTTTACAGAGGGGACAGTGATATAAAGCCATAAATTTGCAAGGTTTTTATAATTTTTTTTACAGTGTTCATCAAGCTGGTGGAATAATGTGATTTTCTTATTGCTTGGGTTGATACAGATGCGGCAATGCCAAATATTTGTATATAATTTTTTGGGAGAGGGAAAGGGAGATTGTGTATGTTTATTTATTTTTATTTTTTTAATTATTTCTATTGTTTATTTTCTATTTATTATTTATTTAGTGTATTTAGTGTATTTTTTTTACTTTATTTTACTTTAATTTTTTTTTTTTTTTTACTGTCCCACTAGGGGACTTGACACTTATAATACACTGCAGTATAGATCTGCACTGCAGTGTATTATCCCTATCAGTGTAACACTGACAGGAATGGGCAGAGAAGGAGTGCACTCTATGCTCCCGCTCCCCTGTTCCTGCCTATTTAAATACCTGCCCTAAACGACAGGTCCGTAACCACGAAGACAGTCCCTTCCTATATACGTGAGGGGCATAAAAGCAAAACAATAAATTACAAAAAAAATGTCTGGGATCAGTGGGAATACAGGCAGACTAACAAAATATAACTAAACACACAATAGTCCAGAGTCAACTAACCGCGTCAAAGCCAGGAGATGTCACAGTACAAAGTCGCTAATACCAGAGAGAATAGTCAGAGAGAGGAGCCAAAGGTTCAGAAAGCCAGATATAACAAATTCAGAAGACTGCTAGCTAGAGTACAAACTGAGCTCTATAGCAAGCACTGATTGGGAGTAGACTGCCAGCCTATATGGAGCCAGAACAGGTGCTGCAATCAAGGTCAGCTGACTAGCCCAGACAGCCGGGTGTAACCCAGCAACAAAAAAGCTGTCAGAACCTTTTAACCCTATAGGTTCTGACAGTACCCCCCCCCCCCCCTTTTTAGGAGGGGCCACCGGAGCCTTCACAACCTGAGAGTAAAGAGGTCTTGACTTGGATACAGATGGACCATCAATGTCCTCATCTGTATCCTCATCCTCCAAATCACACCACTTATTGGTGTCCTCACAGCACAGTCATCCTCCAGATCCTCCTTACTACCCTCTGACCCCAAATCAACTGGAGTGCTCTTCAGATTCTTATTGCGAATGATATCACAAGATGTCGATTTAACCAGAGGCTGATGCAAAACAGGCTTAATAATACTTTTAAAATTAAAATCCGATTGTACATTAGTAGGAACAATGCCCCCCATAAGAACTTTGCCAGGCGTAGCTCTCTGGGAGGTATGACATACCTGTGCTCCGAAGTGGCCACCACAATTGCCACTTGGACGCTGACGCTTGACACAGGAGGCGATGAAATTAGTGTCCTCACCACAATAGAAGCACAGGCCATAGAGTTGATGAAACCTCTTGCGTTCTTCCGGGGTATGAATGGACCATATCTGCATAGGTTCATCCTCAGGGATAAATTTGGAAATAGAAGAGGAATCAAGCAGGACAGGAGAGACAGAGGATGAAGAACACTCCACTCCCGTTTGTGTTCTCGCAAATGTCTATCCAATTGTACAGCTAAAGTCATGGCTTGGTCAAGGGTGTCAGGAGAGGGATATGTAACAAGAATGTCCTTTAAGGTGTCAGATAACCCTAGTTTGAACTGACAAATCAAGGCTGGAGCATTCCAGTTGGAGGACACACACCATTTTCAAAAATCTTCACAGCATTCCTTTACTGGTCTGCGACCTTGCTTTAATGTACGCAATGGACTCTCAGCATACGCAGCGTGGTCTGGTTCAGTGTACAAAAGACCCAATCCCGTAAATAAGGCATCCAATGAGGACAACTCCGGAGCATTGGGACCAAGGTAAAATACCCATTCCTGGGGACCCCCTTGCAAAAGAGACATAATAATACCAACTCTTTGGGCCTCAGTACCAGATGTGTAAGGCCTTAACCGGAAGTACAATTTGCAGCTCTCACAAAAGGTTTTAAACATTTTGCGGTTACCCGAAAATCGGTCAGGGAGACTAACTTGTTGCTCCACAGGAGCGGAAGCAGAAACAGATGACACATTATTTCAGGCAGACTCCAGCTCCTAAATTCTGGCTAGCAAGCTCTAAACTAACTGCTCCAGATCTTGCAGTCTCTGAGTCAAGGACTGAACTAATACTGGCTGAGACTGAGAAGACTCAAGCTCCAAGATTCTGGAAAACAACCTCTGATTCAGCTGCTCCTGATGTTAAAGTCTCCCAGTGAAGGCCTGAATTATTTTAGACTGAGATTGAGACGACTCTTGCTGCTGTATCTTCTCAGCTAAATCCTGGACCAACTTAGTCAAGCCCTGCATTTGCTCCACCAAAGCAGACATTGCTTCCGTAATGCAGGAACAGTGTAATTGCAGGTATATGGGCTTGCTATAATGTCAGGAATGGGCTGGTTATTGAGTGCAATATTACTATGTCTGTTTGAGCTATATTCTGATTATGTCTGCTTGAGCATTTACCTTGTATTTTTCTGGGTTTTTAGCCATGGTTATATAGCATGCTCCTTGTATTTTAGTCTGTGTTACATTAGTCGGTTTTATGATTATGTCTGTTCAGCTTTGTTGTTGTTCACACTATCTCTATATTATATTTCTGTTTCCTACTTGGTCAGCATGTTGTCCACACGGTGGAGTGTGTCTGCTGGCCAGTAGCCTATTTGGCTTTATTAATGGCTACTCCCATAGTGGAGTGGGGAGTCCAGTTTGTATGTTCTGTGTCCCAGTGTGAACAATGTCCTATATTTATATCCTGTTTGGTTGATCTGATCTTTGTCCTTTGTACTTGTACCTGCTTGTGATAGTTCTTAGTAGCTTACCTGTTCTGTTTATCCCCTTCATCTCCTGGATTCTGCTGTATACTCCTATCATGTCTAGTGTTGTTCATTTTATCATGTCTGCTGTTTATCTGATATCCAGTTTATGAACCGTTTGTTAATTCACTATATTCTGCCTATTGGTGTTTGTGTTCTGTCTGGTATATCTGGTTGTCTAGTTGTTTTCCGTTTCTGGCCTGTGACCGACTATGTATATTATGTGTTTTTACGCTACTGCACTTTAGTGCAGGAAGGGACCGGCGCCCAGTTATCGATTCATTGTTTAGGATGGATGGGCAAGTAGGCAGGGAGAGTCTTTTTAGGGTCAGTTAGGGCTCACTCTCCCTGTCCCCTGGTCGGTCCATGACAGATGCAGAGTGAAGAGCAGACTTTGCTTTTGGGCAGAGCCTCATCGGCTTCCGCAGCCAGGTAACGAGGGGCCATTCGGAGGTCCCTGTTGCCATGGCTACCAATGAGACCCCGCGATCATATTGCGGGGTCTCATTGGAGAACAGAGGGAGCTCCCTCCCTCTGTTACCGGCGATCAGTGCTGCGGTCACATTGACCGCAGCACTGAAGGGGTTATCTGTCAGGATCGGAGCTCCGCTGATCGGGAGCGGCGGCGTGGTCGGGAATGGACGTATATATATACATCCATTTGCATTAAGGAATGGAGAAAATTGACGTATATATACGTCCATCTGCGGGAAGGGGTTAATGTTGGATGAGAAGGATTGGTTCACGTTTAGTGGAATCCAATTGTTATGTGTTTATAACATAGTCATAGGCTTGTGTGCAACTGCTTGGCCACTAAACCCATTTCATAAAGCACCCAATGAACAGTTTTTGTGTTAATGTTGTCTCCATAGGAGTTTATGCACCTTGTTAATAAATACATAAATAAATATATATATATATATATATATATATATATATATATATATATATATTATATAAAATGAAAAAAGTGTTTATTCCAGCTAAAAATAAGACAACGTTTCTGTGGTCTCACACCACCTTTCTCAAGTCAGAGTGCAAATGAATAACAGCAGTTTAAATATACATGTGCACATGATGCAAGCAATAACATAATTAAGGTATAATATATATAAATAAACAAAATCAGCAAATTGTAGTGCATTATTAAAAAATGTTACAGCAATGTTATATGATGACAGTGCATTACATGTGAAGATAAAATACCCCACAGTGAAGGTGTTCATAAAAACAAAGATAATTCATAATTACAGAAGCTGACATTACTAGATAATCAACTTACAGGGCGGGAAGGAATCGCGGCATTGAAGCTGATCAGCCTGTGTTTGTAAATAAAAACCACGCCATGTCAAACTCGTGGTATGTTACAGGTAGTACTTCCGTGTATGTGAGGGGGACTGAGCCAATGGGAGGGCGCGTCCCCAGTCACAAGACCCATTCGCGTGTCTCGCAAGTGACATCATCAAGACACACGACTGGGACCAGGAGACGCATAACACCTCCCTGTGCATATGAGGCAATAGAATCAGAGTATGGAGTCCGGCCACGTGACCGACGAATAGCGTCATCAGGTCACCTGACCAGAGCTCTCGGGCTCGGGAATAGTGTGTGTCACGCCGAGCGCTCCGGGTCCCGCTACTTCCCCGGAGCGCTTGCAGCGTGCCCGTGTATGCAGCGCTCCGGTCGGCACCGCTGACCGTGAGCGCTGCTTCCATGTCTCCGGTGGGGACGCGATCCGAGGTACGGGACGTGCCCGCTCTCGGCTCGCGCCCCGTGTCTCTCACCTGCCCCTTCCTCCTGTTCAGTCCCGGCGCGCGTGGCCCCACTCTCTAGGGCGCGTGCAAGCCGGGTCTCTCAGATTTAAAGGGCCAGTGCACCATTAATTGGTGCCTGGCCCAATTAGTCCCAAGCACTCCCTACACTATATAAACCCACTTCCTCTTCCTGTCCTTGCCGGATATTCTTGCCTAGTGCCCTGTGAAAGCGTTTCTGTGTGTTCCCTTGCCTGTGTACCCAGACCCTTGCCGTTGCCCCTGACTATAAACCGTTGCTGCCTGCTCAGACCTTCTGCTACGTCCGACCTTGCTCTTGCCTTGTCTTTGTGTATCGCGTCTGTCTCAGCTGTCAGTGAGGTTGAGTCGCTATCGGGTGGAACGACCTGGGGGTTACCTGCCGCTGCAAGTCCATCCCGCTTTGCGGCGGGCTCTGGTGAAAACCAGTAACCCCTTAGATTCCGTTCCCCTGGTACGGCCCACGCCATCACCTCACTGACACAGAGGATCCACCACCCGTGTCCTCCCTGCATACCAGCCCGGATCCTGACAGTGGATCCGGCCATGGATCCCGCTGAGGTCCCGCTGCCTAGTGTCGCTGACCTAACCTCCGTGGTCGCCCAGCAATCACAGCAGATCACGCAACAAGGACAACAGCTGACTCAGTTGACCGCTATGCTGCAACAGCTTCTACCACAACAACAGCAACCATCTCCTCCGCCAGCTCCTGCATCTCCTCTGCAGCGAGTGGCTGCTCCCAGTTTCCGCCTGTCTCTTCCAGACAAGTTTGATGGGGACTCTAAACTGTGCCGTGGGTTCCTGTCCCAGTATTCCCTACACCTGGAGATGATGTCGGGCCAATTTCCTACAGAACAGTCTAAGGTGGCGTTCGTGGTCAGCCTCCTGTCTGGAAAGGCCTTGTCATGGGCCACACCGCTTTGGGACCGCAACTATCCTGCCACTGCTACAATCCAGTCCTTCTTCTCTGAAGTACGTAGTGTCTTTGAGGAGCCAGCCCGCGCTTCCTCAGCCGAGACTGCTTTGCTGAATCTTGTCCAAGGGAGTTCTTCAGTGGGCGAATACGCCATCCAATTCCGCACCCTCGCCTATGAGCTATCCTGGAATAATGAGGCCCTCTGAGCGACCTTCAAGAAAGGCATATCCAGTCATATCAAAGATGTCCTGGCGCACAAGAAATTCCTGCTAACCTGTCTGAACTCATCCATTTGGCCACCCGCATCGACATGCGTTTCATGGAAAGACGCCAGAAACTTCGTCAGGAAAAGGATCTTGTTCACACCAGGCGGTTTCCCTCCCAGGCTCCTCTCTTCCAACGTCCTTTGCAATCTGTTCCTGTGCCTCCTGCCGAGGAGGCTATGCAAGTGGATCGGTCTCGCCTGACCCAACAAGAGAGGACTCGCCGTAGGAGTGAAAACCTGTGCCTATACTGTGCAAGCACCGAACATTTCCTAAAAGACTGTCCTATTCATCCTCTGCGTCTGAAAAACGCTTCCACTCACCTAGTTAACGTAGGAGAGTCGTTGCTAGGAGTGAATTCTACCTCTCCACGATTGACTTTACCTGTGCGGATTGCTATACCCGCTAGTGCTACTTCCTTCTCCGTTGTGGCCTTCTTGGACTCCGGTTCAGCAGGAAGTTTCATTGAAGCCTCCCTATTCAACAGATTCAACATTCCAGTTACCCGTCTTGTCAAACCTCTCTTCATTTCTTCCGTCAATGGAGAGAGACTGGTCTGCACCGTGCGTTACCGCACTCAACCGCTACTCATGAGTGTTGGAGTTCACCATCATGAACATATTGAATTTTTTGAGCTACCCAACTGCACTTCTGAAATTCTTCTGGGCTTGCCCTGGCTCCAACGTCATTCGCCTTGCCTCTACTGGGTCACCGGGGACATTAAGAGCTGGGGATCTTCTTGCCGCAAGCGATGTCTCCACCCAGTTTCTTCCTGCCAGGTCTCCATGGCTACTCCTTTGCCAGGTCTTCCTAAGGCCTATCAGGACTTTTCGGATGTCTTTTGTAAGAAGCAGGCAGAGGTCTTGCCTCCACACAGACCCTATGACTGCCCTATCGACCTGCTCCCTGGTACCACACCGCCCCGTGGTAGGATTTACCCACTTTCTGCCCCAGAAACCCAAGCTATGTCCGAGTACATACAAGAAAACCTCAAAAGAGGTTTTATCCAGAAATCTTCTTCCCCGGCTGGAGCTGGATTTTTCTTTGTCGCTAAAAAAGATGGATCTCTCTGCCCTTGTATTGATTACCGCGGTCTCAATAAAAAATCGCTATCCTCTGCCTCTCATCTCCGAACTCTTCGACCGACTGCGAGGTGCCAAGATTTTCACAAAACTTGATCTAAGTGGCGCATATAACCTCATCCGTATTCGAGCAGGCGATGAATGGAAAACCGCCTTCAATACCAGAGATGGTCACTTTGAATACCTAGTCATGCCTTTTGGCCTATGCAATGCCCCAGCAGTCTTTCAGGACTTTGTTAATGAGATTTTTCAGGACATGCTGTATTCCTGTGTGGTAGTCTACCTTGACGACATCCTAATTTTTTCCCCCAACCTAGAGGAACATCGCCGTCATGTTCGTCAAGTGCTCCAGCGACTACGCCAAAATCAACTTTACGCTAAAATTGAGAAGTGTCTATTCGAACGCAGCAGTCTTCCCTTCTTGGGTTACATTGTGTCCGGACAAGGTCTTCAAATGGACCCTGATAAACTTTCTGCGGTAATGCATTGGCCTCGTCCCACTGGCCTCCGAGCAATCCAAAGATTTCTCGGATTTGCAAATTACCATCGTCAATTAATTCCGCACTTCTCCACCATCGTTGCTCCTATTGTAGCACTGACTAAGAAAAATGCTAATCCGAAATCATGGCCGCCACAGGCGGAGGAAGCCTTTAACCACCTCAAAGCCGCCTTCTCCTCTGCTCCAGTTTTGTCCAGACCTGATCCTCAGAAGCCCTTCTTCCTCGAGGTTGACGCCTCCTCTGTTGGAGCCGGAGCTGTTCTCCTACAAAAATCCGCTAAAGGAAAAAATTTCACTTGCAGATTTTTCTCCAAAACCTTTTCACCTCCAGAAAAAAATTATTCCATCGGAGACCGTGAACTATTGGCGATTAAGTTGGCCCTTGAGGAGTGGAGACACCTTCTGGAAGGATCCCTTCACCCCATCACCATCTTTACAGATCACAAAAATTTGTCTTATCTCCAATCCGCCCAGCGGGTAAATCCTCGCCAGGCTAGGTGGTCGTTGTTTTTTGCCCGTTTCAACTTTCAGATCCATTTTCGTCCCGCAGACAAGAATGTCAGAGCTGATGCTCTATCTCGTACCACCGATGTCTCTGAAGCCGAGACCCTTCCTCAGCACATCATTCCCCCTGAGTGCCTGATCTCTTCTGCTCCCACTTCTCTGGTACCTGTCCTTCAAGGAAAGACTTATGCTCCTCCCCGTCTTCGCCTCTGGATCCTCAAATGGGGCCATTCCTCCCTTCTGGCTGGTCACGCTGGAATAAAAAAGACTTTACAGTTGATTGCCAGACACTATTGGTGGTCCTCCTTGGAAAAGGATGTGACCGATTTTGTACGAGCTTGTACAGTGTGCACGTGACAAGACCCCTCGTCAGAAACCTTCAGGTCTTCTCCATCCGCTGCCCGTGCCTGAACAGCCTTGGTCCCACATAGCCATGGACTTCATCACTGATCTTCCTGTATCCCATGGCAACACTGTCATCTGGGTGGTCGTTGATCGTTTTTCCAAAATGGCTCACTTTACTCCGCTTCCAGGCCTTCCTTCTGCGCCACAGTTGGCGAAGCAATTTTTTCTGCAGATCTTTCGTCTTCACGGGCTTCCCACGCATATCGTCTCGGATAGAGGCGTTCAATTTGTGTCTAAATTTTGGAGAGCTCTGTGCAATCAATTAAAGATCAAATTAAATTTCTCGTCCTCCTACCACCAAGTGGAGAGAGTGAACCAGATCCTTGGTGACTACTTATGACATTTTGTTTCCTACCGCCTTGATGATAGGGTCGACCTGTTAACCTCGGCTGAATTCTTGTACAATTTCAGAAACTCTGAGTCATCCGCCAAGTCTCCGCTCTTTGTGGTGTACGGCCGTCACCCGCTTCCCCCCCCCCCTCCCAATCCCCACTTCATCTGGAGTTCCTGCCGTAGATGAATTGACCCTGGACTTCCCCACTATCTGGAAAGAGACTCAAAAGTCGCACTCACTGGCCTCTTCTTGCATGAAGAAACATGCGGATAAGAAAAGAAGAACTCCTCCTGTCTTTGCCCCTGGTGATAAAGTGTGGCTCTCTGCCAAATATATTCGGTTTCGTGTCCCTAGCTACAAGCTGGGTCCTCGTTACCTCAGGCCATTTAGAGTCAAAAGTCAAATCAACCCTGTCTCCTACAAGCTCCATCTTCCTTCTTCTCTTCGTATTCCTAACTCCTTTCATGTATCCCTTCTCAAACCTCTCATTCTTAACCGCTTTTCCCCCAAGGTCACCGTTCCTGCTCCTGTCACTGCGTCCTCTGATGTCTTCTCGGTAAAAGAAATCCTCGCTTCCAGGGTCGTCAGAGGTAAAAAAAAATGTCATGTTGACTGGGAGAATTGTGGTCCCGAAGAGAGATCTTGGGAGCCCGAGGACAATATCCTCGACAAGGAGCTAATCCATAGGTTCCTGGGCTCCAAAAAGAGGGGGAAACCCAAGGGGGGGGTACTGTCACGCCGAGCGCTCTGGGTCCCGACGCTTCCCCGGAGTGCTGCTTCCATGTCTCCGGTGGGGACGCGATCCGAGGTACGGGACGTGCCCGCTCTCAGATCGCGCCCCGTGTCTCTCACCTGCCCCTTCCTCCTGTTCAGTCCCGGCGTGCACGGCCCTGCTCTCTAGGACGCTCGCGCGCCGGGTCTCTCAGATTTAAAGGGCCAGGGCACCATTAATTGGTGCCTGGCCCAATTTGTCCCAAGCACTCCCTACACTATATAAACCCCCTTCCCCTTCCTGTCCTTGCCGGATCTTGTTGCCTAGTGCCCTGTGAAAGCATTTCTGTGTGTTCCATTGCCTGTGTACCCAGACAATTGCCGTTGCCCTTGACTACGAACCGTTGCTGCCTGCCCAGACCTTCTGCTACGTCCGACCTTGCTCTTGCCTTGTCCTTGTGTACTGCGCCTGTCTCAGCTGTCAGTGAGGTTGAGTCGCTATCGGGTGGAACGACCTGGGGGTTACCTGCCGCTGCAAGTCCATCCCGCTTTGCGGCGGGCTCTGGTGAAAACCAGTAACCCCTTAGATTCCGTTCCCCTGGTACGGCCCACGCCATCACCTCACTGACACAGAGGATCCACCACCCGTGTCCTCCCTGCATACCAGTCCGGATCCTGACAGTGTGGAAACTTTAAGTATGTGTGCACAGGCGCAACAAAGTAAATGAGGTCCGTGAAGACATATAAATTGTGGGCAACAGGAGTATGTGTGTATTGTAAGCGCAACAGTGTAATTAAAACTTTTAAAAAAAAAGGGAAAAAGGAAATGTGGTGTGAAAGAAAGGGACTGGTGTGAATATGTCCAAGGCAAGAATGCAACGTAAAAGTTATATTCTCTAGAGAACAAGGAGGAAAATGTAACATAATAAATAAAATAGAAGAAAGAGAATAGAGTATGTAAAGAAGTATAAAAATATAGAAAAAAATTATTTATTTTTATACTTCTTTACATACTCTCTTCTAGTTTTATTTATTATGTTACATTTTCCTCCTTATTCTCTAGAGAATATAACTTTTACTTTTCATTCTTGCTTTGGACATATTCACACCAGTCCCTTTCTTTCATAACACATTTCCTTTTTCCCTTTTTTTTGAGTTTTAATTACACTGTTGCGCTTGCAATACACACATACTCCTGTTGCCCACACTTTATATGTCTTCACAGACCTCATTTGCTTTGTTGCGCCTGTGCACACATACTTAAAGTTTCCACACTATTGTCAAGTCCGGTCACGTGACCTGATGACGCTATTCGTCGGTCACGTGGCCGGACTCCGTACTCATATACACAGGGAGGTGTTATGCATCTCCTGGTCCCAGTCTCGTGTCTTGATGATGTCACTTGCGAGACACGCGAATGGGTCCTGTGACTGGGAACGCACCCTCCCATTGCTTAGTCCCCCTCACATACACGGAAGTACTACCTGTAACACAACGCGCGTTTGACATGACGTGGTTTTTATTTACAAACATAGACTGATCAGCCTCAATGCCGTGATTCCTTCCCGCCCTGTAAGTTGATTATCTAGTAATGTCAGCTTCTGTAATTATGAATTATCTTTGTTTTTATGAACACCTTCACTGTGGGGTATTTTATCTTCACATGTAATGCACTGTCATCATATAACATTGCTGTAACATTTTTTAATAATGCACTACAATTTGCTGATTTTGTTTATTTATATATATTATACCTTAATTATGTTATTGCTTGCATCATGTGCACATGTATATTTCATTTGCACTCTGACTTGAGAAAGGTGGTGTGAGACCACAGAAACGTTGTCTTATCTTTAGCTGGAATAAACACTTTTTTCATTTTGTGATACTCCGGTGTGCTGCAGCCACTTTTTTCCTTCTACAAATTTTTGGACCCAGGACCGGGGTCCCTGAGACTGCTTGCACCCACAGATTTATTCATAGGGTCTGCTGTCAATTTCTTATAACCTCCTGGGTTTTGAGGAATGAATCCAGATGTGGAAAAGATAAAACAGGCTCTTACCAGATAGAGGGGCTAGACCTAACAAACACTGAACTTTAGTAACATTGTATAACTTATTTGTGAAAACAACAAAGGGACTTCCTTTGGTCAAATCATTTCTTCAGTCTAAACAGTGGAGAATGTAAAGCAGTACTTCAGAACAGAACCTGTACATGTCTTCTACACTGGGGTACGACACGGAGTGGTTGGGTAAGAAGCTGGAGTGGTAAACATTCAGTTAGGACTTGTCACCATGTAAAAGGACTTAACTGTCAGTGCAAAATTATTCTGAGCGGAATTCTGCTTGCAGCAGCCTCCCATAGATTTCAGCGGGATTCTGCAGCTATGTGCACACTTTGGAACTTTTTTAGCGGAACTTCTGAGGCGATGTGGATTCCACAAAAAGCATGAACATTTTTATTCTTTTAATGGAATCCTCCCGAATCTGCACTGTAGTCATTGGCGGAGGCTGCTGCAAGCAGATTTTATCTCAAAATGTTTCTAAGCTGAATTTCCTTAAAGGGGTACTCCAGTGCTAAGACATCACGCCCCCTCCCATAGGCTTGCATTGAGGGGGTGGAACCATGACGTCACTATGCTCCGTCCCTGTGATAGCCAGTCATCAGACTGATTCTAATGGGGTGCAGCGTGGAAGATCATGGGGGTCCCCAGCAGCGGGACCACCGTGATCAGGCATCTTATCCCCTATCCTTTGGATAGGGGATAAGATGTCTTAGCGCCGGAGTACCC
Organism: Hyla sarda; assembly: GCF_029499605.1. NCBI lineage: Eukaryota > Metazoa > Chordata > Amphibia > Anura > Hylidae > Hyla > Hyla sarda. Next base: position 99,780,681 of record NC_079196.1, read on the forward strand.
TTTAATGGGGGAGATTTATCAAAATCTGTCCAGAGGAAAAGTTGCCCAGTTGCCCTCTGCAAAATGAAAAAAGCGATCTGATTGGTCTCTATGGGCAACTGGGCAACTTTTCCTCTGGACAGGTTTTGATAAATCTCCCCAAATGTGTGCAAGGGCCATAAGTGTATAACCAAATATACTGTTGTGTTTGTATTGATAACCACTGGCATCGCTAGGGGGGCAGAGGGGGGCCATGGCCTCCCCTAGATCAGGCCATGCCCCCCTTGTGCCCTCCCAATTGGAAATAAACTAAGTTATATTCTAATAACTCAGCCGGCATTTTGGCGGCATTTTATTTTGGTGGCTGTTATTTTGATGTGGCTGAGCGGCACCAAGGTCATGTGCACGCAACCCGTGCTTTCTGGCAGTCAGACTCGGCGGACAGAAAGAGAGGAAGAAGAGCAGGAGCGCACATTGCGGACGGCGAAGAGACAGAGTGTAAGCAGTGAGAAGAAGTTAGAACCTGAAGAGCAAGACAAAGCAAGAGCAGTAAGTAAAGTAAGGAGAACTGAGCAAGGAAAGGGGAGTAGAGTGAGAAGAGCCAAGAGCAGTTAGGACAGTTAGGAGCAGTTAGGAAGAGCAAGTAAGGGCATCTGGGGGGGCAGAGCAAATAAGGGGGGCTGACAAAATAACTTAGGTGGGGGGGACTAAACAAATAAGGTGGGAGGTTGAGCAAATAAGGGGGGCCGAGCTAATAAGGGTGGCCAAGCAAGTACGGTAAGGGAAAGCTGAGCAAGTAAGGGGGGGGCTGAGCTAATAAAGGGGTACTAAGCAAATAATTTAAGGGGGAATGAGCAGGTAAAGGGAGATGAGCAAATAAGCGAGGGAGGCTGAGCAAGTAAGGAAAGGGGGAGCTGAGCAAGTAAGGGGGGCTGAGCAAATAAGGGGGAAGCTGTAAGAGGGGGATGAGCAAATAGGGGGGCTGAGCAAGTAAGGGAGGCTGAGCTAATAAGAGGGGGCTGAGCAAATAAGGGGGGAAGGCTGAGCAAATAAGGGGGATGAGCAAGTAAGGTAAGGGGGAGCTGAACAAGTAAGGAGGGCTGAGCTAATAAGGGGGGACTGAGCAAATAAGGGGGGCTGAGCTGTAAGAGGAGGCTTAGATAATAGGAGGCTGAGCAAGTAAGGGGGAGCAGAGAGCAGAGCAGGTAAGGAGGAGCAGAGGAAGTAAGGGGGGACTAAGCAAGTAAGGGGGGTTGAGCAAACGGGAGGCTGAGCAATTAAGGGGGGCTGAGCAAATAGGGGGGCTGATCAAATAAGGGGTTGCTTAGCAAGTAAGGGGGGTTGAGCAAACAAGGGAAGCTGAGCAAGTAAGGAGAAGCAGGGGGCTGAGCAAGTAAGGGGGAGCAGAGCAAGTAGAGGGGAGCAGAGAGCAGAGCAAGTAAGGGGGACCTGAGCAAGAATGGGGGAGCAGAGCAAGCAAAGAAAATCTACCTTTGCAGAGGGAATGAGTGGAGCGAGCAGTGCGGCTACCTTACCTACCTGAGAGTGCAGTTTGCAGAGAGAGTCTGCAAAAATCTGATATATATATTTTTTTTTATGAAACATCTTCTGCACAGTGTGTGTGTGTGTGTGTGTATACATATACATACACATATACACACACACATATTTTAAAATTGCCCCCCCCCCCCACACACTTTTGTCACTGGCCCCCCATGTGGCCCCCTAAATATGAATGCTGGAGACGCCACTGTTGATAACACTGTTCTATTAAGAAGAAAAAAAGCCTGTTCACAGAGTTTACCTTTATAAACCTACAAAGGGTTTTTCAAAGTTATATCCATTACTTAGTTGTATTGCTGAATACATAATAAAGAAAAACTTAGAAGAATTCCTACATCATATGCAAAGGAAGACTCAAGTGCCCTGGTCAATCTTTTTCAATAGATGGGTCTAAGGGAGGCTCCTACCACAGCATATTCTATCTAGGTATCTCTTGCAAGGTCGTGTAAGTCTCCTGTATGTTCATACTATGGCTATTCTACCCTTCTTAATTCCTTATCACGCTCTACAGCTGTTTAATTTGCTTCATTTGTCTGGTCCATGGATAAGACTGGGCTAAGGCTGGGTTCATACCATGTTTTTGCAATACAGTTCCCATATCAGGTTATAAAAAACGGATTCCTCAAAACCTGACTAAACTGTATCAAAACGTGTGTACAAATCTAAATCTGTATACAGTGCAAAACCGTATATATGGTTTCAAAAATGATGTCCGGTTGCATCAGCTTTTTAAGAAAAAAAGTATACGTTTTTAACTTTTCACTAAATTATGAATAAAGTTTCACTTGTTTGATTGAAATTCCAAGAAAAAAACTGTGCAAAGTCAAAAACCGTATGGGAAAAACTGGATTGAACCGTATGCACATTCGGTTCTGTACGGTACCCATTGACACCCATGTTAAAAAGAAGTATACGTTTCAATACAGTTTTGGGTAAGTGGAAAAAAACTGACAAAACCGTACAAGAGGCAAAATGGACACAACCGGATGCATGCATCTTTTGGCATACGGTTTTCAGTGGAGAACCAATGCATACGGTTTTCAATACAGTTCTGTACAGTTTTCAAATTGAAAACGTATAGGGGAACTGTAAGGGGGGGGATGCCTCTTGTTACGCCGAGCGCTCCGGGTCCCTGCTCCTCCCCGGGAGCGCTGCACTGACATTGCCGGCGGGGATGCGATTCGCATCCCAAGTCACTCACCTGTCCCGGTCCCCGGCTGTCATGTCCTGGCGCGCGCGGCTCCGCTCCTTAGGGTGCGCGCGCCAGCTCTCTAAGATTTAAAGGGCCAGTGCACCAGTGATTTGTGCCTGGCCCAATCAGCCTAATTAGCTTACACCTGCTCCCTGTCCATATTACCTCACTTCCCCTGCACTCCCTTGCCGGATCTTGTTGTCTTGTGCCAGTGAAAGCGTTTAGTGTTGTCCAAAGCCTGTGTTCCAGATCTCCTGCTATCCTTATTGACTACGAACCTTGCCGCCTGCCCCGACCTTCTACTACGTCTGACCTTGCCTCTGCCTAGTCCTTCTGTCCCACGCCTTCTCAGCAGTCAGCGAGGTTGAGCCGTTGCCGGTGGATACGACCTGGTTGCTACCGCCGCAGCAAGACCATCCCGCGGGCTCTGGTGAAAACCAGTAGCAACCCTAGAACCGGTCCACCGACACGGTCCACGCCAATCCCTCGCTGACACAGAGGATCCACATCCAGCCTGCCGAATCGTGACACCTCTAAGAAGGTATTGTTGGCATGGATCTTCTAATAACTATATTGGAACTGGCATATAATACTGTTTCTAACACATTTGTGACAGTAAACACAGAGGCCAACATTTTATATGCCTGATGCACCAAACTTTTGGCTTCATAAGTGCCAAAAGTGTGAAAAACAGCAATAGAGACACAATTATTATGCTGTGCGTGCCAAGAACAACAGGAAATTGTGACTTACCAGAAAAAGGGCACTACCTAATATGCCCTGCCCTGCAACAAAATAATGAGGCACAATTTTGGCACATAACCTGAAGTAAGCAACCAAAAGTTAGTGTGAACTAAAATTCAACACGTATACAAGGCAGTTTACAGATGCGCCAGATTTATCAATCTGCAAGAGCCACTGAGAAAAATGTGGCACTTTTAAAGTCTGTCTGTCTACATTTGCACCAAGTCTAACAAAAAGATAGTTTTAATAAATTCCCCCCCATGTGGTCAAGCCCCCTAATGCCTAAAATGTGATGACTGTGAATAAACAAATGTGTGCGGCTGCTGCACTGCTCATTTACCCATTGACTGTGGAACAGAACAGGTCTTATTTCTGCAAACTGAAATTTTAGAACAGTTAGTACCGGTAGCTATTTTCAGAGTTATAGTAGTGTATGTACAGTAGAGCCTGTCTTTGGTCACACAATAATACTGTGCATACGTAAGCACAGAAACTAGTATCCACTCAATTTCCTCTTCTTTCAATCCTCTCTCCAATATTTTCCATGTTTCCAACACCAGTCCCAAGTCCATATTTTTATACAGAAGGGGATATATTGCTATACTATCACAAAAATGCCCATATAATGGCCCAGCTACTATGGGATCTCTCAATATAAACTCCTTTTAAGATTGCCATTAATATTAATTAAACAGACAAACTGAAAATATGAAAATATAGTATAGTAAAGCAATGAAACAGCTATGCATAACATGCTACATGCATATCTAAATTAGTAATATACCCAGGGGCGGACATATCACTTGTTCAGCCGGTTCGGCTGCACAGGGGCCCAGCGTGTTAGGGGGCCCCCCTAGTAGCCCAGGTCACAGCCTGGGCCTCACAGTCTGGGCCCCTGCAGGGCCCCCTGCCAGTACTTCATACTAAATGCTGCAGCAACAGGTCCCGGACCTGCCGCTGACAGCAGTAATTTACCTCGGCCGGGCGAGAGGACAGGCCAGGGGCTGATGGGAACAGACGTGCCCCGCGCAGGCACGCACGTCTGTTCCAAGCCCCTAATGTCACGTGTCATGGCCTCTGACCCCGGCAGAAGCGACAGGAGCAGCAAACCCTCCCGCCTCACACGGCCGCATCGCTGAGCAGATGAGGTGAGGAGAGCGACGGTCGGTTGCAGGGGGGTGGGGGGAGGGGATTGTAATGATGATGAAGAGGACAGGAGGGGTGTTGAAGAGGTTGGTGGTGTAATGATAAGAAAGATTGGGGGTCTGGGAGAGCGTAGTGTTGATAAGTAGGACCAGAGGGGGGGTCAGGGGGGTAATGATTAGGGGGTTTAATGTTGATGAGAAGGACTGGGGTGGGGGGTGTCAGCTGTGTAATACTGATGAGGTGCTTAAGGTATATGGGATGATGAGGAGACTGAGGATGGAGTGCGTGGGGTGAATGGGGTGATGAGGAGACTGAGGATGGAGTGCGTGGGGTGAATGGGGTGATGAGGAGACTGAGGATGGAGTGCGTGGGGCGATGAGGAGACTGAGGATGGGGTGATGAGGAGACTGAGGATGGAGTGCATGGGGTGATGAGGAGACTGAGGATGGAGTGCATGGGGTGATGAGGAGACTGAGGATGGAGTGCATGGGGTGATGAGGAGACTGAGGATGGGGTGCGTGGGGTGAATGGGGTGATGAGGAGACTGAGGATGGAGTGCGTGGGGCGATGAGGAGACTGAGGATGGGGTGATGAGGAGACTGAGGATGGAGTGCATGGGGGGATGAGGAGACTGAGGATGGGGTGCGTGGGGTGATGAGGAGACTGAGGATGGAGTGCGTGGGGTGTATGGGGTGATGAGGAGACTGAGGATGGGGTGTATGCGGTGATGAGGAGACTGAGGATGGAGTGCATGGGGTGATGAGGAGACTGAGGATGGAGTGCGTGGGGTGATGAGGAGACTGAGGATGGAGTGCGTGGGGTGATGAGGAGACTGAGGATGGAGTGCGTGGGGTGATGAGGAGACTGAGGATGGAGTGCGTGGGGTGATGAGGAGACTGAGGATGGAGTGCGTGGGGTGATGAGGAGACTGAGGATGGAGTGCGTGGGGTGATGAGGAGACTGAGGATGGAGTGCATGGGGTGATGAGGAGACTGAGGATGGAGTGCATGGGGTGATGAGGAGACTGAGGATGGGGTGCGTGGGGTGTATGGGGTGATGAGGAGACTGAAGATGGGGTGTGTGGGGTGTATGGGGTGATGAGGAGACTGAGGATGGGTTGTGTGGGGTGTATGGGGTGATGAGACTGAAGATGGGGTGCGTGGGGTGTATGGGGGTGATGAGGAGACTGAGGATGGGGTATATGGGGGTGATGAGGAGACCGAGGATGGGTTGTGTGGGGTGCATGGGGTGATGAGACTGAGGATGGGGTGCGTGGGGTGATGATTAGACTGAGAATGGGTTGTGTTGGGTGTATGGGGGATGAGACTGAGGATGGGGTGCGTGGGGTGTATGGGGTGATGAGGAGACTGAGGATGGAGTGTATGGGGTGATGAGGAGACTGAGGATGGAGTGCATGGGGTGATTCAGTGGTGTATCGTGGTTGGCAGTATTATATTGATAGAGTACAGTGGTGGGCAGTATTATATTCAGGGGTACAGTGGTTGGCAGTATTATATTCAGGGGTACAGTATTTGGCAGTATTATATTCAGGGGTACAGTGGTTGGCAGTATTTAGGGAGTACAGTGGTTGGCAGTATTATATTCAGGAATATAGTGGTTGGCAGTATTCAGGGGGTACAGTGGTTGGCAGTATTATATTCAGAGGTACAGTGGTTGGCAGTATTATATTCAGGGGTACAGTGGTTGGCAGTATTATATTCAGGGGTACAGTGGTTGGCAGTATTATATTCAGGGGTACAGTGGTTGGCAGTATTATATTCAGGGGGTACAGTGGTTGGCAGTATTATATTCAGGGGTACAGTGGTTGGCAGTATTCAGGGGGTACAGTGGTTGGCAGTATTGTATTCAGGGGTACAGTGGTTGGCAGTATTCAGGGGGTACAGTGGTTGGCAGTATTATATTCAGGGGTACAGTGGTTGGCAGTATTATATTCAGGGGGTACAGTGGTTGGCAGTATTCAGGGGGTACAGTGGTTGGCAGTATTATATTCAGGGGTACAGTGGTTGGCAGTATTCAGGGGGTACAGTGGTTGGCAGTATTATATTCAGGGGTACAGTGGTTGGCAGTATTATATTCAGGGGGTACAGTGGTTGGCAGTATTATATTCAGGGGTACAGTGGTTGGCAGTATTATATTCATGGAGTACAGTGGTTGGCAGTATTATATTCAGGGGGTACAGTGGTTGGCAGTATTATATTCGGGGGTACAGTGGTTGGCAGTATTATATTCAGGGGTACAGTGGTTGGCAGTATTCAGGGGGTACAGTGGTTGGCAGTATTATATTCAGGGGGTACAGTGGTTGGCAGTATTCAGGGGGTACAGTGGTTGGCAGTATTATATTCAGGGGGTACAGTGGTTGGCAGTATTCAGGGGGTACAGTGGTTGGCAGTATTATATTCGGGGGTAGAGTGGTTGGCAGTATTATATTCAGGGGTACAGTGGTTGGCAGTATTATATTCATGGAGTACAGTGGTTGGCAGTATTATATTCAGGGGTACAGTGGTTGGCAGTATTATATTCAGGGGTACAGTGGTTGGCAGTATTCAGGGGGTACAGTGGTTGGCAGTATTATATTCAGGGGTACAGTATTTGGCAAGGTTATAATGATTATTGTCATCATACAGAGGATGAGGATCTACTGACAAATTAAGGAACCAATGATGTCCAGGTGTCAGACTCTGCAGAGAAGATGGAAGAAATCCTGGTGTCTGGACCAGATGAAGAAGAAAAGTAAAGACAACAGAGAAGACGTCACTCAGGTCAGTGATATCATTGTGTATTTTCCTAACTGTCCCATCAGAGCTTTAGTCACTGATATCATTGTGTAGTCTCCTGACTGTCCCATCAGCTGTAGTCACTTCAGACATGATGGGAGTTGCAGCTTTCCAACATCTCGGGAGCCACTTGAACCAAGGTGATTGGTGGGGGTCCCATGAGTCAGACCCCCACCATAAAAATGGGCTGTTTATTTTAAAATGCCTGGGCCTATTTTTGGTCCCAGTCTGGCCCTGCCTGTAAGTCACTTCTATCATTAAGGATAAGAAGCCAAGGAACCAGGGGGTGCCAAGGGGTGTCGTGCTAAGTCCAGGGGTGCGAATGTAAAGGGGAGCACTGCCCTCTGCCTCCCAGCTAGATACGGGTCAGGCTGACCTGGGGGAGTACTCACTGGGCCGCACACTGAGAGGGACAGGGGCCACCCGGAGCCCACCTCAGGAGTCGTTCCATCCACCTGTGGTGGACAAGGCAAGTGGCGACACTACACGCGCGGGGTAAGTGGAGGCCCCCCCGGTGGGGTCTAGGTACATGAGGGGGCACAGTGCTGGGGGGGGGGGCCCAGGCACATTCTTTGCACAGGGGCCCTCTGCTGTCTGTGTCCGCCCCTGAATATACCATATGCACATCTAATGTTGAGCCAGGGGAAGACAAAAACAAACCATGAAGTAGAAGCTGATTTTCCAGACACTTAACCTGGCATTTAGAATAAAGGACTGGATCATCAACCTTTCTGCAGAAGTTAGTAGCTCCATCTTGAAAGTTTTACTTTTAAGAATGGCATTAAGGCCATATTTTAACTCTTTTTCAAAAAGATTTTCTACCATACTTCATAATAACCTGCCCTCCTGCTAAGACCCCAACTAGGCACTATACAGGGTCTTTTAGTCTACTTTTACCTCTTTAGAGCCTGTCATTTAACTCCCATTATTTCAGTGGGATGTTCAGTGTGAAACCACATGGAAGGAGTAATGAAACTTGATGAGCTAAAACTGCATGAATTCGTACACACATATACGGATTTATATGATTCTCATTGATTACAATACTATAAAAAGCCATATATGGTAAATACATGCTTTTAAAACAATAGACAAAACCATGGTAGGACCTGTATTTTTAGTTCGTCAATAAAAACCGTACAAAACCGCATTCACTTTTGGTGCGGTTTCTTAATGGAAATGGAAATAGAGTTCAATATGGTTTTACAAAGTAAAGCAGTATACAGTCACCATATACTGTACATAAACCATGGTGTGAGTGACCCTCAGTGATCTTTTTAATTCCTCACAATTTTTTTTTTGTCCCGAATTCCTGTAAGTGCATGATGTGAAGTAGTGCTTTAATCTCCTGTGAGTATGCTTTGCCAAACCAGATAATCATTCAATCCTTCACATCTGATCTGTAAATTCTCTACTGCAGATACTCATTCCTGGAAATAAGGGAATACATTCCTAGGTGTGATGTCAGCCTTTTTGCCTACACTATAAATAATTATACATAGATACTGTTACGCCGAGCGCTCCGGGTTCCCGCTCCTCCCCGGAGCGCTCGCTTCACCTCCTCCGCTGCAGCGCTCCGGTCACGTCCTCTGACCCGGGGCGCTGCGATCCTGCTGCTAGCCGGGATGCGATTCGCGATGCGGGTAGCGCCCGCTCGCGATGCGCACCCCGGCTCTCCTACCTGACTCGCTCCCCGTCTGTTCTGTCCCGGCGCGCGCGGCCCCGCTCCCTAGGGCGCGCGCGCGCCGGGTCTCTGCGATTTAAAGGGCCACTGCGCCGCTGATTGGCGCAGTGGTTCCAATTAGAGTTATCACCTGTGCACTCCCTATATTACCTCACTTCCCTTGCACTCCCTTGCCGGATCTTGTTGCCTTAGTGCCAGTGAAAGCGTTCCTTGTGTGTCCCTTGCCAGTGTTTCCAGACCTTCTGCCGTTGCCCTTGACTACGATCCTTGCTGCCTGCCCCGACCTTCTGCTACGTCCGACCTTGCTTCTGCCTACTCCCTTGTACCGCGCCTATCTTCAGCAGCCAGAGAGGTGAGCCGTTGCTAGTGGATACGACCTGGTCACTACCGCCGCAGCAAGACCATCCCGCTTTGCGGCGGGCTCTGGTGAAAACCAGTAGTGGCTTAGAACCGGTCCACTAGCACGGTCCACGCCAATCCCTCTCTGGCACAGAGGGTCCACTACCTGCCAGCCGGCATCGTGACAGTAGATCCGGCCATGGATCCCGCTGAAGTTCCTCTGCCAGTTGTCGCTGACCTCACCACGGTGGTCGCCCAGCAGTCACAACAGATTGCGCATCAAGGCCAACAGCTGTCTCAACTGACCGTTTTGCTACAACAGTTGCTACCACAGCTTCAGCAGTCATCTCCTCCGCCAGCTCCTGCACCTCCTCCGCAGCGAGTGGCCGCTCCTGGGATACGCTTATCCTTGCCGGATAAGTTTGATGGGGACTCTAAGTTTTGCCGTGGCTTCCTTTCCCAATGTTCCCTGCATCTGGAGATGATGTCGGACCTGTTTCCCACTGAAAGGTCTAAGGTGGCTTTCGTAGTCAGTCTTCTGTCCGGAAAAGCCCTGTCATGGGCCACACCGCTCTGGGACCGCAATGACCCCGTCACTGCCTCTGTACACTCCTTCTTCTCGGAAATCCGAAGTGTCTTTGAGGAACCTGCCCGAGCCTCTTCTGCTGAGACTGCCCTGTTGAACCTGGTCCAGGGTAATTCTTCCGTTGGCGAGTATGCCGTACAATTCCGTACACTTGCTTCAGAATTGTCCTGGAATAATGAGGCCCTCTGCGCGACCTTCAAAAAAGGCCTATCCAGCAACATTAAAGATGTTCTGGCCGCACGAGAAATTCCTGCTAATCTACATGAACTTATTCACCTAGCCACTCGCATTGACATGCGTTTTTCTGAAAGGCGTCAGGAACTCCGCCAAGATATGGACTCTGTTCGCACGAGGCGTTTCGTCTCCTCGGCTCCTCTCTCCTCTGGTCCCCTGCAATCTGTTCCTGTGCCTCCCGCCGTGGAGGCTATGCAGGTCGACCGGTCTCGCCTGACACCTCAAGAGAGGACACGACGCCGTATGGAGAACCTCTGCCTGTACTGTGCTAGTACCGAACACTTCCTGAGGGATTGTCCTATCCGTCCTCCCCGCCTGGAAAGACGTACGCTGACTCCGCACAAAGGTGAGACAGTCCTTGATGTCTACTCTGCTTCTCCACGTCTTACTGTGCCTGTGCGGATGTCTGCTTCTGCCTTCTCCTTCTCTACAGTGGCCTTCTTGGACTCTGGTTCTGCAGGAAATTTTATTTTGGCCTCTCTCGTCAACAAGTTCAACATCCCAGTGACCAGTCTCGCCAGACCCCTCTACATCAATTGTGTAAATAATGAAAGATTGGACTGTACCATACGTTTCCGCACGGAGCCCCTTCTTATGAGCATCGGATCTCATCATGAGAGGATTGAACTTTTGGTCCTCCCCAATTGCACCTCGGAGATTCTCCTTGGACTTCCCTGGCTTCAACTTCATTCCCCAACCCTGGATTGGTCCACTGGGGAGATCAAGAGTTGGGGGTCCTCTTGTTCCAAGAACTGTCTAAAACCGGTTCCCAGTAACCCTTGCCGTAACTCCGTGGTTCCTCCAGTAACCGGTCTCCCTAAGGCCTATATGGACTTCGCGGATGTTTTCTGCAAAAAACAAGCTGAGACTCTACCTCCTCACAGGCCTTATGATTGCCCTATCGACCTCCTCCCGGGTACTACTCCACCCCGGGGCAGAATTTATCCTCTCTCTGCCCCAGAGACTCTTGCCATGTCCGAATACGTCCAGGAGAATCTAAAAAGGGGCTTTATCCGTAAATCCTCCTCTCCTGCCGGAGCCGGATTTTTCTTTGTCTCCAAAAAAGATGGCTCCCTACGTCCTTGCATTGACTACCGCGGTCTTAATAAAATCACGGTTAAGAACCGCTACCCCTTACCCCTCATCTCTGAACTCTTTGATCGCCTCCAAGGTGCCCACATCTTCACTAAATTGGACTTAAGAGGCGCCTATAACCTCATCCGCATCAGAGAGGGGGACGAGTGGAAAACGGCATTTAACACCAGAGATGGACACTTTGAGTATCTGGTCATGCCCTTTGGACTGTGCAATGCCCCTGCCGTCTTCCAAGACTTTGTCAATGAAATTTTTCGTGATTTATTATACTCCTGTGTTGTGGTATATCTGGACGATATCCTAATTTTTTCTGCCAATCTAGAGGAACACCGCCGGCATGTCCGTATGGTTCTTCAGAGACTTCGTGACAACCAACTCTATGCCAAAATTGAGAAATGTCTGTTTGAATGCCAATCTCTTCCTTTTCTAGGATATTTGGTCTCTGGCCAGGGACTACAGATGGATCCAGACAAACTCTCTGCCGTCTTAAATTGGCCACGCCCCTCCGGACTCCGTGCTATCCAACGCTTTTTGGGGTTCGCCAATTATTACAGGCAATTTATTCCACATTTTTCTACCATTGTGGCTCCTATCGTGGCTTTAACCAAGAAAAATGCTGATCCCAAGTCCTGGCCTCCTCAAGCAGAAGACTCCTTTAAACAACTCAAGTCTGCCTTTTCTTCGGCTCCCGTGCTCTCCAGACCTGACCCTTCCAAACCCTTCCTATTGGAGGTTGATGCCTCCTCAGTAGGAGCTGGAGCTGTTCTTCTACAAAAAAATCCTTCCGGGCATGCTGTCACTTGTGGTTTTTTCTCTAGGACCTTCTCTCCAGCGGAGAGGAACTACTCCATCGGGGATCGAGAGCTTCTAGCCATTAAATTAGCACTTGAGGAATGGAGGCATCTGCTGGAGGGATCAAGATTTCCTGTTATTATCTACACCGACCACAAGAACCTCTCCTACCTCCAGTCTGCCCAACGGCTGAATCCTCGCCAGGCCCGGTGGTCTCTGTTCTTTGCCCGATTTAATTTTGAGATTCACTTTCGTCCTGCCGATAAGAACATTAGAGCCGATGCTCTCTCTCGTTCCTCGGATGCCTCAGAAGTTGATCTCCCTCCGCAACACATCATTCCACCTGACTGCCTGATCTCCACTTCTCCTGCCTCCATCAGACAGACCCCTCCAGGAAAGACCTTTGTTTCTCCACGCCAACGCCTCGGAATCCTCAAATGGGGTCACTCCTCCCATCTCGCAGGTCATGCGGGCATCAAGAAATCTGTGCAACTCATCTCCCGCTTCTATTGGTGGCCGACTCTGGAGACGGATGTTGGGGACTTTGTGCGAGCCTGCACTATCTGTGCCCGGGATAAGACTCCTCGCCAGAAGCCCGCTGGTTTTCTTCATCCTCTGCCTGTCCCCGAACAGCCTTGGTCTCTGATTGGTATGGATTTTATTACTGATTTACCCCCTTCCCGTGGCAACACCGTTATTTGGGTGGTCGTTGATCGATTCTCCAAAATGGCACATTTCATTCCTCTTCCTGGTCTTCCTTCTGCGCCTCAGTTGGCTAAACAATTTTTTGTACACATTTTTCGTCTTCACGGGTTGCCTACGCAGATTGTCTCGGATAGAGGGGTCCAATTCGTGTCTAAATTCTGGAGAGCTCTCTGTAAACAACTCAAGATTAAATTAAATTTTTCCTCTGCATATCATCCCCAGTCCAATGGACAAGTAGAAAGAATTAACCAGATCCTGGGTGATTATTTGCGACATTTTGTTTCCTCCCGCCAGGATGACTGGGCAGATCTCCTTCCATGGGCCGAATTCTCGTATAACTTCAGGGTCTCTGAATCTTCCTCCAAATCCCCATTTTTCGTGGTGTACGGCCGTCACCCTCTTCCCCCCCTCCCTACCCCCTTGCCCTCTGGTCTGCCCGCTGTGGATGAAATTTCTCGTGACCTTTCCATTATATGGAGAGAGACCCAAAATTCTCTCTTACAGGCTTCTTCACGCATGAAGAGGTTCGCGGATAAGAAAAGAAGAGCTCCCCCCGTTTTTTCCCCTGGAGACAAGGTATGGCTCTCCGCTAAATATGTCCGCTTCCGTGTCCCTAGCTACAAGTTGGGACCACGCTATCTTGGTCCTTTCAAAATTCTGTGTCAAATTAATCCTGTCTCTTATAAACTTCTTCTTCCTCCTTCTCTTCGTATCCCTAATGCCTTTCACGTCTCTCTTCTCAAACCACTCATCCTCAACCGTTTTTCTCCCAAATCTGTTCCTCCCACTCCTGTTTCCGGCTCCTCGGACGTCTTCTCGGTCAAGGAGATTTTGGCTGCCAAAAAGGTCAGAGGAAAAAATTTTTTTTTAGTAGACTGGGAGGGTTGTGGTCCTGAAGAGAGATCCTGGGAACCTGAGGACAACATCCTTGACAAAAGTCTGCTCCTCAGGTTCTCAGGCTCCAAGAAGAGGGGGAGACCCAAGGGGGGGGGGTACTGTTACGCCGAGCGCTCCGGGTTCCCGCTCCTCCCCGGAGCGCTCGCTTCACCTCCTCCGCTGCAGCGCTCCGGTCACGTCCTCTGACCCGGGGCGCTGCGATCCTGCTGCTAGCCGGGATGCGATTCGCGATGCGGGTAGCGCCCGCTCGCGATGCGCACCCCGGCTCTCCTACCTGACTCGCTCCCCGTCTGTTCTGTCCCGGCGCGCGCGGCCCCGCTCCCTAGGGCGCGCGCGCGCCGGGTCTCTGCGATTTAAAGGGCCACTGCGCCGCTGATTGGCGCAGTGGTTCCAATTAGAGTTATCACCTGTGCACTCCCTATATTACCTCACTTCCCTTGCACTCCCTTGCCGGATCTTGTTGCCTTAGTGCCAGTGAAAGCGTTCCTTGTGTGTCCCTTGCCAGTGTTTCCAGACCTTCTGCCGTTGCCCTTGACTACGATCCTTGCTGCCTGCCCCGACCTTCTGCTACGTCCGACCTTGCTTCTGCCTACTCCCTTGTACCGCGCCTATCTTCAGCAGCCAGAGAGGTGAGCCGTTGCTAGTGGATACGACCTGGTCACTACCGCCGCAGCAAGACCATCCCGCTTTGCGGCGGGCTCTGGTGAAAACCAGTAGTGGCTTAGAACCGGTCCACTAGCACGGTCCACGCCAATCCCTCTCTGGCACAGAGGGTCCACTACCTGCCAGCCGGCATCGTGACAGATACGCAGATATGAAATAAGATTTAATATAGACATTAGATATTAGATGGAGGTGACATATTTGGTACTGAAATACAATGATTAAGTAAGCGATTAAAAGCGTACCTGTCAGATCCCACAAAAAAAATAAAAGATAATATGTTAGTACCTAATCTGTGCATCGCATTTTTATGCCTCTATCACCTATATTTACCATAACAATCCCTCTTTTCAATAGCTCACAGTGTTAAAAATCCTCTCAGGGGAAGGGGGTGTGTCCTTCCCTTGTGGTGGAAGGTGATTGGTGTGTTTGCTCCTGCAGCCTTGTCCATGAGTCATCTCTTGTCTATGACTCATGGACAAGCCTGATGCTGCTGGACTGGTTAGTGTCCCAGTTGGTATGAGGACCCCTATTGGTGGGATTGTCAGGAGCTGTTTTCTTTATTGAATAGTCAAAAAAAATTAAACAGCCATATTACAATGGTATAATTTTAAACAACCATATTACTTAAAATGTTCATCAATAACATCATATAAAAAGTTTTTGGACCTGTCAGTGCTCATTTAAGTCTTGTTTTGACTTCCAAGGACAGATGAGTAGGAAATATGACAACCCAGATATAAATGGTCTATGAAACTCAGTGTTTTACAAGCTGCAGCCCTGCAGAGCACTTCACAGTGACAGGGACATAAGAGTTAGAATTTTCCTGCGTATAACCAGCCGAACAAACCAAGTAATGCAAAAGGAGAAAAGCATTTGGTCACCTGAGACTAACAGCTAAAAATCGATTGTGAGGCTGAGACCGCAAAGTGACATAACAGGATCTTCACCATAACTGATAAGAATGCTTCTGTATGGAGCAATGAAATGTTTCACGTGTTTCATATACCCGAGTATAAGCCGAGTTTTTCAGCACGATTTTTCGTGCTGAAAACGCCCCCCTCGGCTTACACTCGAGTGAACTCCGCCTGTCAATCCCTTCATCAGTGGTCTTCAACCTGTGGACCTCCCGATGTTGCAAAACTACAACTCCCAGTAAGGCCGGACAGCTGATGGCTGTCCGGGCTTGCTGGGAGTTGTAGTTTTGCAACATCTGGAGGTCCGCAGGTTGAAGACCACTGGGCATGCTGGGTGTTGTAGATTTGAAACCTCTGGAGGTCCGCAGGTTGAAGACCACTGCGGCCTTCGTCATCATCCAGCCCCCCCCCCCCTTTTGTTTTTGTACTCACCTCCCCTCGGCGGGACGTTAGGGTGAGCTGGTCCGGGCCATCTATGCTGCAGGGACCGTCCAGTGGGGATGGTTAGTCATTGCGGGCTGTCCAATTTGACAGGGGGGGGGCTCTTCTCCGCGCTTCGGCCCCGGCCCCCGGAGTAGTGGCGTTGCCTTGACGACGACGCACAGGGACGTTCATGCGCAACGTCCCTGTGCGTCGTCATCAAGGCAACGTCACTACTCCGGGGCTGTGGGGAGATGAGCACAAAACAAAAGGGGGGGGCTGGATGATGACGAAGGCTGAAGTGGTATTCAACCTGTGAACCTCCAGAGGTTTCAAAACTACAACACCCAGCATGCCCGGACAACCGATGGCTGTCCGGGCATGCTGGTAGTTGTAATTTTGAAACCTCTGGAGGTCAGCAGGTTGAAGACCACTGATGAAGGGATTGACAGGCGGTGATGATGAAGGAGGGGAGGGGGGATGATGACGAAGGCCACAGTGTTCTTCAACCTGCGGACCTCCAGAGGTTTTAAAACTACAACTCCCAGCATGCCTGGACAGCCAATGGCTGTCCGGGCATGCTGGGAGTTGTAGTTTTGCAACATCTGGAGGTCCACAGGTTGAAGACCACTGATGAAGGGATTGACAGGGGGTGATGATGAAGGCGGTGATGATGACGGGGTCTGGATGATGACGAAGGCCGGAGTGGTCTTCAACCTGCGGACCTCCAGATGTTTCAAAACTACAACTCCCAGCATGCCTGGACAGCCAATGGCTGTCCGGGCATGCTGGGAGTTGTAGTTTTGCAACATCTGGAGGTCCGCAGGTTGAAGACCACTGATGAAGGGATTGACAGGGGGTGATGATGAAGGGGGGGATGATGACGGGGTCTGGATGATTACATGGGGGGATGATGTATTTCCCACCCTAGGCTTATAGTCGAGTCAAGAACTTTCCCTTGGTTTTTGGGGTAAAATTAGGGGCCTCGGCTTATATTCGGGTCGGCTTATACTCGAGTATATACGGTACTTTTAAACTACTTTAAAATAGGAATTAACTATCTGGTCTTAACAATCTTCTAATCTTCTAAAGAAGAAACACAAATGCACCTTTGATGCACGACAATTGTATGGATCTCTAGAGCAGCAGCATCAGTTTAAAGGGAATTTATCATCATACATTGTTTCATTAGGTTTTTATGTTAATCATACAGTATTTTGTTTAATATTTTTGGTGATTTTTTTTTCAGTTCTTCCATGTTATTATCTATATTTTGTAATAATCCTGAAATCTTGTGTGGTGTGCCACAGGGGTGCAATGTGAGGTGTATGGGGCAGATGTTGTAGCCCTGGGGCAGTTGGTATTCACCCCTAAATGTTCGTGATGCCAGGGCTTGGTTTGCCTAAGTAACCACCTGAAGGTAGCTCTGCTAGTCCTAGTTAGGCAGGGCAAATAAGAGTCCAAGGCCAGGTCAGGGTTAACGGTAGCTTTACTGAGGTAGACAGATGGTAACAGTCTTTACAGCTAGGCAAGGATCCCAGAGAGGTGGCCAGTAACATGGAGGGGACCTTGCAGCTTGCTGTGACTTGCAGTGACTTTAACAGACTTTAGCACAGCCACGCTGACTATAATAGAGTTCACTTGACTGAAGATAGTGACAGCAGACATAGATGACTTGACTTACTGACATGTGGCTGTAGGTTAGGCTTGAGGCCTCCAGGTGTGCTGGACACTAGCACTGAGACGTCTGGACTGGACTTGACCTCAGCAGAAGTGAATCACAAGAGAGAGATTGTAGTAGCCCCCCCCCCTCTTATAAAGGGGGGCTGAGCAAGGAGCCCATAGGTCAAGCTGCAGGTCACTTGGTTATCTGGGGCTCTCTGGGTAACAAACATGTGAATTGAACATGTGACCACATTATCGGGTGACTTGCTCAAAGGTCCTCAAAGGTCCTTTATACATAACATATTTATAACACTATGGGGGAGACCCTGCAGGAGAGCCCCTTGGACACAGAGGGACTCAACCTGACAGGGCCTAAGTACTGGGCCTAAGTACTGCCTAAGGACTATATCCTGTACTGGGACATCACACTTGAAGTTTCCCTTCTGGCCACTAGGTCTAAAACTAAGTTGAGACTTCCTCTTCTGTACAGATAATTTCCTAGTAATGCCTTTCTTCTCAGCACAGATAGAAGTACAATGAAAGGTTACACCAGTAGAGAGATAACACTGGATGCACCACCATTTACAGAAGAGATCAGCATCTCGTAGGATGACCTCTCATCTGAATGTGAAAGTTCTTTCTTATTAATGGTTGTCTATGTCCATAGGTCCTGCCATAAAGCCTATCACTAAATGCTGTTAAGAACAGATCAGGCAAGATGGCAGCCCCAAAAATTATGCACACAAGTTGAAATAAATCAGAAAATAGGAACATATTAGAAACAACATGTTTCAATATGTATCTCTAAACATGAAATATCTGTGTGACACATTCCCTTTACCATAGAGATAAAGCTGAAAACACTGGGATTTCCAGCTCACAGACTCCCACTAATACTATCTTGTGACTCATTGACATATTAGAAGATTGTTAAGAATTTAGGTTCATTTTCCATTTCTACTACCAGTGTAACAACATACATTTCTTTATAAAGGACACCTGCAGCGATAAAACACTTATCCTCTATCAACAGGATAGGTGTTAAGTGTTTGATCATGGGGGGTCTGACCGCTGGGACCCCCCGCGATCTCCCAAACAGGGCCACGCTGTGCGCTGGCTAATGCGCGTAGCATCAACCTCACCCCCATGCCCCCTGCCCATACAGCTTTATGGGAGAGGCGGGAATGCACAAATGCTGCATCCCTGCCTCTCCCATAGAACTACATCGAGGAGGAATGTCAGATGAGGCGTCATGCTGCGGCCGGCACGCCTCCTGCAAGGGAGAGCCACGGCAGAGCTGTGGTCCCGTGTGGGAGATCACGGGAAGTCCCAGCGTTCGGACCCCCTGTGATCAAACACTTATCCCGTATCCTGTGGATATGGGATAATTGTTACATCACTGCAGATGTCCTTTAAAGGAAATCTGTCATCACTTTAATGCTGCCTAAACCACAAGTCATTGGGGAAGGTCTCCGGGAGCTTTTCTCCACCTAACCAGCTTTGATTGAAAAATGTCTGCTTATACCAAAGCAATGAGAGGTCTATGATTTAACTGGTTAACGACCAAGGACGTGTATACACGTCCTTGTGCCGTTAACGGGTTATAGCGCGGGCTCCCGACACGTCAATGCGGCCAGCTATTAACCCTTTAGATCGCCGCTGTCAAAGCTGACAGCGGCGTCTAAAGGTACATTTAACTGCTCCCTAGTGGTCCAGTGGGATGGATCGTCCCCCCTCCCCCCACCCCCGCAGCGTGATTGCAGGGGGCTATCCACTTCGGAGGTAGCCGGAGGGCTTACCTCTATTCCTGTGTTGGCTTCTGTGCTGTGAATGATAAAGCTTGGCAGGACCAGGCTTTATCATTCGAGCGCAGAACACATAGATCAATGTGGGTCTATGGAACCACCTTAATCTGTATCAGGAACCAAATGATTCCTCCTAAAAGTCCCCTAAAAGTGTAAAAAAAAAAAAGTTTTAAAAAGTTTAGAAATGCACATATTAACCCCTTCCTTATTAAAAGTTTAAATCACCCCCCTTTTTGCAAATAAAAATAAAAATTAACGCATGCATAAATTTCCGAACTATAAAAACATAAGGTTAATTAAACTGCACAGTCAATGGCGTACACGTAAAAAAATATTTCAAAGTCTAAAATTGCTTAATTTTGGTCACCTTGTATACCTTAAAAAAATGTATAAAAAGTGATTAAAAAGTCAGATCAAAACAATCATGGTACCGATAAAGACTTCAGTTCACGGCACAAAAAATTAGCCCCATACCACCCCGTATACGAAAAAATTAAAAAGTTAGAGGGGTCAGAACAGGCCAATTTTAAACTTTAAACATACAAATTTTGGTGCATTTAGTTATAATTTATAAGTAGTAAAATAAAGAATACCTATATAAATTGGGCATCATTGTAACCATATGGACCTAAATAATATATGGTGTCATTTTTACCGAAAATTGCACTGCCAAGAATCGGAAGCCCCCAAACTTTACAAGTTTTTTTATTCCAATTTTGCCCCACAAATATTTTTTTTTCTGGGTTCGCTGTGGTAAAATGATTGATGTTATTACAAAGTATAATTGGTGACGCAAAAAATAAACTCTCATATGAGTCTGTAGGTGCAAAATTGAAAGTGTTATGATTTTTAGAAGGTGATGAGTAAAAAATGAAAGTGCAAAAATGGAAAATCCTGTGATCCTTAAAGGGGTACTCCGCCCCTAGACATCTTATCCCCTATCCAAAGGATAGGGGATAAGATGTCAGATCGCTGCGGTCCCGCTGCTGGGGACCCCGGGGATTGCCGCTGCAGCACCGCGCTCTCATTACAGCACAGAGCGAGTTCGCTCTGCACGTAATGACGGGCAGTACAGGGGCCGGAGCATCGTTACGTCACGGCTCCACCCCTCGTGACGTCATGGCCTGCCACTTTCAATACAAGTCTATGGGAGGGGGCGTGGTGGTCCTCACGCCCCCTCCCATAGACTTGCATTAAGGGGACGGGCCATGATGTCACGAGGGGCGGAGCCATGACATCACGCTGCTTCGTCCCCCGTATCACCCATCATTACGCACAGAGCGAACTCGCTCTGTGCTGTAATGATAGCGCGGTGCCGCAGTGGGGATCCCAGGGCTCCCAGCAGCGGGACCACGGCGATCTGACATCTTATCCCCTATCCTTGGATAGGGGTAAGATGTCTAGGGGCGGAGTACCCCTTTAAGGGGTTAAGGCCTTCGAGGCAGACAAAAGCAACTGGGGTCTCTTCGATGCCTCGTGGTTTTAGATAGCATAAGAGTAATGATAGGTTCTCTTTCAAATACAACATGCAACAGTATTTGTCTCAGTTTTGATATATTTGACCCACAAAATATGTCATGTCCACTGTGAGAAGCACTAAATAGTGCCCATTAAAGCTAATATTCAGTCTATGTAATTCATGGATAAGCTGAGTCCTCCAGAGAGTGGAGTTCACTTTTCCATACTAGTAAGGGAAGCCAGAAAAGGATAAATATGGATAGAAAAGGGAATATATATGTTGTTCACACTTACTGCCCAGTTCCTTAATGGGTGACTCTAATGTGGACCTATAATTTAGGCTAATAAGAACCTCTATTTATGTCTGTAATATAGACACAAGTTCTGCCTCAATCACAGGTCTGATGACCCCAATTGATGCAAGCTAGTTTGGTCATCAGATTTGGGCATTCGGGCTGGTACTTGCAGCCATAAAACCCAGCCTTATTGTGCAGAACCCACAACAGATTGTACGGATACAACAACTATTTTATGGTCGTCCAGGGTAAAAACCTCTAAATATTGCTTATTTATTCCTAGATTAAAGGAAACCAATCGATTTACATTATGTCATCTTACCTCCTCATAGCCTGTATGTTTTTGTTTCAAACCTATAAAAAGAAACCAAATGTTGATTTAAAATATGTAAATTTCTCATAGAATAGAAGAAAGCAGTATTTATTATAACATCTAGTGTTACTTTCTGATGTTTTCACAACACATTTTGCATTCAGAATTCTTTTTACATAACTGTTTTATTCTTGTGGTTGTCATAGGAATAGAACTGAAAATAGCCGAGCCTGAGGAAGAGACAGAAGGCTTATTCATCTTGTCAGGAGTGCTGCTCATCGTGTAGCTCAGTTTATACAAAGAATATATCCACAATCTGTATTAGAGGTGTACAAAAAGAATCTCAACTGCCTGCCCAGAATACAACAATTAGCTAACACATTTGTTTTCTTGCTAGACTGTTCAGACTGAAGCAGTGCCAAAAACCCTCTTGTAGATTGCTTTCTGTCTTTAGAAAAGAGCATCTCTATTCCTATACTGGCTTGTTAAAGATGAGGTCACACATAACCCTGGTGTTTCTACATATACATTACATTAGGTTTCAAGAGAATTGTCTCTTTTCTTCAGTGGCTTAAAAGTTTATGCCACTGAAGAAAAGAGAAGGTTCTCTTGAAACACGTCTGGTGCACTGTTTAGGTATCCAAACGATCCACCTTGCATATTGCTATCCTAATCTTAAAGGGGTATTCCAGGCCAAAACTTTTTTTTTATATATCAACTGGCTCCGGGAAAGTTAAAGGGTAGCTCCCACCATCCTATTTTTTTCTTTTCTGTCCCTGCCTATTGCCAATCTATCCCTAACCCCCTCCCTGCTTTTCATTTTAATTTTTACTTTATTAAAAAAGCCTTTTGTCTGCCTGGCAGTGTGCTCACTACCAGCTAGACTTCCCCAGCAGGCACCACGTCACTGATGCCTGCTGGGGGGGACTTCCGCCCTTAGTTCATCTACATAGGGTGCCTCCAGCTGTTTCACCACTACAACTCCCAGCTTGCCCTGACATCTATTGGCTGTAAGGGCATGCTGGGAGTTGTTGTATTGAAACAGCTGGAGGCACCCTGTGTAGATAAACTATTAGTTAGTTACATGCGGCGCCTTTGTCTCCCTCCCCCCGGCGCCATACCCCGTTCCCTCCATCACAACCCCCCCCCCCCCCCCCCCGCATACCCCGTTCCCTCCATCACAAACCCCCCTCCCACATATCCCGTTCCCTCATTACACTTACTGCAGAGTCTGGCAGCGGGCATGCAGGGACAGCGGCGGCGACAAGGCGGCGACGAGGCGGCGACGAGGCGGCGGCGATGTGCGGGAGGAGTGGCCAGGGAGCCAATGCGCTCACTCCCTGCCTGTCTGATTGACAGGCAGGGAGCGAGTACAGCCTAACTGAAAAAGGATTTTTCTCGGTTATTGGACATAAATTTTAGTCGCAACGTCTGTGCGACTATTTGTGCGACCAAATTTTACGCCACACAACCGACACTTTAGAAACCACTCGGAGTGTTTTTTTTTCACTCTGAAATGGGCGTGTTTTATGCAAAAAATTGGCCTGTTCCCTACAAGAAACAAAAAATACTCCAAAATCACTCTAGAAAAAGTGCGAGTTTGTCTCACACAATAACCGACAGCCAAGAGGCCGAGTGAAATTCCAAAAATGGAGCGATTTCTAACAAGGGACTGTTTGCCATTGTGTTTTGTGTGAAAGTAACTTGTTTTATAACCTGAAAACATTTTGTACAGTTCAACACTTTTATGAATAAAATATTGAATGCTTTTGTGATAGTTAATGTTAAATTTTTTTTCTTTTTAACACATTTGAAATATTAGGTTTAAATCAATTTAACCCCCAAGCTGATAAACAAGGATAATTGTTGTAATGTTTGAAAAATGATAACACATGAATACTTTTGATTCATGAAAACATTTTTAAACAAACAAGTCTAAACCATTTTGATTCACATAACTAATTTCTTTAGCTCAGAGTTTGCGCGACACAAAAAAACGCGCGACAGAAAAAAAAAACGAAATGTGCGACAGAATTGTAAATAGGTCTGAAAAAAAGACGAGTGATATTGAAATCACTCCAGAATAAACACTCCACTCTTAGTAAATGAGGGCCATTGTTTTAGTGGGTCCCAAAAGCATAGCCTACTACTAAAGACCAAACATTGTCACAAGTAGGTTATGTTAGTCTAATAATGTCTAAGACCCATGGGTGCCCATGGGAATACCTTTTTTTAAGGTATGTTCACACGTACGCAGATTTGATGCACAGGATTTTCTGCTGCAGATTTCAATGTAAACTAAATAACTGAGCACAGCTTCTAATCTGCAGTTACAAATCCTGCGCATCAAATCTGCATAGGATCCTGTATGCGTGAACGTATCCTTAAAAGGATTCCAACTCACACAAGCGATGTAGCAGCAACATGGGATGTGAATAGGGGTGTAATGACCTGTCTGGCAGATAATTGTCCTGTATAATAGGTCCAGCAATTTGTATAACTTTTTATTGCATAATAATAAAGGTTTATTTCCATAACAAAAAACAATATCTTATTATGACATATAAATAAGATAATTGAGATTTCTAGCCCATCTCCTGCTGGGTAGCTTTCGTCTTCGTGCCCATGTTCTGCAGCTAAGCTTTACAGCAAGAACCATGAACATAAAAGAGTCTGTGACCTTTACAGAGGTCATACACCAGGGAGGGGGGGAAGCTGTGCTTTGAGCAACAGCTATTGTAATTGGTGCCTTATCTATATACTAGTGTCACTTTCCACTGTTCCCCTGTCTGTGATGATAAGGAGGATACAGCTGGAAAGTGATCTGGACAACTTATTATTGGACCTAGTGGGCAGACTGAAAACTGCTAAATTTGGGGATTACTTTATACTATAGAAAGCTTAATAAAAAATTAGGAAAACATCCCTAAAAATTCTTCCAAATCATCTGGTGCCGGAAAGTTAAATAGATTTGTAAATTACTTCTATTAAAAAATCTTAATCCTTCCAGTACTTATCAGCTGCTGTATGTTCCAGTGGACGTTCTTTTCTTTTTGAATTTCTTTTCTGTCTGACCACAGTGTTCTCTGCTAACACCTCTGTCCATTTTAGGAACTGTTCAGAACAGGATATGTTTGCTATGGGGATTTTCTCCTGCTCTGGATAGTTCCTGAAAAATTTATAAATAAAAGTCGATTCAACTAGAGAAAAAACAGACATGGTCGCACATCCACAACATGCACCTTCATCTAATTCTTCTCAGCAACATTTATTTGACTAACAGGTCATTAGTGTACTTTATGATCATGAAGTGCAACTCCACTAGCCGCGTCACGGCCTCCTGTAAGTGGTGGGTCCCTAACATCCCTAGCATAAAATGGCGTAGCACTGAATGGCGACCACCACTGCCCCAACACCAGTCCCCACAGGGGGAACAGCCTACTGGAAGAGCAGCCCCAATGCCACTCAAACCAGTCCCAGGGCCGCTCCTCTGCACAGACACGGTGCCAGGGCAGCAATGGATGCCACACAGCACCGAACCAGTGTGAACAGATGTAAAAAGCTCACTCACCATGTGCTCCGGCCAGAGACTGGGTGGCTGCTGGAAAAGGATAGGGCACTAATGCCACTTCCTGCCAATTTATATAGGCCTGGACTTGGGGGGGCAAATGCACACAATGTGAATTCAACTAGAGAAAAACATGGTCACACATCCACACCTTGATCTAATGCTTCTCGCAACATTTATTAAACTAACAGGTCATTAGTGTACTTTATGATCATGAAGTGCAAGCCCGCTAGCCACGTCACGGCCTCCTGTAAGTAGCGGGTCCATAACATCTCTAGCAAGCCTGCTAGATACATCCTGGCCACCACTACTTACAGGTGGTCGTGACATGGCTAGCAGGCTTGCACTTCATGATCATAAAGTACACTAATGACCTGTTGGTTTAATAAATGAGAAGCATTAGATCATTGTGCATGTTGAGGATGTAAGGATGGCGGTTTAGAGTTTGGACTTATGTCCTGTATAATAGACCTGGCGATCAGTAAACATATGTGCAAATGTTCAGTTATGGGATTGTGCAACCCTAAAAACCATTTTTAGTTGGCTAACCATGATGTACGTGAAGTACTGCATGAACAATTCAGCTGTCATTCATGTGGCCTTGGGTAAAAGGCTGTAGCACTGCAACATCTGCAACATTGCGTCATGCAATATCTCTGTGCCATGTGTCTGCCATGCTTCCTGGCTTTTCTCCTCTGGAGTGTCTCCTGCTACAGTTCCTGCTCTGTCCTCTAGGTTCCACATGCGAGCACTGGCAGAATCCCCCTCAAATCCCTGCCAGGCACTCCCTAAATAAGTCTGCCACACCTGTTGCTTGATGCCTCAGCAAGGTTGTGTATTCTGCATTGCTAGGTCTCTGAAGCCTGTCTATTCATAAAAATTGCACACATTCAATGAAGTATTTTTTTTTCACAATGCTTTTATCTTCTTTTCATTTCAATACAAAATTGCTTTAGTTTCATGAAAGATGCAAAACATATTCATATTCATATAAACATAAGCATGTCTGTCTGCTGATCCTATGTTCCTGACTCTGCTTGTCTACTGGACTTTGCCTTTGTCCTCATCCTCTTCCTGTAACCGCTCCTGTCTTTTCTGTGTATGAACATGGACTGTTGACTACATTTCTGACTGCTAGCAGCTTGTTCCAGCCAGCCTGCACCTGTAGCCATCTTG
The DNA here is from genome assembly GCF_029499605.1 of Hyla sarda. Taxonomy (NCBI): domain Eukaryota; kingdom Metazoa; phylum Chordata; class Amphibia; order Anura; family Hylidae; genus Hyla; species Hyla sarda. The sequence goes on from NC_079196.1 coordinate 99,806,713, forward strand.
GCCATGTGGTGTCCCGGTACTGGACTTGGTCCCATACCTTTGTCGTAAGTCCCCACAGTCAGCGTTCCTCCAAGCTGGTAGGGCTTTCCTGGTGGGTTAACCCCTAGTCGCCTCATAATGCCATTTAGACATGTAAATCCCCTTAAGGACGCAGGGTTTTTCAGTTTTTGCATTTTCGTTTTTTTCCTCCTTACCTTCTAAAAATCATAACCCTTTCAATGTTCCACCTAAAAATCCATATTATGGCTTATTTTTTGCGTCGCCAATTCTACTTTGCAGTGACATTAGTCATTTTACCCAAAAATCCACGGCGAAACGAAAAAAAAAATCATTGTGCAACAAAATCGTAGAAAAAAACGACATTTTGTAAATTTTGGGGGCTTTCGTTTCTACGCAGTGCATATTTCGGTAAAAATGACACCTTACCATTATTCTGTAGGTCCATACGGTTAAAATGATACCCTACTTATATAGGTTTCATTTTGTCGTACTTCTGGAAAAAATCATAACTACATGCAGGAAAATTTATATGTTTAAAAATGTCCTCTTCTGACCCCTATAACTTTTTATTTTTCCACGTACAGGGCGATATGAGGGCTAATTTTTTGCGCCGTGATCTGAAGTTTTTATCGGTACCATTTTTGTTTTGATCTGACTTTTTGATCACTTTTTATTCATTTTTTAATGGTACAAAAAGTGACCAAAAATACGCTTTTTTGGAATTTGGAATTTTTTTGCGCATACGCCATTGACCGTGCGGTTTAATTAATGATATATTTTTATAGTTTGGACATTTACACACGCCGCGATAACACATATGTTTATTTTTATGTACACTGTTTTATTTTTTTTATGGGAAAATGGGGGTGATTAAAATTTTTATTAGGAAAGGGGTTAAATGATCTTTATTAACACTTTTTTTTTACTTTTTTTTTGCAATGTTATAGGTCCCATAGGGACCTATAACACTGCACACACTGATCTTTTACACAGATCACTGGCGTGTATTAACACGCCTGTGATCAGTGTTATCGCGGGAGCCAGCGAAGGACATAATTTTACGTCCTTCGTCGTTAAGGGGATATATTTAATATATTTTATGATAATGTAATTGATGTACAGGACCTTTGGTCACGTGATTTCTAGTGAATTGTGTTATGCTAGGTTTAACCTCCCTGGCGGTATGATTATGTGTGGAAAAATGTACCAAAATTTCACATCTCCCCCCACCCATTTCAAATCTCCCCCCCGTCACATTTCCCCCCCCCCTTATCACATTCTCCTCCCCCTTGTCACATCCCCCCTTGTCACATTCCCCCCCCCCCCCTTGTCACATTCCCCCTTTGTCACATTCTCCCCCTCCTTGTCACATTCCCCTCCCCCTTGTCACTTCCCCCCCTTGTCACATTCCCCCCCCCCTCCATGTCACATTCCCCTCCCCCTGTCAAATCCCCCCTTGTCACATTCCTCCCCTTGTCACATTCTCCCCCCTCCTTGTCTCATTCCCCTCCCCCCTATCACATCCCCCCCTTGTCACATCCCCCCCCTCCATGTCACATCCCCCAATGTCACTTTCCCCCCCCCCCCTGTCACATTCCCCCCCCTTGTCACATTCTTCCCCCTCCTTGTTACATTCCCCTCCCCCTGTCACATCCCCCCCAATGTCACATTCCCCTCCCCCTTGTCACATCCCCCCTTGTCACATTCTCCCCCCTCCTTGTCACATTCCCCTCCCCCCTATCACATCCCCCCTTGTCACATCCCCCCCTCCATGTCACATCCCCCCATGTCACATTCCCCCCCCTTGTCACATTCCCCCCCTTGTCACCCCCCCCCCCTCCATGTCACATTCCCCTCCCCCTGTCACATCCCACCCTTGTCACATCCCCCCCCCCTTGTCACATTCCCCCCTCTGTCACATTCCCCCTTTGTCACATTCCTCCCCCTGTTCTCACCTTGTCCTGCAGTAACATACACTAGGTTTGCCGGGCAGATTTCAAACCTAGTGTATTTGCTGCAGAACAAGTCTTTTCCCCTTCAGCCAATCACTGGCTTGACACCACTGCGGCCGGTGATTGGCTGAAAAGGGAAAGGTCCTGCAAGATGAATAAAGAAGAGAGCAGGGACCGGAACGCACGGAGGGGAACGACATCTGCAGGGACCGGGACTAGATGAGCAGAAGGTTTTTTTTATTTTCCTCCCGGTGGTCTTTTACACTTAGCTCAGTGCTTTTCTACCAGGGTGCCTCCAGCTGTTGTGAAACTACGACACCCAGCATGCCCAGACAGCCTTTGGCTGTTCGGGCATGCTGAGAGTTGTAGTTTTGCAACATCTGGAGGCCCCCTGGTTGAGAAACACTGACTTTTAGTATATGTCTTTACCTGCTCTGGCCGGCCGGGAGCCGACCCGAGCAGATAATTGCATGTTTTGCTGGGGGCCATATCGCTATATCGCAAAGAGCAAAAATTGCAATGCAATTGCTTTTGCGATATATCGTGCAGCCCAGCCAGCAACTCTGCAATTCTACCCCGAGCGTGACTCGGGGTTTCCGCTCCTGGCAGGGAAAATTAACCCCGAGTCATGCTTGGGATAACCGCTAAGGAGGTTAAGGACCTTTGTGTCATGTGATTAAGTCATGTGATGTAACCATAATGCCTTGGTTTAGGACCGATAGGTTTGGGGACCAATAAGCTTTGATCCTGCCCCTTCTGTATATAAGGGTGCTTCATCCAATAATCTCTCTCTTAATTCTGGACTACCAGACTGAGCAGATCTGTTATCACAGCTACAAGACAAGCTAGGCCTGAAGCCTTCCACTTCAGCCGCTTTCTAAACCGTGAGTTAATCCGACTTCAATCTTACCAATCCTACATGACTACTGAACCTAAACATACCCCTAAGTTCAGTGGAACAGCGTACAGCAAAATCAAAGCTTATTTTACTACAAAGTCCCAGCCAACCAGTGAGGAGGCTAAATCCCGTCCTCTTGTAAAAGACTGTATGTTATCATCATCTGCATAAAATCTGGAGTAAAGTTATTTCTAGTTTACTACAACTTCTGCTGTGAACAATCCTTTATTCCTCCCTATCGTTCCTGGGACGGGTGGCGGTAGGACATATACATTGAGGAAACCCGCACCCTGGCATCACGACAATCAAGGGTTAATGCTATACCCTGCAACACTACTCTGCAATACCCCTGTTCACCCTACATCCCCCAAGCTCACCCCAGCTAGCTGTCCTCACAGCATCTACTCTGCCCATTTAAAAGGACCCTTACTTTCTCCTGAGTGCTGATAAACTCTCCTGTTATCACTTATTGAATTAATTAACTTAGAATATTTCATTCAAATGCAGTCAACATTGTACATGTCATATAGAAGTGTGCAAAACATACACATCCAGCAAGTAAGATTCACTACTATATGTTAATGCCAAAGCCTCTGACAGATAATCATGCTAGTGTTTTCCTGGAATACCCCTTTAATGCCAAAGCCTCTGACAGATAATCATGCTGGTGTTTTCCTGGTTACAAAGTGATAAACATGATAAATGACAATGTGTAATTTCCCTACAGATTATGAGATCTCAAGGCTCCATGACATAAATCATGCACAAGTCATATCCATTCAATGATATAGTTATATTTCGATTTCCTGTAAATGCATTGACCAAAATATAATCTTTTCAGATGGATTGTCCTGTATTGTGGAGTTTTAAAGGTTTCACAGGGTCATCAGTTGAAAAAGCTCAGAGCAAAACATGAACTGTCTGAAAGAAAAGAGAATCTTATCTACCCTTTAGTTTTATGAAACAATGAAAATAGCCAAGAAATAGCTGCTCTTTATTTCCATAGTTCAGACTAATCATTTAAAACAGTAATATGAAACTTTGGTTAACAAAAAGAAAACCGCATTAATAGCAACTTCTTACTATTTTATACTAGAATCTCTACTTAAAGGGGTTATCCATCATAAGGGGACTTAGTACTAAGTACTTACCTGCCAGACAGTAATAGGTATGCTTAAGAAGTATCCATGCTTGTCTTTGGGCTATGTGGCCGTATTATGAGTCCAATATAACACTGTTGCTTTCTTTTTTGTGAAATGGCTATTTTCTGTTGGAGTTCCCTCCCCCCAACTACAAGTACCAGGATCCCTTGTTTGTAAGTGTGAGGTCACTTTTCTCTCTCCCATACGTCAGTCACCCTGCCCTTTTCCGCACAGCTGAGCTATGCATGCTCTTTATAAAACTACAATTCCCTGCAGCCCTGTGAAAAATGATCTCCTCACCACCCAGCTGTCGCTCCACCCAATTAAGCAGACAGGCTCCCTTTCAACACCTGACTAGCGATGTAATGTCTCGGACCGCACTGCAACCTAGGAAAACCTGAGATGACACACATATTGTATGCTGCTAAAAATAAACAGTGGGGTGAAGATCACATAAGAATTGCAAGATCAAACACAGGTACAGAAACTATATTATGAACTACTCTAACTTTACAGCCTCTGTAGCATAGTCAAATAAATACAATTCCTGGAATTCCCCTTTAATCTTGTACTGCTATAACAGCCTGTAAGGAATTTCACAGTTCACATGTATTGTCCCAACAGGTCAGCATTCTAGTGATGCACTTCAGATAGAAGCTATTCTAAAACCTGTCAAGATAGCTAAACAGACTATATAGCTAATAGCCCTGAAAGATTTTCAAATAAACCTAAGGCCAGTTTTTCCAGTGTAATATGGAAAAATTTTTGTACCTGAGTCTCAGTTACAAATTCTTTACTAGTGATCATTGCACTTTTATTATAATGCATTAGACCCAATGTCCGGCCAGGATTAGCGTCCACAGTAGTCATCGTACACTTGTGTAACTACACTGTGGGTGAGGGAGGCATATCCAATAATAGCATTATATTAGGATTTATTTCCAGTAATAGAATTATATTATACCATTGTTTCACTAGTGTTTATCCTTAAACCTGAATTTTAGATTGGCTTATTTTTGCTGTTTCATCCTCCCTTCTAATAGTCATAACACTTTACATTTTTCACTTACGGACACATATGAGGGCTTGTTTTTTGTGCCACCAATTGTGCTTTGTAATGACATCAATCATTTCCCCACAAAATCTACAGGAAAACAAAAAAAAATGGTGTTTTCTAAATTCTGCATGTCCATACGATTAACCCCTTAAGTACTCAGCCCATTTTCACCTTAAGGACCCGGGCATTTTTTGCACATCTGGCCACTTGTCACTGGTCACTTTAAGCATTAATAACTCTGGGATGCTTTTACTTTTCATTCTGATTCCAAGAATGTTTTTTCATGACATATTCTACTTTATGTTAGTGGTAAATCTTCGTCGATACTTGCATTATTTCTTGGTAAAAAATTTGATGAAAAATTTGAAAATTTTGCTTTTTTTATACTTTGAAACCCTCTGCTTATAAGGAAAATGGACATCCCAAATAAATTATATATTGATTCACATATACAATTTGTCTACTTTATGTTTGCATCATAAAGTTGACATGTTTTTACATTTGGAAGACATCAGAGGGCTTCAAAGTTCATCAGCAATTTTCAAATTTTTCACAAAATTTTCAAAATCGGAATTTTTCAGAGACCAGTTCAGTTTTGAAGTGGATTTGAAGGGCCTTCATATTAGAAATACCCCATAAATGACCCCATTGTCAAAACTGCACCCCTCAAAGTATTCAAAATGACATTCAGAAAGTGTGTTAACCCTTTAGGTGTTTCACAGGAATAACAGCAAAGTGAAGGAGAAAATTCAAAATCTTAATTTTTTACACTCACATGTGTAAAAGGGGAGAAATCACCCTAAAATTTGTAACCCAAATTTGAGTAAGGAAATACCTAATATGTGGATGTTAAGTGCTCTGTGGGTGCACTAGAGGGCTCAGAAGGAGCGACAATGGGATTTTGGAGAAAGTTTTTCTGAAATGTTTTTTGGGGGGCATGTCACATTTAGGAAGCCACTATGGTGCCAGAACAGCAACAAAAAAAAAACACATGGCACACTATTTTGGAAACTACACCCCTCAAGGAATGTAACAAGGGGTACGTACAGTGAGCCTTAACACCCCACAAGTGTTTGATGACTTTTCGGCAAAGTTGGATGTGTAAATGAAAAATATTTTTTTTTTCACTAAAATGCTGGTTTTCCCCCAAATTTTACATTTTTACAAGGGGTAAATGGAGAAATTGCCCCCCCCCCCTAAAAAAAAAAAATTGTAACCCCATCTCTTCTGAGTATGGGAATACCCCATGTGTGGACGTCAAGTGCACTGCGGGCGCACTACAATGCTCAGAAGAGAAGGAGTCACATTTGGCTTTGGAAAGCAAATTTTGCTGAAATGGTTTTTGGTGGGCATGTCACATTTAAGAAGCACCTATGGTGCCAGAACAGAAAAAAAAATCCGCACATGGCATACTCTTTTGGAAACTACACTCCTCAAGGAACGTAACAAGAGTTACAGTGAGCCTTAACACCCTACAGATGTTTGACGACTTTTCGTTAAAGTTGGATGTGTAAATTACATTCTTTATTTTTCACTAAAATGCTGGTTTTTCCCCAAATTTCACATTTTTACAAGGGGTAATAGGAGAAATGCCCCCCAAAATTTGTAACTTAATTTCTTTTGAGTAACTAAATACCCCATGTGTGGACATAAAGTGCTCTGCAAGTGCACTACAATGCTCAAAAGAGAAGGAGCCACATTTGGCTTTTTGAAAGCAAATTTTGCTGAAATGGTTTTTGGGGGGCATGTCGCATTTAGGAAGCCCCTATGGTGCCAGAACAGCAAAAAAAAAAAAAAAACACATGGCATACTATTTGGGAAACAACACCCCTTAAGGAACATAACAAGGGGTACAGTGAGCCTTAACACCTCACATGTGTTTGACAAATTTACGTTAAAGTTGGGCGTGAAAATGAAAAATTAGATTTTTTTCACTAAAATGCTGGTGTTACCCTAAATTCTTTATTTTCACTTTGGGTTATTGGAGAAAAAGCCTCCCAAAATGTTTAACCCCGTTTCTTCAAATTATGGACATACCCTATATGTGGATGTAAAGTGCTCTGCGGGTGAACTACAATGCGCAGAAGAGAAGGAGCGCCATTGGGCTTTTGGAGACAGAATTTGCTTGGAATGGAAGTCGGGGGCCAAGTGCGTTTACAAAGTGTTCCGTGGTGCTAGAACAGTGGACCCCTCACATGTGACCCCATTTTGGAAACTACACCTCTCATGGAATGTAATAAGGGGTGTAGTGAGCATTTGCACCCCACTGGTGTTTGACAGATCTTTTGAACAGTGCGCTGTGCAAATGAAAAATAAATTTTTTAATTTTCATGGACCACTGTTCAAAAAACAGGGACCAAAAAACAGGTCCTTAAGTGGTTAAAATAATACCACATTTATATAGGTTTTGTTTTATGTTTATATAACTTTATGTACGAAAATGAGCATGTTAAAAATTGTCCTCTTCTAACCCATATAACTCTTATTTTTCTGTATATGAGAATGTATGAGGGCTCATTTTATGCACTGTGAACTGTTGTTTTTACTACCAATAATACTATTTTTGTTATTATGGGACTTTTGGTTAGTTTTTTATTCATTACTTATGGTATATGAAGCAACTAAAATTACGTATTTGGACTTTGGTATTTTTTAAAGGGGTACTTCAGTGAAGTAAACACAGCCATCCCTCTCATCAGCCTATTTTATTGTCTAAATCAGTGTTTCCCAACCAGGGTGCCTCCAGGTGTTGCAAAACTCCAACTCCCAGAATGCCTGGACAGCCAAAGGCAGCCAAAAGCTGTCCAGGCATGCTGGGAGTTGTAGTTTTGCAACATCTGGAGGCACCCTGGTTGGGAATCACTGGTCTAAATATAATTAATTAGCTATATAGAGCAGTTTCCCATCTTTAGTTGTCACTTACATGCATAAAGTGAGGAAATGACATTATCCAGCCGTCCTCTCTGTCCAAGTCCCTCTCTGAAAGCAGCCCCCACCCTCCTGAAAGACAAAGACCATGTGATTTCTGCTTCACAGATTGGTCATGCTCCCTTTAATGCTGAGAACTGAGAGGTGTGTGCAGCCTCAGCCAATCAGACACATCTCTCTCTGCTGCTGCTCAGAAAATGAGGGTGGAGACTGGCAGAGCAGAGCTGCAATGATTGTTAAGAGATGTAGACAAGGGGAGAGAAGGATTGCAAAGAATATCAAGCAGCTAGAGAAAGCAACAGAGGCTATAGGAGCCATGCATATCAGGCAGGATGGTTTACATGGAACATATCCAGGAAGCGTGATGGCTTTGGACCTTTTTTTTTTAAATATATATACTTCCCTGGAGTACCCCTTTAAGTGTAAACCATGCAGTTTAATTAAGATTATATACATTTGGCACATATGGCACACATTATAGCACATATGTTTATTTTTGCTTACATTATTTTATTTACAAAGTGGGAAAAGGCTGGTGATTTAGACTTTTATTAGGGAAGGGGATTATTCAAATTTATTAATCTTTTTTTTTTTTTTACTTTTATTTAATAAATTTTAGTCCCTAAAGGAGACAATTACTTGCAATCTTAAGACTACAAACACTGAACAATGCTGTTTCATAGAACAGCTATCCTCTCAGCTGATTGGGACCAGGACCCACAGGGTACGAAGAGCAATTCATACATCAAAAGTGGGACTAGGGCGTACATGTATGTCTGAAGTCCCCAAGGGGTTAAAAAAAGGAAATGTCCAGTCATTGACTCATGTGGGATACTACTGAAGCCAGTGATTGGAGGACCAATGAATGCAGGAACCAGTCCCAACTCCACCTCCCTAGTCTAGTCTAACCCTGGCTTCTGTCAGGAGCACATGTACGTTCCTTAGTTCTTGTCACATTTCTCTTCTCCTTAGGGAAGCTAAAAGTCTGTGAGCTTAGGTATTTATTTCAGGGATAGCTCCAACAAGTAGTCCACATTGTCACTAGTCCTGTTTTCAATTATATCATGCCTGATCCTAACCTACAAGTCCCCTTGCAAGGATTTTCAGCTATTTAGCATTTTCCTCAAGGGGTTTGCAAGGACAAGTTGTAAAAATACCTTGTCCTTGTCATCACACCGGATCTTGTATTTGCTTTTAGTGGGACCAGGACCCACCTCAAGAGTGAGACCCAATGCGATCTAAACTTTTGCCTGCACAACAAAACAAAAGTTTGAACAGTGTATATGTTGGGTCCCAGCGAAAGGAAAAATCTAGATGATTGGTGCAAACCACTGTATTCTCAAGACAGATTTTGCAAATATCCTTTATTGAATGGCTTCCATCATAACACAATTCCAAGCTAATCGTAGCCTTTTCCTCAGATATGCAATAGCAAAATTGTTCCTCTAGTTCACTATACTGTGTGTAAACTCCCATGTGCAACAGAGATCACCTGGCAGTGTTCACACTAACGGGTCAACTGTTTGCCTCACATGGGATTTTACACACAGTATAGTGAACTAGAGGAACAATATTGCTATCGCACATCTAAAGAAGAGGCTATGATTAGCCTAGAAACATGTTATGATGATAGCCATTCAATGAAGGATATTTGGAAAATCTATTTTGAGAATACAATGGTTTGCCTAATGATAAAGACTTTTCCTCCCGCTGGGTCCCAATACATATACTGTATATCGGCGGCCTTGTGTCAGATAACTCCCATCATAGACTCTTATGCTCACCACAAGCACAGATTTCTTTCTTTCTTTCTTTTCAGCCCCAGAATTCCCCTTTAAGACTGTTTGTTGCATGATCCAAATATGTACACTGGTGCAGTATACGGAAACTATTCAATGGGTCGGCAGGGTGTTAAGAGAATCAGTAGTAGTTATTAGAATTAAGCAATTCATTCATTTATAAAGAACAGTAAAGGACAATATAACAGTTTGCATTTCTGGGTCTGTCAAATGGACGTGGCATACACATGAAAAGCAGATCCTTACACAACTGTGTGTCACAGACCTACACACTATGTGGCCCTGATGCTGAGGAGTTTTTATGGATGAACACACAAGCCTGTCAACTTGAGGGACCCTAGAGAAAAGAATTCACTTTGGCAGCTTTTATTCAGCCCCTTGAGGACTTTAATTCAAGTGCACAAAGGCATCACACATTTCAGCATGCCAGAGCAGGGACCTAGTTACTGCATGGCTGATTTGTCAGGGACTGCACATATTTATATATTATGTATTTATCTTGCAATAATTCCTAATGAACTTTAACTGAAATGCGCAGGACATTCCAATTATTACACCAATATATGAGTAAGATCAGGACAGCAAATACTGCAAATGTCAGCAATGTCTTTAACCAATTATGTCTAAGTAGATCTACTGTACACTCCCAGTAGTTTTACCATTATCAGTGATCTGGGGCTTGCGGCATAACTGTTATGTGATGCATTACATGGGCTTGTTAACCCTACAAATGGTGAACACTAGTGCCTCACCCTCGTAGTAGTACTCCACTGCACTCCTGCCTTATTCGACAAGCAGTGCATAGCTGCAGGCTGCATAAAATAAAAAGGTCATCGCTTTCTCAAAGGAATTAAAAACCTATTGACATGCTCTCCTTACACTATGGTAAGGCTAAGAAAAGAGGCACTTACCCAGGCGACAAAAGGCCTCTGTGGCTGCTTGCCTTATGTTCTGCATGATGGACACAGAGCGAGAGAGAAGAGAGGAAACAGGGAGAGAGAGAGATCGAAAGAGAGGCAGGCTGCTGTGTTCATCACTGCGCTAGCTGTAGTATACATAGACTTGGAAAGCATAGTAGCAGTATATGGGCACGGAAGGGAGAATAGAAGGAGATAATCTTTGCATTGATTGTTTCTGAGTGCAGATACCAGTGTGTGTTTATGATTAATTTATCATCTAATAGTCTACAAGTAATATGCTACAGCTTTAATGTGCTACACTTATTAGCTATGGCACATAAGCAGGCATATATATGATACTCCGTTAACCATCCCAAGGGGTAAGAGCAGGGCCCTTTGTAACAAAAACATCATGTCAATCAGATATAAATAGAAATCCTTATTTGACCGCAATACATGGTAATGGCAGCACCCCTGTCCAAGTGTGAGGTATCACAACAGTGACCCACACACCAGATTGTGTTGTGGAATACAATCGGTACATGGGAGGAGTTGATCTCTGGAATCAAGTCCTGAAGCCATACAGTGCCATGCGGAAAATCAAAGTATGGTACAAACAGCTGGCCATGCACATGGTACAAATGTCATTGTATAATTTTTTGTGTTTTTCCAATGTGCCACACAGAAACCTTCAGTTTCAGAAAATTTGGTAACCAAGAAGGTAAGCCCAGTTACCTCTGAAGAACCGAAGGCACCTGTATAGTACCAGGGCAACACTCTCCTGGCAAAGTCCCCTGACTGCTAGTGAGAGAAGTCCTAGAAAAGATGCAAGGATGTAATAAACATGAATTAATAAAGGGCAGCATTTATAGTGTGACAATTGTCCCGATAAAGCAGAACTCTGCATAAAGAATAGCTGTAAAGCGTAGCAAACATCAATGGATTATTTTGATATCTTTACCCCATTTATGAATGAAAAATCAGTTAAAAAACAAACTCTTTTTCATAATACCCCATGATAAATAGGAAACAGAGAGAAGATAATCAAGCATAGTACATGCAAAGCCAGCTTTATTTAAGATAAAAACAGTACATCAGACGTAGATGGATGGGAGCAATGTCTGGACTTGTTTTGAACAGTAATCCGTCCTTTGGTACAGATAACTCATGAATGCCTAGTGTCCACCTATATAGACAACTGAGATCCAATAAGGTGGATACAAACACATGTGTAATTAATACAAAGTGAATTAAAACCATGTAACTCCGACAACTTAGACAAGTATATTGAGATAGTGTGAACAGGGTCCATGTTATATCAGGCTGTGCCAAAGATAAGACAATCAAGTATACAAAGTATTAATAAAAACTGACATAAATGCGACTCCGCAGTATACCCTCAAAAAGGATGGAAACGGGAATAACATAGATCCTTTTATACTAGGGACATTAGGAACCCACTCTAAATAGGTGGCCTTGACGTGGCGAGTGGGCTTTGTACTTTTTGATCAAAACGTATATACTAACAACCTGTTAGTTTTTGAAATTATGCTGAAAAGCAATTGGATCATTGTGCAAGACTTTAGATGTGCACCATGTCTGTTTTCTACTTGAGTACACATTGTGTTTTTTGTCCCCTCTTTTTTTTTTTTTTTTTGCTTGAACATGTTATCTGCACTCTTCCCCACCCCCTCAGCCCAACCCTATATAAGTAGTAGTTAGCTACACATGGGCCTTTTCTTTCCTGGTAGCCTCCCAGTTTGACTGGGAGTGCATGGTAAGTGTGCTATAACATCCTGTTCACACTGGTGTGGTGCTGTGCGGCATCCGTTGCTGCCATGGCGCCGTGTCTGCGGGGAGGTGCGACCCATGGACTGGTTTGAGTGGCGCTGGGGCCGCTCTGCCAGTGGGTCGTTCCCTCTGTGGGCACTGGTGTCGTGGCGGTGGTGGTCACCGCCCAGTACTACGCCATTTTATGCTAAGGACGTTAGGGACCCACTCTAAATAGGTGGCCTTGACGTGGCGAGTGGGCTTTGTACTTTTTGATCAAAACGTATATACTAACAACCTGTTAGTTTTTGAAATTATGCTGAAATTATGGATCATTGTGCAAGACTGTAGATGTGCACCATGTCTGTTTTCTACTTGAATACATATAGTGACTGAATGACACCGCCTGGAGTTTGCGGCAGCATGAGTAGAACATATAGTGCCTTAATGACACAGCCTGGAGGTGGCGGAAGCATAAGGAGACCATATAGTGCCTGAATGACATAGCGTGGAGATGGCGGCAGCATGAGGAGACCATATAGTTCCTGAATGCCACAGCATGGAGGTTGCGGCAGCATGAGAAGAACATAGAATGGCTGAATGACACAGCCTGGAGTTGGCGACAGCATGAAAAGACCATATAATGTCTTAATGACACAGCCTGGAGTTGGCAGCAGGATGAGGAGAACATATAGTAGCTGAATGACACAGCCTGGAGGTGGCGGAAGCATGAGAAGACCATATAGGTCTGAATGACACAGCCTGGTGGTGGCAGCAGAATGACGAGAACATATGGTGGCAGTATGAGACAGCTTTGAGCTGGCATCAGCATGAGGAGAACATATGGTGGCAGAATGAGACAGCCTGGAGGAGGCACCAGCACATGGAGAACATATGGTGGCAGAATGAGACAGCCTGAAGGTGACAGCAGCTGGTGTGGTGGGTGGCAATACCCATACTTGGTGACGAAGGTGGGTGAAAAAAGGAAAACTTGGCACCAGATGTGTGGTATCAGGCGGGTGGCATGATCAGAATAGTAGCTGAGGCAGGTAGGCAGAAGAAAACGGTCTTTTTTTTGTTAGTGTGCACAAGTATGTATTGGGGATATGCATTAGGTAAAACTTAACTTTTAATAATATGCTTAGGATAAAATATATGGACCCAATTTTTTTTTTTAAATCAAACAATAGGAAAGGTGTGCCAAAAACACCATGTGCCGCCTACACCACCAAGTATTGATGTGATGCAAAGACCTCTAAAACGTGGAAGGGAACAACGTATGGTACATTGTAACAGGTGGGAGTAAAATCTTCCCCTGTAAGGCCCTACTCTCGCATTCCCTTCTTGGCAAGTGTTAATCGGCCTAAAAGGGGAAGCCCCACACAGGAACCTCTCCCTATTTCCACCTACAAACACTGCCATTTCCCAGGGTTTTTAGGTGGAAATAGGGATTGGTTCCTGTGTGGGGCCGCCCTTTTTAAGACGAGTAACACTTTCCTCAAAAAGGTGGAAGGGAACAACGTATTGTCCATTGATGTAGGTGGGGGTAAAATCTTCCCCTGTAAGGCCCTACTCTCGCCCTATTAATTCCCTTCTTGGCAAGTTTTACTCACCCTAGAATTGCCAGCCCCACACAGGAAACTCTCTCTTTTTCCACCTGAAAACTCTGGGAAATGGCAGTGTTTGTAGGGGGAAATAGAGAGAGGTTCCTGTATGGGGCTGCCCTTTTTAGCAAGTGAGCATGCATTGTGCCATTTGTGCAAGTGACTCAGAGGGACTCCATCTCCACTGCATACTGCCACGGTGAGTCTGGGTCCTCTGTCTCGCCTTCCGCATAACCCTCTAATTCCTCTGGCTGCTCCTGCTCCTCCTCTACTGTCAGATGACTAGAAAAACCGCCCATCTCGCGCAATGTAAATTGTGCTCCACTGTGCCCCTCCTCCTTCAGTTCAGCCCCCACATGGCTCATGTGGCTGTGAGATGTAGGCTCCACATCTCCAGTGCCCTGACCAGCCATCATTTCCAACACGTGATGTAGTAAATGAAGCAGGGGAATGAAGTTACACAGGGGAATCCCCCTATCTGCTTGGATCATCAAGAAATCGGTGATGGCTTTTCTCTGTTCGTATAGTCGGTCCAACATATGGAGGGTGGAATTCCAACGTGTGGAAACGTCGCAAATCAGACAATGTTGGGGGATACCGTTCTGACACTGCAGCTCAAGGACGGTGTGCTTTGTGGTGTACGAGTGGCTAAAGTGCATGCAAAGTTTCCTTCCAATTGTTAGGATGTCTTGCAGATGGGGGGAACACTTCAGGAACCGCTTGACACCCAGATTGAACACATGTGCCATGCAGAGTGCATGTCACAGTCAACTTTGTTGCAGCGCAGACAAGATGTTCTTCCCATTGTAGGTCACCATGGTTCCCATTTCCAGTTTTTGAGGAGTAAGCCATGATTCAATTTCTTGATGAATTACTTTTAGCAGTTCCTCCCCTGTGTGACTCCATTCGCCAAAGCAAACCATGTGAAGAACAGCATGACACCGCCATGCCCTGCACACATGGTATGCTGGAGGGGCACTGATACTTGTCTGTGCAGTGGAGGCTGAGGACACGCTGGGGGATGAGGAGTAGGAGTTGCACACTGTAACTTGACTAACGCCCTGAGAACGTGGAGATGGAAGTGGCGTGACCTGTCCAAGTTGCTATTGTGGCTGTGCATGTATTGTCCCTGAGCGTAGTTACAGCTCCACACGTCAGCGCTGCTGTGCACTTTGGTACACACCGACAGGCTCAAGGACTGGCCCACCTTCTGTTCCCTCAAAATTGTGCAGGGCTGGTACTGCCTTCTTCACAAAGAAATGACAGCTTGGGACTCTCCACCTTGGCTTGGCACAAGCCATCAGTTCTCTGAAAGGTGCAGAGTCCACCACTTGAAAAGGGGGAGACTGCAGCACCAGCAACTTGGACAGGAGCACATTCAGCTTCTGCGCCGTTGGATGAGCGGGTGCATACTGTTGTTTCTTGGACATGGCTTCGCAGTGGAATGCTGATGGAATTACTGACTCGAAGTAGGAGAAGCAGGAGCATCTGGAGTGACATAAGATGGGTATGACAGACAGCTCCCTTCGGCTGAGGTGGTGGAGCCTTGGCTGGCATGCCACTAGGTGATGCAGCAGGCTAAACAACCACATTGGAGCCAAGGTTCTCCCAGGCCACTTTATGGTGACTCTGCATATGTTGATGCAGGGCCGTGGTGCAAACATTGGGACCCTGGCCACGCTTCACATGCATGTGGCCAGGTTAGCATCCTCCGAATGCTTGATGATAAACTGCCACACCGCCAAGAAGCTAATTTTCCCACCAATAGTCCACACTGATTGACTTCTACTGCCACCGACTTCAGGAACTCCTGTTCCACTACCTCCCGGGAAGGTAGGCTGCTGCAAAGCTGGTGGTCTACCCCAGGCACGTTTGGCTCCAGACTTTCCACTTCTGCCACTATGCTGACTGCCAACCATGCTACCATCTTGCTGGCTCAGCTGCTGCTTCACGGGCAACCTGCAACCCTCTTCTCCTGATGATGATGAAGCCCCTTCTGCACCCGGCTCCCAAGTGCGTTTGACTTCATCATCATCGAGTTGTGTCTGCACGTCACTGATGTCCTCCTCCTATTCCTCAACAGTGTCTGCTTCAGGAGCCTGAACGCTCGCAACACCACCTCTCACGCCACTCTTCTCATCACTACTTGCCTGCCTAGTGGAGGAAGAAGCAGATGTCTCCTCCACTTCTTGGCTGGGCAGTAGCTGCTGACTGTCTTCTAGTATTTGGCTGGCCTTTCACAGTATCTAGGCCCTTAAGACTTTAACAGGAACAAAATGGCACACCACTTAGATATACGTATGTTGTATGCACTTATGAGGCGAGGATAATGCACTCCAGTATGCTTAAAACAGTATTTGTCTACAATACCAGCAGGTGTGTACTTTTGCCTGGCCTTTCAGAGTATCTAGGCCCTTAAGACTTTCACAGGAACAAAATGGTACACCACTTAGATGTACGCACAGGTTACACTTAATAGAGGACAATATGCTTTTAGCGCTCTGTTCACCCTAGTTGGCTGGCTACTATTAGCTTTTCAGTTGTTGTACACACAAGTGCTGCAGCAAACAGTCACTGTGTACTACACCCAAAATTGCACTTTCTCAATCTCACTCCCTTTCCCTATCAGTGATTCTAGGCTGGATTTGGGCTTGAGGTGAATCGCTGCTGTAAAAATGCTTTCTGTGCAACATACACTGCTGTCTGTCCCCCTCTCTCTCTACAATAAAAGGCTTAAGTAACTGGCTGCAAGATGGCTGCCGATTATATAGGGCTGTGGCATCACAGGGGTGCTGATAGGCTGCATGCTGCATGTGATTCAGGGTCATCTCACCAACTCTTGTTCCCGCCTTCCCAGGATTCCTTGCCCCATGTCCCCACATGTGGATTCACCATTTTTGATGCCCTGGAGCCTGGAACACACTAAATCGAGTTTAATGAAGTGATTTGTACGATCGAATCACGGCAATATTTGCATTCATTGCTAATCAAATTTTTCATGAAATACATAACAAATTCGGATTTGTCAGATTCGATTCGCTCATCCCTACTAATAATCTATCAAAGCATTAAATAATTGCTTAGACTTATTCATAGAATTCCTACTCGTCCAAGTGTTATAAGTAAATTTCCCACACAGGAAACATGTTTCAAGTTCTTCCTCCTAAAATATAGTCTAGCGAGATCATAAAACTCTGCTATTTGTCTTAACCCGATAACGACCACGGACGAGTATAGACGTCCAGGTTGGCGGCCGTTCCCGCACCTGGACGTCTATACTCGTCCATTCTTCTCGTGGGTGCTGCCCAGTGTACCCACGAGATCGCGGCAGGGACTCGGCTGTATCACACAGCCGGGACCCTGCTGCACTGCCAGGACCGAAGTAAACTTCGGTCCCGGCAGTTTTAACCCTTACAGCCGCGGTCGGAAGTGACCGCGGGCTGTAAGTGTTATGACAGAGGGAGGGAGCTCCCTCTGTCACTCCTGCAGCACCCCGCATCGCGATCGCGGGGTGCTGTGTGTGTCCGCAGCTGGCCGAGACCTGCCGCACTGCCGGGTGTGAAGTTCACTTCACTCCCGGCAGTTTAACCCTTACAGCCGCGGTCAGAAGTGACCGCGCGCTGTAAGGAGTTCTGACAGAGGGAGGGGGCTCCCTCTGTCTCCTCTGCAGCACCCCGCATCGCGATCGCGGGGTGCTGCTGCATACCTGGGCAGCCGGGGGTCCTACAAAGACCCCCAGGTCTGCCCTGGGTATTGCCTGAAAGGACGTGCCAGAGGCACGTCCTAATATGCTGCCTGCTAGTGAAAACTGGCAGGCAGCATATAACTGCAATGCTTTGGAATACTAAGTATTCCAAAGCATTAAAAAGTGTAAAAATAAATAATTAAATAAAATAAAAGTGTAAAAATAAATAAAAATGTAATAAAAGTGTAAAAAAAAAAAATAATAAATATATATATATATATATATATATATATATTATATATATATATATATATATATATATATTAAAAATACATTTATTAAATGAACCTAATTTAAAAAAATGCATAATGTGTAGGATCGCATTGGCGGACATCCGCAGCATGTAATATGCTGCGGATGTCCACCATGTGATCCTACACATTATGCAGCAGTCACGGTAATGAGCTCGCTGCTGCGGCTGGGTAGCTTTGTGTGTCCACTCATAGCGGCGGATTTCCCGTCAGCAGTCATGAGCGGCACACTGAGCTACCCAGCCGCAGCAGTGATGGATATATTCGCCATGAGCGGGTGCTTATTCCCACAACATGGCGGATATATCCATCAGGAGCCTTAACTGTCACAGACAGACGCGTTATACTGCCAGCCGACCAAGGACTAATCAGAGTGGTCCCTGGTGCAGCCAATAACTTGTAGGAGTGCGGTATATAAATGGGGTCACTTGTGGGGGTGGGGGTACTGTTCTGCCCTGAAAGCCAAATGGCGCTCCTCTCCTTCTGAGTCCTACCACGCGGCCAAGGAACCATACATGGCCAAAGCGGGGGTATTTCCGAACATGGGACAAGCAGCTAAATAAAATATAGGGTGCATTTCTTTCAATATCAGAAGTGATGTACAAAAAATATGCCCCCCAAATGATGCATTTGTGAAAAATTGCAAATTTCGAATTTTTAACACTGACTTTGTAATAATTCCTGCCAAAAAACTATGGTGTTAAAATACTCACTGTACCCCCTAGTGAATACCTTGAGGGGTCTAGTTTTTAAAATGGGGTCATTTGGGGGGGTGTTCCTATGTTCTACTACCTTTTAATTTCTGCAAACCTTGCATAGCACACAAAAAAAGATGTACTTTTCACATTTTCAAAATTTTCAAAATTTCAAGTTAAATTGTTAGGCTTCTAACTAATTTAAAATGTTAATTAAAAACAAAAAAAAAATGACGTCAAAATAAAGTAGACATCTGAAATTATAAGTTTCATAAACTATTTGGTCAGTATGTATAAATATATGCACCCTATTAGTGTTAAAATAGCAAAAAATCTTAATTTTTTGTAAAAAATTCATGATTTTTTGCATTATAAAAAAAAACTACAAATGATATCGGCTTACTTTTACTATGTACATGAAGGACAACTTGTGACAAAAAAACAATGTCAGAATTATCGTGATTGGCAAAACGTTACCAGAGTTATTCTCTAATAAAGACAGACATCTCCGATTTGAAAAAACAGGCCTGGTCTTTCAGGGGCGTACAGGTTTATTTGTATTGGTCCTTAAGGGGTTAATGTCTTACCAAGATCATGTATAGAAAATAGTCCAGAATGGAGCGGAAGCAGGGCCGGACTGGCAATCAGGCTCACCGGGCATTTGCCCGGTGGGCCATGCCGTCTGCCTCCCCTGATATGACACACATTTACCCACACATTCACTCACTATACATGAGGAACAGCCGGCCGCGGCCGCCGCTTTGACACTGGCGGCCGGCAGTATTCAAATTCAGAACAGATTGCCGCACACTCTGGCCGCCTGTCAGCGCTGAAAACTTTGTTATAGAGCCCCCGCGGCCAGCGCTTTGGGAGCAGCCGTATGATGTGCCTGTGCGGCACATCTATACACATGCAGGTCACACGGCTGCTCTTAAAGTGCTGGCCGAGGCGGCTCCATAACAAGGTTGTCAGAGCTGACGGGTGGCCAGCGTGTGCGGCTTCTAATCCCTGCCCCTCACATTGTTCATAGCCGCACTCCAACTTGAGAGGGGGCCCACTGCTGCCGGAACCATTTCTTTTTTTTTTTTATTTAGTCCGCAGGCCCTTTAAAGCCAGCGCAGGGGCCGCGGCCGTGCTGACTATCTGGACAGCAGAGAACAGCAGAGAGGGATGCTCCTCCTACTCTCCTCTCCCCCCTCACGCTCCTATGCGTTCACCTCTATTGGTGGAGCAGGCACGTGGGCACCACAGCACCACCACAGTCTCTGAGATCTGCTTGCGGCTCTGCAAACAAGAGGACTTCCCCTGCCCATCACTAATTCTACGCATCGGTAGGTGACTTTTCTAGGGGGAAAAAGGGAAGGGGGCAGGTTGCAGTATGGGAGGCTGTGAAAGGTGTTTCCTAGGCATGCTGGGAGTTGTAGTTTTGCAACAGCTGGAGGCACCCTGGTTAGGAAACACTATCTATCTATCTAATTATCTATCTATCCAATTATCTATCTATCTTTCTATCTATCTATCTCATATCTATCTCTCTATCTATCTCATATCTATAGCATATATATCTCACATCTATCTATCTATCTATCTCATATCTATCTATCTAGCTCTATCTATCTGTCTCATATTTATCTCATATCTATCTATCTCATATCTATCTAACTATCTATATATCTATCTCATATCGATCTATCTATCTCATGTCTATCTATCTATCTCTTTCTATCTATATCTATCTATCTATCTATCTATCTCATATATATCTATCTCATATCTATCTATATATGTATTTATCTCATATCTATCTATCTCATATCTATCTATCTATCTATCTATCTGTCCCATATCTATCTATCTATCTATCTATCTCATATCTATCTATCTCATATCTATCTATCTATCTGTCCCATATCTATCTATCTCATATCTTTTTATCTAGTGCTGGGTGGTATACCAGTTCATACCGAATACCGAAATTTTTGTGCTGCACGATATGAATTTTTCCCATACCGCAATACCGGTTGGGCCCTCCCCCTCGGGAATGAATGAATTATCAGCCCAGCGCTGCGCTGTCCCCACATCGGGGAACTAATCATATGTGACCCGCCAGCGCTGTTCTGCTTCCACCACCAAATCATGTTACCTGCCAGCGCTGTTCTGCTCCCCCCCAAATCATGTGACCCGCCAGCGCTGTTCTGCTCCCCCCAAATCATGTTACCCGCCAGCGTTGTTCTGCTCCCCCCAAATCATGTTACCCGCCAGCGCTGTTCTGCTCCCCCCAAATCATGTTACCCGCCAGCGCTGTTCTACTCCCCCTCCCCCCTAAAATCATGTTACCCGCCAGCGCTGTTCTGCTCCCTCCTCCCCCCAAATCATGTTACCCACCAGCGCTGTTATGCTCCCCCCCCCCCCAATTAATTATCAGCCCAGCGGGGTACTACTCACATGAAATAAGTTACAAAAATACCGTGATACACACATTTGGTCATACTGCCCAGCTTTATATCTATCTACCTATCTATCTAGATAAAGTAAATATGATGCAGCACTCCACAGATAGCAAAAAGGTGGTTTTTATTCCATCATGTGCAAAGACAACGTTTCACCAGTCTCACACTGGCTTTTTCAAGTGAATAATAGTGATACAGGTGGGTATTTATAGACCGCCCACTGGGTCATGTGACATAAGCAATGCATGATTTACATATCTAAACAGAAGCGATCATAGTACATTGTGCAATCAAAATGCAAAAAACATAGTGTTAAAGACATATATGGACATATAATAATCATCAGTTATGAAAGCATACAAAAAAAGCAAGTAGTGCAGTGACTGTGATCCATAATTACATGTAAAGCCGTGTATGCCTTCCGGGGTCCCGCCACGAGGTTTCCTGATCCCAGGCGCCAAAGCGCCGTGTGTGCAATGTGCATCGCAACAGAGAGAAGTACTTCCGGGTCAGGGGAGCGCGTCCTCGTATCCATAGAGACCCGACTCCGGAATGAGCCGTGACTAGCGCATGCTCAGAAGAGTCCGTACAAGATATTCCAGCGTTTGATATAGAGAGTTCAAATGCGGTGAGTGTGATCTAGATGTATGCGCAAGAAAGAGTATCACTCCTGGGGACAGCACAATGTATCGAAGTGAGGAATATAGATGATTAAGTAGAGCAAGTAGTTCGCTGTAATCGCTGGTCCTCATTCATTCAAATAGGAGTCAGATAGTGAAGATCACTATCTTGTGGTTGCCCATGGTAACCGACTGGCAACATAGCAAGCTGTAGAGATAAGAAAGTAATGAATAGTGGGTGATGACTTACTCCAGTCGGCGTGCATGAGCCAACTCCACTCTCCATAGATTACCGGTGTGCATGAATCGGAGCCATACATTCGTCATCGACTGTGGACCAATCTTGCATCGGTGTATATGGACCGATATCCGTATGATAGTGATATATAAAGCACGTATCTAGGAAAGGAAAAAGAGATATTAAAGCAACCAAATAACTCCACCAGGCAAAACCATTTATCATGGGGCATAGAATACAAGGTCCTGTGCGTATCGGGTCATAGTTCGGGGGGTGTCCCATGGGTATTGTCCATGGACATGGACTGACCCTGCACCTGTAACAGTATCCATAATGCATATAGGGTAGTTAACTGTTATATTACCCCTGAGACCCACGCCATCCAGGGACCTGTACTAATTTGCCCCTTCATGCACATCTTACATACTGGAGTATAGGTTGTCAATTAGCAGGCTGTGCGTATACAGGTCCACAGAAGTGCATAGAAGACGGAGAGGGGAGGTAAGTATATGGAGGGGGAGTCATGTCAATTACCCAAAGAGAAGACTATATAAAGTGATGGTAGTATGCTGTCTCCACAGGGGTAGAAGGATCAAAATTAGAATGTGATAGTATGTGAGTTGAAGCTTGTTGCGCGGCTTGACATCAAGGCAGGTACCCGGAAGGCATGTGAACTAAAAAGAAAGAAAGAGATTAAGTTAATTACAGGGATTGATCACTATTCACCTTAAGCAGGGTTGATGTACCCCAACATCTCGGGCTAGACCCGTTAACGCTTCAACATTTTAGGTAGCACAGTGAACTCAACATTGAGCCCATTGGGTTTGAGTGTATTCAGATTGTGGATCCACTTGAGTTCTCTGACCTGTAGGAGAGCTATTCTATCACCCCCTCTTTTGGGGGGAGGAATATGGTCAACAATCATGCATTTAAGATCGGCCTCCGTGTGTCCAGCTTCAATGAAGTGTTTGGACACAGGGAGGTCTACACGTTTTTTTCTGATAGAGTACCTATGTTGGTTCAGTCTTGTCCGAAAGTCGTTTTTAGTTTCGCCTACATATAGGTATTTACACGGACACCTAAAATGTTGAAGCGTTAACGGGTCTAGCCCGAGATGTTGGGGTACATCAACCCTGCTTAAGGTGAATAGTGATCAATCCCTGTAATTAACTTGATCTCTTTCTTTCTTTTTAGTTCACATGCCTTCCGGGTACCTGCCTTGATGTCAAGCCGCGCCACAAGCTTCAACTCACATACTATCACATTCTAATTTTGATCCTTCTACCCCTGTGGAGACAGCATACTACCATCACTTTATATATTCTTCTCTTTGGGTAATTGACATGACTCCCCCTCCATATACTTACCTCCCCTCTCCGTCTTCTATGCACTTCTGTGGACCTGTATACGCACAACCTGCTAATTGACAACCTATACTCCAGTATGTAAGATGTGCATGAAGGGGCAAATTAGTACAGGTCCCTGGATGGCGTGGGTCTCAGGGGTAATATAACAGTTAACTACCCTATATGCATTATGAGTACTGTTACAGGTGCAGGGTCAGTCCATGTCCATGGACAATACCCATGGGACACCCCCCGAACTATGACCCGATACGCACAGGACCTTGTATTCTATGCCCCATGATAAATGGTTTTGCCTGGTGGAGTTATTTGGTTGCTTTAATATCTCTTTTTCCTTTCCTAGATACGTGCTTTATATATCACTATCATACGGATATCGGTCCATATACACCGATGCAAGATTGGTCCACAGTCGATGACGAATGTATGGCTCCGATTCATGCACACCGGTAATCTATGGAGAGTGGAGTTGGCTCATGCACGCCGACTGGAGTAAGTCATCACCCACTATTTCATTACTTTCTTATCTCTACAGCTTGCTATGTTGCCAGTCGGTTACCATGGGCAACCACAAGATAGTGATCTTCACTATCTGACTCCTATTTGAATGAATGAGGACCAGCGATTACAGCGAACTACTTGCTCTACTTAATCATCTATATTCCTCACTTCGATACATTGTGCTGTCCCCAGGAGTGATACTCTTTCTTGCGCATACATCTAGATCACACTCACCGCATTTGAACTCTCTATATCAAACGCTGGAATATCTTGTACGGACTCTTCTGAGCATGCGCTAGTCACGGCTCACTCCGGAGTCGGGTCTCTATGGATGCGAGGACGCGCTCCCCTGACCCGGAAGTACTTCTCTCTGTTGCGATGCACATTGCACACACGGCGCTTTGGCGCCTGGGATCAGGAAACCACGTGGCGGGACCCCCGAAGGCATACACGGCTTTACATGTAATTATGGATCACAGTCACTGCACTACTTGCTTTTTTTGTATGCTTTCATAACTGATGATTATTATATGTCCATATATGTCTTTAACACTATGTTTTTTGCATTTTGATTGCACAATGTACTATGATCGCTTCTGTTTACATATGTAAATCATGCATTGCTTATGTCACATGACCCAGTGGGCGGTCTATAAATACCCACCTGTATCACTATTATTCACTTGAAAAAGCCAGTGTGAGACTGGTGAAATGTTGTCTTTGCACATGATGGAATAAAAACCACCTTTTTGCTATCTGTGGAGTGCTGCATCATATTTACTTTATCTGGATTAAGGAACCGGAGGACCCAGGTTCCAGATATGCGGGCACCCCGAATTTCTTCTCTACTCTGGATATTGGTAGTGCCGTTTTTATTTGCATTGTACCTATCTATCTAACTATCTATCTCATATCTATCTATTTATCTATCTATCTCATATCTATCTATCTCAAATCTATCTATCTCATATCTATCTATCTATCTATCTATCTCACATCTATCTATCTGTCTATCTCATATCTATCTATCTCATATTTATCTATCTATCTATCTCATATCTATCTATCTATCTCATATCTATCTCATATCTATCTATCTATCTATCTCATATCTATCTATCTCATATCTATCTATCTCATATCTATCTATCTCATATCTATCTATCTATCTCATATCTATCTATCTCATATCTATCTATCTCATATCTATCACAGTGTATATATCCCAAAGTACTTGGATTTGAGGTGAAACAAGATGCATCTGTATAAGCAAAAAAATTGCACTTGTTTCCCCTCAAATCCGAGTGCTGTGGGAGATATATACTGCCCTTCTAGCTGCTGCCAGTGACCTGGGCTTGGTCCCACTTGCATCTGCACTACCTCTGCGTCTCTCTCTCTCTTCTCATTCTTCTCTCTCTCTCTCACACTTATACAGGGGCAGACTGACAGGTCAGGCACCCAGGCACTACCCAAGGGCCAAGGCCTGAGAGAGGCCTACCGCTGCCAGCACCAGAAAAGAGGTCCACCACCAGCCCCTGAACCCAAGTCAAGTCTAGCACCCCCCCGCCCATGCCCCTACTCAAATGCTGGGACAGTCTGCAGGCCCTTTAATAAAATCAGCACTGGGGCTGCTATCACTACCACTCTCTACTGGGGACAATGTTTACTGGGGGCAGTGTTTACTGGGGGCAGTGTTTACTGGGGGCAGTGTTTACTGGAGCAATGTCTACTGGGGAGCATTACCTACCTGGGGACATTACTACCTACTGGGGGCTTTACCTACCTGGGGGCACTACCTACTGGAGGCACTACCTACCTGGAGATATTACCTACTTATTACTAGGGGCATGACTTACAACCTACCTATTACCTAACTATATAGGCAAAGGAATCTTATAGGGAAAATTCCCTACCCACCTTTTGGGGGGCACTACCTAATGTAGAAGGGGAAATTACCTACCCAACACCACCCAATCTCCCTCCCCCCCCCCCAACACATTTACTTACTCCCTCGTACTATGCAGGGCACCATGGGGTGCATTATGTTGGGCACTGAGGGTAGGGAACAGGTGGGAAATGTACTGAAAAAATATGGAGCTTGGTATGTTTGTTGTCTGACAGATTCTGCTGTGACGAGTCATGGTTGGAAGAAGACTATGGCGGTCTGAGCAAGACAAAGAAGAAAAAGAAAGTGAACGACTCCAAGAAGACACTCCATGTGAGTAAGTAAATGTAATTGCACTGTAATCACTTTTACGGTCTACAGTCCCTGTGTAGAGCTGGGGTCACCACTTTATGAGCTTTGTATGGTCTATGTTCAGTGATTTTTTTTTTTATACAGTCACCATGTGGTGATGATGGTAGTGGTCATGGTGTGGCGGTTCTATTGTACCTTGCTGTGATAAGGTGCCAAGGAAAGGGTGTATTTCCTTTGCTCACCCTGAAGATTCTCTCACCTGCTTCTTAAGTAATGAGGCAGCAGGGAAGGGAGGTGTATATAAGATGGACACTCAGTCTGGTCTGGGCTCTCCCTTGGAAACAGTATGCTGGGTGTTAGAGGGGGAGACACACGGGGGAGACGTTTCAGCTGCCAGTGCTTGAAAAAGGCTGCACTGGCAGCTGAAACGTTGCTTGCTTGTATTTCCATGGAATAAACCACTGTTTTTTACACTTGAACAATTTTTGTGTGCTGCGGCATCCTTCCTAGATATATATATATATATATATATATATATATATATATATATATATAATGTTTTTCCCATAATGTTTTCCCATAATGTACCCTTTTATACCCGACTATAATTAACATTTGGCCCCTCCCCGTTGTGGCTCCGCCTTCACATAGCCACACCCATTACCAAAATGGGCTGCTTAATCTAAAATGCCGGGACCTATTTTTGGTCCCAGTTCGGCCCTGGGCGGATGTATACTAAATTTCTTCCATGTTTATATCCTTAGATGGATTTGCCCATTCTTGGATGTGATTTTTAGTTGGTTAGAAGGGGGCAGGGAGTGTAGATAGCATTCCATTTTGATATGTCTATAATTAGATATTTCCCATCTTGATATCATGAGGTTTCCTCTGGACACAGTGATATGTAACCTTTTTCTTATATGATATTCTTGACCTAGTAGCTTTTGTTTTTTTGTAACAAATTACATGTATTGTTCTGCTATATGTAGTCAATTAACAAGCTTGGAATGTTTACTAATATATCTAATTGATATTCATTTGCATATATCATTGTGTTTATTACTGATTTATGTTTATAACCTTATAACCAATAAATCTGTATACTTTTATAATACCTGTGTATTATTGTATATTACAAAACTACATCCTTAAGCGTTAATGTCATCCCGTCATAAAAAGAACTTGATATCTGAGGAAATAGTCTGACTCAGATGTGAATTGTGTTGATGCTTTGTCTACAATTCACCAGGTTATAATTTTGATATTTTTGATAATTGTAATCATTTTAAAATTTTCCTTATTCATATTTTTTATGACCATAATTCATAACTGAGTTATTACCACACAACACCTGATATAACATGGACCCTGTTCACACTATCTCAGTATACTTGTCCAAGTTGTGGGAGGTTACATGGTTTCAATTCACTTTGTATTAATTACAAATGTGTTTGTATCCGCCCTATTAGATCTCAGTTGTCTATATAAGTGGACACTGGGAATTGATGAGTTATCTGTGACAAAGGATGGATTACCATTCAAAACGCATAAAGACATTGCTCCCATCCATCTATGTCTGATGTACTGCTTTTATCTTCAATAAAACTGGATTTGCTTGTACGCTGCTATATTATCTTCTCTCTGTTTCCTGTTTGTACGCACCTGGTCCGGGCAGATCCGTGCAGAGTTCCTGGGAGCTGAGCTGGCCATCACATAGTGTTTACCCCTTGATGAATACCATTAGGGGTGCAGTTTTCAAAATAGGGTCACTTTCTGTGAGGGGGGGGGGGGTCATCGATCCTACACACTGTGCCAAAAGTGGCAGCTGGTCAGGCCTGATGAAAAAGCCATAACGGCTTTAAAACGCGTTGTGTGTTTGTTGTTTTACATGAATAAACTTACCTGTGGAAACAAATTAATCTTCCATTTCTTTCAGGCAGGCAGAATGGGACAAACTGACACTAAAGATGGCGTGAGAAGCAGCAGAGCTAATTCAGTGTACAGACAGGTACAGCAGAAAGACAGGATCAGGAACTCAGAAGAGAGGGTTCAGCTTCTTGTGGTTATTATGTCTTCTTTGATTTCTTACAGTACATCCAGGAATTAGATTTTTATTTTATTTATTTATTTTTGCTATAATTGCTGGGGAAAAACATGTTAAAAGTGTTACAATTCAAATATAAGATGAAATCTTCAAAATCATTTTCTGTTCCTTTCCACACCATGAAAACGTCATCTACATATCATAGATATGTTTTTATGAACATTATAAATGTTTTCTATAAATGGAATATCATTTCTGCTTCTTGTACTGACAAATAGATGTTTGCAAACGTACATGCTGCTGACGTTCCCGTATTTGATTAAACTACTGGCCATCAAATAAAAATGAATTATTTTTTCAAATCAAAGTTAGAGCTTCACAGAATTCCTGGATGTGCTAGTAGAAATATAAGAAGACATAATAACCACAAGTAGCTACAGGAAAATTACAGCATCGAACGCCATTTTGCATTCAAACTGTTTCCACCCAGAACATGTAAAAAAAGATATACCATTCAGTCAATTTTTTAGACTACGAAAAATAACCAGTTATATTGTTATCTTTGAACAAATAGCAGGATAAATAAAAACCAGTTTTTTTGAGTGAGGATACCCAGCGAATCTGTTAAATTACACACTAAAAAAGTAGAAAAAAAAGAAAAACTGGCATATTTTGTCAAGTGATTCCACCATTAAGGAGGTGGCAGAAAATAAACCACTAATTTTGTTTACAAGAAGTAAAAGCTTGCAGAATATACTAGTAAGAAGTGCCAGACCCATAAATGACGAACAGAATAATTGGTTACAAAGTTCTGTACCTAAGGGAAATCATCGCACATTCTTACTACGAGGTAACAAGTTTCGTGTTGGTGGAGAGGCTGTTATCGTCAAGGATTATATTAGCTGCAGAATTACATTTGTAGTATAAATCCAATAGTAGAGAAAGAAAGAAGGGGTGGCACTTACGATGAGGAGACAGCTTTGGTAGTTAAACACTTTCCTTTATTAAAGGTGCATTAAAATCCATAAGGTTGGATAGAGTGGTCCTGCTATCGTGTCATGCTGCAGGTGAGACTCCTTTGTTAGCTGGCTTAAGTGGCTGAGAGCATAACAGTGCCGCTGTCTCTTTTTAAGTAGAACTTTGAAATTTTCACTGCTTACTCTTCTACACCCAATGAGGAGACAGACAGGGACCGGTCTTGGAAATAAATTATCTCTGTTTTTCTATTCCTGGAAAACCCCTTTAATATATGTGAAGGGTTTTACACAATGGTGAACAAAACAATATGAGAAATGAAAACCCACATTATTGATAAATTTGCCAAGCATGAAGGTGAATCTATATCTAATTTATGAGGCATGACGTTTTTTCCTTATAAGCACAGAATTTCAAATGTTGAAAAATACTAATTTTTCACAAGGAAATGCTGTAAATGTTATTTACAAATAACAAAAAGTACAATATGTATTTTGAAAAAACAATCTCAAAATTGGCAGTATACAGTAGATAAAAAATAGCCCAAAGTTATTAATACATTACATAACATGTCCTCAAGGCCAAAACTGTCTCTGTTTAGTGGTTAAAGGGGTACTCCGATGAAAACCTTTTTTCTTTTAAATCAACTGGTGCCGGAAAGCTAAACAGATTTGTAAATTACTTCTATTAAAAAATCTTAATCCTTCCTGTACTTATTAGCTGCTGAATACTACAGAGGAAATTCTTTTCTTTTTGGAATTCTCTCTGATGACATCACGAGCACAGTGCTCTTTGCTGACATCATTATAATAACTCTTTATTTATTGTTGTCCTTAGTGAGATTTGAACCCAAGGCCCCAGCACTGCAAGGCAGCAGTGCTAACCACTGAGCCACCATGCTGCCCTTTGCATACATCTACTATGCACAGTTGCTAAAATGGACAGAGATGTCAGCAGAGAGCACTGTGCTCGTGATGTCATCAGTGTTCCAAAAATAAAGGAATTTCCTCTGTAGCATTCAGCAGCTAATAAGTAATAGTATGTATAATTTACAAATATGTTTAACTTTCTGGCACCAGTTGATTTAAAAGAAAAAAGGTTTTCACCGGAGTACCCCTTTAAGGGATGAATACTAATGGGCATTTAACAATCTTCCCTTCAGTCTCATATATGGAAATATTCCTTGTTAATTTTTGAGCTTTAAAGAGTACCTGTCCTATTCCACAAAAAAAAGTTGTGTTACTCAGTACCTAATCCTGATCATGTACATATAATTTTTATGTCTAGCATCTATATTTCTCTCATAAATATCTTCCATCTGTTGATCACTTGATGTTACGGTGAGCACTCCGGTCCAGCACTCACCGCCCAGCTCTCCCAGCCAGGCCTGTCCATTACCTGCCCCTGCTCCGGTCTCTGGTTCCGGGTGCGTGTGCCGGCTGGTTGAGATTTAAAGGGCCAGTGCACCGCTGATTGGTGACTGGTCCTTCTGCTAGTTTATTTAAGGCAGCTCCGCCCCCTCTTCCCTGCCGGATCTTCAGTGCCCTTAGCCTGAGATTAAGCGTTCCCTTTGTCTGCTGTTTGCCCGTGTATTGACCCTTCCGCTACGTTATTTGACTACGCCACCTTGCCGTCTGCCTTGACCTTCTGCTAAGTCTGACTACGCCTCTGCCTCATCCTTCTGTACCTCGCTCACCCAGCTACTTGTGTGGTCGAGTCATATCGGGGTAGCGACCTGGGTACCGCCTGCGGCAGCAAGCCCACCCCGCCTTGCGGTGGGTTCTAGTGAAGACCAGCGGCACCTTAGACTCCGCTCCCCGATACGGCCCAAGTCATCTGCCACACAGGTCATTGGATCCACATCCAGCATCATTACACTTGGTTTGTCATTTTGTGCTTTGGAGGGGGCGTGTCCCTCACTCTGCATTAATCAGCTTCCCACAAAAATCTGCTGTGATGTACTGTGCTGGGTCTCTTCATCCGAAGACTGCAGGCTGCTTTGTAACCCATTCCCTTTTGATTTTCAGACACAAGTCAGATGGACAGGACAGGAGTGAGCACAGAGAAGTGCTAGTCCCGCCTGCCCTCACTAACTGGACTTTGTCCCAGCCTGTTCTTCAGCTTAGACAAAGAGGATGCCAGACAGAATTATGTTATGGATGGTATATTGACCCCTAGTGGTGTTTTTTATATATTTTTTTTTATAAGCCATGATTTCTATAAAAAGGAAATAAAATTTATTATGATGTATATTAGAAAGGTTAATGTTTGCCAAGATGTACAAAATATAAAAAGTTTTTGAATCTGACAATGTCCATTTAAAGGGGTACTCCGGTGGAAAACTTTTTTCTTTTAAATCAACTGGGGCCAGATAGTTGAACATATTTGTAAATTACTTCTATTAAAAATTCTTAATCTTTCCAGTACTTATTAGAGGCTGTATACTACAGAGGAAATTATTTACTTTTTGGATTTCTTTTCTGTCACAACCACATTGCTCTCTGCTGACATTTCTGTCCATTTTAGGAACTGTCCAGAGCAGCATATGTTTGCTATGGGGATTTTCTCCTGCTCTGGACAGTTCCTGACATGGACAGAGGTGTCAACAGAGAGCACTGTGGTTGTGACAGAACTTTCTAGCCCTAGTTAACTTTCTGGCACCATCTGATTTAAAAAAAAAAATAATTTCCTCCAGAGTACCCCTTTAAAGGTTTGCTGTCATTTAAAACAACTTTTGACATGTTGAAGACATGTCAAAAGTTGTGATCGCATTGGGTTTCACTCCTGAGACTTTCTGCAATTGGGAGTTTTAAGCTGATTTTGCACAGCAGCGTGCACCACTCAACCAGGCTGTCAATCAAATCAGATCTATTCTCTGCATAAGTCTATGTTAAGAAAAGGCCAGATTTGCTGCCAGCTGTTGCACACTTCCTCAGCTTATTACACCAAATCACAGTGTATGGGCATCATGTCAAAAGTCGTTTTAAACTACAATAACACTTTTATATTATTTGAACAACAGAGAGGTATCAACTGGGCACTGCAAGCGGGAGAAATGAATGGAACAAGCCAATGAAATGTTTCTGTAGCAGTGGAGGTGGGATGATGTATAAAGCAAGGACTCTGTGTTGCTCACGTACAGCGAGATAATGCAAACTTCTCACCCCTGGTCACCAGGGACCTGAGGAAACGTCCGTGAGCATGAAACTGTGCGGTTATCCAGGTAAATAGCTCCTATCGCTCCAGCTCTGCTTGGTCTAGGGGTGTCGGGATTTTGGAACCTGCTGCTGTTCGTTTGAAATAAATCATCACAAGCAAGATTTCCAGGTGTGTGCTCCGCTTTTTCTGCTCTTTTTCTGTTGACCTTTAATAATATTATTTATAATATTAAATATATAATTTCGTTTTTAAGCTTTTTCAATATCACATTCCAAGATCCTCATTTTTTATTTACTTCTGTTGTTGCCATATGAATGTTGATTTTTTTCAGAAACACAAAAAGAAAGTTGCGGTAGAACTCCATATTTGATTAAAAAAGAACTGAGGCTCTTCACACGGCTCTTCACGCGGAGGAGGCCTCACCACAGGTAGGACCCTAACACGCTCACTTTACTCACCTCTTCTGACCTCTCTCTGACTGGGTGACATGCAGGATCTAGGATATCAGATTAAAAACCTCCTGTGAATGGGAAGTCGTGAATGGCTATGGAGGGTGCCACTCCCCATCACTTGCTTTGCAAAAAACACACAGAAAAACAGGCAGCACAACAACCAAATACATGGGTGCACACTACTGTGGCAAGAGGTAGTTTCTGGGCCCTGATGCAAGTGTGGTGAGGGTGTAATGAGTGCAGATGTAATTACCCTAGGGGCAGATGGCATTCATCTCTTGTGTTCATGACGCCAGGGCGTGGTTTAACCTCTTCACCACTCAAAGGTATACCGCTGGATCCTGGGCTAGGCACGGGGCAAATAATGAGTCCAACGCCAAGTTACGGAACAACGGAAGCTTTGCTGAGGCAGACAGGTGTATTAAAAGCTCAGTTAGTTCCAATAAGGTGACCAGTGACTTCAGAGACCTTAGGGCTCGCTGGGATTTGGACATTTTGCTGCAGGCCCACGCTGACTGTATACAGATTGATCTTGAATGACTTGACTAGACTGACTTCACCCCATATGTAGCATACCAGGTTTTGACATTCACGGGGTACTGGATTTGTGGAAGTGTGGCTGCGTGGTAGGCTTTAGGTCTCCTCAGGACACCAGACACTCTCTCAGGACCAGGGGCGTAGCTAGAAACCTGGGGGCCCCAATCCTGGACGACCCCTTACTCGGCATCACAAAGATATCAATGACTACAGCACTGATGGGACACAGTCAGGAGAATAAACAACGATATAAGTGACTAACAGACAGATAAAACAGACATTTAAGAATAAGCAGCCCATTTTTCTGGTGGGGGTCCAACTGCTGGGACCCCCACCAATCACCCAATCACCTTGGTTCCAGTTGCTCTCCAGCTGTTATAAAGCTATAACTCCCATTATGTCTTGAGAGCCTCAGGCATTATAAGAGTTGTAGATTTGCAACAGATGGAAAGCCACAGATAAGGGTACAGCATCACCCATCATCATTGCAGAACTTACAAGTGACTCCAGCTGATGGGACAGTCAGGAGAACACACAATGATATCAGTGACCTGAGTGACGTCTTCTCTTGCCTTTTCTTTTCTTCTTCATTTGGTCCAGAGGTCAGGACTTCTTCCAGCTCCATCTTCTCTGCAGAGTCTGACACCCGGACATCATTGGCTCCTCACTTTGTTAGTAGATCCTCATTCTCTATATGAAGACAATAATCATTATTATTCTGCTAAATACTGTACCCCCTGAATATAATACTGCCACACACTGTATCCTCTGAATATAATACTGCCACACACTATATCCCCTGAATATAAAACTACCATCCACTGTACCTCCTGAATTTAATATTGTCACCACTATACCCCTGAATATAATACTGCAACACACTGTATCCCCTAAATATAAAACTACCATCCACTGTACTTTCTGCATATAATACTGCCACCCACTGTACCCTTGAATATAATACTGCCTCCTATTGTACCCCTGAATATAATATTGCCACCTACTGTACCCCCTGAATATAAGACTTCCACACACTGTATCCCCTGAATATAAAACTACCATCCACTGTACCTCCTGCATATAATACTGCCACCCACTGTACCCCCTGAATATAATACTGCCTCCTACTGTACCCCCTGAATATAATACTTCAACACACTGTATCCCCTGAATATAACTACCATCCACTGTACCTCCTGCATATAATACTGCTACCCACTGTACCCCCTGAATATAATACTGCCACCTACTGTACCCCTGAATATAATACTTCCACACACTGTATCCGCTAAATATAATACTGCCAACTACTGTACCCTCTGAATATAATACTGCCACCCACTGTACCCCCTGAATATAATACTGCCTCCTACTGTACATACATACAGTACATATTCACATCATTCATACATACAGTACATACACGCATATCATACATACACATGTCGCCTCAACCCCCCCCAAACACATGCATAATACATACATCATACATACAACTACCATCCACTGTACCTCCTGCATATAATACTGCCATCCACTGTACCCGCTGAATATAATACTTCAACACACTGTATCTCCTGAATATAAAACTACCATCCACTGTACCTCCTGCATATAATACTGACATCCCCTGTACCCCCTGAATATAATACTGCCACCTACTGTACCCCCTGAATATAATACTTCCACACACTATATCCCCTAAATATAATACTGCCAACTACTGTACCCTCTGAATATAATACTGCCACCCACTGTACCCCCTGAATATAATACTGCCTCCTACTGTACACACATATAGTACATATACACATCATTCATACATACAGTACATACACGCACATCATACATACACATGTCGCCTCCACCCCTCCCCAAACACATGCATAATACATACATACACACACATCATACATAAAACTACCATCCACTGTACCTCCTGCATATAATACTGCCATCCACTGTATCCCCTGAATATAATACTTCCACACACTGTATGCCCTGAATATAATACTGCCAACTACTGCACCCCCTGAATATAATACTGCCACCCATTGTACCCCTGAATATAATACTGCCTCCTACTGTACCCCTAAATATAATACTGCCACCCACTGTACCCCGGAATATAATACTGCCTCCTACTGTACCCCCGAGTATATACTACTGCCACCCACTGTACCCCCTGAATAGAATACTGCCACATACAGTACATACACACACATGATTCATACATATAGTACATACACACAAATCATACATCATACACACGCCGCCTCCGCCCCCACACACATGTATAATACATACATACACACACATCATACATACACATCATGCATACACATATCATACATACACCCGCCGCCTCCAGATCCCCCCCGAATAATACATCTCCACACATCATACATACATACATCTTGTTTACACACATCTATCATTCATACACACACATCATTCATACATCATACATACAGTACATACACACACATCATTCATACATCATACATACAGTACATACACACATCATTAATACATCATACATACAGTACATACACACATATCATTCATACATCAATATCCAATAAAGGAAAAAAGCATGTCTGCACTCAGCATGTAGTATGAATAAAATTTGGACTTTATTGAGGCAGTGTCCATATACAAATCTTGTTCGGACTTTAATGAAGCATGAGCGTAATCAGCAGAACGACAGCGCAGTTTCGCATCAGTGACGCATCATCCGGTTCCTGATCCATTGGATTACTATTCAGGTATATATGGGGAAGAGGGAGGAGTGACCCTTCAACAAAGGAATACATAGTATATAAAATCACACATATATAGTAAAACCAAAGAAGATCACAACAATTATCCTACTGATTTATAGAAAAGAGCTAAAATCGTTTTTTTCATGCAGACCTAAAGGATTTAGCACTTTTAATTTCATAATCCACTTTACTTCGCATTGTAGCAATTTTATATGTCTGTCCACACCTTGCGGTTGTTGTGGAATATGTTGCAGACCTGCAAATCGAATTTCTTCTATTTTTTAATTGTGGTGATCAACTATGTGGGCAATGAAACGAGTAGCACCTACTTTTGTACGTAGAAAATATAGGTTTTATTAAGATTTCTTTTTGTCTTGCCCACATAGAACATGCCACAAGTACAGGTCAAACAGTAAACTAAAAAATTCGACCTACAGGAGATAAATTGATTGACTTTAACCGTATAGCCGCCTAGTTGGATATATCTGATATAGTTACAGTTAAGAGACAGAAAAGATTTTGAGATGGGAAAACATTTTTTATATTTTGAGATAATAAAAAGTCTAACGACAATAAAAAAAAACTAACTATTCAACGTCTAATAATTATAATAAAAAAACAAAACCAAAGAAAAGTACAGATTTCTTTACCACCGAATCAGACACTTCAGACGAACCTGGACCCAGCAATTATAAACAACTTTCAGCTGCTGCCCCTTTAGGAGAAAAATCAGAAGAGGGAAAAAGAGAAAGCCGCAGTGTGTTGACTCAAAAAAAAGAAGAGGCCAGTGACTTGTTCCACAAATGTGTTTAATTTAACAGATATTGAATTGCCTGATACTTGTATAGGGGCTCTAGAAAACGGGCTTAAAGGGGTTTTCCAGGAAAAAACTTTTTTATATATATCAACTGGCTCCAAAAAGTTAAACAGATTTGTAAATTACTTCTATTAAAAAATCATAATCCTTTCAGTACTTATGAGCTTCTGAAGTTAAGGTTGTTCTTTTCTGTCTAAGTGCTCTCTGATGACACCTGTCTCGGGAAATGCCCAGTTTAGCAGAGGTTTGCTATGGGGATTTGCTTCTAAACTGGGCATTTCCCGAGACAGGTATCATCAGAGAAGATTTAGACTGAAAAGAACAAACTTAACTTCAGAAGCTCATAAGTACTGAAAGGATTAATATTTTTTAAAAGAAGTCATTTACAAATCTGTTTAACTTTCTGGAGCCAGTTGATATATATATATACATAAAAAAAGTTTTTTTCCTGGATAACCCCTTTAATTTTGGTTTGAAATATTCTTTTAAAGACGAGCGTTTCGAGGTCGATCTCTTCAAGCCTTTGCGGAAGATCGGACTCAAAAGGTTCTTCAAAATTTCACACAGCAAACATGAAAATTTTAAAAATAACAGCACCGATATTTTGGTTGAGAATAAAAAAAAAGAGGGTGAAAACCCTTGTAAATTAAGCAAACTGGGTTTTCCTATAGTAAAGGAGTTTGATGAAACAGATGATAAATGCGTCACTATGCTTGTCGATTTGTTGTCCGGGGAGATTCCTGGGAATGACAATTTAGAACTTTCTGTCCATAATACACCGTTCACAGGTGGTAATAAATCAAAGTTTTGTCCCCCAATCCCCCAGGGCAGTAGTATCGATTTATTAAGTCAGGCTGTTAAAAAAAGATGTTATGGCCCATTCAATCTTCCATTGGAGGAATTGAAGGCATTATATTGGCTAGCATCGAGAGATGATGTGCTGGTCACTAGGGCTGATAAGGGCGGCGCAGTGGTGGTATGGCTTAAGGCCGATCACGACGACGACGATCTTTACATTTTTTGGATGTTACACTCAGTATTGATTAACTAAATGTAAAAGCTATTGGCAATAGAAAAAATATAGCAAAAAATTTGCTATTACACTATCAAAGTTCACATCCATTTTACATCAAGAATAATATTCCTTACTCACAATTTATCAGGCTAAAAAGAAGGAATAATGACAATACCCAATATTACAAACAAGCAGAAGAATTAAAACATTGATTAAAAGAAAGAAAGTATCCAAATTCAATAATTAATAAAACTTTTTTAAGAGCAGAACAGAGAGAAAGGAAAGAACTCCTTATTCCAAACAAGCTTAACCCCTTAAGGACCAAGCATTTTTCTGTTTTTACACTTTCGTTTTTTCCTCCTCACCTTTTAAAAATCATAACCCTTTCAGTTTTGCACCTAAAAATCCATATGAATTTGCACCACCAATTCTACTTTGGAATGACATGAGTCATTTTACACAAACATTTATGGAGAAACAGAAAAAAAAATCATTGTGCGACAAAATTGAAGAAAAAACACCATTTTGTAAATTTTGGGAGCTTCTGTTTCTAGGCACTACATTTTTCGGTAAAAATTACACTTTATCTTTATTCTGTAGGTCCATACGATTAAAATGATACCCTACTTATATAGGTTTGATTTTGTCGCACTTCTGGAAAAAATCATAACTACATGCAGGAAAATTTATACATTTAAAATTGTCCTTTTCTGACCCCTATAACTTTTTTATTTTTCCACGTACAGGGCGGTTTGAGGGCTCATTTTTTGCGCTGTGATCTGAAGTTTTAATCGGTACCATTTTTATTTTGATTGGACTTCTTGATCGCTTTTTATTCCTTTTTTTATGGTATGAAAAGTGACCAAAAATACGCTATTTTGGAATTTTTTTGCGTGTACGCCATTGACCGTGCGGTTTAATTAATGATATATTTTTATAGTTCAGACATTTACGCATGCGACGATACTACATATGTTTATTTTTATTATGGTTACATATTTTTAATATGGAATTTGGGAAAAGGGGGGTGATTTAAACTTTTAATAAAGAAGGGGTTAATGTGTGTGTTTTAAAACTTTTTTAAAACTTTTTTTTTTTACACTTTTAGTCCCCTTAGGGGACTTTTAGGAGGAATCATTTGATTCCTCATACAGATGAATGGGATTGCATACAATCCCATTCATCTGTGTGCTCTGCGCTCGATTGATAAAGCCTGGCCCTGCCAGGCTTTATCATTCAGAGAGCCGGAGCCGACACAGGAGAAGAGGTAAGCCCTCAGGCTACCTCAGCAGTGGATCACTCCCCCGCGATCGCGCTGCGGGGGAGCGATCCACCCCACTGGACCACCAGGGACTGTATACAGGCACCTTTAGACGCCGCTGTCAACTTTGACAGCGGCGATCTAAAGGGTTAATAGCCGGCCGTGGCGATCGCCGCATGTCGGCTATTAACGCCGGCCCCCAGCTACAGGAATCAGCTGGGGGCTGGCCGGTATGACGCGGGCTCGAGTCGGGAGCCCGCGTCATACCCCGGTAACGGCCATTGGACGAGTATAGACGTCCATGGTCGTTATCGGGTTAAAAGAAAAAAAGAAAAGAGAGATAAAAAAGTTATTTTCTCTTTTGATAATAGTCACATTAATAGAATAATAAAAAAATGCAATTTTTTCAAATTGGTTTATGTTGGAACATGACCCGTTAATTAATGATATAGCAAAAAATAAACCTATAGTAACTTTTCAAAAAAATAAAACCATCCATGATAATATTAAATATAAAAAAAAAAACATAAAAAACTAATGCTGACTCAAACTGGCTCGTTAAAAATATACTCTTGGCAATTTTCCCTGTGGGCATTGTAACTATTGCAAACACATTCTTATAAAAAAAATATATCCAACTAGGCGGTTATACAGTAAAAGTCAATCAATTTATCTCCTGTAGGTCGAACTTTGTAGTTTTTTGTTTGACCTGTACTTGTGGTATGTTCTATGTGGGGAAGACAAAAATAAATCTTAATATCAGATTTCGAAAACACCTATATTCTCTACGTACAAATGTAGGTGCTACTTGTTTCATTGCCCACATAGATGATCCCCACAATGGAAAAATCAAAGAAATTTGATTTGCATGTCTGCAACATATTCCACAACAACCGCAAGGTATGGACAGACATATAAAATTGCTAGAATGCGAAGCAAAGTGGATTATGAGATTAAAAGCGCTGGACCCTTTAGGTCTGAATGGAAGAAACGATTTTAGCTCTTTTCTATGAATCAGTAGGATAATTGTTGTGATCTTCTTTGGTTTTACTATACATGTGTGATTTTATATACTATGTATTCCTTTGGTGAAGGGTCACTCCTCCCTCTTCCCCATATATACCTGGATAGTAATCCAATGGATCAGGAACCGGATGATGCGTCACTGATGCAAAACTGCGCTGTCGTTCTGCTGATACGCTCCGGCTGCCTGCTGGTAGCTGCCTTCCCTCCCTGCACCTGGGTGAACATGCTTTGAATATGGACTATGCTTCATTAAAGTCCAAACAAGATTTGTACATGGACACTGCCTCAATAAAGTCCGAATTTTATTCATACTACATGGTGAGTGCAGACCTTTTTTCCTTTATTGGATATTTTTGTGGAATTGCTTGTTCTGCTATTGTCTAGCACCCCATGCTTTATTTTTGCTCCCCGGGTCTTTTACTATCTGTGCAGAATTAAGGCTGCTGTATACGTATTGTATTGCCCATCCCCCTCTCTCCTCTCCCACTTGGAGTCTATCATTCATACATCATACAAACAGTACATACACACACAGATCATTCATACATCATACAAACAGTACATACACATGCCGCCTCCGGACCCCAAATTCTATGATCACCTCATGAACAGGCAGATGCCATTATTTAGCATGGCTGAACGTGTGCAGCCCACAAATCCCCCCCCCCCCCCTCGGACCACAGATTCAATAACTGCCTCCAACCCTCCCCCCCCCCTCCTCCAGACCACAAATTCAATAACAATCTCCACCCCCGCCTCCACGCTCATCAACCCCCCACCCCTCCGGACCACAAATTCACCCCTTTGCCGCCGCTCCCCCGCCTCCACACCTGTGGCCACCATGAAGATCAGCGCTGAGGTCTGCTGGTGATCGGGTCCTGGCGGAGGTAGCACTGCGCTGGCAGCGAGGGAGCCCACGGTGCGTGCCTGCATGTGCTTGGGGGGGGATTTCAGGCTAGCGCTGGGGGGTGGGGTTTCAGGCTAGCACTGGGGAGTGGGGTTTCAGGCTAGCACTGAGGGGTGGGGTTTCAGGCTAGCGCTGAGGGGGGGTTTCAGGCTAGCACCGGGCCTGGTGTTAGCAGCGAGCCCCCCGTGCTATGGGGCCTGGTCGCAATGGCCTTTGCGACCTCTATAGCTTCCTTGACCCTTGCGACCTCTATAGCTACGCCACTGCTCTGGACTTGACCTCACTGTTCCTCAGCAGCAACTACACAAGAGACTGAACTAGCTCCACCCAGGGTTTATATGGGGAGACTATGGAGAGGTCCCATAGGTCACTCTATAGTTCACATGGTCACTGGTACCTTCCTTGGTTACAACACATGACAACAGTATTTAAAGGCACATAATAATATATACACATTACATTGGATAACATAGGTGCTTATTAACTATTTAGGAAACATAGATGAAAGGGGGGCCCATGGGTCACTGAAATAGAGTCCACCTGACAGGGCAGCAATGGTAAAGGGGTGCAACTCCTGGACTGGGCCACTACACAAGATCTGCAACAGGGCTTCATGCGCCATTTATAATACTGGCCTCTTATGGGGCAGATACGCCTTGGGGCCCCATCTGCACCCCCTGTAATTACTCCCCTTGCAAACACAAAGTATACAAATAGATGGTTGCAGCAGCACTCTTGGTAAAAGAAATTGAGGCACTTAGTGCACTTTTTGATTAACATGTGTCCCCCATCCATCACATGGAGGTGGTCTTACTTCGGATGAGACCCTAATACGCTCACTCTACTCACTTCTGCTGGGCATATAGCCTCATATTGAGCGACATGCAGGATCCACTATCAGACTAAAAACCACCTGTGGAAAAGGTGGGGTGCTTGGCTAAGAGAGGTTGCCACTCCCCTCACTTGCAATTGCAATGTAAAAAACACACAAAAAAATAGCCTGCACAACTACCAAATACATGAGACATGCCACTGTGGCTAATATCATATGTACAAAAAGAAAGTTGGAGGCTTATTTATTGATTCATTTTTTGGGACGGTTGGGGGGAAGTAATTCTACTATTTAGTATCATTATTATTATCATTTATATTATATTATTTTTATTTAATGGAGAAGTATCATGCACAAAAACTTGTCCCCTAGCCAAATGATAGGGGATATGTTTTAGATTGCTGGGGGTCCAATTGCTGGAACCCCCTCGATCTCCTGCACAGGACTCCAGCTCCCACCGAGAATGAAGAGTGTCGACCCCGCACGAAGAGGCGGCCAACACACCCCCTCCATGCATCTCTAGTGTTTGGCTATCTCCAGCTCTCCCATAGAGATACATGGAGAGGGTGTGTCAGGGGTCGCTTCGTCCGTGGGTCAACACGCTTCGTTCCCGAGGAGAGCCAGGGTGCAGGAGATCTAACACTTACCCCCTGTCCTTTGAATAGGAGATAAGTTTTTTGTACATGATAATTCTTCTTTAACAGAATGCACCAAGTATCAATAACATTACAACATACACTACAGGTTATTTTGATTCCAAGAATGACATTTTTATTTTTCACTGATGCATCTGACTAAAGGCACATTTAAACGCTTGGTCAATGACAGCAGCAAGACCAAAGGGGTTTCCCTGCTCTAAAGAGTTCACTGGGTTTCTCAGTGACCTGATCAGACACTGAGGGAAATGCTCTGCATAAGCCCTGGGAGTCTAGAAAGGACCCCAGGGCTGTCTCTTTGATGTGCCTGCTGCTGATAGGGCACAGTAAATGTAGCCCTAGTAGTGGCCAGTGTCAAACAGGGTATCATGTATTAACATTAAAGACAATGTGTAACACTCACGTTTCTGAAGACAGGAACTCCGGTGGATGTGGATCCGCTGGACCAGTGTGGCAGATGACTCGGACCGTGCCAGGGAACGGAGTCTAAGGTGCCGCTGGTCTTCACCAGAGCCCGCTGCAAAGCAGGATGGGCTTG
Source organism: Hyla sarda (assembly GCF_029499605.1). Lineage (NCBI taxonomy): Eukaryota > Metazoa > Chordata > Amphibia > Anura > Hylidae > Hyla > Hyla sarda. The sequence continues at coordinate 99,849,807 of NC_079196.1, forward strand.
CTGCTGCAGGCGACACCCAGGTCGTAACCCCCAGCAACGGCTCGACCACACAGGTGGCTGAGGCGATGCGAAGCACAAAAGGGATGAGAGAACTCGTAGTCAGGATAGCTGTAGGTCAGGGCAGGCGGCACAGTAGCGTAGTCGGGACGTAGCAGAAGTTCAGTAGGCAGGCGGCAGAGAAGCAAGGTCAAGGTCACAAGAGCAGGAGATCTGGTACACGGCAAGGCAATACAAATGATCACTTTCTCTAGGGCACAAGCCAACAAAGATCCGGCAGAGAACTGAGGAGGGTGGAGGAATTTATCAACAAGACACAGGTGGTTACACTAATGAGCGTACTGGCCCTTTCTTAAAGCTCCGGCACGTGCACGCCCTAAGGGATGGGGACACTCGCGCCGAAGCAGAGAGGCAGAAGCAAAGGCAGGGGAAACACCCGGAGAGTGACGGACTGGGGGTCGCATGCGGGTGCGTCCCGCAATGCGAGTCCCACTCCCGTCAGCAGCAGAAGATAAGGGGACCATGCGCTCACGGCTCACGTGTGAGGCAGGAGCGCATAGCGTAACACAATGCTTGCACACTAGAAGTATAATAATAAATTCTAATATAAGAATAAATAAAGAAAATAATGTAAGAAAAAAATGAAGTAAAAAATAAAAATACAAATAAAAAAAATAAAAATAAAAGTAATTTTGGATAAAAGGAAACATTTGATAGTGGATACATTACATTTAAAAAAAAACTGCATATATTGGGTTGCCACTCATCTGTAATAACAAGAAGAATTAGTTTAATATGTTATTAAAGGAATACTCCAGTGCAGTAAAGCTTACCTCCTATCCAAAGGCAGTCCCCAGGAACAGGGCGTGTTAACCTTCACACAAAGTAATACACCCCCTCCATGCATTTCTATGGGAGAGACAAAGATACAGCATTTGGGTATGTCTGGCTCTCCTATAGAGATACATGGAGTGTGTCGGGTGCTACATCGTGCGGTTGTCGACGCGCTCCCTTCCTGGGCACTGCCGGGGGGCCATGTAGGAGATTGCTGGGGGTCTCAGTGGTCAGACCCCAGCATTCTAAAACTTATCCCCTATCCTTTGGATAGGGGATAGGTTTTACTGCACTGGAATACTCCTTTAAAGGGGTACTCTGCTGCACGAACTTTCGGAACATTTTACTCCGAACGCTTGGAGCAGGCGTTGTAATGTCATGGCCACGCCCACTTGTGATGTCATACCATGGCCCCTCAATGTAAGTCTGGGAGGGGGCATCCTTTGGATAGGGGGTAAGATGTCTAGGGGCGGAGTACCCCTTTAAAGGTGAAACATAATCATATATAAAGTAAACTAAAAATGTCTAAAGATAAAGCGAAATAAGAAAAATTGTGGAACAAATGGGCCCTTTTATTGTTGCGCATCAGGCACAACACTGGTATTCGCATGGAAGAGTGTGTCATACACTCATAGGACTCTCTGTGGCCGCCGTGTGTCAAATCCGATCATCTGCGATGTTGGTCAGGTCGGTAGTTTCACTGGTGCTGGGCACCAATGTTTCCGTTCCGGCAGGAAAAAGAATATGCTAGACTGGGCGCCTGGGAGCGAGAATCTTTGTATCCCAATCACAGGATGCTGGAGTAAGAATTCAGAAGACCTCTTTTTCCTGCCGGAACTGAAACATTGGAGCCCTCTTCCAGCACCAGTGAAACTATATTAAAGATAAAATGTATAGATGTTGGGGTGACCCCCAGTTGTGGGATGACCACGGGGCGTGAAGGGTGTAGGTGGATGGAGCAGATGGTATTAACCCCTAATGTGCGTGACACCAGAATGGTTTTTGGGGATCGGTAACCACCCAAACGATATCCCCATTATCCCATGATTAGGCAGGGCAAGAAGAGTTCACAACCAGGTTTACTGAGGTCAGACAGTTGTTACAGTCTTTACAGCTAGGCCAGAATCCCAGAGAGTCAGCCAGTAACACGGAAAGGGCCCTGCAGCTTACTTGGGGTTGCAATACTTTTGGATCAGACTTCCATGCAGCCACTCTGACTATAATTGACTTGACTGGTAACTTGACTTGGTTGTAGGTAGAGACAGTAGACATAGATGGCTGGACTTACTGACATATGCAGGCTTGAGGCCTCCACGTGTACTAGATGCTGGATCTGAGGTGTCTGTGCTTGGCTGTCCCTCAGCAAAGGTCTGGTGTAAGAGAGAGATGTGGAAGAAGAGAGAGATTGTAATGTCTCCCCCTCTTATAAATGGGGCTGAGCCAGAAGCCCATAGGTCAAGCTGCAGGTCATGTGTTTAACTGGTACTCTCTGGGTAACATGTGATAACATAACATGGGATAACTCCAAAGGTCCTTTCGACATTTACATTGGTCCTCCAAAGGTTCTTTATACTTTATATACACATAATACATAACCTTGTACTGGCTAGACCTAGTAACACTAACTTCATTATGGGGGAGACACTTGAGGAGAGCCCCCAGGACACTGAGGGACTCAACCTGACAGGGCCTAAGTGTAGTACAGGACTATGTTCTGTACTGGGACATTACAAAATTATATAGTAAATTATATGTATTTCCAAACTATGCCAAAAAAAAAGTACAGCCACATCAATTAAAATTTTGGCTGCTCAAATGCAAAGAAGCAAAAACGGAAAAAAAAACTAGCTTGTCATTAAAGCCTTTTCAGGTCTGATGATTAAGCTGTTAAAATGAAATGGAAATTACAATGCATACATGGGAAAGTACAATACACAGAAATCAAAGCACACATCTCACAGCTCTATATATAAGCCTTCCAAACAAGACATGATGTCATCACTAAGTCCACATCCTGGAAGATATCATGGTCTGCACAGCAGTGAGTGTAGAATTGCTTGGACACAAGCTTTATGAACAAAGAATTGGTTTAGCCTTTTGCTTAAAAGGAACCATTCATCAGCTTCTACCATATTTGCCCCCAGGGATGGTGAAGATATGAAGTTATAAAGTCTCCCCCGGCCGCCATGCTCTGCTCCCTAAACAGATGGAACAGAGCAGTGACGCGAGCTGCCAATGAAGCCAACGGGGTGGTGCCACTGCTGGAGCCACGCGGAGCAACAGGTGCTGGTAGGTATACATTCCCGCCCAGGTGGCCGAAAAGGACCTGATAACTTCATATCTTCACCATCCCTAGGGGTAAAATCTAATGATTGTTTTTTTTTTTAGTTTTTTAGTTTTTCCATTGTCACCTTCCAAGTGATGTAACTTATTTATTTTCAGTCGACGAAGCCCTTGGTCGACTAATTTTTATTAACTCCTTTTGCTAATCAAATGGAAAAAATTGTGAGTCATTGATTTTTTTGCATCTTAAATAACATTATAGCTTTATTTTGTGGGTCAGTAGGATTAAAGTGATATGGAATTTATATAGGTATCATGAAATGGGTAGGAATAAAGTAAAATCAACACTAACTCACCCCCTTTTGCAAGGATGTTTTTTTTGTCTGAAGTTCCATAAGGACGGCATATGCGGACTGGATATGAGCTTGGGATATGAGCGTCATTGTTGCTTTTCCTCTCCCACAAGGTTAAGCTAGGAACACCAGCATCAGAGGAAGTGCCTTTCAGCTGCAGAGGAAGTGCTGAAGGATGCCTTGTGGAAACAAAGAAAATGTTAGTATTATACATTGGCAACTATTTATTGGGGCTATATAGCACATATATATGGGCCATTAACTATAATCTCCAACTTACAGATGGAGCACTTTAAGGTGACAAATAGTGGAGTAAACTTATCCCCAAAGTTACATAAACTACATACCTCATAGGCCCTGATTTACTATTATAAACCAGACATGGCTGTCTGTGAAAGGGGGCGTGGCAACTAGAGATGAGCGAACTTTTCAAAAATTCGATTCGGCTGAATTAGCCGAATTTTCCCGAAAAGTTTGTTTCGATACGAATTTGTTTGCGGCGAATAGATATTAAAAAAAGGCTATTTCTAGCCTACATACAGCCTCTATAGGGGTATAGAACACTTTGCTGTGTCCTAAAACGCATATGGAGTGTGCTGGGGTAGTGAAATAATACTGTTATTCAGAATAGCATGCAGATTACCGGCATCGCTCTTAGAATCACTGCCGCACAGCAGCACAATGACAGAGCCTGGTGGTGGCATCAGTGTCAGGAGACCATATAGTGACTGAATGACATAGCGTGGACATGTTGGCAGCAAGAGGAGACCATTTAGTGGCTGAATGGCACAGCGTGGAGTTGGCTGATGCACTAGTACACTACACACCAGGGCTTCACAATCCCCCCCAAAAAAACAACACAATATATTAAATTTTTGACAAAGATTTCTCATTGGTAGCACCCGCTATCCAATAATTTGAAATTAGATTAGGCAGCATAGATGTCCACCAGATTAGGAGCATAGTTGTCCCCCAGATTAGGCAGCATAGTTGTCCCTCAATCAGCGCGGGCCAGTCAGAGCCAATCAAAGGGCCGTATGTGGCAAGCGGGCCGTACAATGCCCAGGTCTGCCCCAGAGAGTTTCATAACCAACCACAATAGAGAAAATTTTGTTGTAGGAGCGTGGTCAATCTACTCAGACACATCTGTCATTGGTGGCTGGAAATCCTGGCTGATCCATCCCTGATTCATCTTGACAAACGTCAGTCTCTCCACATTTTTAGTGGACAGACGAGTTCGCCTTGGGGTGACTATGGCCCCGGCCGCACTAAACACCCGCTCTGATGGCACACTACTGGCCGGGCAGGACAGCTTTTCCAGGGCAAACTCCGCTAGTTGCAGACATAAATCGAGTTTGGCTGCCCAGAAGTCCAGCGGATCTTCAACGGTTGTTGGCAGGGTCATGTCGAGGTAAGCCACCACCTGCTGGTTCAGGTCCTGCTCCATGTCCACCTGCTGCTGATGAGTAGCTTCACTATGCGGCTGAAGGAAGCTACTCATCAGCAACTGTAGACTCAGGATGCTGCTGATTGAGCCGGTACTGCTCCTGCCACCCCTCCCCAGCAGCCGTGGCAGTGGAAGGTGAGTGCAGAGGGCCCCCCGAGTCAGACCTGCGAGTGGATGGACCATGTGGCCGATAGGCATCGGCCAACCGACTACGTAGAAGCTCCCTGAAGTAGGTCAGTTTGTCCTCCCTCTAAGTGGGTGTAAAAAAAGGCCCCCATTCTGGGCCGGTAGCGAGGGTCTAATAAGGTGGAGATCCAGAAGTCATCGCACTGACGAATTTTGACAATTCGGGGGTCACTACGCAAGCAACTCAGCATGCATCGTGCCGTTTGTGACAGTGACTCGCTGGGACTACCTGCCTCCATCTCCACTGCATACTGCCATGGTGTGTCTGGGTCCTCTGTCTCGCCTCCCTCGTAATAACCCTCCAGCTCCTCTGGCTGCTCCTGCTCCTCCTCTCCTGTCCAATGATCAGAAACACCGGCCATCTCATCCACCGTAAACTGTGCTCCGCTCTGCCCCTCATCATCCTCCTCCAGTTCATCCCCCACAGGACTCATGTAGCCTTCTGATGTAGGCGCAACGTCTCCATTGCCATGACCAGCCATGTTGTCAATCATTTTTTGGAGTAAATGTAGAAGTGGAATTACGTCGTACATGGCGTAATTCGAGCGACTAACAAAAAATGTGGCTTCCTCAAAGAGGCCTCAGCAAACGGCAGGTGTCACGTATGAGCTGCCACTTGTTCACATTGAAGTTACACAGGGGAGTACTCCTATCTGCTTGTATTATCCAAAAATCTGTGATGGCTTTTCTTTGTTCATATAGTCTGTCCAACATATGGAGGGTGGAATTCCAACGTGTGGCAACGTCACAAATGAGACTATGTTGTGGGATACCGTTCTGACACTGCAGCTCAAGCAAAGTGTGCTTGGCGGTGTACGAGTGGCTGAAGTGCATTCACAGTTTCCTTGCCATTGTCAGGATGTTGTCACGATGCCGGCTGGCAGGTAGTGGATCCTCTGTGCCAGAGAGGGATGGAGAGGACCGCGCTAGTGGACCGGTTCTAAGCCACTACAGGTTTTCACCAGAGCCCGCCGCAAAGCGGGATGGTCTTGCTGCGGCGGTAGTGACCAGGTCGTATCCACTAGCAACGGCTTACCTCTCTGGCTGCTGAAGATGCTGAAGATAGGCGAGGTACAAGGGAGTAGGCAGAAGCAAGGTCGGACGTAGCAGAAGGTCGGGGGCAGGCGGCAAGATTCGTAGTCAGGGGAGATAGCAGGAGATCTGGTACACTGGCTATAAACACACAAAACGCTTTCACTAGGCACAAGGGCAACAAGATCCGGCAAGGGAGTGCAAGGGAGGAGACTAGATATAGGGGAGTGCACAGGTGGGAGCCAATTAAGCTAATTGGGAAGATTGGGCCAGGCACCATCATTGGTGCACTGGCCCTTTAAATCGCAGAGACCCGGCGCGCGCGCGCCCTAGGGAGCGGGGCCGCGCGCGCCGGGACAGGACCGAGGGAGAGTGAGTCAGGTACGGGGGCCGGGGTGCGCATCGCGAGCGGGCGCTATCCGCATCGCGGATCGCATCCCGGCTGAAGGCGGGACCGCAGCGCACCCGGTCAGTGGATCTGACCGGGGCGCTGCAACAACGAAGATGAGGCGAGCGCTCCGGGGAGGAACGGAGACCCGGAGCGCTCGGCGTAACAGTACCCCCCCCCCTTGGGTCTCCCCCTCTTCTTGGGGCCAAAGAACCTGAGGAAAAAAAACTCAATTTTTCCGTGATGAGGTCCGATGCACATTAGGAGGGGTTCTGTGTGGAAACGTACGAGACAGTCCAATCTTTTATTGTAAAAACAATAGATGTAGAGGGGTCTGGCGAGACTGGTCACAGGAACGTAGAACCTGTTGATGAGAGAGGCCAAAAAAATTTTTCCTGCAGATCCGGAATCCAAGAAGAGCATAGTAGAGAAGGAGAAGGTAGAGGCTGATATCCGCACAGGCACAGTAAGACGTGGAGAAGCAGAGTTGACATCAAGAACTGTGTCACCTTTGTGCGGAGTCAGCGTACGTCTTTCCAGGCGGGGAGGACGGATAGGACAATCCTTCAGGAAGTGTTCGGTACCGGCATAGTACAGGCAAAGATTCTCCATGCGGCGTCGTGTCCTCTCTTGAGGTGTCAAGCGAGACCGGTCAACTTGCATAGCCTCCGCGGCGGGAAGCACAGGAACAGATTGCAGAGGACCAGAGGAGAGAGGAGCCGGGGAGAAAAAACGCTTTGTGCGAACAAAGTCCATATCCAGGCGAAGCTCCAGACGCCATCCGGAAGAACGCATGTCAATGCGAGTGGCAAGATGAATGAGTTCATGTAGGTCAGCAGGAGTCTCTCGTGCGGCCAGAACATCTTTAATGTTGCTGGATAGGCCTTTTTTAAAGGTCGCGCAGAGAACCTCACTATTCCAGGACAACTCGTAAGCAAGAGCACGGAACTGAATGGCGTACTCGCCAACGGAAGAAACACCCTGGGCCAGGTTCAGCAGGGCAATCTCGGCTGAAGAAGCTCGGGCAGGTTCCTCAAAGACACTTCGAATTTCCGAGAAGAAGGAGTGTACAGAGGCAGTGACGGGGTCATTGCGGTCCCAGAGCGGTGCGGCCCATGACAGGGCTTTTCCAGACAGAAGGCAGAACACGAAAGCCACCTTAGACCTTTCAGTAGGAAACTGGTCCGACATCATCTCCAAGTGCTGGGAACATTGCGAAAGAAAGCCACGGCAATACTTAGAGTCCCCATCAAATTTGTCCGGCAAGGACAGGCAGAGGCTAGGAGTGGCCACTCGCTGCGGAGGAGGTGCAGGAGCTGGCGGAGGAGAAGATTGCTGGAGAAGTTGCGACTGAAGTTGGTGCGAAATGGTGGACATTTCCGACAGCTGACGGGTTAGAAGGGCGATCTGTCGGGCTTGCTGGGCGGCCACCGTGGTTAGGTCAGCGACAACTGACAGAGGAACTTCAGCGGGATCCATGGCCGGATCTACTGTCACGATGCCGGCTGGCAGGTAGTGGATCCTCTGTGCCAGAGAGGGATGGAGAGGACCGCGCTAGTGGACCGGTTCTAAGCCACTACAGGTTTTCACCAGAGCCCGCCGCAAAGCGGGATGGTCTTGCTGCGGCGGTAGTGACCAGGTCGTATCCACTAGCAACGGCTTACCTCTCTGGCTGCTGAAGATGCTGAAGATAGGCGAGGTACAAGGGAGTAGGCAGAAGCAAGGTCGGACGTAGCAGAAGGTCGGGGGCAGGCGGCAAGATTCGTAGTCAGGGGAGATAGCAGGAGATCTGGTACACTGGCTATAAACACACAAAACGCTTTCACTAGGCACAAGGGCAACAAGATCCGGCAAGGGAGTGCAAGGGAGGAGACTAGATATAGGGGAGTGCACAGGTGGGAGCCAATTAAGCTAATTGGGAAGATTGGGCCAGGCACCATCATTGGTGCACTGGCCCTTTAAATCGCAGAGACCCGGCGCGCGCGCGCCCTAGGGAGCGGGGCCGCGCGCGCCGGGACAGGACCGAGGGAGAGCGAGTCAGGTACGGGGGCCGGGGTGCGCATCGCGAGCGGGCGCTATCCGCATCGCGGATCGCATCCCGGCTGAAGGCGGGACCGCAGCGCACCCGGTCAGTGGATCTGACCGGGGCGCTGCAACAACGAAGATGAGGCGAGCGCTCCGGGGAGGAACGGAGACCCGGAGCGCTCGGCGTAACAGATGTCTTGCAAATGGGGTGAAGACTTGATGAACTTCTTGACAACCAGATTCAACACGTGTGCCATGCAGGGCGAATGGTTCACACTTCCTTGTCGCAGCGCGGCCACAATGTTCTTCCCATTGTTGGTCACCATGGTTCCCATTTCCAGATTTCGTGGAGTAAGCCATAGATTTCTTCACGAATGAACTTTAGCAGTTCCTCCCCTGTGTGACTCCGTTCGCCAAGGCAAACCATGTGAGGGACGGCTTGACACCGCTGTGCCCTACACACGTGGTACGATGAAGGGCCACCGAGATTTGGACGTGCAGAGGAGGCCGAGGACATGGAGGAGGAGGAGGAGGAGGCGCACAATGTAAAAGAACCAACTGCCTGGGAGCCATAGCGTGGAGGAGGAAGCGGTGTGACCTGTCCAAGTTGCTGTTGTGGCTGTGCAGGAACAACATTTACCCAGTGGGCCGTAAAAGACATGTATTGTCCCTGCCCGTAGTTACAGCTCCACACGTCGGCGCTGCCGTGCACTTTTGAACACACCCACAGGCTCAAGGACTGGCCCACCTTCTCTTGTACAAACTTATGCAGGGCTGGTACTGCCTTCTTCGCAAAGAAATGACGGCTTGGGACTCTCCACCTCGGCTCGGCACAAGCCATCAATTCCCTGAAAGCTGCAGAGTCCACCAGTTGGAAAGGGAGGGACTGCAACACCAGCAACTTGGACAGGAGCACATTCAACTTCTGCGCCGTTGGATGAGTGGGCGCATACTGTTGTCTCCTGGACATGGCTTCGCTGATCGATTGTTGGCGGAATGGCTGACTACGAGCGGAAGAAGCAGGAGCGCAAGAAGGAGGGTTTGACACACAGCTCCCTTCGGCTGAGGTGGTGGAGCCTTGGCTAGATGACGGAGGGAGCGGATGGCCACTGGGTGATGCGGCAGGCTGGACCACTACCTTGGAGCCATGGTTATCCCAGGCCGCTTTATGGTGGCGAATCATGTGTTGACGCAGGGCCGTGGTGCCGAGATTGGGACCCTGGCCACGCTTCACTTTCTGCCGACAGATTTTGCATGTGACTACGCTAAGGTCCTCCAGATTCTTTATGAAGAACAACCACACCGCAGAGTAGCTGATTTTCCCACCCGCAGTTCGCACTATTTCACTGCTATTGGCACCGTCTCCAGGAACCCCTGTTCCACTACCTCCCTGTATGGTAGCTTGCCGCAAAGCAGGTGGTCTCCCCCTGGCACGTTTGGCTCCTGAAATTCCACTACTGCCACCATCACGCTGATTGCTAACCGAGCTACCGCCTTGCTGCCTCATAGACAAAGAGCAAATCTCTTCTCCTGATGATGATGAAGCCCCGGCTTCTGCACCCGGGTCCAAATTGCGATCCGCTTCATCATCATCAAAAGATGTGTGCACGTCACTGATGTCCTCCTCGTGTTCCACAACAGTGTCTGCCTCAGGACCACGAACAATTGAAACACCGCCTCCCACGTCACTCTCCGCATCAATACTTGCCCACCTTGCGGAGCAAGGGACGCATGTCTCCTCACATTCTTTGCTGCCCATTAGATGCTGACTGTCCTCTATTACATCGTCCTCACTAAATAGTGGAGCTGAATCCAAAGCATGAAATACTTCTTTGGGAGAGGGAACAGCATAGGACAAAGGTAATGGGATTACGGTGACTGCTCCCGGGCCATGCCAACTGAGGGTTGTGTCTGAGGAACCCACCGACTCTTGACTGGGGTTGTCAGATGTCGCTTGTGATGATGGGGATGAGTGTGCAAACCAATTGAAGAGGAGAGATGGGTCGACGACACGACCGCTGGGTGTTAACGGGAGCTCAGGCCTATTGCTGCGACACCTGCTGCCACTCGCCCCAAGTCTGCTGACAACTCTGCCTGACGTATGTAGGCCTCTGCCCCTTCTCTGTGCATGCCCTGGCACTTCCCTGCCTGACATACTTAGTGCGTTTATGAGGGTATAGAACAGCAGCAGGCGATTACTTACAGCTGTCCTTTCAAAGTATATAGGCCCTAGACAGAATAACAGTTACTAAATAGTACACTCCTTTGTTGTATTTATGCCCTTTGCAATGATGAGTGCACTGGTATGCGTATTTCTACGCAAAAAAAAACTTTTTTTTTTTTATTACACCAGCAGGTGTATACTAATGTGTGGAATAGCACTGAATTTAGCACAGAGACAGAATAACAGGTAGTAAAAAGTACACTACTTGGTTCCATGTATGCCCTTTGCAATGATGAGCGCACTGTTAAGCGTATTTGTACGCAGGAAAACCTTTTTTTTTTCTTTAATACACCGGCAGGTGTATAACGTGTGGTATAACACTTAATTTAGCACAGAGACAGAAAAAAAGGTAGTATATGGTACGCTATTTGCTTGTATTTAGGCCCTTTGCAATGATAAGGCCACTGTTAAGCGTATTTGTACTCAGGAAAAACTTTTTTTTCTTAAATACACTGGCAGGTGTATAACGTGTGGTATAACACTGAATTTTGCACAGAGACAGAAAAAAAGGTAGTATATGGTATGCTATTTGCTTTTATGTAGGCCCTTTGCAATGATAAGGCCACTGTTAAGCGTATTTGTACTCAGGAAAAAAAAAATGTTCTTTAATACACCGGCAGGTGTATAACGTGTGGTATAACACTGAATTTAGCACACAGACAGAAAAAAGGTAGTATATGGTACGCTATTTGCTTGTATTTAGGCCCTTTGCAATGATAAGGCCACTGTTAAGCGTATTTGTACTCAGGAAAAAAAAAAAATTCTTTAATACACCGGCAGGTGTATAACGTGTGGTATAACACTGAATTTAGCACAGAGACAGAAAAAAAGGTGGTATATGGTACGCTATTTGCTTTTATGTAGGCCCTTTGCAATGATAAGGCCACTGTTAAGCGTATTTGTACTCAGGAAAAAAAAAATTCTTTAATACATCGGCAGGTGTATAACGTGTGGTATAACACTGAATTTAGCACAGAGTCAGAAAAAAAGGTGGTATATGGTACGCTATTTGCTTGTATGTAGGCCCTTTGCAATGATAAGGCCACTGTTAAGCGTATTTGTACGCAGGAAAACCTTTTTTTTCTTTAATACACTGGCAGGTGTATAACGTGTGGTATAACACTTAATTTAGCACAGAGACAGAAAAAAAGGTAGTATATGGTACGCTATTTGCTTGTATGTAGGCCCTTTGCAATGATAAGGCCACTGAAAAAGCGTATTTGTACGCAGGAAAACTTTTTTTTTCTTTAATACACTGGCAGGTGTATAACGTGTGGTATAACACTGAATTTAGCACAGAGACAGAGTAACAGGTGAAAAATGGTAAAAAGGCACTAAAGTCCACACTAATATGACTTATTTCTGAACAGCAGCAGGACCCAACAGTGCAGCACCACAAAAAAAAATCCAGGGATTAAACCCTTAATTGCACTCTGTCACACAATTCTGAGCAGCAGAAGATTTGTGGAGCAAAAAAAAAATAATCAATTGGGCCGAAAAATGAGGAGATGAGATGCTTCAGAAAGTTCAGGCAGCTTGGAGATCTGCATGAGGCAGCTGACAGCTATCTGCCCCTCTCTGCTGCAATGCTCAATAACGTGAATAGGAGGTTTAGCTATCAATGATCCTTCTCAGAGTAACAGCACAGCACTCTGCACTCCTGCCTTTCCCTAATGCTGATGTGACTAGCAGTTGCAGTGTAACGCTGTGGTATGAGCTATTCACACACACGCAGTCCCGTCCTCTCCATCTGAGTGCATAGATGAAATGAAGAGAGGCAAGATGGCCGCCGATTATATAGGGGCTGTGACATCACAGGGGTCAGTGAACTCTGATAGGCTGCATCTCACATGTGGTTCAGGGTCAGCCGGCTTCCTTCATTCCCGCCGCTGTTTCCCCCCCTCCCATAATCCCCTGCCCCATGTACTCACATGAGGATCCGCCATCTTAGGTCTCCAATAGCCTGGAACGATGTAAAATGGAGTTTAATGAAGCGATTCGTGCAATAGAATCGCGGCGATATTCGTATTTGTTGCGAATCGAATTTTTCATGAAATTTGTAAGGAATTCAGGTTCGTCAACTTCGATTCGCTCATCTCTAGTGGCAACCAGATAGGGGGCATGTCCCATACATTTTCACAAAAACTGAACGTATTCACTAAGGTTTCACAGAAAATGTGATGGATTGGAGCTGAGAAAAAACCCACAGATCAGAGCATGTGTAAAAAAATATTTAAAAAAATAAAAAAAGAGCAAAATGTAGGGAAACCTTAGTAAATACCGTGGGAAAAATTTGTGGGGAACTAAAATGCACAAAGAGAACTAAACTCCACTCATAGTATATCAGGGCCATTGTGCTGCATTGTTTATTGTCTTCAATATATCAGGAGACCAACTATTTAACGAATAGTGGTAAATAGTGGTTATTGGAGGGAAAGGTACGTTTACTTGGACTTTTGGTGGACTTGGGACTGTTTTGTAGAGGGAGGGGGCGGCTGTAATTACTGGGGAGGAGGGTGGGTTGGGGTTGGGAAATTAGGCTTATGTGGTTTTCTGTATAAAACTGTTAAACATTAATAAAAAGATCTGATAAAAAATAAATAAACACTGTCTACAGTTAATTCGCTATTTTTTCCAAATGCTCATATAAAATATACAAAACATGTAAACATTGTGAGCATGTACTTATCACACACAGTATTTTAGTCCAGATATTCACATTACATCCAAAAAATCCAAATCCAAAAAGAAAGATTTACTTCTCTTTCTCCCTTGTAGTGCCCGTATCGGCACCCTGTTTCTGCCGTGCTGCACTTGATGGAGCTGCAAAATGCACATCACAGATTAGCCATTCACTGCCTATGGCAGGGTACCTCTGCAGCGAACTGGCTAAGTGGCAATGTTTGGTACCATCTACAGCTCCATGAAGTGCAGTGTGGCAGAGGCTAGGTGCCAATATCGAAGATTAATCTGATCATTTGTCCATGGAGAAGGTCGCCTCTGTGCACCTCTTACTCTCATTCCAGTATATTGTTGGTCTCAGAGGCACTGGGACAAGCAATTCTGAACAGTACTGACATTTTTGCCTACACCTGTAGTGACCTGCCACAGTGATAAAATTTGTTAGGCTGTAGTCACAAATTGTGGTTGTACCGCATTTTTATAGCGTTTTTACTGAATAATTGCCATTTTTCCATAAATATTCAAATTAATGTGGAAATTATACATTTTTACAAAGAGAAAGAGAAGATCATTGACCGCTCACCCAGTAATCACACACCTTCTGTGCGCGGATCCACCAGTCCCGCCTCCAGCTCCAATAGTAGACAAAACGAACTCTCGTAGAGTAGAGTAGACTCTATGACTAAGCGTGAAAGCGTGAAACGCGTCAGAGATTTCATGTATGTAGCTGTCTTCAAGAATTAAATTAAGAAACCCGTTTTTATCCACATCCTGGTGCTGGACATAATTTTCGTTCTGTCATTATACATTTTTACTGCAATTTGCATTCAATTTTTTTATCCCTAAGAAAATATGTATACTCAGCTGTATACAACAAAAATGTTAAATGTTAGCGACATATACTATGGCATATAGTTGGATACTTCTACCAAAGACTTTAATAATATTAATCCAGGGGGGCAGTAGTAACCTTGGAGGCAGCTAGGGGGTGTTGAATAAAAACAGGAGGGCGGTGAAAGCATAAAGAAAGAAGAGAATTTAAAATAACAGTTCACACGTTTCATCTATAGTGTATGATTACCATGTTTAAAAAAATATATTGCTTACATGTGACTTTGCCTCATTGTCCACAATCAGGATGATCCAGCAGTGCCAGAATGCACTTACTGCTTTGTTACTGATCAGGCAAAACCACTAAGGCTGGGTTCACATCACGTTTTCAGCCATACGGGACTGCATATGGCTGAGGGGAGCTACAAACGGGCGCTCTCGTATCCCTGCCATATGCCGCCCATATGTAATTAATTTCAATGAGCCAACCGGAGTGCCCCGTATGCGGTTTTCCACCGGACCTACAACCATGATCCACGGGCGGCATACGGCAGGGATACGGGAGCACCCGGTTTTAGCTCCCCCCAGCCGTATGCGGTCCCGTATGGCTGAAAACGTGATGTGAACCCAGCCTTATACAGCTATATGTGGTGTCGGATGGGGTAATGTGTATATTAACCTCTTTGTGATGCCAGGGCGTGGTTGACCTATACACCACCCGAGGTAGACCAGCTTCACCTGTGCCAGGCATGGGGCAAATAATCACTCCAACGCAAGGTTATGGTTAAAAGGGTACTCTGGTGAAAAACTTTCCCAACTGTCCCATCCCATACTACAAAAAAATCGTCAACAAAACGAAGAAAAAGTTTAATGTATTTCACATAAGGGTTATTAATAGTGAACACATATCTTAATTCCAAAATGGCAAGATATATGTTCGCAGAGGAACAAGAGATGGGCGTACCCATGGCTGTTCCGATCCTTTGTTTATACCACTGTTGTCGATATTGGAAGCAATTATTATTTAAAATAAATATGGTAGCTTCTGTAACAAAATCTATAAGGGCTGGAGGTTTATCAGAGATGGCCAGGAATTGACTGAGAGCCTGCACACCCGCACCCTGTGGAATGCGGGTGTACAGGCTCTCTACGTCAATTGATGCCAAGGTATAAGTTTCTTGCCAGTGAAAGGTCTCCAATGCTGAGACGAATTCCCCAGTATCTTTTAGGTATGATGGAATATGGGGGAGAAGTGGAGATATGAGCCAAACAATATAACCAGACAAATATGAAGTGGGATATCCTATTCCGGCTACTATTGGGCGGTCGGGGGGGGGGGGGTGTTACAGCTTTATGGGGTTTTAGGTAGAATATACCATTTGGGTTTAGATGGAGTTTCTGGTAAAAGTTTTTCTGCTGTATTTTCTGTTAGAACATTGAGGTTAACAAATTTATGCAGTACGGTGCGCAGATTATCCATGATTTTACGAGTGGGATCACTCTTTAACTTTTCATAAACCGTTATGTTTCCAAGCTGCAACTCAGCCTCGGAATCATAATCTTTTTTATACCAGAGGACAACAGAGCCCCCTTTGTCGGCTCGGGACAGAACTATGTCCTCTCTTTCAGCTAACATATTTAGGGCTTCTCTCTCTTTTTTGGAGATGTTATGTTTAATCTGGGGGTATATCAGAGATTTAACATCTTGGCATACCGCTCTGTGAAAAAGGTCCACAGAGCTACCTGGGAACACTGGTGGATTGAAATGGGAGGGGTTTCCCCCACGAAAGGGGTCTTCCTCTCCCATATCAATACCACCCACCTCTTTGTTTTCCTCAGTTAGTGACAACAAAGTATGTATAACATTTTCATCTTGTACTGAATGTCCTGAGATTACTCTGAACCCTAATGGACCTATCATACATTGTGCCTCCCCCTCTTTTTTTCTTGCGTTGTCTGGTTTTCTACCGCTTTTATCCTGCAAAGAAAATAATTTTTTCAAAGATAATCTGCGAATGGCTTTAGCCATATTTTCCTCAAATTCACAATATTCAAATGGTCCTGCAAACCGAAATTCAACCCTTTATTTAACACTAATATAAGATCTTCACTCAAAGTCATGTCCGTTAGGTTGACTATTATATTCTCGTTTTTTATCGCCTCCAGGTCGCAGTCTTTCTCTTTATTGCCTTTCCTCTTTCTTCTTCTACCTCCTCTCCTGGTACGAGATCTAAAGGGGATTTCTGCATAGTGCCATCTTGGCCGGAGGTAGTAGCCTCATCGGACAGGCTTGAATCGGACTCAGTAGTGAGATTTTTTAGGGATTTTCTTTCTTTGTCGATTGAAGTTTTTCTTTCTATTTATATATGTTTTTTTCTCGGACGCGTTCTTCTGTTGACGTCCCTTATTCCATGTGAATTGCTGTTGAGATTCGAAATCCAGTTTATCTCTGAGGAACTTGTCCCTTTTCACATCTTTGATATTAGATTGTAATATAGAATTTTTTTTATTCAATGCAGTAATACATTTCTTATATGCTTCTTGAGATAATTCACTTTTCATTTTGCAAAGTTGTTCTGTTACCTCAGTGTATTTGCTTCTATTTTTGATTAAGACCAGCTGTTGAAGGTTTAATGCATGTTGTAGGTGTTGATCATTCCATTGTTTCACAAAGTCTGCATCTTGCAGAAACTGTGTAGGAGACTTGTAGACTCTTAACCCTCTCGGGGTCCTGTTGTTATCTGCATAAGCTTGTAATGAGCTTATCGTCCAGAAAAGACGTGTTTCACGTTCTGCCATAGAGGTGACTTTATATTCTAAAGTCTTAGTACTATAGACTTTAATGATGTCTTTAGTTTTGCATGTTGTGAAAAATACCCCCGTGTCAGCTCTCCCTGCTGTGATGGTACAGGTTTGATCCGAATCTGCAGTATCCATATCCATACTGTGTGTGTGCTATAGGCCACTGGACAGTATCAGGTGTGCACTTGAGTCAAGGAACAGATCAGCAAAAAACACTCAAATAAAGGAAGACCCTGAACCACCTCTGTAAGCACTTAGGATATAGCTATATATTCGGTTTCCCTGTATATTCCTTGCAACTGCTGGAGGGACTTCAGTGGTGCTCTACGTCAAGGCAAGTCCAATCAATATATATGTAGCAGAGAAATAGAAAAACGGAACAACTCACCACACCGACCCAGGTAATCTTTGCAAGTGGTTTCTTTATTCCATGTCTTCAAACATAGAAAACAAGCAGGGGAGAGTGAACGTAGGACGCGGGGGTATCCTCTCGGTGACGGGACCGTTTGGTGCCGAGGCGCTTCGTCAGATCGGGATAGTGAGGTCACGTGAAGGGGTGTGCTTTAAAACAGGTAAGGCCCAGTGACGCTGCAGGTAAACTGCAGGTCATTGGCTCCTTACTCAAGTACAAAAACATATTACAAAATTTGTTGTACAAACAGTAAAAGCAGCTTCCTAACATGCGAATAAATAGTACAATATAATTACATCTTATAATAGCGCACCATATTCCTGTTTCTCATTGAGCCCGAGCGGGCCAGTGGCATCCGTCCAGATAATCCATCTGGCCTCGCTTTTCAGGAGTTGTTGGTGTCTATTCATACCTCTAGGGGCATTGTCAACACGTTCTATGGCTGCAAATTTGATATCATCGGGGTTATTATTATGGTATGTGCGCATATGGGCGATAAGGCCCCTACTCCGGTGGATAATGACTTAAGATGCTCTCTAACTCTATGGTAGAGGGGCCGGATAGTTTTCCCCACATAGAATCGCCCACATGTGCAGATTAAACAATAGACTACATAACTTGTCTTACAGGTAAAAAAAAAATTTGCTGAATATCACACCCACCTAACTTTATCACATTACCCTTCAGATTATTTCTGCATTGCTTACATTCATGTTGGTATTTTTGAAAGTGAATGTGAACCTATTATTGTCATTTTAGTTTTTATGTGAATTTATAAGGGTATGTCTAGGGATTTGATCTACGGTCTGTCTAGCATCCTTAAGTACTCTCTCTGGATATCCTCTTCTTGATAGTCTGTCCTGTAGGGCATCTGCTTGTTCCTTATATTTATCTGGATTGTTGTTAATTCACATAAAAACAAAAATGACAATAATAAGTTCACATTCACTTTCAAAAATACCAACATGAATGAGATAATCAAGAAATCAATCCGCAAACATTGGTACATGTTACAGCAAGATGAGGATCTCCAATCCATAACAGCATTAAATCCAATAGTTACACATCGTAAAAATACAACTATTCAGGATTTTTATAACAAAAATTAAAAAAAACTAACACTAATTGGCTAACAGATTCTAGACCTGTAGGTAATTTTTCTTGCGGTTCCTGTAAGCAATGCAGAAATAATCTGAAGGGTAATGTGATAAAGTTAGGTGGGTGTGATATTCAGAAAAATTATTTTTTTACCTGTAAGACAAGCTATGTAGTCTATTGTTTAATCTGCACATGTGGGCGATTCTATGTGGGGAAAACTATCCGGCCCCTCTACCATAGAGTTATAGAGCATCTTAAGTCATTATCCACCGATATCGCCCACCTGCGCACATACCATAATAATAACCCCGATGATATCAAATTTGCAGGGATAGAACGTGTTGACAATGCCCCTAGAGGTATGAATAGACACCAACAACTCCTGAAAAGCGAGGCCAGATGGATTATCCGGACGGATGCCACTGGCCCGCTCAGGCTCAATGAGAAACAGGAATATGGTGCGCTATTATAAGATGTAATTATATTGTACTATTTATTCGCATGTTAGGAAGCTGCTTTTAATGTTTGTACAACAAATTTTGTAATATGTTCTTGTACTTGAGTAAGGAGCCAATGACCTGCAGTTTACCTGCAGCGTCACTGGGCCTTAACTATTTTAAAGCACACCCCTTCCCGTGACCTCACTATCCCGGTCTGACGAAGCGCCTCGGCGCCAAACGGTCCCGTCACCGAGAGGATACCCCCGCTTCCAACGTTCACTCTCCCCTGCTTGTTTTCTATGTTTGAAGACATGGAATAAAGAAACCACTTGCAAAGATTACCTGGGTCGGTGTGGTGAGTTGCTCCGTTTTTCTATTTCTCTGCTACATATATATCGATTTGTAACTTACTTCTATTATAAAATCTTAATCCTTCCAGTACTTATTAGCTGCTGAATATTACAGAGGAAATTATTTTATTTTTGGAGCTGCGGGGGAATGAGGCAAAGGTGAGTTTTTTTTGTTTTGTTTTTTGTTGGGGGGCATTATTATGTGACAGGGGCATTACTTATATGGGGGCAAAGTGACGGGGGCATTACTTATATGGGGCAAAGTGAAGGGGGCATTACTTATATGGGGCAAAGTGACGGGGGCATTACTTATATGGGGGCAAAGTGACGGGGCATTACTTATAAGGGGCAAAGTGAGGGGGGCATCACTTATATGAGGGCAATGTGAGGGGGCATTACTTATATGGGGGCCATGTGGGGGGGGGGCATTACTCATATGGGGGCAAAGTGAGGGGGCATTACTTATAAGTAATGTCTTCTAAAAACTGGCAGAGGGTTTGGGAGTTGATGTTGAATGTTTTTCTTTAAAAGGTCCAACTAGCTCATCTTTGATAATGACAGCCCATACCAGTACCCCAACTCCAAACTGGAGCTCTTTATTTACCCATTACTGATCCAGCCACAGTGACTCTCATCTCATTAGTCTATAAAACCTTTGAAAAATGTGTCTTCAGATATTTCTTGGCCCAGTATTGGCGTTTCAACTTATGTGTCTTGTTCAGTGGTGGTCGGGTTAAAACCTTCCTTACCTTGCCCATGTCTGTGAGGACTGAACACCTTGCACTTCTGGCGATTCCAGGTGGGTTGCATTTCAGGAATAGGACAGCATTGAAGGACAGTGGGTTCCTGGTAGCTTCATATTTGATTCTTCTTAAAGCTTTGGCAGTTAATTTTTGCTCTTTGGAGAAGTAAAATATGCATAAAAATGATGATATGGTCAAAATACTCCCTTGCCTAATAATGGTGCACACAGTGTTCTGTGCTAAATGAAGCAACAAGTGTTTTGTCCAACTGTTTGTCTACATTTATCCTGATTCATACAATCTAACAAATATATCTTGGCTATATATACAGTGTAAGTATTCCTTTTAACTAGCTGCCAAATATGACTCTGTTCTAACTCAATCTGTCGCTCTTATTCAGCAAAGCAGAACTGAAAACTTACTCTGCATTGTTAAATGATCTTCCCTACTTTGGGAGATACCCTGGCTTTCTATGCATAGTTTGGTGGATTCAAGCCACGCTTGGATTACATGGACAGCAGTTAAATATTTTTAAATCAACTGGTGCCACAAATATATACAGATTTGTAAATTACTATTTACTATTTAAAAATCTTTAGATTTCCAGTACTTATCAGTTGCTGTGTGCCCAGGGGCAATTCTTGTAGTTTTTTCCAATCTGACCCAGTGATCATGCAGGAACAAATCAACAGGCAAACCTCTTTGTTCTGCAGCTCCAGACAGTCCCTGGCATTGACAGAGTTGGCAGCAGAGAACATTGTGTTGGAGTTGAAACAACTACACAATTTCCTACCCAATATTCAAAATTTTTTTTTTGAGATCGTACAGTAGCTAAGTACTAAAAGGTTTGAGGTTTTTAACCCCTTAATGACACGCACCGTAAATGTACCTCGCTGTTAAGACAAACTTAGCGCGCAGGGCCATAAATTTACAGTGCAGGGTTTCCCTTTCCTAACAGCAGCCATCCCTGCATATCGCCCAGGGGGGTCCTTAGATCGCCGCAATTGGCAGGTCAATTCTGACCAGCAAATCGCGGCTTTTCCAGGCCAATCGGGTTTCTGGTGACCCGATTGCCCGGAAAATAAAGGTAATTGGTGCTGTCCAAGACAGCACCAATTACCCTGAAGGATAAGAGTGAGGTGGCAGGGGTGCCACCCCTCCTATCCCTGCAACTGGTCGGTCAAGAGCAACCGATCAATCGCAGATCTGGGCGGGGGGGGGGGTTCAAAGTTCAGTTCCCCTACTCTGCCCACCCATGTTAGTCCGGGTAGAACAGGGGAACAGTGGAGGCAGTGGCTCCTACCTGTGGGTGGTGTGATTCGGCAGACTCTGCAAACTGTAGCCCTCTAGCAATTGCAAAAACTAAAACTTACAGCATGCCCAGACAGCCAACAACTGTCTGGGCATGCTGGAAGTTGTAGTTTTGCAACATTTGGAGGGCCACAGTCTGGAGATCACTGAACTAAGAGACCCTTTTTTTTTTTTTTTTTGGCAGCACCTTGTACTGCTGTGTGTCACTTAGACCAATGGTTTCCAAACATTAGTCATCCAGACGTTGCAAAACTACAAGCCTCAGCTGTTGGCTGTCTGGGCATGCTGGGAGTTTTAGTTTTGCATCTGGAGGGTCCCAGTTTGGCAATCACTGGTCTAAGTGACCCATCAGTACTTCTGCTGCCTTCCCCTAGCTTTTTTATGAGATGCACTTTTGTTTTTGCACTGGGGGGGGGGCATTTTGCAGTCCATGCCACCAGCGACTGTTCTGCCCGGTGTGGTGGACTGTACCCCATGTGCAGATTGCGCTGATTAGTGACTTATTTTTTGGGTACAGGTTTTTTTTTCTTTGCTCTTTTTTGGGGGGAGTTTGTGTTCCGACCACACAACGCAAAATAGTCACTGGTGGCACAGACCACAAGCACACACAAAAATACGTGAAAAAAATCCCCGCACCCCAAAAAAAGTTGATTAGTAATATTTCACTGGTCAGCAATCAGCGCAATCTGCACACGGGGTACAGTCCAGCCACACAGCGCAGAACAGTCGCTGGTGGCACGGACCACAAACGTCCCCCTCCCCCTTCCCCAGAAAGTTAAAAAAAATAAAAGCACCCCCAAAAAAGAGTACAGTAAACGTAAAAAAGCACTACACTACACCTACACTATACACTGAAATACAGTGTAAACACTACATTTACACACACACACTTATACCTTTCCCCAGAGGCTGTTTTCGGTGGTGGAAGCATACGCCATGCGCTTGCCTCCAACACCAAGACCACCAATGAGGGAAGGGAGAAAGACCCCACGTTTCTTCCTTCTCCCCCTCGTCATCATCCAGTGATGATGAGCCCCCTAGAAGGCGGCAATACAGGGCAATGCCATTAGAGACCCCCTCCATAATAGTAACCTGCCCAATCCCCCCCCCCTTCCCCCTGTATGATTCCCCCTGTCCCCCCATATAGGTGACCCCGTATGAACCCCGGTTCCAGATGATTTTGAGCCACTGAATTCTGGGTTTGTTTGCTGCCCAGGAATCAAAATTGACCGCACAGTCCTCACTGAAATGGACTTTACGTTTTTTTTTTTTTTTTTCCAGTGAGGACTTTGTCACTTTGATGGTGGCTCAAACAAACTTGTATGCCTAACCGTTTGTGACCCAGCCCCCCGCCCCGATGCTTTTTTGGCTAGGCCCACTTACTAGACCCCCATTAATGCAGCCAAGATGAGGACATATTGGGGCCTCATCCTCTTAGTAAATCCAATAGCTTTGTGGCTGCCTTTGCACCAGGTGTAGAAATATACACCACCTATAGAGGAGATAATGTATATTTCTGCAACGTTACGTGTCGTAAGTTGGCTTTAAAGTCGCATGTAAGGAGGACGCACCGCCAGCATGCCCCCACCATGCGAGACTCTCACAATCAGCTGCCCCTTTGCAAATCCCCAATTTAGGCCTCAAATGTGCATGGTTCTCTCTCACTCCGGAGCCCTGTCCTATTTCAAGGCAACAGTTTACATCAACATATAGGCAGGGGCGTACCTAGAGCATTTGGCACCCGGGGCGGAACCTTTGTTTGGCACCCCCCCCACACACACACACACACACGCACCCCCCCTTAATTACACCCCCTCCCTCCCCTCCCCCCAGGAGCGGACTGACAACACTCGGGGCCCCCGGACCAAAAAAAAAGCAAGGGCCCCTGCAGCTCGTCAATCTTCTGCCACACTCCTATTCCACCCAAATCCCACACACAATAAACTAAAATTTATATATGTAAGAAACACTTTAACGTAGGTAAATTTCTATGACCAATAATACTGGTATACAAGGAGTAAATATATACCACTACACAATAACTGAATAATACCGCCATACTGTACTGAATAAAACCACTATATACAGACCAGTATACTTTAAAGAATCTGTTTACAATATAAGTGATTATATACAGGACCATATGGCGGTAGATATCAGCTGTACACAGGATGTGTATACCATATAAGTGATTACAGTTACATTTTGGGACTCACAATTACGTCTTTTTTGATCAGCGGCGTCCTCTTTCCTTTTCTTCTCCGTCCGGATAAGACCGCCATGTGGATCTCTTAACATCTGCAGGAAAAACATGTCAGACTTTGCATATATTCAGTGCCCTCCTCTACACAATCTTTCCATCTATAGGCCCACAAACTGTAATAATGCCCTCCTTGGTGTCCTGCACAGTAAAAGGGCAGGTAGGTAGGTAGCCAGGTAACCCCCTCTTTCCCATAGGTATATGCAGGATTACACCCCCCTCTCTTTCCCATAGGTATATGCAGAGCTATGCTACACCCCCCTCTTTCCCACAGGTATATGCAGAGTTACACCGCCCTCTTTTCCATAGGTATATGCAGAGCTAAACCCCCCACCCCCTCTTTCCCATAGGTATATCTAGGGCTGGGCGGTATACCGGTTCATACCGAATACCAAATTTTTTGGGCTGCACAATATGAATTTTCCCCCATACCGCAATACCGGTTGGGCCCCTCCCCCTCGGGAATGTATTATCAGCCTAGCACAGCGCTGTCCCCACATCGGGGAACTAATCCTATGTTACCCGCCAGCACTGTTCTGCTCCCCCCCAATTAATGATCAGCCCAGCTGGGTACTACTCACATATGTCAAGCACTGCCCTCCTCCTCTTTGTTGGGGGCCGCCGGGCGCTGGAACTCTATATTGTACGCCAGTGGTCTCCAACCTGCAGACCTCCAGATGTTGCAAAACGATAACTCCCAGCATGCCCGGGCAGCCGGCGATGGAACTCTCTGTACGCCAGTGGTCTCCAACCTGCGGACCTCCAGTTGTTGCAAAACTAAAACTCCCAGCATGCCCGGACAGCCAACGGGCTGCAAAAGATACAGAAAATAAACTTAACCCACCCACGTCGGCCGCACGCTGGGGACGGTAACGCCGGACAGCCGTCAGTCTATCACCGGCCAGAGCGATGCCCCGCCTTGGCCAGTGATAGGCTGAGCCCACTGTCATGTATGAAGCCGGCTTCTTGCATGACAGTGGGCTCAGCCTATCACTGGCAGGGGCGGGGCATCGCAGTGGTCTCAAACCTGCGGACCTCCAGCTGTTGCAAAACTACAGCCAACGGCTGTCCGGGCATGCTGTGAGTTGTAGTTTTGCAACAACTGGAGGTCCGCAGGTTGGAGAACACAGGCGTACAGTGAGTTCCATCACCGGCGGCCCCCAACAAAGAGGAGGAGGGCAGTGCTTGACATATGTGAGTAGTACCCCGCTGGGCTGATCATTAATTGGGGGGAGCCGAACAGTGCTGGCGGGTCACATGATTTTGGGGGGGGCAGAACAGCGTTGGCGGGTCACATGATTTTGGGGGGGGAATACCGTTATATACCGTGGAACCGCCGTAAGTTAAAAAAATACCGTGATACACATATATGGTCATACCGCCCAGCCCTAGGTATATGCAGAGCACCCCCTCCCTTATAGGTAAATGCAGAGCACCCCCCCTCTCCCCCATTCCCTATAGGTATATGCAGAGCACCCCCCCTCCCCTGTAGGTATATGCAAAGCACCCCCTCTCTCCCCCCTTCCCTATAGGTATAAGCAGAGCACCCCCCCTTCCCTATAGGTAAATGCAGAGCACCCCCTCTCCCTCACCCCCCCCCCTTCCCTATTGGTAAATGCAGAGCACCCCCCCTCCCTATAGGTAAATGCAGAGCACCCCCCTCTCCCCCCCTTCCCTATAGGTAAATGCAGAGCACCCCCCTCTCCCACCCTTCCCTATAGGTAAATGCAGAGCACCCCCCCTCCCCCCCTTCCCTATAGGTAAATGCAGAGCACCCCCCCCCCTCTCCCTATAGGTAAATGCAGAGCACCCCCCTCCCTCTCCCCCCCCCCTTCCCTATAGGTAAATTCAGAGCACCCCCTCTCCCTCTCCCCCCCTTCCCTATTGGTAAATGCAGAGCACCCCCCTCTCTCCCCCCCTTCCCTATAGGTAAATGCAGAGCACCCCCCCCTCTCCCCCTTCCCTATGGTAAATGCAGAGCACCCCCCCTCTCCCCCCCTTCCCTATAGGTAAATGCAGAGCACCCCCCTCCCTCTCCCCCCCCCTTCCCTATAGGTAAATGCAGAGCACCACCCCCCCTCTCCCCCCCTTCCCCATAGGTGTATGCAGAGCAAAAAAACAAACAAAAAAAAAGGATGCTCACCTGATATCCCACGCAGTGATCTCCTCAGCAGGGGCCTGCGTCTTCTCCCCTCCACAGTACAGGTGCCGGATGAGTGACGTCACCGGCGCCTGTACTGCGTGCTGCGTGGGGGCGGAGGTGACGTCTCCTCTGTGTAGCTGCAGATGCGGCTCACACAGAGGGGACGCCTTCTCCTGTATGTGCATGTATCGCGCATACAGGAGAATGTAGCGCTGTCTGCTGGGGATCTGGGACCTCAGCAGCGGCGGCGGCGGGTCAGTCTGCCCCTGGCACCCCCCTTGAGAGTGCCACCCGGGGCGAGTAACCCCCCCCCCCCACCCCCACCCCCACCTTGGTACGCCACTGCATATGGGGTATTTCTGTAGTCAGGAGAAATTGTGACCCACTGTTCCAAAAATCTGTCAGACACCTGTGGAGTGTAAATGCTAACTGTGCCCCCTGTTACATTCCTTGAGGGATGTAGTTTCCAAAATGTGGGTGTTTTAGCATTTATGTCAGAACCTCTGCAATGATCAGCCACCCCTTTGCAAATCACCAATTTAGGCCTCAAATGTACACCCTGTTCTAAATTATTATGCAAATGATATTTTTCTCATTCACCTAAATATTTGATGTAAATAACAGTCAGCACAATTCTCATGTTATCAACTATTAACCCCTTCCCACTATAAGACATATGCATACGTCCCAGCACCCGACATGTTCACGTGCTGGGACGTATGCATACGTCCTAGCGATCTCCTGCAGTGCTGGGGGCAATCACAGCCAGGGTCCCGCTGCAGCTGCCGGGGCTGCAATCGCACCGGTCCCGGCAGCATTAACCCCATAGATGCCATGATCAATCCTGATCACGGCATCTGTGGTTTTGACAGGGGAAGCGCGCTCCCCCTGTTCACCAACAGCGGAGCCATGATACCATCACGGGTCACCATTGGTTGCTATGGCAGCAGGAGGTCAGCTGGTAGCCTCCTGTCTGCCAGCTACGGCAGGCAGCCTGTGAGATCCAGCCAGCGGAATAAAAAAGATCAAAAGGTAGCATGTATCGCAGAAATTATACCAATAAAAAGTACAGCTCATCCTGCAAAAAATAAGCCCTCACTCAATAGTGTCAGATGAAAAATAAAAAAATGTATGGCTGTTGGAAAATGAATGGCAGAAAAAGAATTTTGCTCAGAAAAGGAAAAAGAACATAAAAAGCTATATAAAATGGGTATAGCCATAATCGTATTGACCCACAGAATAAATATAACATCACTTTTACCACACAGTGAAGACCATAAACAAATAATAAAATAAAAAAAAAACGGCAGAAATTTTCCAGTTTTTCACAATATTTTGGAGTTTTTCACAAAAAATGCTGCATCTGTCAACAAAAATGCACCACTTATATAAAGTACAATATGTCATGAAAAAATCTTAAAATCGTTCCGCTCAGAAAAAGCATTCTAAAGTTACCATTTAAAGAGACCCAGTTAAATAAAAAAATAAAAAAGAGCCTGGTCATTAAAGGGGTCATGACTCCGCCCCTGTGTAACGTCACGCCTCGCCCCCTCAATGCAAGTCTATGGGAGGCGGACTTGCATTGAGGGGGCAGGGTGTGATGTCACACGGGGGCGGAGTCATGATGTCACAATACTCCGGACCCGTGGTCGTCACGCTGCACACTCGGCGCCTCCAGCACTGCGGAAAGCTTGCAAAGGTGGGTGCTGAATGACAGATTGCGGGGGTCCCCAGCGGCGGGACTCCCTCGATCAGACATCTAATCCCCTATCCTTTGGATACGGGATAAGCTGTATTAGGGCCGGAGTACCCCTTTAAATAAATAAAAAACTGGTCGGTCCTTAAGGGGTTAAGAGTACAATTCAAATTGTATTGAACAAACCTCCTAATGATAACAGTATTTTTTTTAAAACATAAAAAACATACAATCCAATTATTATGCACCGGAAGTTTCAAAACACTTTATAGGTTGTAAAGAACTGGAAATTGTCATTTGTTGTGTTTGCCCCTTATTTGATAGCAGCTTCACAAGTCTTGCATCCATTGAACTTGTGAGTTTGTTTGCAAGATGACAGAATAGCCTCCCAGAGCTGCTCTTTGGATGTAAACTGCCTTCCACCCTCAGATCTTTTGCTTGAGGATGCTCCAAAGGTTCTCAGTAGGATTGAGGTCAGGGAAGGATGAATGCCACACCATGACTTTCTCTCTTTTCAACCCCATAGCAGCCATTGATGCAGAGGTATTCTTTGCAGCATGAGATGGTGCATTGTCATGCATGAAGATGATTTTATTAAGGAAAGCATAGTTCTTCCTTCTGTAGCAGGGAAGAAAGTGGTCGGTCAGAAAGTCCACATACTTTGCAGAGGTCCTCTTTACACTTTTGTGGATCCTAAAGGGGCTGACCAGCTCTTTTCCCATGATTCCGGCCCAAAACATGACTCTACCATCGACTTGCTGACGTCACAGCCTTGTTGGAACAGGGTAGACGTCCACCATCCATTCACTACTCCATCCATGTGGACCATCTAGGGTTGCACGGCACTCATCTGTGAACAGGACTGATTGATAGTCTTCATGTATTTTTCTGCCCAATGCAGCCATTTCTGCTTGTGAGCATTGGTTAGTGGTAGCCAAATAGAAGGTTTATGCATGATTGCAAGACTTTGGAGGACTCTACACCTTGATGTCTGTGGGACTTCAGAGGCAACGGCAGCTTCAAATATGTTTGCTGCTATGTAACTTTATCTGCATGAACCCTTCTGTGCTCTGAATCAGCCACAAATCTGTTAATAGTGCAAAGATCACACTTAAATTTTCATGAAATTTCTAATGTTTTCATACCTCGTTCAAGGCATTGAACTATTTCACTCTTTTCGGTAGCAGAGAGATCCTTTTTCTTCCCTATATTGCTTGAAAATGGTGCTCTGCTTAATAATGTGGAACACCCACCTTTAGTAGTTTTTCCTTAAATTTGGCTCACCTGGCAATCTAATTGTCACAGGTGTCCGAGATTGGTTTCAGTCATCAAAAGAGCCCTGAGACACAATGCCATCCATGAGTTAAACTGAAAAACAAAATATTTAATCTTTGTGACACTTATCATTTGCATAATAATTTGGAACAGGGTGTACATGGTGCTCTCTCACTCCTGAGCCATGTTGTGCACCCAAAGATCGTTTAACGTCCACATATGGGGTATTTCCGTACTCTGGAGAAATTGTGTTACTTATTTTGGGGGGCTTTTTCTCCATTTACCATATGTGAAAATGAAATATTTGGGGCTACACCAGCATGTTAGTGTACAAAAGTGATAGGAAACAGAGGGTGATTATTAATGGTACTTATTCTGATTGGGTGACTGTTACTAGTGGGGTACCACAGGGGTCAGTCTTGGGTCCTGTCCTATTTAATATATTCATTAATGACCTTGTAGAGAGGTTGAATAGTAAAGTAGCAATCTTTGCAGATGACACTAAACTCTGTAAAGCGGTAAACATTATAGAGGACAGTGCACTGTTACAAAAGGATCTGGATAGGTTGGAGGTTTGGGCTGAGAAGTGGCAGATGAGGTTCAACACTGATAAATGTAAGGTAATGCACATGGGGAAGAAAAATCCGGGCTGGGATTAAATGGGGGAACACTTGGTACGACTGATATGGAAAAGGACTTAGGAGTCTTAGTTAACAGTAAATTTAGCTGTAGTGACCAGTGTCGGGCAGCTGCTGCCAAGGCTAATAAAATCATGGGGTGCATCAATAGGGGCATAGATGCCCACGACAAGGAAATAATTCTACCGCTGTACAAATCACTAGTCAGACCACACATAGAATACTGTGTACAGTACTGGGCACCAGTGTACAAGAAAGATATAGTGGAGCTGGAGAGGGTTCAAAGACGGGCAACCAGAGTAATACGGGGAATGGGAGGACTACAGTACCCAGAAAGATTATCAGAATTAGGGTTATTTAGTTTAGAAAAAAGAAGGCTTAGGGGAGACCTAATAACTATATATAAATATAGCAGGGGACAGTACAGAGATCTCTCCCATGATCTATTTACACCCAAGACTGTATCAATAACAAGGGGGCATCCTCTACGTCTAGAGGAAAGAAGGTTCCTACACCAGCACAGACGGTGGTTCTTTACAGTGAGACTGTGGAATTCTCTCTCTCCCGGAGGAGGTGGTCATGGGGAACTCTGTAATAGAGTTCAAAAAGGGTCTGGATGCATTTTTGGAGAGTAATAACATTACTGGTTATGTATACAAAGGAATTTTTACCAACCAGTATGAGTTTTTTTTTTTGCCTTCCTCTGGATCAACTCAACTCAATAGGGACTTATTAGGGTTATAGGTTGAACTTGATGGACTCTGGTCTTTTTTCAACCTTATGAACTATGTTACTATGTTACTAACATGCTGGTGTTGTCGCATATTTTTAATTTTCAAAGCCCCCCAAAATAATACAACCCTCAAGGAATATAATAAGGGTTGCAGTAAGCATTTACACCCCATAGGTGATTTTTGGAACAGTGGGTCGTGAATATGAAAAATTAAAGCTTTCATTTTTACTGTTTCAAAAATGTGTCAGATTCCTGTGGGGTGTAAATGTTTACTGCACTCCTTTTTACATTACTTGAGGGTTGTAGTTTTCAAAATTGGGTCACATGAGGGGGGTTTCCACTGTCCAGGAACCATAGGGGCTTTGTAAATTTGACATGGCCCCCCGACTTCTATTCCAGCCCAAATCCACATTTTATTCTGTATTTTTTCTGCAGTGTATGGATACTATTTTTAAAATATGATCCACTTGTTGCTACTGTAAATGCTGGGGAAAATCTGCAGCTTATACATCACTTCTGAATGTACCCTTAACCCCTTAAAGATGCAGCTCATTTTCACCTTAAAGGGGTGCTCCAAATTTTTTTTTTAAATCAACTGATGCCAGAAAGTTAAACAGATTTGTAAATTACTTCTATTAAAAAAAATGTTTACCCTTCCAGTACTTTTTAGTAGCTATATGCTACAGAGGAAATTATTTTCTTTTTGAATTTCCTTTTTGTCTTGTCCACAGTGCTCTCTGCTGACACCTGATGCCCATAGCCGGAACTGTTCAGAGCAGGAGAAAATCCCCATTGCAAACCTATGCTGCTCTGGACAGTTCCTGACACGGACAGAGGTGTAAGCAGAGAGCACTGTGGACAATACAAGAAAGAAATTCAAAAACAAAAGAATTTCCTCTGTAACATACAGCTGCTAAAAAGTACTAGAAGGGTAAAGATTTTTTAATAGAAGTAATTTACAAATCTGTTTAACTTTCAGTTCCTTCAAAAAAAAAAAAAAAAGTTTCCCACCAGAGTACCCCTTTAACCCCTTAACAAGGAAGGACATATATTTACATCCTCTGCCAGCTCCCGCGATATGCTGCGGGGTCACGCAGTGTCGTGTCGGTCACGGCGGCTATCAACGGCTGGGACCCGCGGCTAATACAGGACATCACCGATCGCGGTGATGCCCTGTTTTAACCCTTCAGACGTGGCGATCAAAGCTGACCGCCGCGTCTGAAGTGAAAGTGACCCGGCTGCTCAGTCGGGCTGTTCGGGACCGCCGCGGTGAAATCGCGGCATCCCGAACAGCTTACAGGACACCGGGAGGGCCCTTACCTTCCTCCTTGGTGTCCAATCGACGAATGACTGCTCCGTGCTAGGCAGGAGCAGTCAAGCGCCGATAACACTGATCACAGGCGTGTTAATACACGACAGTGATCAGCATGAGAGATCAGTGTGTGCAGTGTTATAGGTCCCTATGGGACCTATAACACTGCAAAAAAAAAGTGAAAAAAAGTGTTAATAAAGGTCATTTAACCCCTTCCCTAATAAAAGTTTGAATCAACCCCCTTTTCCCATAAAAAAAAAATAAAACAGTGTAAATAAAAATAAAAATAAACATATGTGGTATCGCCACGTGTGTAAATATCCGAACTATAAAAATATATCGTTAATTAAACCGCACGGTCAATGGCGTACACGTAAAAAAATTCCAAAGTCCAAAAAAGCCAAGTCCAAATTTTTGGTCACTTTTTATACCATTAAAAAACAAATAAAAAGTGATAAAAACTTCAGTTCACAGCGCAAAAAATGAGCCCTCATACCGCCCTGTACGTGGAAAAATTTAAAAGTTATAGGGGTCAGAAGAGGACATTTTTAAACGTATAAATTTTCCTGCATGTAGTTATGATTCTTTCCAGAAGTACGACAAAATGAAACCTATATAAGTAGGGTACCATTATAACTGTATGGACCTACAGAATAATGGTAAGGTGTCATTTTTACTGAAATATGCACTGCGTAGAAACGGAAGCCCCCAAAATTATAAAATGGTGTTTTTTCTTCGATTTTGTTGCACAATGATTTTTTTTCCGTTTCGCCTTGAATTTTTGGGTAAACTGACTAATGTCCCTGCAAAGTAGAATTGGTGATGCAAAAAATAAGCCATAATATGGATTTTTAGGTGGAAAATTGAAAGGGTTATGAGGTGTGACGTCACGCCCCCGCCCCCGTGTGACGTCATGCTCCGCCCCTCAATGCAAGCCTATGGGAGGGGGCATGACAGCTATCACGCCCCCACCCATAGGCTTGCATTGAGGGGCGGAGCGTGACATCACACGGGGGCGGAGGCGAACACGCTCGGGGCACTGATTAAAAACGGGGTGCCGCGTGCATGATCCCGGGCGTCCCCAGCTGCGGGCCCCCCGCGATCAGGCATCTTATCCCCTATCCTTTGGATAGGGCATAAGATGTGTAAGCACCGGAGTACCCCTTTAAGGACACAACCCTTTTTTGCAAATCTGACCACTGTCACTTTATATATTAATAACTCTGGGATGCTTTTACCTTTCATTCTGATTCAGAGATTGTTTTTTTGTGACATATTCTACTTTAACATAGTGGTAAATTTTCATTGTTATTTGCATCCTTTCTTGGTGAAAAATCCCCAAATTTCATGAAAACTTTGCATTTTTTTAACTTTTAAACTCTCTGCTTGTAAGGAAAATGGACATTCCATATAAATTATATATTGATTCACAAATACAATATGTCCACTTTATGTTGGCATCATAAAGTTGACATGTTTTAACTTTTTGAAGACATTAGAGTGCTTCAAAGTATAGCAAAAATTTTCTAATCTGAATTTTTCAGGGACCAGTTAAGTTTGAAGTGGATTTGAGGGGCCTTTCTGTGAGAAATACCCCCCAAATGACCCCATTATAGAAACTGCACCTCTCACAGTATTCAAAATGACATTCAGAAAGTTTGTTAACCCTTTAGGTGTTTCACAGAACAGCAGCAAAGTGGAGAAGTAAAATCTAAATCTCCATTTTTTACACTAACATGTTCATGTAGCCTAATTTTTTTCATTTTTACAAGGGTTATAAGGAGAAAAAGCCTGCAAAATTTTTAGCCCAATTTCTCTCGAGTAAGGAAATACCTCATATGTTGACGTAAAGTGCTCTGCGGGCTCGCAACATGGCTTAAGAGGGAAAGAGCAACTGTGGTATTTTGTGCTCTGCTGGCACACTACAGGTCTCAGAACAGAAGAAGCGCCATTGGGCTTTTGGAGAGAGAATATTGCTGAAATGGTTTTTGGGGGGCATGTCGCATTTGGGAAGCCCCCATGGTGCCAGAACAGCAAAAAAAAAAACACATGGCACACTATTAGGGAATCTACACCCCTCAAGGAACGTAACAAGGGGTATAGTGAAAACCAAAAAAACTACCCCAATAAGTAACTGATCCCACGCTACGAGCATAACAAAAGAAAAGTAATGCGTTGTAGAGATCAAGCAATACTTTATTGAGTACACAAAATGCATTAAAGGGGTATTCCAGGAAAAAACTTTTTTTTTATATATCAACTGGTTCCAGAAAGTTAAACAGATTTGTAAATGACTTCTATTAAAAAATCTTAATCCTTTCAGTACTTATGAGCTTCTGAAGTTAAGGTTATTCTTTTCCGTCTGAGTAATCTCTGATGACACGTGTCTCGGGAAACGCCCAGTTTAGAAGCAAATTCCCATAGCAAACCTCTTCTAAACTGGGCGGTTCCCGAGACACGTGTCATCAGAGATTACTTAGACAGAAAAGAACAACCTAAACTTCAGAAGCTCATAAGTACTGAAAGGATTAAGATTTTTTAATAGAAGTCATTTACAAATCTGTTTAACTTTCTGGAACCAGTTGATATATATAAAAAAAGTTTTTTCCTGGAATACCCCTTTAATGTATTTTGTGTACTCAATAAAGTATTGCTTGATCTCTACAACGCATTTCTTTTCTTTTGTTATGCTCGTAGCGTGGGATCAGTTACTTATTGGGGTAGTTTTTTTTGTTTTCACTATACCCCTTGTTACGTTCCTTGAGGGGTGTAGATTCCCTAATAGTGTGCCATGTGTTTTTTTTTTTTTTTTTTTGCTGTTCTGGCACCATGGGGCTTCCTAAATGCGACATGCCCCCCAAAAACCATTTCAGCAATATTCTCTCTCCAAAAGCCCAATGGCGCTTCTTCTGTTCTGAGACCTGTAGTGTGCCAGCAGAGCACAAAATCCCACAGTTGCTCTTTCCCTCTTAAGCCATGTTGCGAGCCCGCAGAGCACTTTACGTCAACATATGAGGTATTTCCTTACTCGAGAGAAATTGGGCTAAAAATTTTGCAGCCATTTGATTTATAAAAAAAAAGTTTTTTCCTGGATAACCCCTTTAAAAACCCATGAAAGGGATTAGAGAAAATACAATGAACATTATGATAATGGCCGCAATGGACCAGACTGAAGAAATGGTGGCTACCAATAGTAGAAATATAATACACAGGGATGTATGTAAACAAATCCTTATTATTGGGACTAAGACCACATACAGGGATATAGTATGATAAAAAAAGGTTACTCTGATGCTGAATAGATTATAGCAAAATATAAAACAACATATAAAAGACCACAGTGGGACAGAGTATACCTGGGTAACCAACACCTAACCCAAGGGGTATAGTGAGCCTTAACACCTCACAGGTGTTTGACAGGTTTGCATTGAAGTTGGATGTGAAAATGAAAAATGTGATTTTTAACACTAAAATTATGGTATTACTTCATTTTCACATAATATAATAGGATAATAGGAGAAAATGGACCCCAAAATTTGAAGCCCAATTTCTTCCGAGTAAGGAAATACCCCATATGTGGATGTAAAGTGCTCTGCTGGCGCACTACAGGTCACAGAACAGAAGGAGCACCATTGGGCTTTTGGAGAGAGGATTTGGTTGGAATAGAAGTCGGGGGCCATGAGCGTTTACAAAGCCCCCATGGTGCTTTGTAAATGGACCCCCCCACACACACACATGTGACTCTATTTTGGAAACTACACCCCTCACGGAATGTAATAAGTGGTGCAGTGAGCATTTACACCCCACTGGCATTTGTCAGATCTTTGGAACAGTGTGCTGTGCAAATGAAAAAGGAAATTTTTCATAGACCACCGTTAAAAAGAATCTGTTAGACACCTGTGGGGCACAAATTCTCACTGTACCCCGTATTACATTCTGTGAGGGGTGTATATTCAAAATGGGGTCACATGTGGGGGGAGGCCCACTGTTCTGGCACCATGGGGGCTTTGTAAACGCACACAGCCTTCAACTCCAACAAAATTCTCTCTCCAAAAGCCCAATGGCACTCCTTTTCTTCTGAACCCTGTAGTGCACCTGCAGAGAACTTTACATCCACAAATTTTGGGGGGCTTTTTCTCCTATTACCGCGTGTGAAAATAAAAAATTTGGGGTAACACCAGCATTTTAGTGAAAAAAATAAAATTTCAAATTTTCACGTCCAACTTTAATGAAAATTTGTAAAACACCTGTGGGGTGTTTAGGCTCACTATACCCCTTGTTACGTTCCGTGAGGGGTGTAGTTTCCAAAATGGGGTCACATGTTTTTTTTTTTTTTTTTGAGTTTATATCAGAAACGTCATCTCTGTGCAAATCACCAATTTAGGCCTCAAATGTACATGGTACATGAGCCCTGTTGTGCATCCCCAGATCAATTTACACCCACATATGGGGTATTTCCATACTCAGGAGAAATTGTGATACAAATTTTGGGGGTCGTTTTTTCCTTTTACCTCTTGTGAAAATGAAAAGTACGTGGCAACACCAGCATGTTCTTTATTTTTTTACACTAACATACTGGTGTAGAGCCCAAATAACCTTTGCATAAGGGGTAAAAGGAGAAAAAGTGCCCCAAAATTTGTAATGCAATTTCTCCTGAGTATGGAAATACCCCATATGTGGGTGTAAATTGATGGCCCTAAACTGTTGCCTTGAAATACGACAGGGCTCAGAAGTGAGAGAGTGCCATGCACATTTGAGGCCTAAATTAGGGATTTGCATAGGGGTGGACCCGGATGCAAGTGTTACAATTGCCTCCACCACCACAAATACCCTACAGCAGTAGGGACGATCGCATCGGGCGTCAGGAATGAAACCTGCTGTGATCTGTCCTTAACTGCAGGTACTACTACTCCCAACATGGAGCACACTCTACATTAATAGACAGATCGCAGCGAGTGTAACTTCTGACACCTGTTGTGATCTGTCCATTAATGCAGGTACTACAGCTCCCAGCATTGAGCAGAGTGTGCTCCATGTTGGGAGTAGTAGTACTTGCAGTTAAGGAAAGATCACAGTGGATGTCACTACCGACACTCGCTGTGATCCTCCTGTATAATGTATAGATGCGGGCGGCCGCTCTTCTATGGTCCCCTGCACTGACGTATATATACACATATTCATATTTCCCACAGAGAGTTGTGAATGGCTGGAACCATCTGGCCAATCACAGCTCTCTGCGGGAAATATGAATAGATGTATATATACTGCAGTGCAAGGGACCATAGAAGAGCGGCCGGCCGCATCCATACATTATACAGGAGGATCGCAACGGACCCCTGGCGATCTGTCAATTAGTACAGATACTACTACTTATGGAACAGTGTGTGTTCCATGCTGGGAGTAGTAGTACCACCTAAAAAATAAGAATAAAAAGTGAAAAACACACACACTACATTTTTATTATTGTCGGCTATATTTTTAGTGCCCTGTTCGCCCACATAAAAGGATCCCTGTTTAAAAATAAAATAAAAATGTTGTTATAAAAAGATAAATTTCATTAAATACAATTTTTTCCATAACTACTGTATCTTTTTTATAATTTTTTTAATGGTACCCTACGAAATTTTATTAAAAAAGGTAACTCCATCATTTTTTTGGGATCGCTAAAGTCCAAAAAAGAATAAAAACCACCTGAAAAAATGCCAAAGTTAAAACCCACATGGCGTTTTCAGGGAAAAAAACGCCAGTGGCTCAACATACTGAAATTTTGCAAAACCACCAAGGAGCTGAAAAATGCCAAAAAAGAATGAAAAAATGCCAAAAGGGATAAAAAAAACGACAATGAGAAATTTTGCGATTTCTCATTGAATTAAAGCTAACATTTGGCCACAGCGTCTTTTGCCCAAAAAAACGCCATGCGGCAGAATTGGCTTTTTTCTTGGCGTTTAAAAATAAATAAAAAACAAGTAGAAACTTAGCCTTAGGAATTGATCCTAAATGGTCCCAGGGGTGGGGCCCAGGGTCTGCTAAAGCCTCTCTTGTAATTGCTTATGTCATGCACTCTCATTAACAGTGCAAGACGATCAGGCATGACGTCCTCTCAGGCCTCAGATGTGTTTTACATCTCTGTACTGATTCTTTCTACACTTCTGGCTTAAGGGTCTGGCTTCCTAAGGCCATGTTCACACTATGGAATTCTTGCGGAATTCCACGAGTGGAACTCCGCGAGCGGAATTCCGCGGTGTGAACTTAACATTAGTGTGAATGGGTCTCCGTGAGACCAGTTCACACTGCGGAATTTCCGCGGTGGACAATTCTGCCGCTGAAATTGTTCCGCGCAAAGAAAGAACATGTTCATTCTTTGCGCGGATAAAGGGAACTCAGCAACTTTTCCTCTAGACAGGTTTTGATCAATCTCCCCCTCTGTTTCCCTTTTCCAGTGGTGGCTGACACCCAGCTTGTCACCATGGCCAGCTCTCCTCTCATCCCTCTAATAGTTTTACTTATCTCTCATATTAACATTAATAAAAATGACCTAAAAGAATAACTGTCCTAGTTGCCTCTTAACAACCAATAACAGCTCAGATATCTGAAAATGCTTTGGAAAAAAAGATGTATTGTGAATAGTTACTATGGGCAACAAAGACAGATTTTCTTTTAGATTGTTTATATATATGTCCCTTCCCCCCTCCTCATTGAGTCTATAGGCAGGGCCATTGGATCCATGGGACCCAGGCGGCACCTTCACAGGAGCGGCAAATTGCTGCCCTGAGAAGATTTTTGACCCCTTCACGACCCATGACGGACCTAGTCCGCTCAGGGTGTATGGAGCGGGCTCCTGACTCGAGCCCGCCCCATACCCGGCGGCCCGTAGCTGATTCCTGTAGCAGGGGGCATTAATCGATTGCTCGGCTTAATCGGATTAATCGGCTATTAACCCTTTAGATTGCCACTGTCAAAGCTGACAGTTGTGTCTAACGGGAGCTTTAAACCATCCCTGGTGGACCGCCCCCCCACACAGCACGATCGCGGGGGGGGGGGGGGGGGCAATCCACTGAAGAGGTAGCTGGAGGGCTTACCTCTCCCTCCTTTTGGTTCATGGCTCTTCATTTGATAGAGCTTGGCTGCACCAGGCTCTACCAAATTATCGCAGAGCACACAGATCAGTGAGGTTCTATGGAACTTCATTGATCAGTAGGAGGAATATAATAAAGTGTAAATAACAAAGTTTAATAAAGTAAAAAATCCACCCTTCCATATTAAAAGTTCACATGACCCCTCTTTTCCCATTTTCCATATAAAAGACATGTAAACATAATAAAGATAAACATTTTAGGTATTGCCACATGCGTAATTGTGCAAACTATTAAAATATAACATTATTAATCCTGTACGGTAAACGGCATAAAAGAATACAAAACCCCAGGATTGTGGTATTCTGATCATGTCCTCCTGATATATTATGGCATATTTTTTTTTTTGGGGGGGGGGGGGGGGTTGTGTTTGCAGCATTTCACTTCTGGGTCGACCCAGGCAGCACAATGGGGGGGCATTTGTTAAGATATGTGTGATGTAGTTAATTTTTTAATTCTTTTTTTATTGCGTGACTGACAAATTTATTATATTGTCGTAGGGCTTTTGATAAATTTTGCGGAGGGTACACATTTTCTGAAATTTCACTCTTCACATACACCAAAAAGCTATGCTAAGTCTGGGCTGGTGTACTTTAGAGACTTTTCAGTGGTTTGCACCTTTTTCACAAAAAGTCTCAGTTTATCAATTCATTACCACTGCATAAGACTAACCTCAACAGCTGGCCAGTACACAATTTAAAAAAATAAAAAAGGCGCAAAAAATAGCCTGAGGTGCAACACTGCAAAATAGAGATAAATCTACACACAAAAACAGCTCTAAAGACAATGATAAATGTTCCCAAATATCTTGGGCCGGCCCTGTCTATAGGCAGCACAGTAGTCGGAACACAACACGAAGCTACAAAAAACGCAAAACGTCATCTCCATCTCCCATTTGTCCCTCTTCGCTGTCCGTCCCTCTCCTTTCCCATGACGTAGTTCATACCATTACCCGCCTCTACATGCTTCACATCTCCCCGGCCCCGCCCCCTCTGTAGAAACACTCCCCTAATATGTTCCCCCCCCCCGAGGCACGCCCCCACGGTCAGCTGACCCAGAGCAGGCTGTCAGTGCGGCTAACAACAAGGATCGCAGCCGGGAGCTGTGTGAGGTGAGGCGGGTGTGGGGAGACAGGAGAGTCCGGGGAGTCACAGGCCGACGGGAATGTCTGGCGCTGCCGCTGTGTGAGTATGGAGTGCTGAGCCTTGCTGAGCGGTGTCACCTGAGTCCGGTCCGGTCCGGTGCACACAGGTGAGCCGGGCCCTGCTGCTGGCTGCACTGTTATATACATAGATGTGATCCTTATACAGGCGCTGACTTGTAGTGACATCACCACAGGTGTATATATAGTGCCCACCACTGCTGCCTGCGGGTATATCAGGAGACATTCATTATACAGATTCTACAGGTGTCATCACACAACTTTCCTACAGTCCTGATCAACAATAACAACACTCTACTGTAGCTCTGTATCATCCGCTCTCATTGTCACCAAGGTCACCACGTTACCCACTTTCACTATCAATGGGACTTTTCCATGTACTTTAGTGTTTAGATTCCTTTACTGATCAGATGTGACGCTCCCCTCCATAACAATGAACCAACACCCCTGCGGTGATTCCCAATCAGTGCGCCTCCGGTTCTTGCAAAACTACAACTCCCAGCATGCCCGGACAGCCGTTGGCTGTCCGGGCATGCTGGGAGTTGTAGTTTTGCAACAGCCGGAGGCGCCTTGGTTGGGGAACTCTACTCTAGTGACATGATGCAGCGGACAGTGTGTGTTACAGGTCGCTGGACTGTATGGGGATTATTGGAGATGACTAAATATCTCTGACGGGGGTTTCCAGGATTTTTTTTTTTTTTGGGGGGGTAGAAAAGGTAAACAAATCCTGGAAAACCAATGCAGAGAGAGCGCCTGTTACTTTCAACAACCCTCCCCCTTCCTTCCCTAAAGTACGGTAAACAGCTTTAAGGCACATTCCGTTGTTTAAAAGAAAATCATATGTTGCTGGGGTTGTACAAATACATGTAAAAAAAAAAAAACTATATTAGTCTAAGGCTAAGTTGTTGTTCTCTGGGTCCATTTAGCTTTTTTTTATTTGTTTATTTTTTTTAATGCGCTGATTTGACCCTGAACGTGCTGGAGCACAACTGACATCACCAAGACCTGACAGATCCCATTGACTTGAATAGGGTCTGTCAGGTGTCTGGTATTTTACAGGAGTTGAGCAGACAACAAAAAAATATTATATCAGCAATTTTTTTTTTCTCTGCTTCACTCCTGTCCTTCCAAAGAACTGACTGACGGAGCTTTCTTTACTGAAGCACAACGGCCATGTGAACGAGCCCTTAAC
Organism: Hyla sarda; assembly: GCF_029499605.1. Classification (NCBI taxonomy): domain Eukaryota; kingdom Metazoa; phylum Chordata; class Amphibia; order Anura; family Hylidae; genus Hyla; species Hyla sarda. The sequence continues at coordinate 99,890,789 of NC_079196.1, forward strand.
TGCAGCTCCTGTCTGACTCCATTCAGTCCCCCGATCTTTAGTCTTCTTCCTGCCTCTGAGACGAACACTCGGAGCAGGACCAATCACTTCCCGAGATGGGATATTGCTGCTGCCAGTGATTGGCTGAGCCGGCAGGTCCTGCACCTAGCACTTATCTCAGAAGCAGGAAGAAGACTGAAGATTGTGGGACTGGATGGCGCTGAGTGGGAGCTGTAGGGGAGGTAAGTATAGTATATATATATATATATATTTTTTTTTTTTTTACATGACCCAGAAGCAAACTCCTATAAGAGTATGTCACACGTACATAATCCTGTTTGGCTCCATTCAGTCCCCCGATCTTTAGTCTTCTTTCTGCTTCAGAGACGAACACTTGGAGCAGGACCAATCACTGGCCGAGATGGAATACTGCTGCTGCCAGTGATTGGTTGAGCCTGTAGGTCCTGCACCTAGCACTTATCTCAGAAGCAGGAAGAAGACTGAAGATTGTGGGACTGGATGGCGCTGAGTGGGAGCTGTAGGGGAGGTAAGTATAGTATATATATATATATTTTTTTACATGACCCAGAAGCATACCCCTTTAAGAGTATGTCACACATACATAATCCGCAGCTAATTTTGGAACTATTGACTTCAATGGCTCTGCAGCAAATCTGCAATAGTGGACAATTTGCTGCAGACCAAATTAAGTCAATGGGTAGCAGTGGATTTTCCCCAGGAGAATATGTAAGCTGATTGTAATGTTGGTCTTTCTACTAGGGCTGGGCGGTATACCAGTTCATACCGAATTTTTTTGTGCTGCACGATATGAATTTTTCCCCATACCGCAATACCGGTTGGGCCCCTCCCCCTTGGGAATGAATGAGTTGTCAACCCAGCGCTGCGCTGTCCCCACATCGGGGAACTAATCAACTAATCATATCTGACCCCCCCCCCCCCCCCCCAATTAATTATCAGCCCAGAGCTGCACTATATCACCCACAAGCGCTGCCCTCCTCTTCCTCCTGTTTGTTGCGGCCGCCAGCCCTGACACTATACTGTACGCTGTATCCCTATGCCCGGGCTGCAAAAGATAAACAAAATAAACTTAAACTCACCTTCCCCGTCGGGAAGCTTCCTGGGGACGGGAACGTCGGACAGCTGTCAGCCTATCACCGGCCGCAGCGATGTTCTGCCTCGGCCGGTGATAGGTTGAGCCCACTGTCATGTAAGAAGCCGGTTGCGGCCAGTGATAGGCTGACGGCTCTCCGATGTTCCCGTCCCCAGGAAGAGCATGAGGCCAACGTAGGAAGGTGCGTTAAAAAGTTTATTTTGTTTATCTTTTGCAGCCCGGGCATAGGGATACAGCGTACAGTATAGAGTGTCAGCGCTGGCGGCCGCAACAAACAGGAGGACGAGGAGGGAAGCGCTTGCGTGTGATATGTGAGCTTGCGTGTGATATTTACCCCAATGGGGACAGCGCAGCGCTGGGCTAATAATTAATTGGGGGGGGGGGGAAATACCGTTATATACCGTGGAACCGCCATAAGTTTATTCCACTGTATGGTTGCAGGAAGGTTACATGCAGCATGATGTAGAGTCCTCTCATTACAAATCCCCTCCATTATATCGCTGAGCTTGAGGCTGGTCTCTGTATTACAGCCTTAAAGGGGTACTCCCCTAGAAAACATTTTTTTTTTTAATCAACTGGTAGAAAGGTAAACAGATTTGTAAATTATTTATATTTAAAAATATTAATCCTTCCAGTACTTATCAGCTGCTGTATGCTCACAGGAAGGTCTTCTCTTTTTGAATTTCCTTTCTGTCTGACCACACTGCTCTTGGCTGACACATCTGTCCATGTCAGGAACTGTCCAGACCAGGAGAGGTTTGCTAGGGGCATTTGTTCCTGCTCTGGACAGTTCCTGACATGGACAGAGGTGTCAGCAGAGAGCACTGTGGACAGGTAGAAATGAAATTCAAAAAGAAAATAACTTCATCTGAAGCATACAGCAGCTGATAAGTACTGGAAGGATTAAGATTTTTAAATAGAAGTAATTTACAAATGTTTAACTTTATGGCACCAGTTGAAAAATAATAATAATAATAATAATGTTTTCCAGTGGAGTACCCCTTTAAGTTCCTTCCTGACCATGGGTTTAATGTCCCCAATTGACAGGTGTCAGTTCAGGTCATCAGACCTACTGTTAGGCCGAGGCTTGCATCCAGAGTGTGAGGAACCAGCCTAAGGGTCTATTTACAAGGAAGAAATTCCGCCTCAAATGAAAGCCCAATAGACGTCATTGAGATTCCGCACTCCCATTCATACTTCTGAATTTCCGCCCGGATTTCGCACCAATTCCAAAGCCAGAAACCACCCAAGGAAGTGGAATTGGGGGCGAAAATTCTACCGGGTGAATAGACCCTAAGGTAACCTGCATCACTTTTATGCTGCCTGAACCACAGGCAGCATGAAAGTGACGACACGCAATCCGTGGCTGAAGTTTTGTGATGCCTTTATCGGCTCTCTGCAATGCTCAGAAGCCACATGTAGTGTTGGCCACGCATGCGGTCCATTCATTCCCTGTGACATTTTACCTCCTTTCTACAGATCTGTGGCGGTCCCAGTGGTTGGACCCTGACCTATCAGATAACATAACATACTGAAATGGGAATACCCCTTTAATTTCTGTCTGTGGGAGGTGTGACAGTCCGCAGGGGTTTTCCTTTGTAGGTTATTCTGGGCTCACTCGTTTTTTTTTAAAAACCTTTTTAATATTGAAAAATTACTGCTACGTCTGAACAGTTCCTAATGTAACAGTTGAGTTAAAGGGGTATTCCAGGCAAAACCTTTTTTATATATATCAACTGGCTCCGGAAAGTTAAACAGATTTGTAAATTACTTCTATTAAAAAATCTTAATCCTTCCAATAGTTATTAGCTTCTGAAGTTTTCTGTCTAACTGCTCAATGATGATGTCACGTCCTGGGAGCTGTGCATGATGGGAGAATATCCCCATAGGAACTGAACAGCTCCCGGGATGTGAGTCATCAGAGAGCAGTTAGACAGAAAACAACAACTCAACTTCAGAAGCTAATAACTATTGGAAGGATTAAGATTTTTTAATAGAAGTAATTTACAAATCTGTTTAACTTTCCGGAGCCAGTTGATATATATAAAAAAGGTTTTGCCTGGAATACCCCTTTAAAGGGGTTCTCCACCATAAGGTGATTTTAGTACGTACCTGGCAGACAGTAATGGACATGCTTTGGAACGATCTGCACTTGTCTTGGGGCTAAATGGCTATGTTGTGAGATTACCATAACACTGTGGCTAGCTTTTTCTGAACTGGTATTTCCTGTTCGATTTTTTCTTTTTTTGACTACAAATCCCATAATTCCATTTTTCTCCCTCCCACACATCAGCCACCCCACCCATTGAAAAATAATTGAGCTGCATCCATTCAAAAGACCTGTGGTTTTCAATCAGGGTGCCTACAGCTGTTGCATTAGTTGCAGATTGATCTCTCTCCCACCAAGCGATCCCTCTATCCATTGAAGCAGACAGGCTCCCTGTCATCAGCTGACTAGTGATGTCAGGTCTCGGCCGCATTGCAACCTGGGAAAAATCCGAGACATGAGTAATTTTGGATGCTGTTAAAAATAAATATTGGGGTGAAAATCACATAAGAATTGTGAGAAAACCGTCACACACAGGTACAGACACTATATTATGAACTACACTAACTTTACAGCCCCTGTAGCATAGTCAAATAAAACAAAATTCCTGGAATTCCCCTTTAAGCAGTGTTTTCCAAACAGTGTGCCTCCAGCAATTGCAAAACTACAACTCCCAGCATGCCCGGACAGCCGAAGGCTGTCCGGGCATGCTGGGAGTTGTAGTTTTGCAACAGCTGGAGGCACACTGTTTGGAAAACACTATACTGAAGCTCTCTGTCCGGATCTATATGTAAAGGATCTGATAGCTCCACGTAGTCTGTAACTGCGTGCCTCCCCCCCCCCCCCCCCCCCCCCCGGGCTACATGCTGTGTATAAATATTTAATTTGCTGACTAACACATGCAGCGCGGGTGGGATTGACTGGTTTCCCTGTAATAAATCTGATTAATCTGCGGTGGCTGTGTTGTGCTCTATAAGGTCAGCAGTGCTGGATGTGTATAGGGCAGAGATGCATCTTGTGATCGAGCTTCTCTGCAGCTGCTGTATCTATTGATCTGGTAGGAAACATCAATGCTACAAGTACAGAGCAATGAAAACACATCATCGCTCCTGCCCGCTTGACAGCCAGAGTTTCACATTTAACATGTTGATCTTTGTGGTTGTATTTTAAATCCTAATATATTATGAAATTATATAGAGAACAGCTGCAAGGACAGGGGGGAGAGTAATAGTAATTCTACTTAGTGTGGTCAGCGTGCGGAGTCCTTGGGTTCACACTGTGTTTCTGTTTGTTTACCTGTTTCCATTACATTACGTCATCAGATTTGACCATGTATAACGCATTTCTATATGGCCAAACCATCTTCCACATTATCCTTGGGAGATGTTCCTGCAGGGATGGTGAGGATAAATAGTTTACAAGTCTCCCCCGCCGACCCGTAAGAAGTCCCCTGGGCGGGGAGATATGCTCACCTAGTCCCGCTGCTCCGGCTATAATCATATCCCCTCAGTGTGATTGACAGATTGACAACCCAGGTACCGCCCATGTCATCGCTCTGTTCCGTCTTTATAGGGAGCAGAGTGGTGACGAGGGCTGTCAATCATGCTGAGTGGTCGTGATTACAGCCGGAGCAGCGGGACTCGTCGTCCAGGGGACTACTTACGGGGCCGTAGGGGGACACTTTTAAACTATATATCCACACTATGCCTGCAGGCAGGAATGTCTACCGGGGATGGTGAGAGAATAATATGCTATATATAACGTGTTGTCACACCGTTGGATATGGTAAAATCAGGTTCCTTTAATTGTTCTCTACATGAAAACAAACAGTGGGGCAAAAAAGTATTTAGTTAGCCACCAATTGTGAAAGTTCTCCCAGAGAGGCCTGTAATTTTCATCATAGGTATACCTCAACTATGAGAGACATAATGAGAAAAAAAAAATCCATAAACTCACATTGTCTGATTTTTAACCTGTTAAAGACGAAGAGCATACCTGTACGTCCTGGGTCCTTTCCCTTTCTATAACGCGGGGCCACGGCATGGCCCCGTGTCATAGCAGGTCGGTCCCAGCCTCTAACAACAGCCAGGACCCGTGGCTAATAGCGCGCGGCACCGCGATCAACCCTTTAGACGCGGCATTCAAAGTTGACTGCCGCGTCTAAAGTGAAACTTCTGGTGTCCAATCGCCGAATGACTGCTCAGTTCCTGAGATCCCTATGGGGGCTATAAAATTGTGAAAAAAAAAAAAGTGAATATAGATCTTTAACCTGTTGGGGACGAAGGGTGTATGCATACGCCCTTGCGTCCTGGTACTTACGGACGAAGGGCGTATCCATATGCCCGTGGGAATTTTGGGACCGGACCGGGGTGCCTGTGCAAATGCCCAGGGGGGTCATTAGACCCCCCCATGTCGGCGATCGGTGCAAATCGCAAGTGAATTCACACTTGCGATTTGCGCCGATTCCGGGTCATTACGGATCTATGGTGAATATAAAGGGGGATCGCGGTTGTCTAAGACACCTACGATCCCCCTGAAGCGATAGGAGTGAGGTGGCATGGGTGCCACCCCTCCTATCCCTGCTATTGGTGGTCTACACGCGACCACCAATAGCAGATCGGGGGGGGGGGCTTTACTTTCTCTTTCCCCGTCCTGCCCACCCACAATAGGCGGGGCAGGACGGGAAAACCGAAGAGGACCGGGCGCCGACGTCCACTTACCCGTCCAGAGGCTCCGGAGCAACGGTGATCGGCGGGCGGCGACGGGGATCTGCGGGCGGCGTGCGGCAGAAGAGGACGGCTCCCTGGATGCGACGGAAGCCGGTAAGTTGCCTAGCAACATTTAGAGGGCTACAGTCTGAGACCACTATAGTGGTCTCTAGACTGTAGCCCTCCAGATGTTGCAAAACTACAACTCCCAGCATGCCCAGACAGCTGTTTGTGGTCTGGAGGTCCACAGTTTAGAGACTACTGCACAAAGATCTCTATACTGTCCTCTAGATCTTGCAAAACTACAACTCCTAGCATGCCAACACAGCTGTTTGCTGTCTGGGCATGCTGGGAGTTGTAGTTTTGCAACATCTGGAGGTCCACAGTTTGGAGATCACTGTTCAGTGGTCTCTAAATTGTAGCACTCCAGATGTTGCAAAACTGCAAATACCAGCATGCCCACACAGCAAACGGCTGTCTCGGCATGCTGGGAGTTGTAGTTTCGTACCTCCAGCTGTTGCATAACTACATCTCCCAGCATGCCCTTCTGTGATCAGTACATGCTGGGAATTGTAGTTTTGCAACAGCTGGAGGCACACTGGTTGGAAAATACTGAGTTTGGGAAACCTTCAGTTAGGTTCTGTTACCTACCAGTGTGCCTCCAGCTGTTGCAAAACTACAACTCCCAGCATGCACGGTCTGTCAGTACATGCTGGGAGTTGTAGTTTTGAAACAGCTGGAGGTTTGCCCCCCCATGTGAATGTACAGGGTACATTCACACAGGCAGGTTTACAGTAAGTTTCCTGCTTCAAGTATGAGCTGCGGCAAATTTTTCGCCGCAGCGCAAATTTCTAGCGGTAAGCTTACTGTAAACCTCTGCCAGTGTGAATATACCCTAAATACACTACACTATACTAACACATAATAAAGAGTAAAACACTACATAAACACCCCCTTACACTGCCCCCCCCCCCCCAATAAAAATAAAAAACGTATTGTATGGTAGTGTTTCCAAAACGGAGCCTCCAGCTGTTGCAAAACAACAACTCCACGCATTTCTGGACAGCCACTGACTGTCCAGGCATGCTGGGAGTTTAGCAACAGCTGGAGGCACCCTGTTTGGGAATCACTGGCGTAGAATACCCCTATGTCCACCCCTATGCAATCCCTAATTTAGTCCTCAAATGCGCACGGCGCTCTCTCACTTTGGAGCCCTGTCGTATTTCAAGGAAACTGTTTAGGGCCACATATGGGGTATTTCCGTAATCGGGAGAAATTGCACTACAAATTTTGGGGGGCTTTTACCCCTTATGAAAAGGAAAAGTTGGGGTCTACACCAGCCTGTTAGTGTAAAAAAAATAAATAAACTTTTTTACACTTACATGCTGGTGTTGCCCTTTACTTTTTATTTTCACAAGAGGTAAAAGGGAAAAACAGACCCCCAAAATTTGTAACGCAATTTCTCCTGAGTACGGAAATACCCCATATGTGGGCGTAAAATGCTCTGCGGGCGCACAACAAGGCTCAGGAGAGAGAGCGCACCATGTACATTTGAGGCCTAAATTAGTGCTTTGCACAGGGGTGGCTGATTTTACAGCGGTTCTGACATAAACGCAAAAAAATAAATACCCACATTTGACCCCATTTTGGAAACTACACCCCTCAGGGAATGTAACAAGGGGTACAGCGCGCCTTAATACTCCATAGGTGTCTGACAGATTTTTGGAACAGTGGTCAGTGAAAATGAAAAATTTCATTTTTTTGTTTGCACAGCCCACTGTTCCAAAGATCTGTCAAACGCCAGTAGGGTGTAAATGCTCACTGTACCCCTTATTACATTCCGTCAGGTGTGTAGTTTCCAAAATGAGGTCACATGTGGGGGGGTCTACTGTTCTGGCACCACGGGGGGCTTTGTAAATGCACATGGCCCCCGACCTCCATTCCAAACAAATTATCTCTCTAAAAGCTCAATGGCGCTCCTTATCTTCTGAGCATTGTAGTACGCCCACATTTTGGGAGGCATTTTCTCCTATTATCCCTTGTAAAAAAAAAAGTAAAATTTGGGGAAAAACCAGCATTTTAGTGAAAAAATTTTTTTTTTCATTTACACATCCAACTTTAACAAAAAGTTGTCAAACACCTGTGGGGTGTTAAGGCTCACCGTACCCCTTGTTACGTTCCTTGAGGGGTGTAGTTTCCATAATAGTGTGCGATGTGGGGGGGTTTGCTGTCCTGGCACCATAGGGGCTTCCTAAATGTGACATGCCCCCCAAAAACCATTTCAGAAAAACTCACTCTCCAAAATCGCACTGGCGCTCCTTCCATTCTGAGCCCTCTACTGCGCCCGCCGAACACTTCACATACACATATGAGGTATTTTCTTACTCGAGAGAAATTGAGTTACACATTTTGAGAGGATTTTTCTCCTTTTACCCCTTGTAAAAATTCAAAAACTGGGTCTACAAGAACATGCAAGTGTAAAAAATGAAGATTTTAAATTTCTCCTTCACTTTGCTGCTATTCCTGTGAAACACCTAAAGGGTTAACACACTTACTGAATGTCATTTTGTATACTTTGAGAGGTGCAGTTTTTATAATGGGGTCATTTTTGGGGTATTTCTAATATGAAGGCCCTGCAAATCCACTTCAAACCTGAACCGGTCCCTGAAAAATTCCGATTTTGAAAATTTTGCGAAAAATTGCTGCTGAACTTTGACGCCCTCTGATGTCTTCCAAAAGTAAAAACATGTCACCTTTATGATGCAAACATAAAGTAGACATATTGTATATGTGAATCAATATATAATTTATTTGGAATGTCTATTTTCCTTACAAAGCAGAGAGCTTAAAAGTTAGAAAAATGTAAAAATTTTCTCATTTTTCATAAAATTTTTGCATTTTTCACCAAGTATCGACGAAAATTTACCACTAACATAAAGTAGAATATGTCACGAAAAAACTATCTCAGAATTACATTTATAAGTAAAAGCATCCCAGAGTTATTAATGCTTAAAGTGACAGTGGTCAGATTTGCAAAAAATGCTCCCGTCCTTAGGATCATAATGGGCTCCGTCCCCAAGGGGTTAAACCTTTTCCCTAATAAAAGTTTGAATCACCCCCTTTTTCCCATAAAAAAAACCTGTGTAAATAAACATATGTGGTATTGCAAAAAAAAATTCCAAAGTCCAAAATAGAGTATTTTTGGTCACTTTTTATATAATGAAAAATGTATAAAAAGCAATCAAAAAGTCCGATCAATAAAAAAAATGGTACCACTAAAAACTTCAGATCACGAAGCAAAAAATGAGCCCTCATACTGCCCTGTACACAAAAAAAAAAAAAGTTATAAGGGTCAGAAGATCACAATTTTAAAAGTATGCATTTTTTTAAATAAGTATTTTGGTCAATAACAAAAGTGCATCTCAATACTTTGTTATATACCCTTTGTTGGCAATGACAAAGGTCAAATGTTTTCTGTAAGTCTTCACAAGGTTTTCACACACTGTTGCTGGTATTTTGGCCCATTCCTCCATGCAGATCTCCTCTAGAGCAGCGATGTTTTGGGGCTGTCACTTGGCAACATGGACTTTCAACTCCCTCCAAAGGTTTTCTATGGTTGAGATCTGGAAACTGACTAGGCCACTCCAGGACCTTGAAATGCTTCTTACAAAGCCACTCCTTCGTTGCCCGGGCAGTGTGTTTGGGATCATTGTCATGCTGAAAGACCCAGCCAATTTCATCTTCAATGCCCTTGCTGATGGAGGGAGGTTTTTTACTCAAAATCTCTTGATACATGGCCCCATTGATTCTTTCCTTTACATGGATCAGTCAACCTGGTCCCTTAGCTCAAAAACAGCCCCAAAGCATGATGTTACCACCCCATGCTTCACAGTAGTTATGGTGTTCTTTGGATGCAACTCAGCATTGTTTCTCCTCCAAACACAACGAGTTGAGTTTTTACCAAAAAGTTCTACTTTGGTTTCATCTGACCATATGACATTCTCCCAATCCTCTTCTGGATCATTCAAATGCTTTCTAGTAAACTTCAGACGGGCCAGGACATGTACTGGCTTAAGCAGGGGGACAAGTCTGGCACTGCATGATTTGAGTCCCTGGTGGTGTAGTGTATTACTGATGGTAGCTTTGTTACGTTTGTTACCGTTCTTGTGATCATTTTGACACCAAGGGGAGAGATCTTGCAGTTGAGCCCCAGATCGAGGGAGATTATCGGTGGCTTCCATTTTCTAATAATTGCTCCCAAAGTTGATTTTTTTTCACACCAAGCTGCTTTTCTATTGCAGATTCAGTCTTCCCAGCCTGGTGCAGGTCTACAATTTTGTTTCTGGTGTCCTTTGACAGCTCTTTGGTCTTGGCCATAGTGGAGTTTGGAATGTGACTGTTTGAGGTTGTGGACAGGTGTCTTTTATACTAATAACAAGTTTAAACAGGTGCCATTAAAGGGGTACTCTGGCGCTAAGACATCATATCCCCTATACAAAGGATAGGGGATAAGATGCCTGATCGCGGGGGTCCCGCCGATGGGGTCCCCCATGATCTTCCACGCCGCACCCCGTTAGAATCAGCCCTCGGAGCGTGCTCGTTCCGGGTCTGATTACTGGCGATCACGGGGATGGAGCATAGTGAGGTCACGGATCCGCCCCCCTAGTGACGTCACGCTCCGCCAGAAGATGACCGATAACCCTGATCAGTGCTATGTAGGGGTGTAGCAAACAACAAGAAAGAGAAAACGGAGTCACTTATGAAGCATACATAATTTTATTAATTCCGTAGAATGTAAATACATAAACTAATAATTAAAAGTGCTATTTTTCAAAGAGGAATGAGGCTAAAAGGTGGTGTCACCGGCTCTGCAATAAAGGCTGGGGTATATATAGTGTATATATTACTGGATCCACCACAATGAAATAGTAATAGTACAATAGTCTTGCACACAGAATTGCACAATCCAAGTGGTTAGCAGCATGTAAAAAATACAAATCTCACAGTGAGAGCAGAAGTATTGCATGCCAAATAAAGTGCAGTGTGCATGTAAACAAACATAACATTGCAGGGATACAGATCAATATAAAAGTATACCAGAGTACAGCAGCAAATGGCAGAGACCGGGACAGCACCACTCCAACGTACGTTTCGGTACGCAACCTTCGTCTGGGAGTGGCTCTATCCCAGTCCGACTGTCTATTTATATCCAGGAACATCAATCAGATTGTATTGTAAGACTAATAATATAATCCTCACCTGTGGCTGTTACGATGCACGCGAACGCCGGCCCCGCCGCCGCCCGGAAACCAGAAGGAGCCGCGTCACATGACCGTGCCATGACGTAGACGCGACTTACCCGGAACCCCGGCAGCGCAGAGACGGCGCACCAGCGACAGTTGCAGTATCTGTGATCAGCAGAACACTGATAGATCAAGCATATCCATACATATTTACAATAACATAACATAATATAATATACGAGATTGCAATAAATAATAAAAAGTATACTGAGTGCCGCACAATAAATTGAGATTTGGATTAGAGTAAAGTGTGAATACATAAATTGAATGTGATTTTGTGTGTGTGTATGAGAGGGGTGGATGTAGTGACCTATATGTAGGGAGTGTATATAAACTAATGTAAGACAATAAAGGAGATCTCCTGGGGTCAAGTGGGATTATATATGGAATGGGGATATCTGAGTGTAGTAAGGAATGTGAGCCAGTGGAAATTAGAATATGAAAGGGTGACAGGACAAGTGAGTGATGGGATGAAAAAGTATATATAAATATATAAAAATCTATTGGAAGATGGGAAATAATGATTAATAGAATGATGTGATGAAAAATATTATATTATATGTGAGGGAACCAGTGGTAATTGATTACGTGATAATAGTTACCAAAGGAAAGGGGAGGAATTGGGGAGGTATAAAAAGGGGAGGTATAAAAAAGTGTCAAATTAAAATTACACACGTGAAATGAAGTGAAAGAGGGGGAGGTTAAAAAATAATGAACAAAAACTGAATATTGGTGCAAATAAAGTAAAAAGTGTATATAATACACATAATCCCCATACCACCTCACCTGACCAAAATATATGAACCCGTATACTATATCCAACCCATACATTGTGAATAGATCAACTAGTGGAGGTAAATAAACAAAAATTATAACACACCAGCCCACATCCAAACATAATAAGGAAAAAATATATATTAACATAGTGGAATGGCATCTATGAGTCCACGGTCCAAAATCTTGAGTATGTAGACATCTATAAAGAAGTGGAAAGCAATCTCCTATTTATATCTGTGTCCTGGAAAAGAAACAAAAATAATAAACAAAAATGATAATATTATGTATGTAATACTATGTAGGGGTGTGAATCGCCAAGAATTTGGCGATACGATTCGAATCGCGATATATCCCAATATATCGCGATACCGTCTAGGTGACGATACATCCCGATTCTGTCTAAAAAATAATGTCTTTTACACTTTTATTAAAACTTTATTTATTTATTTTTTACACTTTATTACACTTTTAGGAATCATTAGATTCCTTAGACAGATGAATAGAGTTCTCTTGAACTCCATTGATCTGCGATCCATTGATAGAGCCTGGTCCAGCCAGGCTCTATCAATGACAGAGCCACGGAGAGCAGGGAAGCAGAGGTAAGCCCTCCGGCTACCTCCACAGTGGATTGCCTGCCCGCGATCGCGCTGCGGGGGGGGGGGGGGGGGTGGGGGCGATCCAAACCACTAGCCCACCAGGGATCATTCACAGATCCCTTTAGACGCCGCTGTCAGCTTTGACAGCGGCGATCTAAAGGGTTAATAGCCAGCCGCGGCGATCGCCGCATGCTGGCTGTTATCGGCGGCCCCCGGCTACTGAGAACAGCCGGGGGCTGCAGAGTATGGAGCAGGCAGGAGTCCGGAGCCTGCTCCATACACACTGCAGAGTACCGCATGCTGGATATTAGCGGCGGTGATGCATCAGCGGCCCCCGGCTACTGAAATCAGCCGGGGGTCGCAGAGTACGGAGCGGGCACGAGTCGGAGCCTGCTCCATACACCCAGAGCGCCGCCGCTTCAGACCCGGCCTGCCCGGCTCCACAAATGTGGAACTTGTATCTCCTGATGCCCGGGACATGCTGTTCCGGGCGTCAGGAGATACAAATTCCACATCTCTAAAAGGATCGATTCAAAAATATTTTGAATCGATTCAGTATCGCCAAGTGAAAAATCGCGATAATCGCGCAAATCGTTTTTTTCTTACATCCCTAGTGCTATGTCCTATACATAGCACTGAACAGTATTAGCAATTGAGTGATTGTACCCTATGGGGACTATTAAAGTGTAAAAATAAAAGTAAAAAAATGTGAACCCCCCCCCCCCCCCCCAATAAAAACGTAAATTGTCCAATTTTCCCTATTTCACCCCCAAAAAGTGTTAAAAAAAATATTTTATATACATATTTGGTATCGCCCCGTGCGTAAATATCTGAACTATTAAAATAAAATATTAATGATACCGTACGGTGAACGTAAAAATAAAAAAAAATCCAAAATAGATGCTTTTTATAACATTTTATTCCCCAAAAAATGTATAAAAAATGGATATAAGCAAATATGGTATCAATAAAAAGTACAGATCACGGCGCAAAAAATGAGCCCTCATACCGTCGCTTATACGGAAAAATGAAAAAGTTATAGGTCTTCTAAATAGGGGGATTTTAAACATACTTATTTGGTTAAAAAGTTTTCGATTTTTTTTTTTTTTTTTTAAGCGCAACAGTAATAGAAAAGTATGTTATCATGGGTATCATTTTAATCGTATTGACCCAAAGAATAAAGAACACATGTCATTTTCACCACACAAATAGTATTTTTTTGGTTGCGCCATACATTTTATGGTAAAGTGAGTGATGGCATTACAACAGACAACTGGTCGCGCAAAAAACAAGCCCTCATACTAGGCTCTGGATGAAAATATAAAAAGAGTTATGATTTTTTGAAAGCGAGGAGGAAAAAACGAAAACGTTAAAATGTAATTGTCTGCGTCCTTAACCCCTTAAGGACCAAGGACGTACCGGTACGTCCTTGGTCCTGCTCTCCTGATATAACGCGGGGTTACACAGTAACCCCGCGTCATATCACGGCGGGCCCGGCGTCATAGTGAACCCGGGACCTGCCTCTAATAGCTATTAACCCTTTAGCCGTGCGCTCAGAGCTGAGCCGCGCGGCTAAAAGCGAAAGTGAAAGTTGCCAGCTAGCTCAGTCGGGCTGTTCGGGATAGCTGCGGCTAATCGCGGCATCCCGAACAGCTTACAGGACAGTGGGAGGGCCCCTACCTGCCTCCTCGCTGTCCGATCGCCGAATGACTGCTCAGTGCCTGAGATCCAGGCATGAGCAGTCAAGCGGCAGAATCATCAATCACTGGTTTCCTATGAGAAACCAGTGATCAATGATAAAGATCAGTGTGTGCAGTGTTATAGGTCCATATGGGACCTATAACACTGCAAAAAAAAGTGGAAAAAAAAAGTGAATGAAGATCATTTAACTCCTCCCCTATTAAGTTTGAATCACCCCCCTTTTTCAATAAAAAAAAAAAACAGTGTAAATAAAAATAAACATATATGGTATCACCGCGTGCGGAAATGTCCGAATTATAAAAATATATCATTAATTAAACCGCTCGGTCAATGGCGTGCGCGCAAAAAAAATTCCAAAGTCCAAAATAGTGCCTTTTTGGTCACTTTTTATATCATTTAAAAATCAATAAGTCCTATCAATGCAAAAATTGTACCGTTAAAAACTTTAGATCACGGCGCAAAAAATGAGCCCTCATACCGCCCCATACACGGAAAAATAAAAAAGTTATAGGGGTCAGAAGATGACAATTTTAAACGTATTAATTTTCCTGCATGTAGTTATGATTTTTTCCAGAAGTCCGACAAAATCAAACCTATATAAGTAGGATATCATTTTAATCGTATGGACCTACAGAATAAAGATAAGGTGTCATTTTTACCAAAACGGAAGAAACGGAAGCCCCCAAAAGTTACAAAACAGCGTTTTTTTTTCAATTTTGTCACACAAGGATTTTTTTTTCTGTTTCACCGTAGATTTTTGGGCAAAATGACTGACGTCATTACAAAGTAGAATTGGTGGCGCAAAAAATAAGCCATCATATGGATTTTTAGGTGCAAAATTTAGAGTTATTTTTTTCAGGCAAGGAGCAAAAAACGAAAATGCAAAAACGGAAAACCCCCCGGTCCTTAAGGGGTTAAGGCCCAAATGGGCTGCGTCCTTAAGGGGTTAAAGGGGATCTCTATCCATATTTATTCTTTGAAAGAAATCTGATAAATAGTGCAGCCTGAGCTTAACAGTGCCACGATGGACCACCAAACCACTTTTTCCCAACCAGGCTACCTCAAAATGTTGCAAAAGTACTGTGCTCAGTACTGACAGTGTTAAATCCAGTGTTGCCTGTTTTTTATTTTATTTTACAGTAAACTCCTATAAGCAATGTCTTCCACTTTATATCTACACTGGTTGTAAAGCCACATAACCCCTTTTAATGAAACTCATCCCATATCCATTCTTGGCTTGAAAATGGCATGTATTGTTCTGGTTGTATGTGCCCCCACCCCCCTTCCTCCTCACTTTATTTATTCTGGCACTATTTTCAAGCCCTAAATAATGGTATGCATAATTGGATATCATCTTTTATATGTGAATAAAGCCTATTTATTTAGTGTACTCAAGTCTTCTGGACTTCTGCTGACAATGATGTTACTGCAGTGCCTGCGATTACAGGGGAACACTGACTCTAAATAATATTTTCTCTGGTAATACCCTCCTGTCCTGCACTGCTCTGGCTTCCTCTGGTAAGGTCTGACTGATTTGGATGCAGGCAGTGTTAATCGCACAGCAGAGCTGAGAGGCAGGGCAGTGAGCCGAGCGCTCTCTTGTTCCTGTCGTCAGTATCTAAAGGAGTCCTTTACAATTGAATAGAGGGAGGTGTGGTTACCACTGGAGATCTCCAGCAGGCCACATGCTAAGATGCCCTGGAATTAGATATTTGACTGATCTTAACAAAGTCATCAGGTTTGGCTGAATTAAATCTTATGTGTATGGCCAGCCTTAGAGTTCTGTGTATAGTCACTTCATCCTGAAAGTACCTTTTGTAACTTTAGCTGATATGTAGTTGTGCCCCTTTCTTGATATGGAGCCATATAAGAATATCCAGTAATGATTCATAGTAGGGCTGTATTAGTAACATTAGATTGTGTATACGTTGCCTTCATTGTACTGATTCTCCAGCTCCAGGGACCTATGTGTATGACATTGTCCGCAGAGCTGTACCCTTAAGTTTTTATTTCTTATCCCAGAGTCCCGTAACCCCTCAGAATTCCCTGTGCTCACACTTTGCTCATGTATACTGTGGCATCACACTATTTCACTGCTAGGGGGTGCCCATATTGTTCAGCAAATCTTTCCATTCTTTGTGAGAGACGTGTGTACCTGCTCCTCCTATCAGAAGCCTTTTCTGCCCACTGTTTGGATGTCCAGTATGTTCTCACCCCGCCAGGTCTGTTACTGCTGCCAGTGATGTTTCCATTCGGGTGTACACAGCTGGCAGGGTCTGGTTACTGTGTGATCTGTCATGGGACACAGGCTGCCCAGTGATTTCTTCAGGGCTGTGAAATACTTTGGATTGTATCAATGTATTTACTGTTTGTTTATTTTCCTTTCCTAGACATATTATTTCCATGACCTCAATGTAAACAAGACTGTAATGGATGTGAACTGCTAACCCATGGACACCCAGGCAGGAAGGTATGTTTTCTGTGAAATGTTCAGCCTCCCTACATCTATAACACAAATATAGAATAAACTTTCCATTGAGTATGGTGTATCTGAATTATTAGATTTTATCTGGCAATAGGCAGCTGTACAGGACATGGTTTAGCTCTGCCTAGAGTGTTTCCAATGCATACTCCGATGGGCCATAAGGTCTAATAGGATCACATATAGTAGACCCGGGGTGTTTATTGGGCCTTTTGCTCTCATGACAACTCGCCGGCACTCACAGACACATCATGGACATTCCAGTAAGGAGATGGATGGAGTCCACTCTTTCTAATCACCTATGTCACTATAACGCCGATCCTGGACTTTGCAGCTGTGCATTTGTTTTATGCTACTACTGACACCTACTATTAATGTTCTTTTGCCGTAGGATCTTAGCATTTTTTTTTCTTTCCTATTTATTTGTAAGCAGCTTAGCTATGGCACCTTCACAAATTATAGATGCAAACACGTTCATACCTTCATAGGGCTTAAGATCTTGCATTAACACTTGCTTTGCAAGTCTCGGATAAGGTAGTGTCTGGCCCTATTTTACTTCACTCTGCTGCATGTACTAAAATTATTCCCATGTTTACTAGACAAGTCAGTAATGTACTTTTTTCTACTGGTAAATTGTAATTATTGATCAGAGAATATATTTAGTCTGTATTATGATTGTTTCCTGTTTGTGCCCGTTGCTTGAATTGCTTACTATGTCTGTCATACTATGTGTTCTTGTTTAGTGACAGATGCCCCTATTGCAAAATGCAGTTTACTCTGTTATATACCACCAGAACTTCTGGACTTAAGTGACTAGATGTGTACAGTCATTTTTTTTTTTTTTTTTTTTAAGTGAAGTTGACAGATTCGGTCCTGTCTAAGTGGATACTATAGATTATCATATGAAATATAGTTTTTGTCTGTCTCCTTTTCTCTGTTACTGTAGTTCTTATACACAGGAGACCGGTGTCAGACTGTTCCACATAATACACATTAAATCATTTGCAGACTGCACATAGCAGAGAGATTCAGAGGAGTGTTATAACTCTGCAGCTAATCTTTTTATGGACTCGCCTATTACATCACTGCTCTCCTGGTCTCTTAGAGAGGGAAAACCTTATCTCTTCAGTTAGCATTCT
Source organism: Hyla sarda (assembly GCF_029499605.1). Taxonomy (NCBI): domain Eukaryota; kingdom Metazoa; phylum Chordata; class Amphibia; order Anura; family Hylidae; genus Hyla; species Hyla sarda. The sequence goes on from NC_079196.1 coordinate 99,908,653, forward strand.
GCATGAGGAACATACAGATAAACAAGGAGAGAGGAGCTAAAAGGGGAGGGAAGTGGTCTTGAAGCTCCCAGGAGGAAACTGATTGGTGATGATGTAATCCTGTAATTCGCAGGAAGTCAGCTACATAAGAGAGACTGACATCATGCCTGCACATTAGACTGTATCATTGTCTGGTTGCCAAACTGGTGGTCACATGATCCAGCTGCAGTACAGAAATGTATGAATGGTGTTTAGCTAGAATGACACAGGTGAAACTACAGAAAAACTTTTTGTTAGCATAAGGTTGGGTGAGATGTTTGGAGCTCCATTACGGAGCTCTGTCGCTGATTGCAATATAATGACAGGACTTTAACTGAGAAAAATACTCTGCATGTGAGGTTTTTTCTCTGGTAAGATCATATAAATAACGGCATCTGACGGACCCCATTCAAATTGTACGGGACCTGTCAGATTCTGTTGATGTCTGTTATCTTAACCTTTGTCCCAGCTCCATTATCAGCTGTTGCAGCAGAGCTCCACAATGCTAATGTGAACATTTACAACTTTTTTTGTTTAGTTTTTTCTTCAAAAAGAAAACAAAAATGTAAAGGGGTAGTCCAGTGCTGAAAAACTTATCCCAATCAGGGGTGTGGAAATAAAAAAAATAAAAAAAAATACTTGGCCAAGGGACTAAAGCAGAACACAATCTACTTGTCCCTCAAGAAAATCCACTTGTCCTGGTAGATAAAATAATTTCAACCAAAATAGTACGAAAATAAGGTCTTTATTAGTTTCTGCACTTTCGTTTTCTCCTCCTCATCCTATAATAGCCCTAACTATAATTTTTCCATTTACAGACTCATATGAGGCCTGTTTTTTGCGGGGAAGTATACTTTGTAATGACACCTTTCATTTTTCCATAACTTATGCTCTGAAACAAAAATTTATTTTTGTGAGGTGAACTTGAAAAAACTGCTAATTTTGAGGTTTTCTTTTTTTCGCCATTCACCTTGTGGTCAAATTTACATATTATTTTGATACTTTATGTCGTCCTGATTACACCAATACCAAATTTTAATTTAAAAAAGAAAATCTCTGACCCCTATAATATTTTTATTTTTCCGTATACTGGGCTGTATGAGGGCTAATTTTTTGGGCCGTAATATGCTGTTTGTGTCGGTACCATTTTGGTTTTGATCGGACTCTTTGAACACTTTTTTACTTCATTTTTTCCGGGATATGATGTTATAAACATAAAAAAAGCAATTCTGTGATTTTTTTTTTTACGTTAACGCCATTTACCGTACGGGATATAAAATGTTATATTTTCATAGTTCAGTCAATTATGCATGCGCCAATACCAAATATGTTTATTTTTATTATGTTCACATATTTTTATATGGAAAAGGGGGGTGATATGAACTTTTAGGGTACGTTCACACAGGCGGATTTAATTGCGGGTTTCATGCTACGTATTTGAAAGTGGGCAGGCTCTTCTCAGCTGTCCGCAGCATATTTTCCGAGGCAGAATTTACGCTTCGGAAAATCCGCCGCAAGCCCCATCGAAGTCAGAAGGGTCTGCGGCAGATTTTCCGCAGCGTAAATTCCGCCACGGAAAATCTGCTGTGGACAGCAGAGAAGAGACCGTCCCCTTTCAAATACGCAGTGGGAAACCTCCAAATAAATCCGCCCGTGTGAACGTACCTCTAATATGGAAGGGGTTAATGGGTGTTTTTAACCTTTTACTAAACTTTTTTTTTTTAATACACTATTTTAGGAGGAATCATTTAGATTCCTCATACATCCATGCAGTTCTATTGAACTCCGTTTGATCTGTGTTCATTTGATTGAACCTGCTCAAGGCAGGCTCAATCAAATGCAGATCTATGGGGGCAGCCATGGATGCAGAGGTAAGCCCTCCGGCCAGCCGGGGGCCACCGGGTATGGAGCGGCCTCGAGTCAGGAGCCTGCTCTGTACACCCTGAGCGCCGGTGTGAGGTGCAGACTTGGGTCCCATGCAAGTCTGCAAAATCAAACCTATGAAAAATTCGGACCGCCGAGGACAGAGCCCGAGGTCGCACGTCTGCAGGAGAAAATTAAGCCACGCCCCCTTATCCCCCCACCTGGAGGATGGAGAGCGCAGCTCTGCATAATACTAGAGGACAGGGGGAGAATGAGGATGTACACAGCTCCTCCCCTCCCCTGCTCTGTCTACACAGGACCTAATTTGTCGCGGGGAGGTTTCAAGTTTTCATGGGGGAAACACAGAGCGGGGGGAGGGGAGGACGTGTGTGTAAAGGAGACATACTGCACTGCACGGGCTGGGGATGATCCTCCCTTCCCACTGCTCTGTGTTTCCCTCATGAGAACTTGAAACCTCCCCGCTATAAGTTAGGTCCTGTGTAGACAGAGCAGTGGAGGGGAGGAGCTGTGTACGTCCTCATTCTCCCCCTGTCCTCAAGTATTATGCAGAGCTGCGCTCTCCATCCTCCGGGAGGGGGGGTGAGGGGGCGTGGCTTAATTATCTCCTGCAGACGTGTGAATACATCGCTATGGCAGAGCCGGAGATTGGCGAAGGCAGTGCTCCAGCTCTGCCATAGAGTTGTATTAAGGGGACTTATCAGCCGCCGCTTTGTGCAGTGGTCAACATGCTCCCTTCCCACTGGCTACCGGGGCCCCATACAGGAGATCGCGGGGGGCCCCAGCAGTTGGAAACCCCCTGTGATCTGAAACTTATCCCTTATCCTTAGGATAGGGGATACGTTTTTCAGCACTGGATATCTCCTTTAACTTGGAGAGCTTTTTTAACCTTTGGGATGGCAGACTTTACTTTACAGGGTTTATCTAGATACAAAAAAATGCTTTATAAGTTGCTGGAGTTTTTTTTTTTTTTTTTTTTTTATTTATTTTTTTTTTTAGTGTCTGGATTACCCCCTTTAACTATGCTGAGAGTGGGATGGATGGGCATGGTATATCACAGTACACAGGCAGATAAAGCTTTGTTTGCCTACAATTTAAGTATCTTTTGGCAGTCTACCATTTACCCTGCATATGGGGAGAGCAAGAAAACACATCCTCTGATTTTATTCTGTAGAATTCATGTTTGTTAAGCTGGTCATACATCTGAGATTTTATACAACTGTAAAGCATAAATGTCATAAAAAGTAAAGAAAAAAATGTTTGTCTAGTCTTGCAGACAAGGCAAAAGTTTTGTTTGGTCGGGGTGTCTATTGAGACCCCCACTGATCTCTATATATGTACCTGGGTGAAGCATACGGCAACATGCTTGACTCTTGGCTCTGACTCCTTGAAGCAGATGTGCTGTATCTGAAGCTCGGTGGCGGACATGTCAAATTTTTCATGAAATAACACTTCAAAGTCCATGTTGGCACATTTTATGTGAAACAAGAGTATGACAGATGCTGAATGGAAATGATTTTCTAGGATTTGGGATTTTTTTTGGGTTATTGCCAGGTGCAAACCTTGGTGTAACTGGATAGTTGCTCATGACAGAGGTGTACCACAGAGCTTGCTGAAATACAGGGTCTACAATCAGCTTCTTCACTTCTTTAATAGAAACACAGGTCACAGAGCAAGGCAGAGAACAATCTGGAAATTTATTGTTAAACCTATTGAGAAAGATGACCTTCACATTGGTTTTGTTCAGAAACCAAAATCTGTAGCGTATGGTCAGCTGAAGAGTGAATTGATTATTAGTCATATTTTTCTCTAGAAGAAATAGTGAAAGGTACTTTAGTTACTTAGTTATTTATTTATTGTCAAACCTTTATATTTACCATTAACAATTTCTTCTCTACTAGTATCTTGACGTAAACGGCAAATAAACTGTATTACTATTGCTTCCATATGTATGTGAGGTCAAAGGCTGAGACCTCTTGGCATAGCTGCTCATGTACCAATAGGAACTTTTATATTGCATTAAGGATACGTTCACACATACAGGGTCATGCACAGATTTGATGCACAGGATTTGTAACTGCAGATTAGAAGCTGTGCTCAGTCATTTAGTTTACATTGAAATCTGCAGCAGAAAATCCTGCACATCAAATCTGCGTACATGTGACCGTAAGGGGTATTTCAGCATTCCAAAAAGTTCCCCTATCCTGTGTTTGATTGATTTAGCTCTGACCTCTGTGACCCCTCTATCCTTAAAACAGGGCCCTAAATTTCCCTGCTGCATAGACTGTAGGGTTGGCATGCACTCCATGTGTCTTCTGTGAGAGCGATGGACATACATGGGCGCTGTACTTGGGTTTCTCTGACGGTGCCCTGTTCTCTAGATGACATGGGGTCTCAGAGATCGGATCTCTGTGATCCAACACTTATGTCCTTTTCTGTTAATAGGGGATGAGTTTTTAAATGCTGTTAGTACCCCTTTAATTGGTTTATTAGCTCACAAAAAACTATTTGTTCATGTGTAAATGTAAAACAAAGCAACTTTTACTTCAATGTTGTGAACTTTAGAGGTCGTCTGATTACAATGGCGGTCACGTAGGCCTAAAAGTTTTTCTTTGAGCTGTGATGCTGACGTGGTGTGGAGTGTCTTCACCCTTCGTATGTGTTGGAACCTGATCACTGCCATCTATGAAGGGGCTGTCTAACTCTGCTCATCTTTATTATACTGAACTTCTGATGCCATGTGACCACCATTGTAATTGGGCATGTTCTGAAAATGAGATTATAAAAGGAAGTTGCTTTGACATTTTCAAACCACTGGACATATTTTTTGGGTGCAGCATCACAGTTTTTCATATTTGGTACATAAAGTGTGTACATGTGAACATTTGCAGTCCTGTATAATTTGCCATTTATGAAAAAATGCAGCCACATGTCTCCAGCTCCCCCCCATGCTTAGGGTATCATAAAATTTGCTGTTCCTGCTGCATAGTGCAACGTGTGTGACTTTTGCACAAGTTTTTTGTCCAAGATTGTATTAAAAAATCAATAATCATGCAACTAACTTTAATGTATAATACTTAACACAAGCAACATAAAACAGGTGTGGTCAGCAGCACCTCCAAAAAAAACTAAAAATGAATGCACAGGTGCTTACAGCCATCGTTTTAAAGCAAATGTGAACACACTAAACATTACAGCAGCTCACTTCAAACACAAAGACACTGCCTTACTGCTGTCTTTACATGTAAAGATGAGGCTCTTATCTGTACACCACGGTATGTTGACCTCATTGGAGTCAAAGTTTCCTCTCTTGGGCCTTAGGCCTAAAAACTTTACTCTGGGTGTATGTATGTTCTATCTATACTGTGCTCTAATTGAAAAAAATGCAAGGCAAATAGGAGTGTAAGACCTAAAGGCAACAACTCCTTCGTACCTACAGTGGTCAGCACCTCCACCCTAGGTTGGTTTTTTAACAAGCGCAAAGGACAGCTGGATTCTACTTACTCTGAGTAAATCATGGTTAGGTCTAGCGCTTGAGATATGTAATGAAAAAACAGTTGCTAAAACTTAAAGGGGTACTCCGGTGAAAACCTTTTTTCTTTTAAATCAACTGGTGGCAGAAAGTTAAACATATTTGTAAATTACTTCTATTAAAAAATCTTAATCCTTCCTGTACTTATTAGCTGCTGAATACTACAGAGGAAATTCTTTTCTTTTTGGAATGCTCTCTGATGACATCACGACCACAGTTCTCTCTGCTGACGTTATTATAACAACGCTTTATTTATTGTTGTCCTTAGTGGGATTTGAACCCAAGTCCCCAGCACTGCAAGGCAGCAGTGCTAACCACTGAGCCACCATGCTGCCCTTAGCATACATCTGCTATGCATTGTTGCTAAAATGGACAGAGATGTCAGCGGAGAGCACTGTGTTCGTGATGTCATCAGTGTTCCAAAAAGAAAGGAATTTCCTCAGTAGCATTCAGCAGCTAATAAGTACTGGAAGGATTAAGATTTTTTAATAGAAGTAATTTACAAATATGTTTAACTTTCTGCCACCAGTTGATTTAAAACAAAAAAGGTTTTCATCAGAGTACCCCTTTAACATTTATTAGATCCATTAAAACAAAGCAAAGTGCACAACACAAACCCCCTTAGATAAAAAATAATCCAAAGATTATCATGTACCAACTATGGTGCACTAGTTATGCGCACCACCTGGGTATCTCCCAGAGCCTCAGGCAGAAGTCCTCCATGCAGATCTCCTCTAGAGCAGTGATGTTTTTGGGGTGTCACTGAGTAACATGAACTTTCAACTCCCTTCAAAGGTTTTCTATGGGGTTGAGATCTGGAGACTGGCTAGGCCACTCCAGGACCTTGAAATGCTTCTTACGAAGCCACTCCTTTGTTATCCGAGTGCTGTATTTGGGATCATTGGCATGCTGAAAGACCCAGACACATTTCATTTTCAATGCCCTTGCTGATGGAAGGAGGTTTTCACTCAAAATCTCACATACCACATTTATTGGATTGCATTATATAGTCTGTTCCCCTACATAACAGTACATCTTAAAGGGGTTATCCAGGATCAGAAAAACAAGCAATTTTTTCTTCAAAAAACAGCACCACACCTGTCCTCAGGCTGTATTCAGTACTGCAAACCATTGGAGTTAATTGAGACAAGATTTCATACCACACAAAACCTGAGGACAGGTGTGATGCCGCTCACGAATGAAATAAGCCCTGTCTTTCTATTCCTGAATAACCCCACTAATGAATTTCTTTTTATTTATTTATTTTTATTTATTTTAATATTCTTTATTCGAAAAATAGGCATTGATTACAGTTAAACAGTTGCAATTACTACCTTCTCCACAGATATTAGACTCAATACGAATATAACCGTAATATGAATAAACAGTTTTACAACTAAATAAAATATATATATACACACACATATATATATAAAATAATAATATTATTAATAAATATATAATTTTTTTCTCTCTTAAAAAAATTTCTCCCTTAACCCTGTTAATCTTGCCAGAAACTCCATACTTTCCCCCATTGTACTAATAATTTAGCTGATGTACTTCTATATTTTTCCATATTTTTAGATTTATCTACTTCGGCTTCCCACATTTTTAAGGTGGGACCTGTTGCGGACATCCAGTTTTTCAAAATCAATAGACTTCCAATAAACAATACTTTTTATAGAAAGGTGCCCTTATGGGAATTTGAATATTCGTAGCAACCCAACAAGACAAACTTTGGATCAGATGGCAATGTGGCATTCATACACTTCTCAATCTTAGTAACTATACTTAACCAGAATTTTTTAATTTCTCTACAATCCCAAAGCAAATGATAAGTGTCTGCTTCTAACATTTCACTTTTAGTGCATCATGCTATTTTATTACCTCTAAATCTATTTACCGTTTTAGGTGAGTAGTGCAATCTGTGGACAAAATTTTCCTTGTAGAACTCCCATAACAATGCACCCCTATGTTATTTGTGTAAATTGGGAAGACCAATAATATACCCTAAAATTTGAAATAGCCAGTCCTCCTGCTTGTTTAGGCATTGTCATATATTTTAATTTTATTCGTGCAGTCCAAACTAATTTATTCACCATACTATCAATTTCTTTAAACCACTTATCACCTATGTAAATGGGTAATTCCTGCAAAAAATATAGTATTTGCGGCAGAACCATCATGTTAACCAGAGCTATACGGTCAGTCATTGATGATACAATTTTTAACCAACTTTCTATTTAATTTTTTTAATTTTTATTTTTAGGTTTCTCAATAACTGGTTTAAATTTATTTTAAGATAGTCTTGGAGTCTAGCATTGATTTCTATTCCTAAATATTTGAACAAATCCGGCTATCTAATCACTTGCAACTCACTGATGTCTATTTTAACTTCTCTATCTAATGGCAATAGACAAGGTACCAAATTCTTTAATGATCTGCATAATTTGATCAATATATTTATGAGGACTATTAATAAATAACAAAATATCATCTACATAGTATATAGCTCTCCCAATTTTATCCAAAGCCTTCAAAGTGGCCAAATTCATTGATATAAGCAGCAAGAGGTTCCAAAAACATAATAAACAAAAATGGAGAAAGGGGGCAGCCTTGCCTTGTTCCTCTCTCGAGGCAAAATCCATCTGCCATCCCCTGATTTATCTTAATTCTGGCCCGTGCACCAGAATACATGGTTTTAATCATACCTATTCTACCCAAAGGAAAGGTATGGTGTTCTTTGGATGCAACTCAGCATTCTCTCTCCTCCAAACACGACAAGTTGAGTTTTTACAAAAAAGTTCTACTTTGGTTTCATCTAACCATTTGACATTCTCCAAATCCTCTTCTGGATCATCCAGATGCTCTCTAGCAAACTTCAGATGGGCCCGGACATGTACTGGCTTAAGCAGGGGGACACATCTGGCACTGCATGATTTGAGTCCCTGACAGCGTAGTGTGTTACTGATGGCAGCCTTTGTTACTTTGGTCCCAGCTCTCTGCAGGTCATTCACTAGGTCCCCCCGTGTGGTTCTGGGATTTTTGTTCACCGCTCTTGTGATCATTTTGACACTGCGGAGTGAGATCTTGCGTGGAGCCCCAGGTCAAGGGAGATTATCAGTGGTCTTGTATGTCTTCCATTTTCTAATAATTGCTCCCACAGTTGATTTTTCCACACAAAGCTGCTTGCCTATTGCAGATTCAGTCTTCCCAGCCTGGTGCAGGTCTACAATTTTGTTTCTGGTGTCCTTCCACAGCTCTTTGGTCTTGGCCATAGTAGAGTTTGGAGTGTGACTGTTTGAGGTTGTGGACAGGTGTCTTTTATATTGATAAGTTCAAACAGGTGCCATTAATACAGGTAACGAGTGGAAGACAGAGGAGACTCTTATAGAAGTTGTTACAGGTCTGCGAGAGTCAGAAATCTTGCTTGCTTGTAGGTGACCAAATACTTATTTTCCACCATAATTTGCAAATAAATTTTTTTTTTCTGTACCTGCCTATTGCCCATCTATTTCTAACCCCCTCTCTGCCTTTTATTTATTTTTTTACTATCTTAGAAATGGCTTTTTGTTTACCTGGTAGTGTGCTCACTTACCAGGCAGACTTCCCCAGCAGGCGTGACGTCACTGATATCTGCTGAGGGCCGACTTCCGCCCTTAGCTCATCTTTACACCCTTTGCTCATCTATACAGGCCATGATTGTTTTCCTAACAGTGTACCTGCAGCTGTTTCACAACTACAACTCCCAGCTTGCCCTGACATCTATTGGCTATATAGAAGTATATTAGAGATATGTTGTAGTACATAAGTACTACAACATAAAAAAAAAATAAAAAGATGATGTCTATTTAAAAATCAGACAATGTGACTTTATGGATTTTTTTTTCTCATTATGTCTGTCATAGTTGAGGTATACCTATGATGACAATTACAGGCCTCTCATCTATTTAAGTTGGAGAACTTGCACAATTGGTGGCTGACTAAACACTTTTTTGCCCCACTGTATATCAATTCTCCATAAATATGAAAATACACGCTTCACCAAGTCTTCAATGTGAAGGCCAGATAATACACTCAGGTATGCCGTTATTGGCCATATACACATAGGGTCTGTGTATAATCAACTTGTAAAAAGCATCAATCTCGGGCAAAATTATAGGGTAAAGATATTGCAGACAGGACAAAACATATCTATGGTGCCTGAGCAAAAACAATGTGCTTATAAATACCCCTACTAGCTATGCAGTTTGGCTATACAGAGATAAATAGTACATTAAACATAGATAATCAAGCAGTAACAGAGGCAAACAGCGAATATTTATAAGTATATAGTATGATCCCGCCGGATCACTCACGCCATCGATGTCCACTTCCTAAAGGTACACGGCCTTTAGAGCCTGAGAGAGTCTGCATTCGATGGGAGGCCTCCATATCGATTGGGATTGGTGACACAATCTGATCAAAATGTGCGCTAGGAGTCTTATCATTACATGTCTAGAAAGTTTAGCAGTAATGCAGCTACAATATTCCATGTATTTAGTGTCCGCATGTTTGAAGAGTGCTACTTTTGTGTGTGTGCATTCACACAAGCAACATGTGTCTTGCATATGATATGATACTGCGGAATGTCTGTCACACGCCTATCACTACAGATTAAGAAGTATCCAAGAAAGGGGAGATAGATCACACTGCCACCAGGCAAAAACTTGAAGGTTAAGGTAATTTTATTGTACAACAACGATCAGGCGCAATGATAAAGCCAGAGCAGCTTTGAAACGCGTTGCATGGATCCTTGTTGTACAATAAAATGACCTTAATCTTCAAGTTTATGCCTTGTGGCAGTGTGATCTATCTCCCCTTTCTTGGATACTTCTGAATCTGTACTGTGCGCAGAGACGCTGGGAGCCGCAGCAGCCGCCTTAGGAACCTGAATCAAGTGCTTTGCCTCCATTGCACAAAGCACACAGGTGAGTGCATTTTGATCGGGTTCTATACTAGCCTTCAATTACATCGGATTCCAAGGGGAGCGCATCCTGTGTCTCTCTTGTACACGCCTATCACTGTATAGCAAACTCCTTATAAGAATTGGTACAGATTTGCTGTGTACGGATTCGCTTTTACACAAAGTTATTTGTGATTTAGAAGACCCTTTAAATTTTTTTTTTTTTTTTTTTTTTTTTTTAGTTCTGAAGAATCTGAAGGAGCTCAAGAGAGAGGTTCTGCGTATGTATGGCAGGTGGGGTCTTCCCATGTTTCTCCAGTAAGATTTCATGGACTGGGAGCACGAGCTGTGCTACAAGCCAGCCTTGGAAGAAATCATGGACTGTTGCTTACTAGTGGTATGTGGACTCAGTTTTAACTACTTATATTCTGATGGTCAATAGAAATATGTCCTTACTATTGTATGTAATATATAGAATGACTAGTATTCATAATTTGCACAACATGATGGTAAAGATTGGGTGATATTAATATATTTGTACATAATATCCTCATTTATGTTTTACGTTTGGTCATTACTTAATTTTTTTCTTTATGGTCTTTTTTTTTTTGTATCTGCTTCTTGTTCTGATGTCTTTTATGCTTTGCTCTGCAGGAACATTGTCTTCTGGGGTCTCACAGATTAGTTATTCATTTCAGTTGCTTAAAGAGTAGCTCCCACCATCCTATTTTTTTATTTATTTTTTGCTAGCCCGTTCCCTCCTCCCCCCCCGCCCCACATGCCCCGCTCCCTCATTACACTTGCAGTTACTGCAGAGTCCGGCAGCGGGCGTGCAGGGACAGCGGCGGCAACGAGGCGGCGATGTGCGGGAGGAGTGGCCTCCCAGCCAGTGGCCGTGGAGCCAATGCACTCGCTCCCGCTGTCTGATTGACAGGCAGGGAGCGAGTGCAGCCTAACTGAAAAAGGACTGATTGCCACTCCAAAATCAGTCCTTTTTCAGTGGCCGGTTTTTAAATGTAAATTAAACCTTTTTAATGAAAAAAAAATATAATAAAAGTATATTAGAGATATGTTGTAGTACATAAGTACTACAACATATCAAAAAATAAAGTTGGTGACAGTGCCCATTTAATGGAATAGTATTAAGTTTAATGTGGCCTTTTTCTTTCCTTTTAGATGGTGAAGTCTTTAGCTTTGGAAAACAGCCATGGAAGGAGAATGCAAATGACATTCCCTGCGATGTCCCTTTATTGGAGAAAACATTGACTGGCCACCATGTGATGTGTGTTGCTGCAGGAAGTTATCACAGTGGAGCAGTGACTGAAAATGGAGTGGTGTACATGTGGGGTGAGAACACTGCTGGGCAATGTGCAATTGCCAACCGCCCATTTTTACCAGAACCTGTACCAATCACCATAACTGACCAGGAAAGCACACCTCCCCTGTGGGTGAGGGTTATACAGCTGTCATGTGGAGAAGAGCACACACTTGCTTTGTCCGTCAGCAGGGAAATCTGGGCCTGGGGCAGTGGCTGTCAGCTTGGATTAATAACTTCAACCTTCCCTGTGACTAAGCCCCAGAAGGTGGAACATCTTGCAGGTCGTGTTGTCGTTCAGGTCGTATGTGGTGCATTTCACAGCCTGGCTCTGGTGCAGTGCCCTCTTGCACAAGATGTAAAGCCTGTTCCGGAGAGATGTAATCACTGCAGAGAGCTGCTGATAACTATGACTGAGAAGGAGGACCATGTCATTATTTCTGATGCTCACTGTTGCCCCCTTGGGGTAATGTTAGCAGAATCCCAACCTGACACAAGGACTAGTAAGTCTCCCCTGTCCTCAAAAAATAAAAGTTCAAGAGTGGAGGAAGTTACAATTCCTTCTGATACACAAGAGGACAGGGTCAGTTGTGGCTCAAAACTTACAGACTCTGAGACAGAAGTGGGCACAGATGTGGTGAGCATGTGCGAAAGCGATATTGATGGCAATGCTGACAAGCCAGGATGTGACACAGATCTACAATCTGACATTACTCAATCCACAGAGGAATCCTCTCTGCACACTGCAGCTTTAGATCACTCAAAGGTAAGATATTGAATAACAAATGATCACCTTATTGTCATAAAACAAAAAATAAGTACTGTTCAATGCCCATTGGGCAGTGACTACTGAGTTACCAGGATAAAAACTTAAGTTTCCTTCTGTTTTTTGTAACCGAACACCTTAAAGTGGTACTCCACTGGAAAAAACATTTTTTTTATCAACTGGTGCCAGAAAGTTAAACAGATTTGTAAATGACTTCTATTTAAAAAAAATCTTAATCCTTCCACTACTTATCAGCTGCTGTATACTAAAAAGGAAGTTCATTTTGTTTTGAATTTCCTTTGTCTGACCACAGTGCTCTCTGCTGACACCTCTCTACATTTTAGGAGCTGTCCTGAGTACAAGCAAATCCCTAGAGCAAAACTATCCTGCTCTGTCAGTTTGTTAACTCACTTTCGTTTTTTTTCCTCCTCCCCTTCTAAAAATCATAACTCCTTTTTAATTTTCCACTTACAGAACCATATAAGGGCTTGTTTTTTTGCACCACCAATTTTACTTTGTAATGAAATCAATCATTTAGAACAAAGAGAAATGTCCAGTGGAAACTCTCTTCCAAACTGTGCAGTTTATTAATATTCACCAAGGTGCCCAGACAGCATGGACACAGGTGATGCATTTCGGCCCTACAACTGGGCCTTAGTCATACAAATTCTACAGGTACAAATTAATCCTATATAGGGAAGGGAGAGAGATGTCTCTACCCATTAGGGTGGTTCCACCGGTATCCACATCCTCCAAGCCTCAGTATGCAGGTAAACAGAAATCAATCATTGCACCACAAAATCTGCAGCAAAGCCCCAAAAAATTATTTGTGGGGCAAAATTTTTCCTTTTCACATCCCACTTAATGAACATTTATCAAACACCTGTGGGGTATTAAGGCTCACTGTACCCCTTGTTACATTCCTTGAGGGGTTTAGTTTCTAAAATAGTATGCCATGTGTTTTTTTTTTTTTTTTGCTGTCCTGGTACCATAGGGGCTTCCTAAATGGGACATTCCCCCCAAAAACCATTTCAGCTAAATTTGCAAATGTGGCTCCTTCTCTTCTGAGCATTGTAGTGTGCCCGCAGTGCACTTGATGTCCACACATGGGGTATTTCCATACTCAGAAAAGAGTTACACATTTTGGGGGGGCATTTCTCCTATTACCCCTTGTAAAATGTAAAATTTGGGGAAAAAACTGCATTTTAGTGGAAAATAAGAATAAAAAATAATTTACATATCCAAAGTCGTCGAACACCTGGGGGGTAGTTAAGGCTCACTGTACCCCTTGTTACGTTCCTTGAGGTGTGTAGTTTGCAAAATAGTATGCCATGTGTTTTTTTTTTTTTGTTTGTTTGCTGTCCTGGCACCATAGGGGCTTCCTGAATGGGACATGCCCCCCTAAAACGATTTCAGCAAAATTTGCTTTGCAAAAGCCAAATGTGACTCCTTCTCTTCTGAGCATTGTAGTGCGCCAACAGAGTACTTGACGTCCACACATGAGGTATTTCCATACTCAGAAGAGATGGGGTTACAAATTTTGGGGGGCATTTTCTCCTTTTCCCATATATTTAAAATTTGGGGGGGAAAACTAGCATTTTAGTGGAAAAAAAAAAATCATTTACACATCCAACTTTAACAAAAAGTCGTCAAACACCTGTGGGGTGTTAAGGCTCACTGTACCCCTTGCTATGTGCCTTGAGGGGTGTAGTTTCCAAAATAGAATGCCATGTGTTTTTTTTTTTTTTTTTTTTATATTTGTTCTGGCCCCCTTGGGGCTTCCTAAATGCAACATGCCCCCAAAATCCATTTCAGAAAAACTCACTCTCCAAAATCCCACTATCACTCCTTCCTTTCTGAGCCCTCTAGTGCACCCACAGAACACTTGACATACACATATGAGGTATTTCCTTACTTGAGAGAAATTGGGTTACCCATTTTACGAAGATTTCTCTTCTTTTACCCCTTGTAAAAATTCAAAAACTGGGTCTACAAGAACATGCGAGTGTAAAAAAATGAAGATTTTGAATTTGACATATGGGGTATTTCCGTACTTGGGAGAAATTGCACTACACATTTTTGGGGGGCTTTTTCTCCTTTTACCCCTTATGAAAAGGAAAAGTTGGGGGGCTATACCAGCCTGTTAGTGTAAAAAAATAAAAAGTTTTACACTAACATGCTGGTGTTGCCCCATACTTTTTATTTTCACAAGTGGTAAAAGGAAAAAAAGACCCCCAAAATTTGAAATGCAATTTCTCCTGAGTACGGAAATATCCCATATGTGGGCGTAAAATGCTCTGCGGACGCACAACAAGGCTCAGGAGTGAGAGCGCACTATGTACATTCATTTGAGGCCTAAATTGTTATTTGCACAGGGGTGGCTGATTTTACAGCGGTTCTGACATAAACGCAAAAAAATAAATACATGTGACACCATTTTGGAAACTACACCCCTCATGGAATGCGACAAGGGGTATAGTGAGCCTTAACACCCCACAGGTGTTTGACGAATTTACATTAAAGTTGGATGGGAAAATGAAGAAAAATATTTTTTTTTTAAATAAAATGCTGGTGTTACCCTAAATTTTTCATTTTCACAAGTGAAAATAGGGGAAAATCCCCCTAAAATTTGTAACCCCATTTCTTCTGAGTAAGAACATACCCCATATGTGGATGTAAAGTGCTCTGAGAGCGAACTACAATGCTCAGAAGAGAGGGAGCGCCATTGGGATTTTGAAGAGAAAATTTGTCCGGAATTGAAGGCCACGTGTGTTTACAAAGCCCCCATAGTGCCAGAAAAATAGACCCCCCCCCCACATGTGACCCCATTTTGGAAACTACACCCCTCATGTAATGTAATAAGGGGTACAGTGAGCATTTCTGCCCCACAGGTGTCGGATCTTTGGAACAGTGCTCCGTGAAAATGAAAAATTACATTACAAAGATCTGTCAAATGCCAGTGGGGTGTAAATACTCACTGCACCCCTTAGTAAATTCTGTGAGGGGTGTAGTTTCCAAAATGGGGTCACATGTGGGGAGGGTCCACTGTTCTGGCACCACGGGGGGCTTTGTAAACTCACATGGCCCCTGACTTCCATTCCAAACAAATTCTCTTCCCAAAAGCTCAATGGCGCTCCTCCTCTTCTGAGCATTGTAGTTCGCCAGCAGAGCACTTGACGTCCACGCATTGGGGTATTTCCATACTCGGAAGAAATGGGGTTACAAATTTTGGGGGTCATTTTCTCCTATTACCCCTTGTAAAAATGTAAAGTTTAGGGAAAAAACTGCATTTTAGTAAAAACTATATATTTTTTTTTTCATTTACACATCCAACTTTAACAAAAAGTCGTCAAACACCTGTGGGTAGTTAAGGCTCACTGTACCCCTTGTTACGTTCCTTAATGGGTGTAGTTTCCAAAATGGTATGCCATGTGTTTTTTTTTTTTTTTTTTTGCTGTTCTGGCACCACAGGGGCTTCCTAAATGTGACATGCCCCCCAAAAACCATTTCAGCAAAATTTGCTTTCAAAAAGCCAAATGTGACTCCTTCCTCTTCTGAGCATTGTAGTTTGCCCACAGAGCATTTTACGTCCTAACATGGGGTATTTCTATACTCAGAAGAGATGGTGTTACAAATTTTGGGGGGCATTTTCTTGGGGGGCATTTTCTCCCATTACCCTTTGTTAAAATTGTAAATTTGGGGAAAAAACTGCACTTTAGTGAAAAGTTTTTTTTTTCCATTTACACATCCGATTTTAATGAAAAGTTGTGAGGTGTTAAGGCTAACTGGACCCCTTGTTACGTGCCTTGAGGGGTGTAATTTCCAAAATGGTATGCCATGTGGGGTTTTCTGCTGTTCTGGCACCTTAGGGGCTTTCTAAATGGGACATGCCCCCCAAAAACCATTTCAGCAAAATTCACTCTCCAAAATCCCATTGTTGCTCCTTCCCTTCTGAGCCCTCTACTGTGCCCACTGAACACTTTACATACACATATGAGGTATTTCCTTACTCGAGAGAAATTGGGTTACAAATTTTGGGGGGCTTTTTCTCCTATTACCACTTGTAAAAATTCAAAAACTGGGTCTACAAGAACATGCGAGTGTAAAAAAATGAAGATTTTGAATTTTCTCCTTCGCTTTGCTGCTATTCCTGTGAAACACCTAAAGGGTTAACACACTTACTGAATGTCATTTTGGATGAGGGGTGCAGTTTTTATAATTGGGTCATTTGTGAAGGCCCTTCAAATCCACTTCAAAACTGAACTGGTCCCTGAAAAATTCCGATTTTGAAAATTTTGTGAAAAATTGCTGCTGAACTTTGAAGCCCTGTGATGTCTTCCAAAAGTAAAAACATGTCAATTTTATGATGCAAACATAAAGTAGACATATTGTGTATGTGAATCAATGTATAATTTATTTGGAATATCCATTTTCCTAATAAGCAGAGAGCTTCAAAGTAAAAAAAAAATGCCAAATTTTAAAAATTTTTCATCAAATTTTGGAATTTTTCACCAAGAAATGATACAAGTATCGACAAAATTTTACCACTAACATAAAGTAGAATATGTCACGAAAAAACAATCTGGGAATCAGAATGAAAGGTAAAAGCATCCCAGAGTTATTAATGCTTGAAGTGACCGTGGTCAGATGTTCAAAAAATGGCCGAATTCTTAACCCCTTAACGACGAAGGACGTATATTTACGTCCTCCGCCGACTCCCGCGGGGTCACGGGGTGTCCCCGCGTCATATTGGGTCGGTCCCGGCGGCTATCAACGGCCGGGACCCGTGGCTAATACAGGACATCACCGATCGCGGTGATGCCCTGTATTAACCCTTCAGACGCGGCAATCAAAGCTGACCGCCGCGTCTAAAGTGAAAGTATCTCGGCTGCTCAGTCGGGCTGTTCGGGACCGCGGCGGCATCCCGAACAGCTTACAGAACACCGAGAGGGCCCTTACCTGCCTCCTTGGTGTCCGATCGACGAATGACTGCTCCGTGCCTGAGATCCAGGCAGGAGCAGTCAAGCGCCGATAACACTGATCACAGGCGTGTTAATACATGCCTGTGATCAGGATGAGAGATCAGTGTGTGCAGTGTTATAGGTCCCTATGGGACCTATAACACTGCAAAAAAAAAGTTAAAAAAAGTGTTAATAAAGGTCATTTAACCCCTTCCCTAATAAAAGTTTGAAAATAAAACATATGTGGTATCGCCGTGTGCGTATATGTCCGAACCATAAAAATATATCGTTAAACCGCACGGTCGATGGCGTACGCGCAAAACAATTCCAAAGTCCAAAAAAGCGTATTTTTGGTCACTTTTTATACCATTAAAAAATGAATAAAAAGTGATCAAAAAGTCTGATCAAAACAAAAATGGTATCGATAAAAACTTCAAATCACGGCACAAAAAATGAGTCCTCATTCCGCCCTGTACGTGGAAAAATAAAAGTTATATGGGTCAGAAGATGACAATTTTAAACGTATAAATTTTCCTGCATGTAGTTATGATTTTTTCCAGAAGTAAGACAAAATCAAACCTATATAAGTAGGGTATCATTTTAACCGTATGGACCTACAGAATAATAAGGTGTCATTTTTACCGAAATATGCACTGCGTAGAAACGGAAGCCCCCAAAAGTTACAAAATCGCGTTTTTTTTCTTCGATTTTGTAGGAGGAAAAAACGAAAGTGCAAAAACTGAAAAACCCTGCGTCCTTAAGGGGTTAAGGTATATTTGGGCTGGGTCCTTAAGGGGTTAAAGGGGTACTCTGGTGGAAAAACTTTTTTTATTTATTTTTTTTAAATCAACTGGTGCCAGAAAGTTAAACAGATTTGTGAATTACTTCTATTAAAAAATCTTAATCCTTCCAGTACTTATTAGCTGCTGTGTTCCAAAAAGAAAATAATTTGCTCTGTAGTATTCAGCAGCTAATAAGTTCTTGAAGGATTAAGATTTTATAATAGAAGTAATTTACAAATCTTTTTATCTTTCTGGCACCAGTTGATTTAAAAAAAAAAAAAAGTTTTCCACCGGAGTACCCCTTTTAACGACGCAGGATGTAAATGTACATCCTGGTGAGGTGGTACATAACGCACCAGGATGTACATTTACATCATATACATAACCGCAAGCATCAGAGCGATGCTCGGGTCATGCGCGGCAGGTCCCGGCTGCTGATAGCAGCCAGGGACCCGCCGGTAATGGCGGTTAACCACTCAGATGCCGTGATCAATACAGATCACGGCATGTGCAGCATCGCGGTCACTAAAATGGATGATCGGATCGCCCACAGCGCTGCCGTGGTGATCCGATCATCCAGTACGGCAGACAGAGTTCCCTTCACCTGCCTCCGCTGCCTTCCACGGGTCTTCTGCTCTGGTCTGCGATCGAGCAGACCAGAGCAGAAGATGACCGATAATACTGATCAGTGCTATGTCCTATGCATAGCACTGAACAGTATTAGCAATCGAATGATTGCTATAAATAGTCCCCTATGGGGACTATTAAAGTGTAAAAAAATGAAAAATTTTAAATAAAAAAGGAAAAAAAATTTGAAAACCCCCTCTCCCCAATAAAAACGTAAATTGTCCCATTTTCCCTATTTCACCCCCCAAATGTATAAAAAAATAAATAAAAAAAAATATATAAATGTAAAAAAAATGATATACCATATATACTCGAGTATAAGCCGACCCGAGTATAAGCCGAGACCCCTAATTTCAACCCAAAATCCCAGGAAAAGTTATTGACTCGAGTATAAGCGTAGGGTGGGAAATACATCATCCCCCCCCTGTCATCATCCAGACCCGTCATTAACATCCTCATCATCATCACCGCCTGTCATCATCCAGACCCTCATCATCATCACCTGTCATCATCCCCTTGTCATCATCCCACACATCCCCCCTTCATCATCCCCTTGTCATCATACGACACACCCCCCTTCATCATCCCACACACCCCCCTTCATCATCCCACCCCCCCCCCTTCATCATCCTCTTGTCATCATCCCACACCCCCCCTTCATCATCCTCTTCTCATCATCCGCCCTCAGTGGTCTTCAACCTGCGGACCTCCAGAGGTTTCAAAACTACAACTCCCAGCAAGCCCGGGCAGCCATCGGCTGTCCGGGCTTGCTGGGAGTTGTAGTTTTGAAACCTCCGGAGGTCCGCAGGTTGAAGACCACTGCGGCCTTCGACATCATCCAGCCCCCTCTCACCCCCCTTTAGTTCTGTACAGTACTCACCTCCGCTCGGCGCTGGTCCGGTCCTGCAGGGCTGTCCGGAGAGGAGGTGGTCCGGTGGGATAGTGGTTCCGGGCTGCTATCTTCACCGGGGGCGCCTCTTCTCCGCGCTTCCGGCCCGGAATAGAGGCGTTGCCTTGACAATGACGCAGAAGTACGTTGGCAATGAACATACCTCTGCGTCGTTGTCAAGGCAACGTGACTATTCTGGGGCCGGGCCCGAAGCGCTTAGAAGAGGCCTCCCCGGTGAAGATAGCAGCCCGGAACCACTATCCCAACGGACCACCTCCTCTCCGGACAGCCCTGCAGCACCGGACCAGCGCCGAGCGGAGGTGAGTACTGTACAGAACTAAAGGGGGGTGAGAGGGGGCTGGATGATGTCGAAGGCCGCAGTGGTCTTCAACCTGCGGACCTCCGGAGGTTTTCAAAACTGGGAGTTGTAGTTTTGAAACCTCTGGAGGTCCGCAGGTTGAAGACCACTGCGGGTGGAGAGTTCACTCGAGTATAAGCCGAGGGGGGTGTTTTCAGCATGAAAAATCGTGCTGAAAAACTCGGCTTATACTCGAGTATATACGGTACATATTTGGTATCATCGCGTGCGTAAATATCCGAACTATTTAAATATAATGTTAATGATACCGTACGGTGAACGTAAAAAAACATTTTATTCCCAAAAAATTTATAAAAAATGTATTAAGTTTTATATAAGCAAATATGGTATCAATAAAAAGTACAGATGATGGCGCAAAAAATGAGCCCTCATACCGCCGCTTATATGGGAAAAATTAAAAAGTTATAGGTCTTCAAAATAGGGGGATTTTAAACGTACTAATTTGGTTAAAAAGTTTGCGATTGTTTTTAAGTGCAACAGTAATAGAAAAGTATGTTTTATCATGGGTATCATTGTAATCGTATTGACCCAAAGAATAAAGAACAAATCTCATTTTTACTATAAAATGTACGGCGTGAAAACAAAACCTTCCAAAATTAGCAAAATTGCAGTTTTCTTTTTAATCTCTCCACACAAATAGTATTTTTTTGGTTGCGCCATACATTTTATGGTAAAGTGAGTGATGGCATTATAAGGGACAACTGGTTGTGCAAAAAACAAGCCCTCATACTATTCTGTGGATGAAAATATAAAAGAGTTATGATTTTTTGAAGGCGAGGAGGAAAAAAACGAAAACGTAAAAATAAAATTGTCTTAGTCCTTAAGGCCCAAATGGGCTGAGTCCTCAAGGGGTTGAAGGTTGTTATTGACTAATTTGCCCTCAAACCTCCAGGGACCTTTTTCTTTGTGTTATTTATAGTGGTACTTAACTGTGGGCAAATTTGGCATTGTTACCTTTTTGCTTATGCGTTTTGGAGCTTTTAAAGGGGTATTCCGCCCCTAGACATCTTATCCCCTATCCAAAGGATAGGGGATAAGATGTCAGATTGCTGCGGTCCCGCTGCTGGGGACCCCCGGGATACCCGCTGCGGCACCGCGCTCTCATTACAGCACATAGCGAGTTCGCTCTGCACGTAATGATGGGCGGTACAGGGACCGGAGCATCGTTACATCACGGCCCCGCCCCTTGTGATGTCACGGCCCACCCCTTTCAATACAAGTCCATGGGAGGGGGCGTGGCGATCGTCACGCCCCCTCCCATAGACTTGCGTTTTACGGGACGGGCCGTAATGTCACGAGGGGCGGCGCCATGACGTCACGCTGCTCCGTCCCCCGTATCGCCCGTCATTACGCACAGAGCGAACTCGCAGCAGCGGGACCGCAGCGATCTGACATCTTATCCCCTATCCTTTGGATAGGGGATAAGATGTCTAGGGGCAGAATACCCCTTTAACTCACTACTTACTGTCTACTTGGGAATTACAGATCTTCTTGGTGATTTTTTGTGGGATTACAATAAAGATACATTTTAGGCACTTCTAATTTTTTGATCTTTGTTTTAAATAAATGTATAAATAAATTGAAAATTGAATGTTACCATTACCCTTTTCTATAGAGTCTGCCCGTAATACTGATTAAACAATGTCAAGTGTACAAGGACACTCCCTATTGACACAGGGAAAACTTACATTGGGCAACCGTTAAAAATTTTGGGGCCCCCTACTAGGGATCGACCGATTATCGGTTTGGCCGATAATATCGGCCGATAATCCCGATTTTGGGCATTACCGGTATCGGCAATTACCTTGCCGATAAGCCGATAATGCCCCACACCGCACCACGACCGAACCACGCCGCACCGCGTCGCACCCCCCACCGCACCGCCCGGCCCCGGCCCCATTGCCTCCCCTATCCCCGGTTTTATAATTACTTGTTCCCAGGGCCCAGGGTCCATGCTACTTTTGGCTACTTTTGGCTCCTGCTGCGTCCTGCGTTACGCTGTGCGCAATGACGAGTGACGCGACATGACGTCGCCGTCAGTGCGCACAGTGACAGCTCAGGAGGACGCCATCGGAGCCAGATGTAGAGTGGACCCCGGGAACAGGTAACTATAAAACCGGGGATGGGGGAGGCAATGGGGCCGGGGCGGTACGGTGGGGCGGTAGGGGGGCGCAAATCGGTGGGGGGAGCGGTGCGGCGATGGGGGGGCCGGTGGCGGTGATAGGACTCAGGACCCCCGGACAGGCAGGGGGAGAGAAGCGGGTTGTGGCAGCGGTCTATGGCACCGCAAATGCCACTGCAGTTCATTGATTTAAAGCGCCCGCTTTAAATCAATGATCTGCAGCGGTGTCGCGGGGGGATAAATAGCCGATAACTTATACAGGAATATTGGTATAAGTTATCGGCTATCGGCCCTAACCTCCACCGATTATCGGTATTGGCCCTAAAAACCGATATCGGTCGATCCCTACCCCCTACACAGTTTAAAGTAATGACCCTCAAGCCCCGAAAATGTATACCCTTGGCACTGCTTGGAGGAGCAACAGTGGGACGCATGCTGGAGGGGCCAGGCCGTGCTGCACAGGAGCCGACAATCAGGTGATTGCCGACTCCCATTCATTGTGGCCCAGCATCTCCAGCGTGTTGCTTCCACCAGCAGTGCCTAGTGCTGGGAGGAGATGACATAACCCCTCAACAACTGGCCGCTGCATATATATATGGCCCAGCCGTGTGGCATGTCTATGAAGCTTCGTACCAGTTTGGTTCCATTGCAAATGCCTGACGTCACGCAGCAATCAAAATTGATTGCAGTGTCTAAAATGCAAAAGTTTCAGTCGCTCAGTGAAGCTGATCAGGACACCTGCAGAAAAATCACAGGGTACTGATCACTGATAGGATTGGCGGAGGGTTCTAGCTGCCTCGTTCACTTCCGATCAACGACCCAATAGTGCAGGCAGCCTGCATTAATGGATCGACAATCAAAAGATTGCATGTAATAGTCCCCTATTGGGACTAAAAAAAATTTGAAAAAATCTAAATAAATGTGAATAATCCCCTTCCCTAATAAAATGTTAAATCATCCCACTTTTCCCCATTTAAAAAAAAAAAGTGTAAACAAAAATAAACTTGTGTTATCTCCACACGTGTGTGAAATATTAAAATAACATGTTAATTAAACCATCCGATTAATGGTGTAAACAATTAGAAATTGCTGATTTTTGGTCACTTCATATACCAGAAAAAAATAAAAATAAAGTCCAATCAAAAGAAAATTGGTACCTATAAAAACCACAGATCACAGAGCAAGAAATGAGCCCTCATGCATTCCGTATACTGAAAAATAAAAAATTTTAGGGTCAGTAGATGAAAGTTTTAAACATACAAATTTTTACAAGATCTAAGTAGTGAATGAAAATAAAACCTACGGTATATTAATTGGGTATCATTGTAATTGTTTGGACCTACAGAAAATAAATTTGTTTTGCTTTTTAAAGGCGTTGTCACTTTTTTACAGGAGGATGGACTACACAATCATATGCAAAAGTTTAGGCACCCCTGACAATTTCCATGATTTTTATTTATAAATAACTGGGTGTGTGGATCCGCAATTTAATTTTGAGCTATCATATATCTGAAAGACACATAAATATTTCAGTAGTGAAATGAGGTTTATTGGATGAATAGAAAATGTCTAATCTGCATCAAAACAGAAGTAGACGGGTGTATAAATGTGAGCACCCTAACAGACCTATCCCATTAATATTCAGCAGAAATCCTTTAGCAGAAATGAACAGCCTCTAGATTCTACCTATAGCCTGTAATGTGTAAGGGATTTGGAACCATTCCTCCTTCAATATCCATTTCAGTTAGGTTTGATGGTTGCTGAGCATGGACAACCCACTTCAAATCACACCACAGATTTTCAATGATATTCAGGTCTGGGGACTGGGAATCCCATTCCAGAACATTGGACTTGTTGTTCTGCATAAATGCCAGAGGAGAATTTGAGCAGTGTTTTGGGTCATTGTCTTGTTGAAATATCCAGCCCCGGCGTAATTACAACTTTGTGACTGATTCCTTTACATTATTTTCAAGTATCTCATATTGAGTGACCACACGGCCCCACAGCATGATGGAACCTACACCAAGTTTGACAAGTGTTTGTCTTGGAACACGGTCTTCATTTGCCGCCATAAATAACGCCCCTTGTTATGATGAAACAACTCCAACTTTATCATTCCACTAGACTTTCTTCCAAAATGAAGCTGGCTTGTCCAAATGTGCATTTGCGTATGTGCTGATCCAAACACCCAATTCTTTATAAATGAAAAATCTTGGAAATTGTCAGGGGTGCTTAAACTTTTGCATATGACTGTATTTGCAAAGTTGGCATGCATTTTGTAGTAGACACTCTTTTAACCTCCTACTATTGATGGTCCATCATCTACAAATAGAAATTGTTTAAGCTCAGAAAGTAGAGAGAACCTTTAAAATAACAGCTTAGTTTATGAATAAGATCAAGTACATAAAAAAGATCAAAGAAAACCTAAAGAAACTGAAGTCATCCATTGTACAAGTTTAATTTAATACAATTTTTGAGAGACACCCTTTATCTATACAACAGGGTATATACCTGAGAGGATAAAGAAAAAGAGAGAAAAAGGATATGTTTAGCCGAGATTTTCACTAGTGACTCTGGAGATTGAATCTAAAACAGTCAATCTAACCGTTAAAATGTGACTTTTTAATGTATTCTTACAAAATGTTCTGTAGCATCAGGATGAAATTTTTTTTTTTTTTTTTTAAATAGTTGAGCAAGGGGAGAGAAAAATGAGAGAACATTTCCTCCTAGGCTAAGATCTGAAAGTACATCCAGAAGTGACTCAAATCATTTAAAGGCATGGTTACAGAGGTTAGAGGAGTGGGGCAAATGTGAATACGGTCCTAGTTACAATCTGACGAAAGAGGAACAGAGTGATTGGGAAATAAAGGATGACAATATCATTGTCAAGAAGGCTGATATAGGCTGATATGGTGGTTATGAATAGGACAGACTACAGCAGTGAGATAGAGAAACAATTAAATGACACACTAGTATATAAAAGGTTGGAGGAACATCTTACTAAAAACATTAAAAGCACAAAAGATGCGTATGCGAATGAAGCAGTCATGATGAGGACTACTGATAAAAATGTAGGTAAGGCCCGAGAAAGTGAAAGTCCACGTGTACCAATATTTTATACAGAATCTAAAGTGCACAAATATAAGGAAAAATCACCAGGATGTCCTATAGTCTCGGGGGATTCATTCTGTGTTAGAATCACTGACGATGCATGTGGATTCAGCACACAAAGAATTAGATGGTTCCTTCAGAGACACTACAGAGTTTTTAAACTTAGTACTACAGACAGATGTATCTAATGTAATGTGGCCCTGTACTCTCGGCGTATAGAGTTTGGATACTAATATTCCAGTAAAAGAAGCCCTAGAGGTGAAAAAAAACAGATTGGTATAAGATCTCTGATTGTCGAATCTCACAATTGCATTTGAAATTGAGTTGCTGGAATTTGTGTTGGAAAAACTACTTTATATTTGGGGAACGCTACTTTCTGTTACATGAGGTCTCAATGGGGTCTCCTGGGGCTACAAGTCTTGAGAATATTTTCATGAATTATTTTGAAGAGAACAATTATTACATTCATTTATGGACAAGATATGTGGAGGATGTTGTTCTGTTTTGGACAGTATCCAGGGAAATATTGGAAGGATTTTTTTTTTTTTAAATATCTAAATAATCAGCACAATTCAATCAGATTTACCCCTGAAATTGATGAAAGCAATATACATTTTAAATATGATGTTAACTAAAGAACCGGTTAAGACACAGTTGAGAACCAGGTTAATTACAAAGCCCACCAACTGCAACAGCCTACTAAGAAGAGACAACCTGTTTTAAAGAGAGAGACTTATATGTAGTAGGGATCGACCGATATCGATTTTTTTTAGGGCCGATACCGATAGTCTGTGACCTTTCAGACCGATAGCCGATAACTTATACGTATATTCCTGGGCGTGGCATTATCCGGGGGGGGGGGGGGGGGGTATGGGCGTTGCATTATCGGCATATCGGAAAGGTAATTGCCGATACAGATAATGTCCAAAACCGTGAATATCGGCCAAACCGATAATCGGTAGATCCCTAATATGTAGCAAGGCGAAAGGATATAAAAAAAAGACAGGTTTTTACAGAAGGATTATGATCGAGATCAAGCTAGCAGAGTGGGAGAGGAAGTAAAGTTAGTCCCTAGAAATACGGCTAGAAGTGGGAGCAAAAATAGATGAAACAATAGTTTTCATCTCCACCAGAATAATCATTAAAACCAATTTTAAAAAAATCCTACAACAGAAGCCAACATCTTGGAAGATATTTAAAACACACCCTATATGCTGTAATGTAAAATAATGTCTACAGGCCAGCAGGGATCAGACATAAGAAAGGCAAAAATTGTGTTAAAATGATACAGTACTGTTTTTAAGTTGCCAAAATTGTTTGGCGGCAATAAAAGGGGACAGCGTGGGTTATCCAACAGTGTATTAAAATAGCAATAGAAAGTAATTTTTCATGTACTTCTTCTCAGGTCATCTATATGCATAAGTGCGGGTTGGCATATGTAGGTCAAACATCACGACAGGTCAAGGTACGATTGATGTACTTTTGGCGGTACAAAATAAAGACAGAAAAAGGGGGGGGGGAATGAATCAGAATAGAAGTTTGTTGAGAGTATGGTGGCGAGACATTTTTATGAAGGAGATCACAGGGTATCAAATTTACTTTATATTTATTATATTCCGCGATTCCCCATCACAGCGTGTATATTGTTTTTATATGTGGTGGATTTTTTTTCATTTTAGAAATATGGATAATTAAGTTCATAGGGACTATAAATAGCTGGACTTCCGTGCAACACGCATGTCTGATGAAGGTAGCGTGTCCTCTGAGATGTGTGGTACAACTTTGGTCCCCCCCAGCCAGTGAACTCTTCACGTGCAGCGTAGGCAGTTGAATGCTGATACACCATGATTGCTAAATGGACATTTTCAAGTTTATGCAGAAACGGGCGACCTGTCTGCACTGTATTATATCTTCCTTGGAATTTCTTTTGGGAAAAACAATATTTTGCCTGTATGAGAAATTTCTTTCTTCAAAGGGTAAATATCCCTTTGCAAAAGCTAATATTAGCATTTGTCTATATGACTGTTGCACTGTGTCTTCTCTATGGGCTGCAATGAAAATCCTTGTTGGCTGGTGTGCTGTGCATCTGTAGCAAAATTCCAATTTGGGTTTTTATTCATGGGTCACACGGTTGTCTTTATCCTACCCTGTTTTCTCAAATACTGACACATAAATGTTCTTTTTCTTTTAATCTAGACTAAAGAGCACAAGTTAACAGATGTAGTTGACTGTCTTTTGAGTCCTGCAACCACTACCACATCTGCTCTCAACAGCCTGGTGGTGTCCTGTGCGTCAGCAGTCGGCGTCCGAGTAGCAGCTACATGTGAAGCTGGAGCGTTGTCACTCAAGAAAGTGATGAACTTTTATTCTGGATCTCTGTGTGATGCAGGAGTCCAGAATCCTTTAGGGCCCCCTGTACAAGAAGGACTGAGGGACAGCAGGGAAGAGCAAGTGAAGTTAGAGTCTATGCAAGGCAAGAAAAGTTCCAGTCTTGTAGATATAAGAGAGGAAGAGGCCGAAGCAGGCTGTCGAAGACTCTCCTTACCAGGACTCCTTTCCCAAGGTGAGGAATTGCACTATAGTCTTGCTTTTATTTATGTCACATTCTTTATTTATACAGGGATGGTGGAAATCCTATCGCATGACTAGCAGAACTGGACCAAAAACCCGGCGGCGCATTTTCCATACAAAAAAACATGTAAACATAATAAAAAATAAACTTATTTGGTATTGGTGCATGCGTAATTGTCCATCCTATTAAAATATAACATTATATTTCACGGTCGCTCTTCATTGGGGGACACCTAACTGATGGGTATATGCTCCTGCCACTAGGAGGCGCTGACACTAGAAAGAAAAAAAGTCAGCTCCTCCATGGCAGGATATACCCGCCCACTGGAAGTGAGGTAATCAGTTTTAGCTCTTGTCAGCTAGGAGGCAAGACACAGGTCTGGGAGCTCCCCAGACCTTGTCTTTTTTTATTATTTTCTAGTAAGGGCTGTTTAGTCAGGTTCTTTTCTTAGCTCCGCCCATCTCCTCCCCGCAGCGAGCCCTCTGGCCCAGCGCGCTGCAGGGGTTATTGTGTTACCAGAGATGTCAGAGGCTTTTTCCCCTGACTCCCTGATTTTTTGGACCGTAGTCCGTGGGCTCCTTCCAGCCGGGCAACACTTTCCCTCTCCCGCCGCCGGAGAGACACGGACTCGGAGTCTAGCACCGCCCCTGTCCTGTCTCCCTCATAGCGGGACCCGTCTCTCTCTTGCAGCCTTCTGGTGAGGGGAGGACATGGCTCCGCCATCCTTCCCCTCACAGGTGCCGGCGGGCATTGTTTCTGATAGGGTCTTGGTATATATATCTCCCCCCTTACATTAGTGTAGTGAGGTTATGTTCCCCATCCTGGCTGGTCGTTTTTTTTTTTTTTGGTTTTTTTTTTGAGGTGGGGAGTGGGCATAACCCCATCTTCCTCTCCCCCCCCCCCCCCCCCCTTCTTTTCCTGGCACCTTTGTGTCCTCTGGGGAC
Organism: Hyla sarda; assembly: GCF_029499605.1. Taxonomy (NCBI): domain Eukaryota; kingdom Metazoa; phylum Chordata; class Amphibia; order Anura; family Hylidae; genus Hyla; species Hyla sarda. Next base: position 99,937,497 of record NC_079196.1, read on the forward strand.
ACAAAAATTGACTAAGATCAAATGCAGTGTAGGATCTTATCAGTTTAATCTGATACTTCCCCCTATCCGGAGACCATATCGTACATGGATTTTTCAGTTCTTGGGCAGTTGCGGAAGCTTGCTTCCTTCGACCCATGCATTGACCCGCTATGGTGGTATCTTTGGGTACAGTACACCAAACAATATCTGTGGGGCCTCCTTTTTTCTGGAGTATATGGGGGCCCCCCTTCCTGTCTTTATCACCCTGTATGGGTCCTGATATGACACACTTCATTGAGTCAGTGGAGCTATGCCTCTGGCATTCCTGCTTTCTCCAGGTTTCTCACTCTGTTGGAAACATACGTGACTCGCTGTAGCGGGTCGTGCCACCTTTCGAGGGTCGTGCCCTTGGAAGTATACCAGGGTTACGGTCAGGACTGTTTCTCCTCTACCACCGGTCACCAGGACATGTTTGCCATGTCTGCAGGTGTTCTTGTCGTGTACATACATTATTCCCTCCTCCACAGGATGCCACATCTGCGGCTGCTGTCCCAGATCCCCATGCCCAGTGCCCATGGATGGCACCTGATCTCATTGGGCCAGACAGTAGTGTCATCTGTCACTCATCTCACAACTGTCGCATCCGCAGCTGGATTTCGGTACCCCACTATCAGTCTGAGGCGACCGTCGGAGTGCACCGTTGTCTACATGGACCCATATCAATAAGCCAGACAGTGGTCTGCATGGTTTTCTCTGCCGCATGTCATTTCTCCAAGGGCTGAAGTATCTGCGGCTAAAGTTCCGGTACCCCACTACTAGTGCGAGGTGACCGCTGGGGTGCACCGTTATCTACATGGACCCATACCAGTAAGCCAGACAGTGGTCTGCATGGTTTTCTCTGCCGCATGTTGTTTCTCCAAGGGCTGAAGTATCTGCGGCTGAAGTTCCGGTGCCCTACTACTAGTGCGTGGTGTCTATTGGAGTGACCTGGCGTGTCCTGTGGACCATATGCTGGGCGAAGGGGATACCATCCACAGCTCCTAAGCCTCCCCCGATCTCCCAGGGTGACTGGGATTCTATTCATTGCATCTCGGCTTCACTGCCCTTCCACAGGCATCAAGTTGCCCAGTTTTTGCTATCTGACTGTGTTCCCTTATCACCAGCGCCTGGAGGGGCACTCATTACGCCAGCCTGTTGTCTACACAGTGTCCTCCGCTATCGGTCTCCCATCTCTGGGCTGCTGCGTGCAATGGTCTGAGGGTTCCTGCAGGCAAGGGTCTGCTGTCAGTCAGCCAGTCTTCGTCTGCAGGGTCTCCTACACCACTGGGTCGCCCATGAGTTTGACCGCACTCCTGTGCCCCACTGTTTGTGGGAGGTTTTGAAGAAGTGTTCCTGTGTACTCAGGAATCTTCCACCTGTCAGCCGGGCGGCTATCTCCTTAGTTTCCTGCTACATCTGGTGAACTGCCATACACTTCCCACTGTGTGGTGGAAGTTCTCTAACCCACTGCTTAGGTATTGTTCTGAGTGGGCCTCCCCATGTTACTTTGAGCCCTCTGCAATGCACCATATGCTTATTCATGGGGTTTCCTAATTTACCAGGACCCTCTCAACATGCGTGCCGCTCTCATGGCTCAAGGATTCTGGATGCAGGACCCGGTGTGGCCATGATCTCTGCCAGGTAGCCAGACTGTGTCTGCTGGACTTTTGAATCCGCCAGGTCTCTTCCCCCATGCCTGCCACTTCCGTGGCTACAGTCCAGTGTCTCCTTCCATGGAATGTTTAACATGCGGGGCCCATGGGTTCATGGAACCTCTTCTGGGTCTGCATGTTTCCTGCCCCACATGCATCCCTCATCTCTTGCAACAGCGGCTCTCTCTCTGTTCTCCTTTTTCAGGAGTGCCACATTGGTCTGCTAGGGACGTGGTGGGGACACACCATTGAGTGCTGTGGGTTTTTCCATTCTGTCAGACTTTAGGATGTCTGCGGTTTCCTTTGTGTCTGCTGTTTGGTTCCCCTCTCCTAGACTGCTGTGGCATGCCTTTTTTTTTTTTTGTTTGGCCCTCCTGTTTCTTTGGGCACACAGTCCTTCTGTACTACACTTCTGCTCTTCCCGACACGGAGGTTTCCCTCCCGGAGCGTGTCGTGGCCGTTGGGTTTTCTTCCCCTTCAGGTACATGTCTTCCAGGTGCTGCAGGCACCTCCAGCTTCCCATGTTGGCCGCTTTGGTGTTCTGGGAGGCTTCTTTTCAGGGTCTTCCGCTCCTTCTTGGCCTTTTTTACTTCCGTGTGTGTCTTCCAGGTGACTCAGGAACCCCCAGTTCCCATGTCTGTCTCCTTCGGGGCCCATGTACTCCTGGGATGGGGGGTGTTCGGGTCATCCGGATTACACCTTTTGAGCTGCCTTTGCCTTCAAGGTGCTCATGGTGGGCCCCTGAGACAGGGGTTTTGGGTCTCCAGATGTTTGGGTCATTGCTTTTATGCTGCAGCCCTCTCTAGAGCCGGTTTCCCTTTCTTTCTTTTTCCATTTTTGTTTTCCAGCCGGGCTAGCCCTTTGACTGGTTCTGTGTTCCTTGGGGGTTTTCTTCTACCCTCTCCAGGGATTGCTCTGGCCTGGTTGGCTTCCTAGTCTACCTTTTTACTTATCTATTTTTATGGACCGTAGATTTAGTCTCAGCATGTGACGGTCCCTTCCTTGTCATCCTTGCTCATCTCCAGGGATGGAGGATCTTCCAAGAGCTTAGTTTCTGGGCCTCGGTTTTCTCTGGCCTTGGGTCTTGTCCCTGAGCCTTAAAGACGAGTGGGTTCGGTCTACTGTTTCCTCTTGTTTCTAGTGGTTGTTATTCCCACCCTAGGGGACTGCTTTGGTACGGCCCATCAGTTAGGTGTCCCCCAATGAAGAGCAACCGAGAAAAGGAGATTTTTTTTGTGCTTACCGTAAAATCTCTTTCTCGTAGCCTTCATTGGGGGACACCGCATCCACCCATATATTCATTTTTTTTTGTCCGGACGCTCTTTTTCAGGGTCATTTTCCTGGATTCTTTTACGGGGTCCTTCGGACTTCTGTCTTGGCTGACTTCTCCTACTGCTTTGTGATAAAACTGATTACCTCACTTCCAGTGGGCGGGTATATCCTGCCATGGAGGAGCCTACTTTTTCTTTCTAGTGTCAGCGCTTCCTAGTGGCAGGAGCATGTACCCATCAGTTAGGTGTCCCCCAATGAAGGCTACGAGAAAGAGATTTTACGGTAATCACAAAAAAATCTCCTTATCCTGCACGGTCAATAGCATTAACATAAAAAAAAATGCCAAACCACAGAATTTCATATATTTTTTTTTTTTATAGGATCATATCCAGAAAAAATAAAGTAAAAAGCAATCAAAATGTCTGATCAATACCAAAATTGTACCGATATAAACAGCAGATTACAGCGCAAAAAAATTTGCCCCCAAACAGCCCAGTTTGCAGAAAAAATTTTTTTTTATAGGGGTCAGAGAATGGCAATTAAAAAAACAAATTTTAAATTAGTAAAACCTGACGGAAACTAAAACATTTGGTATTGCTATAATCAGGGCGTCCTAAAGTATCAAAATTCCAAATTTGACCACAAGGTGAATGGCGTAAAAATATAAAAACCCCAAATTTGTAATTTCACCTCACAATTTTTTTTATTTGTTTCAGAACATATGTTATAGAAAAATACCGTATATCCCGGCGTATAAGACGACTTTTTAAACCCAAATTTTCTTCTGAAAAGTCGGGGGTCGTCTTATACGCCGGGTATAGGGGTCCGGCATAGGAATGCTTATGATTATCGTGCCGGCTGCTGTGTGCGGCTGCAGGCGGGGGCCAGCCAGAGCATGTACAAACTAATAACTGTATACTTAAAAACCAGGCTGCCTCCAGCTGTTGTGAAACTACAACTCCCAGCATGCCCGGACCGGCAAAGGCTGTCCGGGCATGCTGGTAGTTGTAGTTTCACAACAGCTGGAGGCACCCTGGTTTTTAGTATACATGAATTCGTTTTTACATGCTCTGGCCGGCCCCCGCCTGCAGCCGCACACAGGAGCCGGCACGATAATCATAAGCATTACTATGCCGGACATCCCTGTGTCCCGAAAAATCTTTTCGGGACATAAGGATGTCCGCAGGTCACTTACCATTCCCTGCCCGCCGCGCGTCCTCCTCCGGTCCTCCTGCGGCCCTTCTGCGCTTCTCCACCGCTCTATGGTTGTACGCACGGGACGTCTGTGACGTCCCGTGCGTATAACCATAGAGGCGCAGGAGGACCGGAGGAGGACGAGCGCGGCCGGGCCTGGTGAGTGACCGGCGGCGCGTCATCTACAGTGTTCCGATCACCGCTCCTCCGGTCCCGGGACTGCTGCTATGGTCCATAGGCCATAGCAGTAGATTGTGACCCCGGGTCGGAGAAGGGCTGACTGGAACACTGTGGGGGGCAGTACACAGACATACAGCCTCCAGCCATACACTCTATATGGCTGGAAGTTGTATGTCTGTGGGGGGAGCTGCCTACTATTGTGGGGGAGGGAGCTGCCTACTATTGTGGGGGAGGGAGCTGCCTACTATTGTGGGGGAGGGAGCTGCCTACTATTGTGGGGGAGGGAGCTGCCTACTAATGTGGGGGAACTGCCTACTATTGTGGGGGAGGGAGCTGCCTACTATTGTGGGGGAACTGCCTACTAATGTGGGGGGAGCTGCCTACTATTGTGGGGGGGGGGGAGCTGCCGACCTAATGTGGGGGAGCTGCCGACCTAATGTGGGGGAACATGCTGGCGACCTAATGTGGGGGAACTATAAGGTACTGTACATAGCGGTAGGAGGGGTAGTCTTATACGGCAAGTATATCCCAAACTCTATATTTTAACTGTAAAAGTTGGGGGTAGTCTTATACGCCCAGTCGTCTTATACACCGGCATATACGGTAAAAGGTGTCATTACAAAGTACAATTGGTCACGCAAAAAAAGCCCTCATATGGCTCTGTAGATGGAACAATAGGAAGTATGGCTATTATAAGGCGAGGAGGAAAATACAAAAGTGCAAAAATTAAATAAACTAATAAAGACCTTTTTTTACAGACTATTTTGGTAAAAAAGTATTGTGTACCAGGACAAGTGGATCGTCATGAGGAGCAAGTAGATTTTGCTCTGTTTTAGTCCCTTGGACAAGTAGTTTTTTATAAAATTTCCACACCCCCTGTTAGATCAGTGTTTCCCAACCAGGGTGCTTCCATCTGTTGCAAAACTACAACTCCCAGAATGCTGTCCGGGCATACTGAGAGTTCTAGTTCTGCAACAGCTGGAGATACCCTGGTTGGGAAACACTGATTTAAAATTTGTATTTATTTTTTATTTTTTAATCATCATCATCATCATCATCATTTTCTTGACATACTAAAATAAGGACATACAGATAGAGCTGCATATGACTCCAGGGGCGGATCCAGAGTCGAGTCTCGGTCACTATTAGAGTATTTTGTGTTGGCGGACAGAAAAAAAGATTACAGAACTTACAATATTATTAAATGTATCATACAGTCCTAACCTTGTTTAAGACTTTTTGGCCATGCTCATATGTCAGAATAATAATCAAATATACCAATTGCCACAGAATGGGAAAGAGCTAAAGAAATTTTTACCATTTAAAACTACAGCTCCCAGTATGACCTAAGCAGTGGTAAGGTTATGCTGGGAGTTGTTGTTTCACCCATCATAACTGCAGAACTTACAAGTAACTCCAGCTCTGATGGGACATAGTGAGGAGAATACACAATGATATCAGTGATTACAGATGACCTCTTCTCTATAGTGAGGAGAATACACAATGATATCAGTGATTACAGATGACCTCTTCTCTATAGTGAGGAGAATACACAATGATATCAGTGACTACAGGTGACGTCTTATCATTGTGTATTCTCCTCACTATAGAGAAGACGTCACCTGTAATCACTGATATCATTATGCATTCTCACTATAGAGAAGACGTCACCTGTAGTCACTGATATCATTGTGTATTCTCCTCACTATAGAGAAGACGTCACCTGTAATCACTGATATCATTGTGTATTCTCACTATAGAGAAGACGTCACCTGTAGTCACTGATATCATTGTGTATTCTCCTCACTATAGAGAAGACGTCACCTGTAATCACTGATATCATTGTGTATTCTCCTCACTATAGAGATGAGTGATTACAGGTGACGTCTTCTCTATAGTGAGGAGAATACACAATGATATCAGTGATTACAGGTGACGTCTTCTCTATAGTCTTTCCTTATCTAATTCAGCTGGTACATACCACCAGGATTTGTTCCAGCTAAATCTTCTCTCTGCAGAACTTGATGCCCAGACGTCTCCTCACTATGTCAGCACATTCTGATCCTCTATATGAAAACAATAATTATTATAATACTGCCAAACACTGTATTCTTTGAATATAATACTGGCACACACCCTCTGAATATAATTCTGACACACTGTACCCCCTGAATATACAACACACTGTACCCTCTGAATATAATACCGCCATACACTGTACCCTCTGAATATAATACTATCACACACTGCACCCTCTGAATATAATACTATCACACACTGTGCCCTCTAAATATACTACCACACACTGCACTCTCTGAATATAATACTACCACACACTGCACCCTCTGAATATAATACTACCACACACTGTGCCCTCTAAATTTAATACTACCAAACACTGCACCCTCTAAATATAATACTATCACACACTGCACCCTCTAAATATAATACTATCACACACTGCACCCTCTAAATATAATACTATCACACACTGCACCCTCTAAATATAATACTATCACACACTGCACCCTCTAAATATAATACTATCACACACTGCACCCTCTAAATATAATACTATCACACACTGTACCCACTGAATATAATACTAACACATACTGTGCCCTCTAAATCTAATACTACCACACACTGCACTCTCTGAATATAACTTGCTGTGCAGTGCACCCTCTGAGTAAAATACTGTAATGTATTGTGGCCCCTAAAAAATGTACCACCCCAGAAATTCCTCATAATATACACTATACTTCTGAAAGGCAAAACACTCTGTGCCTTCACATATAGTAATAATGCCCCATCTTGTACCCCTACATATAATAATTATGACCCGTCCTGTTCCCCCCACATAATAATGCCCTCTGTGCTGTGCCCCTCACATATAATGCTCCTGTCATGTGCCCCACACATTTAATGCCCCCTGTGCCCTTCACATATAATGCCCCCATTCTTTGCTCCTCACATATAATGCCTCCATCATGTGCCCCTCATATATAAACCCCCCATCATGCGTCCCGCACATAGAATGCCCCCATCATGCGTCCCGCACATATAACGCCCCCTGTGCTGTGCCCCTCACATATAAAGCCCCCATCATGCGCCCCTCACATATAATGCCCCCTGTGCTGTGCCCTTCACATATAAAGCCCCATGTCCTGTCCCCTCAGGGGGCATTATATGTGAGGGGCACAGCACAGGGGGCATTATATGTGAGGGGCGCATGATGGGGGCATTATATGTGAGGGGCACAGCACAGGGGGCATTATATGTGAGGGGCGCATGATGGGGGCATTATATGTGAAGGGCACAGCACAGGGGGCATTCTATATGAGGGGCGCATGATGGCATTATATGTGAGGGGCGAAGAATGGGGGCATTATATGTGAGGGGCACATGATGGGGGCATTATATGTGAGGGGCACAGCACAGGGAGCATTATATGTGAGGGGCGCATGATGGGGGCATTATATATGAGGGGCGCATGATGGGGAATTATATGTGAGGGGCACAGCACAGGGGGCATTATATGTGTGGGACACAGCACAGGGGGCAATATATGTGAGGGGAACAGCACAGGGGGCAATATATGTGAGGGGCACAGCACAGGGGGCATTTTAAGTGTGGGGCACAGAACAGGGGGCATTATATGATATAATGCCCCCCTGTCCTGTGCCCCACACATATAATGCCCCCTGTGCTGTGCCCCACACATATAATATATATATGTGTGGCACAGCACAGGGGGCATTATATGTGAGGGGAACAGCACAGGGGGCATTATATGTGAGGGGCACAGGACAGGGGGGTATTATATCATATAATGCCCCCCAGTGTTGTGCCCCAAACATATAATGCCCCCTGTGCTGTGTGCCCCACACATATAATTTATATGTGTGGCACAACACAGGGGGCATTATGTGAGGGGCACAGCACAGGGGACATTATATGTGAAGGGCACAGGACAGGGGGCCCCCCTGTCATGTGCTCTTCACATATAATGCCCCCTATGCTTTGCCCTGAAGACCCTCATGAAATATTCCCTTTTCTCTGACCCCCCCCCTCCTAACAATGGCGCATATCCCTAATCCCTGAGCATACCTTTACTTCCAGTATGCAGGCCGCGGGGACGGGTCCTCCAGGCGCCGGCGCGATGATGTGACGTCATCGCGCCGGCCTTTAGTGGATCTCGTCCCCGCAGCTCACACGCTGTGTACGCACAGCGTGTGTGTAAGGTTAGTGAATGGTGGAGCCGGAGCTTACAGCTTCAGCTCCACCATGCTAGGGAGCGGGGGGCAGCAATCTCGGGGGGGGGCAATTGCCCCGTTGCCCCCCCCCCCCCTGGATCCGCCACTGTATGACTCATGTATTCCGATGTATGGAAATAAAGTGTTGAGTGGATAAATGACAGTGTGTCAGGAAAGAGTACCATTTGGAGTCATCAGATACATTTCATACTGCTCCTTGAACTGGAAAACTGTATTATAAGTTACTGATATTATTTTTCTATCATAGAGCAATGTAATTCAGAATATACAATTATGGTCTATAAAACCATAACCATCATAACTATATTTCTGTACAGTTTCCCCACGGTTACTAAGGAAAGTTGGGAGGGCAAAGATGAGGACTGTTGCCTTGACCCCCACAAATAGTGGGGAAGCTGACGTATTGCTGCCATGTTTAAGGACTGAAGTTTGGAGTTGGGGAAGAGGCAAAGAGGGGCAGCTAGGGCATGGAGATGTTTTGCCAAGGTAAGTGACCAGGTTAACTTATATTTATCAGACACCAAGCATAATAAGTGGCTTAATTTGAGTTTTCATGAATTGTCTTGTGTTTTTTTTTCTTTTACATTTTATTTCATCATGTAGGCTGCAGCCATTGTGTGTCCGCAGCATGGATGGCAAAGAGGTGGTGCAACTGGCAGCTGGTAGCCACCATTCTGTTGCCCTTACTGCCAAGGCTCAGGTAGCATTTATGTTCTTCTTATAGTAGTTTGGAGTAGCCGTATTAGTCCAGTTATGCGGATGCAAAACAAAAAAATGGTGCGGAATCGTGTAATACCTTTTTTTATTAGCCTAACAGAACAATATACTATTACAAGATTCTGCAACATTCTATTATTTTGCATGTATATATATGCATGTATATATATGTATATTATTTTTATTGTAAGCAAAATGAAAGGTCTATATGATGATATTTAGCACTACAAACAATGATCGCACTACCACAATAGCATTTTTAGGCAGTTCCAGGAACCTTTCCTACAATATTTTTTGTAAGAAGTGCTGCTACGATTGTGGCAAAGATGTGCTTCCTATTATATGCCTGTGTTACTGTGTGGAAAGGTTAGTCATGTGTATGGGCACCTATACAGGAATAATGGCATATAAGAGCAAAGTCTGGACTTGCAGACTATCATATAGATATATATAATATATATAGTGGTGTGTTTTTATTCTCAAGGGAGTTAAGCCACTGGCAGAAGTGTTAATCTTTTTGTTTCTTGTAATGGTTTTTGAATTACAGGTTTATTCTTGGGGAAGTAATGTTTCTGGACAGCTTGGCCACTTGCAGTCACCAACAACGATGCCACGACTTGCTAAGGTATGACTCATGTTAAAGGGGTTTACCCAAAAACAAAATTTATTGCCTATCCACAGAGTAGGTTATAAATGTCTAATTTCATAATATGAAATGAGTGGAATGGGTATGAGGGGAATTGGCTATAGAAAATGAGGGGGAACAGCTTTGAGGTGGAATGCCCATATAAGGAGAATGTCTATATGAGGGGGAACATAGGCAATAGGGAAGGGAATGGCTATATTAAGGGGGACAGTGGCTATATGAGGTGGATCAGCTATATGGGGGAATGAATATATGAGGGGGGGGATGTCTTTGTGGGGGATCCATTCTCGGAGGATCCATTGGGGGACACAGAGACCGTGTGTATATCTTGCTGCCACTAGGAGGCTGACACTAAGCATACAAAAAGAAGTCGTCCCCTCCTGGCAGGATATACACCGCCCACTGACTCTGAGCGAAAAAGTTTAGTCCCAAAGTAGTAGGAGAGGACTGACCGAAAAGGAACCCAGAAGGTGTCCGTGGGAACCAGACAAAAAAAGGAACCGAACACAAGCCCTCGGACAGAAAAACCGAACCATAGTAACCAGAACAAAGGGGTGGGTGCTGTGTCTCCCAATGGATCCTCTGAGAAAGAGATTTTACGGTAAGCATAAAAAATCTACTTTTCTCGGTCGGCTCCATTGGGGGACACGTACCAGAGCAGTCCCCGGGGTGGGAAAAGTACCCAAAACAGAATCAGGCAGAGGACTGAGTCACTGCTGCCTGCAAAACCTTGCAACCCAAACCGGCGTCAGCGGACACAAAAGCGTGCACCTGGTAGAATCTGGAGACGGTGTGCAAAGACGTCCAAGTGGCCGCCTTGCAGTCTTGCAAGGCTGAAGCCCTATTTTATAGCGCCCAAGAAGCCCCAACAGAACGTGTGGAATGCTATGTCACTCTAAAGGGTGGGACCTTCCCCTTACAACAGTACGATTCCGAGATGGCATAACAGATCCACTGGGAAATGGTCACCTTGGAAGCCGGAAGGCCCTTGCGACGACCCTCCAGAATCACAAAGAAAGTGTCACCCTGCCGGAAAGAGGAGGTGATGAAAAGATAGTTCCGGACAGCACGAACCACATCCAGACAATGGAGGGAACGCTTCTTGGCATTGGATGGAGCCGGACAGAAGGAAGGAAGAACGATCTCCTCGTTCACATGAAAAGAGGAGACCACATTGGGCAAGAAGGAGGGAGACTGCCAAAAAACAACCTTGTCCTGCTGAAGGACCAAGAAGCAAGAGCAACAAGAGAGCCGCCAGCTCAGAGACCCTCTTATTGGAGGTAATGGCGATAAGGAAGGCGACCTTCCTGGAAAGAATGAAAAGGGAAGCATCCCGAAGAGGTTCAAACGGAGCTTCACTCAAAGCACTGAGTACCAGGTTGAGATCTCAAGGAGGGGTGGGAGACCTGTACGGATGAGCCGCATGAGCCACGCCCTGCATGAAGGTGCTGACGTGAGGGTTAGTAGCCAACGGCCATTGAAAGAGAATTAAGAGACTAAACTTGGGAGCTGAGCGCCAAACTCTGATCCAGACCGGATTGCAAGGAGGCGTGGAAAGGAAAAGATAACCCGAGAGACGGACTGAGCCGCACACGCTCTGAAGTAGGCCCGCCAAGTGCGGTGGTAAATCCTAGCGGAGGAAGGCTTACGAGCCCGCAGCATGGTGCGAATCACCCTGGATGAAAACCCCCCAAGCCCTCAGAACCGCGATTTCAACCACTATGCCTTCAAATGTAGTGACAGCAAATTGGGGTGGCAGAGAGGACCCTGGGAAAGCAGATCAGGGCGAACCGGAAGATGCAGAGGAACGTCGGCAACCAGACGAATTACGTTGGTGTACCACGCGCGTCTGGGCCAGTCTGGGGCCACCAGAATGGCGGGGATTGCCTTCTGCCATGAGTTTACTCAGAACCCTGGGCAGGAGAGCCAGAGGGGGGGAAAGAGGTAGGGAACACTGAAGGATGATCATAGAATTACGAGTGCATCCACCGCCAGAGCCAGGGGGCCACGTGACTTTGCTACAATGCAGGGAACCTGTCTGTTGTGACGAGACGAGAAGAGATCCACATCCGGGGTCCCCCAAAGAGCGCACATCTGGGCGAACACCTCCGGATGGACAGACCATTCCCTCGGATCCGCGGAGGTGCAGCTGAGAAGGTCTGCTTCCCAATTCTCCACACCCGGGAAGTGAATCGCAGAGAGAGCAGGCACTCAAGTCTCGGCCCAGAGCAGAATCTTGGAGATCTCCTCCATTGCTGAGTGGCTGCACATGCCACCCTGGCGATTGATGTAAGCCACCACTGTGGCGTTGTCCGATTGGACTAGAACGGGACGACCCTGAAGGAGGATCTCCCAATGAAGGAGGCAAAGAAAATGGCACTGATCTCTTGAAGATTGATGGGGAGGCGAGCCCCCTGAAAAGACCAGCGACCCTGGACTGTCAGGTCCCGAAACACACCTCCCCATCCCAGGAGACTCGCATCGTGACGACCTGACAGTGGAGGGGTAGAAACAACCGCTCCTGGAGAAGGCGGGGAGAGTGGAGCCACCACATAAGACAGATGAATAAAGGGGGGCAGAATAATCCGGTGATCCAGAGTGGACGATCAAGATGGCCAGCTGGAGAGGGCGAGAGTGGAATTGGGCGAAAGGAACTGCCTCCATGGCCGCCACCATCCAGCTCAGCACCTCCTTGCAGAAGTGAATCGGAACATGAAAGGAAAGCCGTAGTTGACGGACAGCCTCCGACAGGGAGTGCCGCTTGTCCTGCGGAAGATTAACACGGGCAGCCGCCATGCCGAAATGGAGACCCAGAAAGACAAGGGACTGAGTGTGAGAAAGGTGGGACTTTTCCTTGTTGATCACCCAACCGAAGGCGGAAAGAGTCTGCACAGTGAAGTGAAGGCTCTCTAAGTTTTGGGACCGGGATGGAGCTTTGATCAAAAGGTCGTCCAGGTAAGGGAGGATAGAGATCCCTCGAGCCCAAAGAATGGCAATCACCTCCACCATGACTTTGGTGAAAACCCTGGGAGCCGTGGCCAGGCCAAAGGGAAGAACCACGAACTGGAAGTGACCTGCCGGAACAGCAAGGTGGAGGAATAGCTGATGGGCAGGAAAAAGGGGAATGTGAAGATAGGTGTCCCGGATATCTACTGAGGAAAGAAACTCCCCTTGATCCATGGACACGACCACCATACGGAGGGACCCCATGCGAAAGTGGCGTAGCCGCAAGTGGCGGTTGAGCAACCTGAGGTCCAGAATGGGGCGAGCAGAGCCCCCTTTCTTGGGGAATACAAACAGATTTGAGTAGAACCCCAAAAAACGTTCCCCTGGAGGAACTGAGCAAGGAGGGTACTCAAAGCGACCTGAAAGGCAGCCACCAAAGAAGGGGAACGGGGAGGACTGAATGGGAAGAACCGGTCCCGGGGAAAAGAAGCGAACTCTATCTGGTAACCATCGGAACCCAGGAGTCCTGAACCTGCGCTAGCCAAATGTCCCGGAAAAGAGACAGACGTCCTCCCACCCGAGAAGAAGATACGGGTGGGGGAAGGTTTACGGTTACCAGGCTTGGCTGAGAAACAGTCAACACGATTGTCTTGCTTCCAGGAAGGACGTGCTTTAAAGGAAGGGGCTTTGGGAGTGCGTCTGCTTGGGAGGACGACCCGCTGCAAAGAACCGAAAGGAAGCAGCCTTCCGACGGGGGTTGGAGCGGCGGGGTTTGTTCTGCGGCAGCAGAGAGCTTTTACCTCCTGTAGCTTCGGATATGATCTCATCTTGCCATTTCCCAAAAAGCTGAGAACCTGAGATGGGCAACTCAGTTAGAGATTTCTTCGAAGCAGCATCTGCATCCCACGCCTTCAGCCACATGGAGCGACAAATCGCAATCAAGTTAAATGAGGCAAAGGCCATACATCGAGTGGACTCCAAAGCAGCCGAACAGAGGAAGTCCCCAGCCTGAGAGAGTTGACGGGCGAGATCCGCCAAGTCCTCCCTAGGAGCGCCAGACAGGATGCCTTGGTGCAGCTGAGAAACCCAAACCGAGACTGCCTTGGATACCCAGGCGGAAGCGAAGGTAGGTAACAAGGACAAACCTGACGCTTCAAAGGCAAACTTCGCCAAGTTCTTAATCTTCTTGTCTGCTGGATCCTTAAAGGACGCTGCATCCGCCAGAGGCAGAGTAATCGAATTGGACAGAGGCAAAACTGGAGGATCAACTGCTGGCGGTGGTGTCAACTTGGAAATCAGATCCTGAGGGAAGGGAAACTGAGCTTGGATCTTCTTGGTCCCTTGAAACCGTCTATCTGGATGCTTCCAAGCCCCATCTAGCAACGTGTCAAATTCAGCATGAGAACTGAAAAACCTTGGTGGAACGCCGAGAGCGGTAAAAAGAAACTTCTGGATCAGGATCGGAAGTTCTTAGGTCCTCCCAGATGTAAAGTGTCCCTTATGGCTCACACCAAGCTGTCCACCATATCAGACACAGCAGAGTGGTCCTCATGATCCGAGGTGGATTCTGACTTGTCATCCACTACTTCCCCTGGAGAGTGGGAGCGTGCAGAGGTAGCCTTGTACTGAGGTGTATTAGACTTGGAACTAGGAGTCGGAGACCTTGGATGGTCACCGGGGGAGCGGCCCCTAGAGTGGGGGTGCTGCTGGGGAAGAGTAGTGAGATCTACGGAAAGACTGTCTAACCAGAGTCTGACGAAATCACTTTAGGGCGCTTGTGAGAGTGCTGGAAGTGGGGGTTAGGAAAGGCTGAGCGGGACTTCCTGGGGGTCGTGAGCAGGGAAGACCGCTCCAAGGTAGATGCCGCTGATCTGGAGACCCTAGCCAGGTCAGAGATCGACTGAGATAGGGAAGAAACCGACTCTGGGAGAGGGGCGGACACCACATGCCCAAAGGGACATCCGGAGAAGCAAGCACAGGAGGGATGGTGCAAGTGGTGGAGCAGGTGGATTCGGTGGCATCACCAGGCATTTTAGTCTTGCAGCCCACGCAAGAGTAGTAGGTGACTAAGGCTGTGGCCGCCTCTCTGGGGGGGAGGTTCGGGTCTGGGGTCGGATCGGTGATGGTAAGGAAGCGGTCAGCAAATAAAATAGAGCAATCTTACCCAGGTCCTGTGTCCCGCAGCTGGAGCTGAGAAGCAGGCTCTAACTGTTCTGTGTCCAGAGATGAAGAGGCATGCAGCCGCTGAGGTGATATGGCCTGCAGAGCAGGAAGGAGGAGAGAAGCAAGCTGCACCGACCAGGGGGGGTGGTCTCTGCACCCAGATGGACCCCATTGGAGGAGGAGAGGGAGGATTACAGAAGCCGTGGAATGGGCGGAGTTAAGTTCTGGACAAGGCCACAGCCATGGCCTCAATTAGTTTCCTGGCTGCCGCATGACATGCCCGAGAAGCGGGCGAAAATTAAAGTAAACTGCCGAGCCGGACGCGCGACCTCAGCCCAGCTGACAGGCGCAGCGTTTGGCACGCTGGAGACTGAACAGAATGTAAATGAAATAAACAGTGTTGGGGAGGGGGAGGAGAGCTGTCCCACGATCCCTGGAGTTCCTGCAGATATAAAGACTGGAGCCCGCATCCCTGTCCCCTATAACAATAAAAGGAAAGAAAAATGAATGAAAAATCGCCCTGTTGCCCCAGGTATAAGATGGAGATGGAGGGGGCGGGGAAGAGGGAGGATACTCACCCAGTGACCAGCACATATTCACCCAAGATGTCTTCAGCCAGCTATTTCTCACCTGCGTCATATCAGGCTGAGACAGCGAGACGGGCAGGGAAGGTAGGGGGACCCGGACCCAAGGTGCAAACCCAGGCGTTGGCCGTTGGCGGGAAGGGGTTGACGGAGCATACTCCGTGCCCCTTAGCTGCATATGGGGGAACAGGTAGTGTCATTCTCCTGAACCCCCACCTAAAAACAAGGAAATAAAAAAGAGAAAAGAACCATTAACAGGCCCTAGCTATAAAATAAATAGTGTCAGCCTCCTAGTGGCTTCAAGATATGCCCACGGTCTCTGTGTCCCCCAGTGGAGCCGACCGAGAAATTCATATATCCATCCCATGTTCCCCCTCACATAGCCCACGTTCCCCCCCCTCATATAGCCCACGTTCCCCCCCCTCATATAGCCCACGTTCCCCTCATACAGCCCATTCCCTTCATACAACTAATCCCCTCCATGTCATTATTAAATATTTGAATATGAAATGGGAAGGAATAAATGTAATTCCTTGTCCCCATTTCGTGTACCAGGCCTGCACTCTGTTACTTTCTCCCACGCGGCTCATGCTGCGGCACTAAGCACAGCTGGGAGAAAGCCACAGCCTGGCGTAGAGTACAGGAACCGGCTAAGCTGTGGCAGGGCTGTGGAATGCTGTGCGCGTGATGCCGGGCAGAGCCGCTGCGGGGCCTTGAGAAGCCGGGCTGAGCTGCTGCATGAGCCGGGAGCCGTTCAAGCAGGTAATAGCCAGATTTTGCTATAGGCCAAATCGAAATATCGTAATCCCGAATAATCGTGATTCGATTGGGATTGCGATATATCCTGCAGGCCTATATATGGAAACACAGATTTTGGAGCTGTAGCATCTGTGGCTTTCTCTTCCACATTTTACCACAGACAGCTGAATAAATGGCTTTTTTACTTCTTTGGTCCTGTTTACATCATGATATCATCTTTATATAACCCTCCAAGGGAAGCCATGAATGTATCTCACTGTGTAAGCATACAGTGGGATAGTTCATTAGTTCATGGTATACATTTCTTTTCTTTACTATAGACCACACAATAAAATGCCATATACTGGCCAGATTTTTTTATATGTTGAATTACTGACTTATGTGTTACAATTAGTTTTTCTGATGTATATCTTTTTCAATAGGTATGTGATGATGGCACTGTGTGGAGTGTGGCTGCTGGGCAGGATTATTCCCTCTTTTTAGCACATAGAAAAAATGAATACCAGCCTGTTGTTTGCTATAGTGGACCTGGAGCAGCTAATGTTACCAGTGATGTAGAGACGGTGCAGGAACCAGTTCAGCTAACAGAGTGCACCCAGGTGAGCGCACACATTAAGAAGGCTTTTAAGTTAATTTAGGAAAATATCTAGGGTATGTAATAGGGGGATTAGTGTGAACAACACACTGAATATTATAGAAGTGCAGTATAGTACTTATAATACTTATAAATTTGTATAACAAAATAAACAAACAAATGACCAAAACAGCCACTTTAACCCCTTAAGGACCCAGCCCATTTTCACCTTAAAGGGGTACTTTGGTGAAAACCTTTTTTCTTTTAAATCAACTGGTGGCAGAAAGTTAAACATATTTGTAAATTTACTTCTATTAAATACTACAGAGGAAATTATTTTCTTTTTGGAATGCTCTCTGATGACATCACAGCCACAGTTCTCTCTGCTGACGTTATTATAATAATAATAACGCTTTATTTATTGTTGTCCTTAGTGGGATTTGAACCCAAGTTCCCAGCACTGCAAGGCAGCAGTGCTCACCACTGAGCCACCATGCTGCCCTTAGCATACATCTGCTATGCATGGTTGCTAAAATGGACAGAGATGTCAGCAGAGAGCACTGTGTTCGTGATGTCATCAGTTTTCCAAAAAGAAAGGAATTTCCTCTGTAGCATTCAGCAGCTAATAAGTACTGGAAGGATTAAGATTTTTCAATAGAAGTAATTTACAAATATGTTTAACTTTCTGCCACCAGTTGATTTAAAAGAAAAAAGTTTTTCACCGAAGTACCCCTTTAACCCCTTAAGGACTCAGCCCATTTTGGCCTTAAGGACTCAGACAATTTAATTTTTACGTTTTCATTTTTTCCTCCTCGCCTTCTAAAAATCATAACTCTTTTATATTTTCATCCACAGACTAGTATGAGGGCTTGTTTTTTTGCGCGACCAGTTGTCCTTTGTAATGACATAACTCATTATGCCATAAAATGTATGGCGCAACCAAAAAACACTATTTTTGTGGGGAAATTAAAACGAAAAACGCAATTTTGCTAATTTTGGAAGGTTTCGTTTTCACGCCGTACAATTTACGGTAAAAATGACATGTGTCCTTTATTCTGAGGGTCAATACGATTTAAAATGATACCCATTATTACATACTTTTCTATTATTGTTGCGCTTAAAAAAAATCACAAACTTTTTAACCAAATTAGTACGTTTATAATCCCTTTATTTTGATGACCTATAACTTTTTTTATTTTTCCGTATAAGCGGCGGTATGGGGCTCATTTTTTGCGCCATGATCTGTACTTTTTTTTGATACCACATTTGCATATAAAAAACTTTTAATACATTTTTTATAATTTTTTTTTTAATAAAATGTATTTAAAAAGTAGGAATTTTGGACTTTTTTATTTTTTTCGTTCACGTCGTTAACCGTACGGGATCATTAACATTTTATTTTAATAGTTCGGACATTTACGCACGCGGCGATACCAAATATGTCTATAAAAAAAAAAATTTACGCTTTTTTGGGGGTAAAATAGGAAAAAACGGACGTTTTACTTTTTTATTGGGGGAGGGGATTTTTCACTTCTTTTTTACTTTTACTTTTACATTTTTTTACATTTTTTTTTACACTTGAATAGTCCCCATAGGGGACTATTCATCGCAATACCATGATTGCTAATACTGATCTGTTCTATGTATAGGACATAGAACAGATCAGTATTATCGGTCATCTTCTGCTCTGGTCTGCTCGATCACAGACCAGAGCAGGAGACGGCGGGAGCCGCACGGAGGAAGGAGAGGGGACCTCCGTGCGGCGTTATGAATGATCGGATCCCCGCAGCAGCGCTGCGGGCGATCCGATCATTCATTCAAATCGCGCACTGCCACAGATGCCGGGATCTGTATTGATCCCGGCACCTGAGGGGTTAATGGCGGACGCCCGCGAGATCGCGGGCGTCGGCCATTGCCGGCGGGTCCCTGGCTGTGATCAGCAGCCGGGATCAGCCGCGCATGACACGGGCATCGCTCCGATGCCCGCGGTTATGCTTAGGACGTAAATGTACGTCCTGGTGCGTTAAGTACCACCGCACCAGGACGTACATTTACGTCCTGCGTCCTTAAGGGGTTAAGGACCCTGGCATTTTTTTGCACATCTGACCACTTTGCACTTTAAGCATTAATAACTCTGGGATGCTTTTACTTTTCATTCTGATTCCAAGATTGTTTTTTCGTGATATCTTAGTGGTATATTTGTGTCGATACTTGCATAATTTCTTGGTGAAAAATTCCAAAATTTGATGAAAAATTAGAAAATGTTGCATTCTTTTTTTACTTTGAAACTCTTTGCTTATAAGGAAAATTGACATCCCAAATAAATGATATATTGATTCCCATGTACAATATGTCTACTTTACCTATGCATCATGAAGTTGACATGTTTTAACTTTTGGAAGACATCAGAGGACTTCAAAGTTCAGCAGCACAAAAGTTTCAAAATCTGAATTTTTCACGTACCAGTTCAGTTTTGAACTTAATTTGAGGGGCCTTCATATTAGAAATACCCCATAAATGACCTCATTATAAAAACTGAACCCCTCAAAGTATTCAAAATGACATTCAGTAAGTGTGTTAACCCTTTAGGGGTTTCACAGGAAAAGCCGCAAAGTGAAGGAGGAAATTCCAAATCTTCATTTTTTGCACTCGCATGTTCTTGTAGAGCCAGTTTTTGAATTTTTACAAGCTGTAAAAGGAGAGAAATAACCCTAAAATTTGTAACCCAATTTCTCTTGAGTAAGGAAATATCTCATATGCGTATGTCAAGTGCTCTGTGGGTGCACTAGAGGGCTCAGAAGGGAAGGAGTGACAATGGAATTTTGGAGAGTGAGTCTTTCTGAAATGGCTTTTGGGGGGGCATGTCACATTTAGGAAGCCCCAATGGTGTCAGAACTGCAAAAAAATGAAATAAAACACATGGCATACTATTTTGGAAACTACACCCCTCAAGGAACGTAACAAGGGGTACAGTGACTCTTAACACCCCACAGGTGTTTGACCACTTTTTGTTAAAGATGGATGTGTAAATGTTTTTTTTTTTCCACTAAAATGCTAGTTTTCCCCCAAATGTTTTATTTTTACAAGGAGAAAATGCCCCCCAAAATGTGTAACCCCATCTCTTCTGAGTATGGAAATACCCCATGTGTGGACGTCAAGTGCTCTGCTGGCGCACTACAATGCTCAGAAGAAAAGGAGTCACATTGAGCTTTTGGAGAGAAAATTTGGTTGGAATAGAAAACGGGGGCCTTGTGCGTTTACAAAGCCCCCCGTGGTGCCAGAACAGTGGAACCCCCCCACATGTGACCCCATTTTGGAAACTACACCCCTCAAAGAATTTAATAAGGGGTGCAGTGAACATTTACACCCCACTGGCGTTTGACAGATCTTTGGAACAGTGGGCTGTGCAGATGGCAAAAGTACATTTTTCATTTTCACGGACCACTGTTCCAAAAACCTGTCAGACACCTGTGGGGCGTACATTGCTGTACCCCTTATTACATTACGTGAGGGGTGTAGTTTCCAAAATGGGGTAACATGTGGGGGGGGGGGGGTCCATTCTTCTGGCACCACGGGGAGCTTTGTAAACACACGTGGCCTTCAATTCCGAATTTTCTCTCCAAAAGCCCTATGGCGCTCCTTTTCTTCTGAGCATTGTAGTTTGCCTGCAGAGCACTCCACATTTGGGGTATGTTCTTACTCAGAAGAAATGGGGTTACAAATTTTGGGGGGCTTTTTTTTTCCTATTTTCCCTTGTGAAAATGAAACATTTTTGGTAACACCAGCATTTTAGTAAATATTTTTTTTTTTTTTCACTTTCCCATCCAACTTTAACGAAAATTTGTCAAACACCAGTGGGCACACTATACCCCTTGTTACGTTCCGTGAGGGGTGTAGTTTGCAGAAGGGGGTCACATGTGGGTATTTATTTTTTTTGCATTTGTCAGAACCACTGTAAAATCAGCCACCCCTGTGCAAATCACCAATTTAGGCCTCAAATGTACATAGTGCGCTCTTGTTTTGCATCCGCAGAGCATTTTACTCCCACATATGGGGTATTTCCGTCTCAGGCGAAATTGCGTTACACATTTTGGGGGTCTTTTTTTTCCATTTACCTCTTGTTAAAATAAAAAGAATGGGGTGACACCAGCATGTTAGTGTAAAAAAAAAAAAACACTAACTGGCTTGTGTAGACCCCAACTTTTCCTTTTCATAAGGGGTAAAAAGAGAAAAAGCTACCAAAATTTGTAACGCAATTGCTCCCGAGTACGGAAATACCCCATATGTGACCCTAAACTGTTTCCTTTGAAAGACGACAAGGCTCTGAAGTGAGAGAGTGCCATGCGCATTTGAGGACTGAATTAGGGATTGCATAGGGGTGGACATAGGGGTATTCTATGCCAGTGATTCCAAAACAGGGTGCCTCCAGCTGTTGCTAAACTCCCAGCATGCCTGGACAGTCAGTGGCTGTTTGGAAATGCTGGGAGATGTTGTTTTGCAACAGTTGGAGGCTCCATTTTGGAGACACTGCGGTACAATACGTTTTTCATTTTTATTGGGGGGGGGGTGGACAGTGTAAGGGGGTGTATATGTAGTGTTTTACCCTTTATTACGTGTTGGTGTAGTGTAGTGTTTTCATTTCCCACTAGGAGTTTGTGCTGCGGCGGAAAATTTGCTGCCGCTCAAACTTGAAGCAGGAAACTCATTGTAAACCCGCCCGTGTGAATGTACCCTGTACATTCACATGGGGGGGCAAACCTTCAGCTGTTGCAGAACTACAACTCCCAACATGCACTGACAGACCGTGCATGCTGGGAGTTGTACTTTTGCAACAGCTGGAGGCACACTGGTTGGCAAACCTTCAGTTAGGTTCTGTTATCTAACTCAGTATTTTCCAACCAGTGTGCCTCCAGCTGTTGCAAAACTACATCTCCCAGCATGTACTGATCGCCAAAGGGAATGCTGGGAGATGTAGTTATACAACAGTTGGAGATGCATAACTACAACTCCCAGCATGGCGAGACAGCCGTTTGCTGTTTGTGCATGCTGGGAGTTGTAGTTTTTCAAGAAATAGAGGGCCACGATTTAGAAACCACCGCACAGGGATCTCCAAACTGTGGCCCTCCAGATGTTGAAAACTACAAATCCCAGCATGCCCAAACAGCTATCTGGGCATGCTGGGAGTTTTAGTTTTGCAACATCTGGAGGGCTACAGTTTAGAGACCACTGTTTAGTGGTCTCCAAACTGTAGCCCTCCAGATGTTGATAGGCAACAACTCACCAGCTTCTGTAGCCGCAGGATCGCCGCACCAGGGAGAGGATCGCCGCCCACAGCCGCCGACCACCGCTGGTAAGAGACCTCCACCGCCGCCACCGGTCACAGGACAGTTTCCCCGTTCTGCTCGGACAGCAGTCCGTGGGCAGAAAGGGGGAACCGAACTTTAACCGCCCTGCCCCTGATCTGCTATTGGTTGGTCGGTTCTGACTGACCAATAGGAGGGGTGGCACCCCTGCCACCTCACTCCTATCCTTTCATGTGAATCGGGGGGGGTGTCTTGGACAACCCTGATCCCCCCCCTTATTTTGCAATTCACTGGAGACCTGTATGACCCGGAATCGCCGCAGATCGCCGGTCTCAGGACCCCCCCAGGAGTTTGCACGGGGTGCCTGCTGATAGACATCAGCAGACATCCCTGTACAGGTAGACCTTGGGTCCTTAAAGGGGTACTCCACCCTTAGACATCTTATCCCCTATCCAAGGGGATAAGATGTCTGATTGCGGGGGTCCCGCTGCTTCAGTGGGACCCACGGGATCTCGGCTTCAGCACCCTGCTGTCATTACTGCACAGAGCAAACTTGCACTGTGCATAATGACGGGGCAATACAGGAGCCGGAGCATCGTGACGTCACGGCTCCGCCCCTCGTGATGTCCCGGCCCTCCCCCTCATTACAAGTCTATGGGAGGGGGCATGGCGGCCATCACGCCCCCTCCCATACACTTGCATTAAAGGGGTACTCCGCTACCCTCCTTCCGGAGCTCCGCTCCCCAGCATCCGGAAGTTTATTGTTCTGAACGCTGTGTGCGTGCTTCCGTGTTTAGGGCCACCCCTCATGACGTCACACCCGCCCCCTCGTGGGCATGGTCGTGACGTCACGAGGGGCAGAGCTGTGAAGTCACGATGCTCCGGCCCCTGTATCGCCCGTCATTACGCACAGAGCGAGTTTAACCTCCGCGATCAGACATCTTAACCCCTATCCTTTGGATAGGGGATAAGATGTCTAGGGCCAGAGTACCTCTTTTAAGTACCAGGGCGTTGGGGCATACCTGTACACCCTGGGTCCCTAAGTGGTTAAACAAAAATAGAGAATTTTAGCATTAGCACAGCCACAAAATAAAAAAAATACATAAAAAGTTATATTTTAACTTTGCAACCTGGTGGAATATCCTTCACAAAATCAAAGGTACAGCTGAGTAGAGTTTCTTAAAACTTAATCTTTATTACCGTCGATGTAAAATCCACACAACACTGTTTGATCTGACAGGTTTCAGTTGTCAATTACCTTAATCATAGATCTCTATGATTAAGGTCAATGATGACTGAAACCTGTCGATTTCCATGTCTAAAACCAAACTGTTTCACTTCTAACAAAATAAGCATCTCCCCTTGACTTTAATGATAGATGGTAAACTGCATGAAAAGAAAGTGATGTCACTTTTTTCTGTGCAATTTGGCTCTGAAATATTGAGTGTTAAGGAAGGTGCCCCAAACTAACCGTAGCTTAGAGAATTCTGCTGCATGACATTGCTTTTTGCCCATGTACCTTAAATGTAGTTGTTGTAATTTTAGAGCACTTTACAATTTTACTGTATTACAATTCATAGCAGATTTGTTTTGGCTATACATTGTTGTCTTATTCTTCCTGTGTATTTACTTAACACAAATCTTTTGGTTTTAGCTGGGATACATCTGTAGTGTTTTTGCTGGATCCAAAAGCTGCTTGGCACTTGTAGACCAAAACATGATGGGTTATATTGGAAACCTCCATGAGCTGGCATCCACTGAGAGGAGCTTTTATTGTCACCTGAGTGATGTGAAGTCTCAAATACTTAGGCCTCTTTTAGGACTAGGTAAGTGCATGTAATACTTTATAGTAATAACTTGTTAAAGGGGTACTCCGGTGAAAACCTTTTTTCTTTTAAATCAACTGGTGGCAGAAAGTTAAACATATTTGTAAATTACTTCTATTAAAAAATCTTAATCCTTCCAGTACTTATTAGCTGCTGAATGCTACAGAGGAAATTCCTTTCTTTTTGGAACACTGATGACATCACGAGCACAGTGCTCTCTGCTGATATCTCTCTCCATTTTAGCAACCATGCATAGCAGATGCATAGCAGATGTATGCTAAGGGCAGCATGGTGGCTCAGTGGTTAGCCCTGTTGCCTTGCAGTGCTGGGGACTTGGGTTCAAATCCCACTAAGGACAACAATAAATAAAGCGTTATTATTATTATAATATCGTCAGCAGAGAGAACTGTGCTCGTGATGTAATCAGAGAGCATTCCAAAAAGAAAAGAATTTCCTCTGTAGTATTCAGCAGCTAATAAGTACAGGAAGGATAAAGATTTTTTAATAGAAGTAATTTACAAATATGTTTAACTTTCTGCCACCAGTTGATTTAACCCCTTAAGGACCGGAGGTTTTTCCGTTTTTGCATTTTCGTTTTTTGCTCCTTGCCTTTAAAAAATCATAACTCTTTCAAATTTACACCTAAAAATCCATATGATGGCTTATTTTTTGCGACACCAATTCTACTTTGTAATGACGTCAGTCATTTTGCCCAAAAATCTATGGTGAAGCGGGAAAAAAAATCATTGTGCGACAAAATTGAAAAAAAAACGCTGTTTTGTAACTTTTGGGGGCTTCCGTTTCTACGTAGTACATTTTTCGGTAAAAATGACACCCGATATGTATTCTGTAGGTCCATACGATTAAAATGATACCCTACTTATATAGGTTTGATTTTGTCGGACTTCTGGAAAAAATCACAACTACATGCAGGAAAATTAATACGTTTAAAATTGTAATCTTCTGACCCCTATAACTTTTTTATTTTTCCGTGTATGGGGCGGTATGAGGGCTCATTTTTTGCGCCGTGATCTGAAGTTTTTAACGGTACCATTTTTGCATTGATAGGACTTATTGATCAAATGATATAAAAAGTGACCAAAAATGCACTATTTTGGACTTTGGAATTTTTTTGCGCGCACGCCATTGACCGAGCGGTTTAATTAATGATATATTTTTATAATTCGGACATTTCCGAAAAAAGGTTTTCACCGGAGTACCCCTTTTAAACATCATTAGAACTAC
Organism: Hyla sarda; assembly: GCF_029499605.1. Classification (NCBI taxonomy): domain Eukaryota; kingdom Metazoa; phylum Chordata; class Amphibia; order Anura; family Hylidae; genus Hyla; species Hyla sarda. The sequence goes on from NC_079196.1 coordinate 99,962,853, forward strand.
TTTAGAAATATAAAATACTTAAAATGTATCTGTCATGAGAATCCGACGGCAGAATATGTTTAAACCGCCATGTATTCTTGTAGCCTGAGACTTGGCCCGATATTACACGAACAGGAGTCAAAATGTTGGAAGTCCTATAGACTTTGCATGGGACTTCCAGCATTATGAGAATGGGCTTTCAATAGGATGTTCCATAAATGCCTGCCAACTCTGTGACACCAATTGAGAAAACAGGTGGCATGTGACCCCATTGAAATCAGTGAAATACTGAATACACTTGCCTGTGGCTTTGAAAATTGAATTCTATAGGAGTTACAGTAAGAAGCCAGCAAGCAGCTCATGGCCAATTTATATTGGCTATAGAGGAAAAATCACTTTGTTACATGCATAGAAGAAAATATTACACAATATCTTATTTGTCAAGCAATGTGAAAAGTATGTGTTTAAATGCACAGCCAGACATTTATCAATAGGGTTCTCTACAGTGACATTATAAGGCCATTTTCACACACTGTAATTTCAACTTTTTTTTTTAGCTGTAAATGTCAAAAAAATAGCTTTTTTTTGTTGTTTTGCTTTACATAATTTTTTTCATCTGTTAATGGTTAAAAATCCGCTACTAAGCATTGTTATGGTGCATGAACATGGTCTAAAGATTTTTTCCTTCATCCAACTTTTTTTTTTCTGTTTATTATTATTTATTGAAATCTTATTATTTCTTGTTTAAGACAACTTGGGCTCTATGACGGCTGTTCAGCTTCTGCAGGACATGGCCACAAAGTTCTGCAAACTCTGCTACCTGATTGGCCAGCACGGAACATCACTCAGCAACTTCCTCCGGGGCGCCAAGGATGCACTAAGCCTTTCCATTTTGGAGCATTCAAATATCTTCTTGGATAGTTATACAGAGTCAGTGTGCTGCTTTTATTTCAAAATAATTTATTTTCACAATGTGTGAAGGCATATTGTAGCAATATGGGGTAACTCTCTGTGGTGTGAATACCCCATTAATACTTGGTTCTATTTTTTGTATTGCTTAGTAGCTCTTTACTAAGAAAGTACAGCTAAGAGCTGCAAACACCATAGGATGGCTGTTACGGTAGAACAGCACACTATACCTTCCTTTCCTAGAGTGGTTACCAAATTGATAAAAAGTACTTTTTATTTCTCACGCATGTGTCAAGGAGCCTGAGCCAAGCAGCTCAAGTGCCACTGCCTGGCACACCTCCCCGCTCACCCTCACCTCCCAGCCTCTCCTTTACTGATGTACCAGGATCAACCAAAGACTGGCTGTGGCACTTGAGCAGGTCAGCTCCATCTCCTTGACTCTTGACTTAGAAATGCAATGACATTTTTGTAAGTTTGGCAACCACAATCAGCTCCAGGAAAGGAAAAGTTTGCTTTTATATCTCAAAAAAAGCTACCCAGCTATCTGCAGCTCTTAGCAGCAAATGCAGCTGACATATATTCCCTTTATAAATAAATTTTAATAGTTTTGTATCATTTTCTGTTTTAGGTATTGTACTACTCTGTCCAACTTTCTCGTTATGGGAGGATTTTCACTTCTCTCCAAATCAGCAGTGTAAGTGTTGTGGTCAGAGTTCATCCTCCTTTTTCTCTATCGGCTCCATTGGGGGACACAGACCATGGGTGTATGCTGCTGTCACTAGGAGGTTCGACACTATGGCAACAAGAAAAGTCGGCTCCTCCCAGCAGGGTATACCCGCCCACAGGCACCTGAGGTAATCAGTTTAAGCTTAGTGTCTAAGGAGGTGGACATGGTCTGGAGTTCTCTCCAGACCAGGTCTTATGTTTTATTATTTTCCTAGTTAGGGAATGTGTTAGATTTTTTTATTCCATTTTGTTTCCTGTTTTCAGGTGGGGACTCAGGAACTGCGGCTCACTGTTTCCCCATTGCGAGTAAGGGGGCACAGACATTGCGTATATGCGCTGTTCACCCCCTCTTGCCAACGGTCAGCGCCTGGGTTTGTACCTCGTGGGTCCGGGTCACCCTATCTCCCTGCTCGCCTCGCTTGCACATGGTAGCCCGGCATGATGCAGGTGATAAAAGCTGGCTGAAGACTTCATAGGAAGACTTCATGAGGTAAGTTCTTCTGACTGAGGTGAGTATATTTCCCTTTCTCCCTTAGGTGCAGATTTGCAGCATCTGGAGAACATCAGTTTTTGACCCACCTTTCTCATGGGTCTAATGGGGCTGGCCTGGACAGGGGGTCCTTTATTACTGGGGTGAGCAGTGGCAGTTTGGATGGGGCACAGCTTAATTCACTTTATTCATATATATACAGGGATGTGGAAATCCTATAGCCCGACGCCCGGGACAAGTAGTTTTGGGTGCCGGGCAGGTGAATTGGTTATAGATTTAGCCCTGTATCGGGCTAGCAGGGACAGATAGACATCCCCCTTATTTTTCTTTAATGTCGGTGTGAGGCTCAGGAGCTGATGGAAGTCTACACCTCACACCGGCGCTCAGAGTGTATGGAGGGGGCGGCGGCCTCCAGCTGACTGCAGAGTCCCCTTATCTCCCCTCCCGGAGGATGGACGGAGCTCAGAAGACACAGCAGGGTGAGAGAAAGGATGTAGACAGCTCCGTGCACAGCTCCATCCCCCGCACTCAGCTCTATCCCTCCCCCTGCCCCTGCTCTTTCTTCACAGGACCTAATCCACCACGGGGCGGTTGCTTGTTTGCACGGGGAAAACACAGAGCAGGGGGGGTGAGGACGGAAATCTCACCTCACACCGGCGGTGACTACAGCTCTGATGTCCACTCATGGCGGCTCAGGTGAGGAGGCCGAGAATACAGGCAGCGGCAGGAAGGTTGGTTGTATATGTATGGTGTGAGTGTATGTGTGATGTGTGTATGTAATGTATGATGGGGGGGGCAGCGGCAGGTGTATGTATGATGTGTGCATATGTATGGTGTATATCAGTGTTTCCCAACCAGGCTGCCTCCAGCTGTTGCAAAACTATAATTCCCAGCAAATTATATGGGCATGCTGGGAGTTGTAGTTTTGCAACAGCTGGAGGCACCCTGGTTGGGAAACACTGGTGGATATGTATGGTGTGAGTGTATGTGTGATGTGTGTATGATGTCTGTCTGTGTGATGTGTATGTAATGTATGATGTATGTATGATGTCTGTGTGTGATGTGTATGTAATGTATGATGTGTGTGTATGATGTCTGTGTGTGATGTGTATGTAATGTATGATGTGTGTGTGATGTGTGTATGTATGTAATGTATGATGAGGAACCCTGGATGGGAAACACTGGTGTATATGTATGGTGTATATGTATGGTGTGAGTGCATGTGTGATGTGTGTATGATGTCTGTGTGTGATGTGTATGTAATGTATGATGTGTGTATAATGTCTAAGTGTGATGTGTGTATGTGATGTATGATGTGGGGTGGGCAGCGGCAGGTGTATGTATGATGTGTGCATATGTATGGTGTATATGTATGTGTGTATGTAATGTATGATGTGGGGGGGCAGTGGCGGGGGTGTGTGTATGTATGATATGGGGGCAGTGGCTGGTGCATGTATGATGTGTATGCATGAATGTTTTGTATAGGAGCGGACTGTCATGTCGGGTATTAGGGCAGTTGTGCCATCTAATTTTATTAATTTTTAGTGGCACCCGCACTAAATTGCACCCCCAGAATCCCCCCCTTCATACTCACCCGCCAACCAAGAGCCCCACGGATGCACACAAACACACCCGAACCAAAACTACAACTCCCAGCATGTTACACCATAACCTAAACTGTAGAACTATAAAGTGCAACATGCTGGGAGTTGTAGTTTTGGTTCGGGTCAGCTGCAGAGCTATAGGCTGCATCAGGGCATGCTGGATGTTGTAGTTACTAACTGTAATTCCCAGTATTCCCTGACACAGCCTATGGCTCTGCAGCTGACACAAACCAAAACTACAACTCCCAGCATGTCCTACAATAACCTTAACTGCCCTACTATACAGTGCAACATGCTGCAACACCCACACAACCATAGGCTGTATCAGGGCATGCTGGGAGTTGTAGTTATCTAGTAACTAAATGCAACTTCCAGCATTTTCTGACACAAAATGCAGCACATAAACTGGAGAAGCAGAACCCCCCCCCCCCAGTAACACATAAGTCCCTATTGAGACTGAAAAATAGTGATTAAAATATTTTGAAAAGTGCGTATACATGTGAATAAGCCCCTTTCCTAATAAAAGTTTCCAATTTTCTTTAAATAAAAATAATGTACAAAAATAAACATAAGTGGTATCGCTGCATGTGGAAATGTCCAGACTATTAAAATATAATGTTAATTAAACCGTACGGTGAACGGTGTAAATGTAAAGAATAGTCCAGAATTGCTCATTTTTGGTCACTTCATATGAGAAATTTTTTTATAAGGTGATATAAAAGTTACATCTAGACTTTTCTGGGCTTCCCTCGGGTGTAAGAGGAGCTACTTCTTCACAACAATTTTAGGGGAACCCCCCTAGGGGAACCCTAAACTAAATACCCCCCAATTAAAATATACCTTTTATTATTCCATCTAAAATTTAGATTGGGATGCACATAATTATGTGATTCTGCAAGTGGATGTAATGACACCACCACTAACTTTTAAAACCACAGTTGCCACCGTACTCCTTGACTCCTGTACTTGTCTTTTGTAAGCTCCTGAGTGCTACAGAGTGAGCGTGGGTAGCTCAATCTCCTATCTATTGGGAGCCGGTGGCTACTGCTTGTTAAAATCACCAAAATGTAGCCCTCCCTTCCAACGTTTCACTGGCTCCCCAGCTTCGTCAGGAAAGTATGGCGGCTAATGGCCAGCGGGCGTCTCATACTGCCTTTTATATCATCGCGTCTGACGTTGAATGTGACGGCCGCGGCATGTCATCCAATCAACGGCCGGCTTCAGATAGTTCTGCGTTTCGTTATGATGGCTGCTCGTCCTATCATAGTCTCGATCGTTGGTCATGTGAGTAAACATACTAGACGTCACTAATGGGCGCCCGCATGTGATTGGATATAGTAGTATTCCTAAGGGAAGGTCCATGGCACATGCGCCAATCTCGCGCATGTCCGTGAACTTAGACGTGTCTTATGTTCTTTGCATCTCATGCGCAGGCGCCGGTTCCTGCGCATGTCATTGCACTTAGAAAATATCCTCTACTATGTGTTACTGACTGCGCATGTCAGTGGACTTAGACATATTATCAAATTGTATCCTCCAATTCAATTATTAAGCTGGTTCCATCCTGGGTAAGTATCCTTTAACTAGATAGGGTTTGTATCCAATCTTATGGCAGGTGATATTTACATATGCCACTATTCTGTTGGAATATTTTCTGCCAGAAAAATCTGTAATGCAACAGGGGGGGAGGGGGTTTATGACACTACGATTGGCTATGATTAATGCACTGTCTGGACGCAAAACACGAGGGTTTACTGTCAGAAGATGAGTTTAAAACCATCTACAACCCAGATCCCACCATCTCAACGTTCTATATCTTACCTAAGACCCATAAAGGGCTTAATCCGCTGAAAGGACGCCCAATAGTGTCTGGAAATAACAACCTGACCCAAGGCGCAAGTATCTATGTTGACAAAATTCTAGCACCATTCGTCTCTACCCTCCCCTCTTTCTTAAAGGACACTAAGGACACAGTTCTTAAAATCACGGATCTCACTGTCACTGACAGCACTCTATTGATGAGTTTGGATGTCGAAAATCTATATAGTAACATCCAGCACCAATTTGGTATCACAGCTATTTCAAGCTTTTTGGACACTAAAAGTAGTTTATTCACGAGACACAATTCCTTTGTAACACAACTATTACTTTTTGTACTCACTCACAATTTCTTTCTCTTTGGCGGTGCCCTCTATCAGCAGATGAAGGGAACCGCTATGGGGACTTCTTGTGCACCTTCTTACGCTAATTTATTTTTGGGGTGGTGGGAGCACAATTTTGTTTTTGGTGATGAATTTTCTTTCTACACAGAGCACATTCTTTATTGGGGGAGGTAAATTGACGACATTTTGATTTTTTGGGATGGAGATGTTTCTTTATTTTTGGATTTTGTACACAAACTCAATTCCAATTCAATAGGTATGAAATTTACCTCAGAAATTGGTGGCAAGAGATTACATTTTCTTGATCTCACTATATATATAGATTGTAACAATCATATCCAAACTAACATCTACCGTAAACCCACAGCTACAAATAGCTTACTTCTCTGGAACAGCCACCATCCCGTTTCATTGAAAAAAAGTATACCAATAGGGCAATATTTACGGGCCAAGTGTAATTGCTCAGAAGAACATCAATTTCAACAAGAAAGCAGTAAACTCATGTCAAGATTCACCAATCGGGGTTATCCAAAAAGACACCTTAGAATTGCCTATAATAGGGCACTGCGGAGCAATAGGACAGATTTACTATCCTCCAAACCTATTTTTCCTACACCGGATAATGCTATCAGATGTATTGGCACTTTTGATGCATATACCACACAGATCAAAAGTATATTAGAACGTCATTGGCATATACTTAGATCAGACCCGGACCTTCAAGAAAGGATATCCTGGTTCATAGCCATCTGACACAACAGACTGTTAGTACTAACAGTTGGCTACCAAATAAACCAGAAGGATCCTTTCCCTGTGGTCACTGTACCATGTGTCAATATACACGCAAGACTAAAAGTTTCAGTGATCCTCAAAATGGGAAAAATTACACAATTTTTTACTTCATCAATTGTTCTAGCAGAAACGTGATTTATGCGATTCAATGTACATGTTCACTCATCTACATAGGCAAAACTACTCAGGAATTACGGCGTTGCATTGGCAAACATGTGAGTACTATAAGAACATTTACGGACACACCTGTAGCCAGACATATGAGAGATAAACATCAAAATAATTTAAAAGAACTTACCTTCTGGGGTATTCGCCAGATGAAATTGGGACCAAGGAAAGGAGACATTGATGGTATCCTGTTGAGAGAGGAAGCGAGATGGATCTACCGACTTAATTGCAGGCACCCTCATGGGTTAAATGAGGGATTTTCATATCACGCGTTTTTAGAATAAGTATCAAGATTATACATAAAATAATTACACCACCCGATAGGGCGTCTCATTTATATCTGCCATTTTGACTACAATAAGTGCATACATAAATGTACATTAACAACAATGTATATTTGGGAACTTTATTATATAGTTTCTGACGACACGATACGGACGTCATGGCAAACTAATGGATATCAAGATTGACATGGTCCATCTAAGACAGTATCTTGTAGGGGGAGTGAGTGGAGATGACATAATAGGCAAGTTATGAACTATAATACTGAAGGGGACAGTTATACTATTCTACTAGAAGTAATGTGCAATGACCAGTATAGCCTATACAACTAATTGGGCCAGAGTTATATGGGAACATCTCCTCCATTGTGAATAATGTCAAAATGCTATCAATGAAGGAAGAAAAATAAATCATTAATATTAAACTGGTAAAACCCAATATAAGATGTATACAATGAGCATTAAAAATCATAGAACAATTGGCAGGCAGGAGTATACCTACAGTTAACAATAATTAATCAGCCTCCCGTCCGCCTATACACATATAAAACTGAGGTATAGAGCTGTCCTCCAAACAGTATAATAACTATCTGTTCCAGACAGTGCATTAATCATAGCCAATCGTAGTGTCATAAACCCCCTCCCCCCCTGTTGCATTACAGATTTTTCTGGCCGAAAATATTCCAACAGAATAGTGGCATATGTAAATATCACCTGCCATAAGATTGGATACAAACCCTATCTAGTTAAAGGATACTTACCCAGGATGGAACCAGCTTAATAATTGAATTGGAGGATACAATTTGATAATATGTCTAAGTCCACTGACATGCGCAGTCAGTAACACATAGTAGAGGATATTTTCTAAGTGCAATGACATGCGCAGGAACCGGCGCCTGCGCATGAGATGCAAAGAACATAAGACACGTCTAAGTTCACGGACATGCGCGAGATTGGCGCATGTGCCATGGACCTTCCCTTAGGAATACTACTATATCCAATCACATGCGGGCGCCCATTAGTGACGTCTAGTATGTTTACTCACATAACCAATGATCGAGACTATGATAGGACGAACGGCCATCATAACGAAACGCAGAACTATCTGAAGCCGGCCGTTGATTGGATGACATGCCGCGGCCGTCATATTCAACGTCAGACGCGATGATATAAAAGGCAGTATGAGACGCCCGCTGGCCATTAGCCGCCATACTTTCCTGACGAAGTTGGGGAGCCAGTGAAACGTTGGAAGGGAGGGCTAAATTTTGGTGATTTTAACAAGCAGTAGCCACCGGCTCCCAATAGATAGGAGATTGAGCTACCCACGCTCACTCTGTAGCACTCAGGAGCTTACAAAAGACAAGTACAGGAGTCAAGGAGTACGGTGGCAACTGTGGTTTTAAAAGTTAGTGGTGGTGTCATTACATCCACTTGCAGAATCACATAATTATGTGCATCACAATCTACATTTTAGATGGAATAATAAAAGGTATATTTTAATTGGGGGGTATTTAGTTTAGGGTTCCCCTAGGGGGGTTCCCCTAAAATTGTTGTGAATAAATTGACCCTAGTATCCCCCTTTGGGGTTTTGTTGTTTAGTTAAGAGGAGCTACAGCTCTCCGGCCGCTAATAGCCTGGCATACTGCGATCACCTATTAAACCATTAGATCACCGCTGTCAGCAGTGTCTAAAGGAATCTTATATCCATCCCTGGTGGTCTAGTGGGGGGGGGGATCAGACTATTTTGGTTGAAATTATTTCATCAACCAGGACAAGTGGATTTTCTTGAGGGACAAGTAGATTGTGTTCCGCTTTAGTCCCTTGGACAAGTAGTTTTTTTTAAAATTTCCACACCCCTGTGTATATATATATATATATATATATATATATATATATATATATATACACATATGTGTGTGTGTGTGTGTGTGTGTGGAAACGACTGTGTGTTTTTTACATTGAAGCGGCTGACAGCCGCGGCGTTCTTCTATGCGGGCGCTCTTAGCACTGGCTTACTTTCACTTTCAGCAGCGGCTGCTGCTGGCGGCGGCTAGTCCGCTCAGTTCCCCGCAAGCGCACATGCATTCCCATGTGCACTCGGGGCAAGGAGCGGGCGCCATTACGGGACTTCTTGTTAATAATTTGGTGGCCCCGTGCGCTTTAGCTCTGCCCACCCAGGGCCGCCGAAGCTTCTCAGGGCGCGAACAGACCACCAATCAGCGCTGTGTGCGCGATTATGGTGGCAGGGGCCAATCAGCGGTGCCCTCTGCTCCTAACACGCCCCTCCCTTGCTATTGGCCGGCATTTCTCCTCTCTGACAGCCTGGAGACATCCACGGGTTCGAGTCCCAAGGTGGGACAGAGTGTTACAGTGTTGTGGTTTAATTTTAAAATAGGCCCATTGTGGTCTATGGGGATCTCAAGGCATGTGAAACAGTAAGATAAGCAGACTGTATCAGCAACACAGTGGAATGGAACACAGTCTTGGATGAGAGAGGCCCAGAACGGCCTCCCTCTAAACAGTTAACTGGAGTGTTAGCCACTCCTTTAATCTGTTAACACTGTATTTCTAAACTGTTTGGTTCTGCTGAACCACTTGTTCTGCCTGCTCCACTGCTCCCCCAGACCACCCTGCTACTCTACCTCGGTTATTCTTCCAGACCCGGTGGGTTCGGCTGCCCCTCCAGCCGGCGTTCCCTCATTCTCCCAGTCTATATCCGACATGGCTCAGGTCTCCCGTTATGTGGTGACTGCCTTGGAGAGGCCCTCCCTACAACGTCCCTCCGGAGGGTCCCACTCTCCCCCTATTCTGATGCTCTCGCAGCATCATAGGGGTATGTCATCTGACTCCTCTCCCAAGTCCCCTCGCAGGCAAGCGTCGCTCCTCTAGGGAATGCTCCCAGGGTCGCCGCTCTGGCTCTCCAGACCCGCGTACCAGCTCTGTCTCTCTCTCTTCCAGGGCCGCCTCACACGTTCCCATTCACCTGGAGAACTTGTGGAAGAAGTTTCTGATTCGGCCTCCGACTCAGAGGACCGCACGGATGTGCCTTATGTGGTGTACTCAATGGTTGCAGCCATAAGAGACATCTTCCAGCTAAAGGACCCAGGAACTTCGGACGTGGTCCAGAAGTTTCCTTTCATCGTGCCCGACCTCTTCCAGTGCTGCCTCACCTCGTTCCCACTCACCTGGAGAACTTGTGGATGAGGTTTCTGATTTGGCATCCGACTCAGAGGACCACACGGATGTGCCTGATGTGGTGTACTCAGCGGTTGCGGCCATAGAGACACCTTCCATCTAAAGGACCCAAGAACTTCGGACGTGACTCCAGAAGTCTCCTTTCTTTGTGCCCAACCGGCACTCAAGACTTTCAGCTCTCACGCTGAATTTTACGCCCTGCTGGTATCCGCCTGAAGTCACCCTGACAAGAAGTTTTAGGAAGCAAAGAAGGTTCAAGCGCGGTATTCCTTCGCCAAGGACCTCATTGCTCTGTGGACCTCCTTTCCAACTGTGGATCCGCCGGTCTCCCACCTCTCTAAGGCGCCTGCCCGGCCTTTGGCTGTTGCGGCTGCTTTCAAGGATCCAGCGGACATGAAGGTGGATACTTTGGCAATCTCTGCCTTTGAGGCAGCAGGTTCTTCCTGCTTTTGCTTCTGCCTGGGTGTCAAAGGCCCTTTTAGTATGGTCTTCCAACTCCGCCAGGGTAGTCTTCAAGATCCCTCCGGGGGATTTCTTTAATCTGGCTCTCCGATGGTCCGCAGATGGAGATTTTCTGTGTTCTGCTTCCATGCGCAGCCACTGTGCTGCCTTTGCCACAAGCTACCTGGTAGCCACCATCCCTCCATGTGGCTTAAAGCCTGGCATGCGGACACCACCTTCAGGAAGTGAGGTGATGGGCGGAAAGGAGTTCTTTATTACCTCTGGATAAGGCTCACAGGACCGCTTTCCTTCGTAAGTTCTCCTTCCGGTTTCTCAGGAAGAGGGCTCCCTCCTTCCGATCCCGTTCCTCCCGGAGGTCGGCTATCCGTTCCGGCCATTTTGCGGCCGAAAACAGGCACCCGCCAACCTTTCTCGGGTGGTTGGTCACCTCTTACTCTCCGGGATACCTGGACCATGCAGCTCCTCTTTTTTTATCCGGGGAGTAATTGTCCCGGTTCCTTCAGGGGAATGTTTTCGAGGTTTGTTCCAACCTCTTTGTGGTCCCCAAGAAAGGCGTTTCTGTTCGCCCAGTCTTGGTTCTCGGGTATCTCAGCCAGCGTCTTGCTTTCCCATCCCGAATGGAGTCCCTCCATTTTGTGCTGGCATCCATGGTTCAAGGGGAGTTTTCGTTCCTTGGTGGACTTCAAGGATGTCTGCCTCCACATCTTATTGTTTCCATGTCATCAGCAGTACCTCCGCTTTGCATTTCCAGATGGTCATTTTCTATTGTGGCTCTCCGTTTCGGTCTGGCCACTTCTCCGCGGACCTTTACCAAAGTCCTGGCGCCTGTGATCGCCCTTTTACGGACAACAGTTGTTTCCGGGATTCCTTACTTGGACAACCTCCTGATCAGAACCCCAGCCAGGGCCCAGATCCTGGAGAGTCTTAGTCTCAACCTCAAGACCTTGTCTCACTTTGATTGGATGGTCAATTGGGACAAGTCCATCCGCTCTCATGGGGCTCCACTTCGACGCGGCCTCTGCCCGCTTTCGACTCCACCGACCGATCAGCTGACTCTCTTATCAAGAGTCCGATGACTTCGGCACCCTGCTCCAGTTTCCATTCGCTTTTGCATGGATCTCCTGGGTTGGTTGGCGGCGGCCGTGGAAGTCGTGCCATTTACCCAGTTTCATCACCGACCTCTTCAACTGGTGATTCTCTTCCGGTGGGACAGGTCTCCATTATCTCTCGACCGCAAGATCGTTCTCTTTCGTCAGTCTTCTCGGTCCCTTCTATGGTGGCTTAGTTCCCCCCTGCTTTTTTTCGGGAACGCTACTTCCTGCCCCTCCCTGCCAGTCAGTCAGGCTGGGGAGGTGATTTCAGGGACCGGCCAGTCTGGGGTCTTGGTCCCCCAAGAAGCCCTTTTACCCTTCAACATTTTGGGGCCTAGGGCAATTCTTTCTTTGCTTGCTTCTTGGGAAATTCCCTTCTGGGCGGAACTCAGGTTTCCGGCCATCTCAGCTATATTCAATCCCGCCGTCCCTGTGATGTGGTCTTCTCAGCCGGTCCTCAGTCGTCCAAGGCATATGGTCCCTACATCCAGGGGTGTTTGCAGTGATCTGCAACCCCTGGGGCGCTCCAGGCGTGGGCCTCTGCTTGCAACCGAAGCATTCCTCTCTATTGTTCGAGTTTTGCCCTACATTATCTGTTTAGGGGTCAGGCTTTGCCTTACCTTATCGGTTTCCTCCCCTTCATCTCTTTTCGGGGTCCTGAGGAAACTAGCAGTGGGGCGTTTCTGCCATTCTGGTGGACAGCCTGGCTCCGGCGGGCGTGGTACTTCGTCGTGGTCAGGCTCCTGAACGACTTAACGCTGCGCCATCCCTATCGTCCAGGCCTCTTATCTCAGGTCTCCTGTGCCACCCCTATTTACCGTCTCTGCTTTTGACGGCGTGGCGGTTCTGAGGACCCGCAGTTTCTCTCCCAAATGGTTCACACCATGCTGAGGGCTCACTAGCATTCCTCTGCAAGATTTACCACCATATCTGGCGGTCTTATTTTTGTTGGTGTGAAACTCTGCCTTTTTCTCCGGTCGTTGTTTTCCATTCCTGACCCCTTTCCAGTCTGGGCTTGCCCAACGGTGGGTTTTCAGCTCCCTTAAGGGTCAAGATTTGGCTCTTTCCATTCTGTTTTCAACGTCCTCTGGCGTTCAATTATCATGTCCGAACCTGGTTCAGGGAGTGGCACAAGCTGCCCCTCCTTATCGGTCCCTTTCTTTCCCTTGGGACTTACACTTGGTCTTAGGTGCCCTGCAAGGCGCCCTCTTTTGAACCTCTCAGGGACATTTCTCTTTGCCTCCTTCCCCGGAAGGTCGCGTTCCTTATTGCGCTTACCTCTGTTAGGAGGGTGTCAGAGCTGGTAGCTCTCTCATGCCGTTCTCCCGTCCTGGTTGTATACCAGGACAAGTTGTTTTCAGTCAAATAAGGACACTCATTTTCATCTCAATGAGGACATCGTCCTACAGTCCCTTTGTCCGGCCCCTTCTCATCCTGGAAGTGTTTGTTCCAAATCTGGTTGTGGTGAGGGCTGTTCGTACTTATCTCTGTCACTCTTTCCTTTTGGCAGTGTGACTCCCCCTTTTTTTGTTTCTCCAGAAGGTTGTCGGACAGGACAACCTGCTTCTACAGCCACTATTTTTTGGTGGATCCGGTCTACTATTTCGGGAGCTTACCGCTGCAAGAGGAAGATCCCACCCTTCAGGGTTTTGGCTCATTCCACCCGTTTTTCGGGGCATCCTGGGCCCTCCGCTATGTGGCTTTGGCCTTGCAGTTCAGTAAGATGTCCGCGTGGTCGTCTTTGCACTCTTTCTCAAGGTGCTACCAGATTCATACCTTCGCATCGGTTGATGCTACTCTGGGCTGTAAGATGTTGCAGACGGTGGTGGTCCCACTGTCCACCTGTCTGATTCCTTACCCACCCAAGGGACGGCTTTGGTACGTCCCATGGTCTGTGTCCCCCAATGGAGCCGATAGAGAAAAGGAGATTTTTTTATGCTTACCGTAAAATCTCTTTCTCGAAGGATCCATTGGGGGACACAGCTCCCACCCTTTTTTCTGGTGTTCCTACTTAAGTTATCTGCCCGAAGGTGTGTTCAGTTGTCTTTTCTTCTGATTGCTCGGACAGTTTGTGGTTTTCTCTTGACCTGTCGGTCGTCTCCTATTGCTCTGGGACTAAAACTGATTACCTCAGGTGCCTGTGGGCGGGTATACCCTGCTGGGAAGAGCCGACTTTTCTTGTTGCCATAGTGTCGAACCTCCCAGTGACAGCAGCATACACCCATGGTCTGTGTCCCCCAATGGATCCTTCGAGAAAGAGATTTTACGGTAAGCATAAAGAATCTCCTTATTATTCCTCAAAAACGCAGGAAAATTGTTGTCTGGAATGAACAGAGTGCGCCAAGTGTGCACGGCCATCGCTCCATTCATTCTCTTTGGGGCTTCCGATCCTTGCTGGGCTCAAGGGTTCGTTACACTCGAGAGTGTGGCAGGCATTCTACAAATTTACATACAATTTGTAGACTTTATGTAAATCAGCCTGTAGACTTCATGTAAATCAGTCTGTAGACTTAAAGGAGTACTCCAGTGGAAAAAAAAAAAATTTATCAGCTGGTGCAAGAAAGTTAAACAGATTTGTAAATTACTTCTATTAATAATCCTAATCCTTCCCCTACTTATCAGCTGCTGTATGCTCCAGAGGAAGTTCTTTTTTTTTCTCTTCTGTCTGACCACAGTGCTCTCTGCTGACACCTCTGTCCATGTCAGGAACTGTCCAGAGCAGGATAGGTTTGCTATGGGGATTTGCTCCTGCTCTGGACAGTTTCTGACATGGACAGAGGTGTCAGAAAAGAGCACTGTGGTCAAACAGAAAATAAATTCAAAAAGAAAAGAACTTCCTCTGGAGATAAGTACTGGAAGGATTAAGATTTTTAAATAGAATTAATTTACAAATCTGTTTTTAAAACAGTTGATTTAAAAAAAAAATTCCACCTGTGTACCCCTTTTAAGGCCATATTTTTTTTACTTTCTCTACACAAGTCTGTACACAGCTTTCACTGCTCTCCAAGCAGTGCCATGCGAAAATAAACAAGCACAACTATCAGCTGACTGTGTATGCACTCTCTTTTTTGTATCTGGTAGGGGTCTTCACTTTGGAACCCCCACTAATCAAAATATCTGACATGTCAGGTTTTTCAAAGTGATATTAACGCTTTAATCTTCAAAAGGTGATCATTATGGAGTCTGGAAAACATGTATGCTCTGTGATTACTACTTTATATCAACTATCAACCAATGTAAAATTTGCATGACATAATATCATCCCCTTATGCTTGTTTCTGTTTTTTTTTTTTTTTTCTTTTTGGGACACTGTGGTTTTCTTCAATGCTATAAAACAAATGTGTTAAATGGAAAATCCAATATAATTCCTACCTATGTATCTCCTACTAGATACAGTCAACAATCAACACCAGGGAGTACAGATTCTGGGCAGGGCATATGTGTGTAACTTTTTTGTTTTATAAATGTTTAATAAATAAAATAAAAAAAATAAAAATAAAAAGTGGTCTCTTGGGAAACTCTTTTTTAAGCAAGCACAAATCCTGTAGTGTGGAGTTTTTCATTTTGCATTTAGTGTCAAAAGGGTTATCTGAGATTGCTTCAAACTTTACTCTATACACTCCTTAGGAGTTCTGTCTCTTGGTCCACTTACCACTTTGGGTGTTTATATCGGTCTCATCACTATAACTACTGCAATATGTTACCCTGCATGAAAATAAACATCTGGAGCAAAAGGAAACCCAAGAAGTGTCATGGGTGATTTTAAAGGGGAGAGCATTGTTAGATTTGTTATTGTATTCTGGGAAAACCTGGTTGTTTGGGCAAAAAGTTTACCGCAATAACAACTTTTTTGTTGTTTCCCTGTGTGCATTTACTTTTGTTATTCTCATTTAATATATTCATATATTTTAGGGACTTCTTCAGCAAGAACCAAGGCGTTGTTCAGAGTCTTTACCATGGAACAGAAGAGGGTGCCCCTATTCCTGAAACACTCAATTCCCTCTTCTTTTCACCAATGACCCGACTGCAAGAGTATGCCAGACTGTTGTTGAAACTCGCCATGTGCTTTGAAGTGGTAAGTTATTTCATTTCTTTAGTCGCAACCTTTTTTTTAATAGATTTTTATTGCTTTTTCTTGGACAGTGTTCATTATGTGAGTAACCCTATGTTTCCATCATAAGATTAAACCATTGTTATTTTGTTTGTGAAACCTCGTACATTCTAAAGACTCTGTATTAGTACTGATGTACTAGGTATATTAGGTACTGATGCTGGGGTGGAAATAAAGCATTCATTTATAGGCTATGTTAGTATCTTTTAATAGGTCTGTATTTGATAAATATTACAGTTCACACTGTTTATCATAATACTGTAGTTTAATAGGGTTCTCAGCTTTGCCTCTTTAATACAGATTGTATAGGGCCTCATTTGACTGTTTCTGTAACTCCTAGACAGAGTTCTCATTTGTTCTTGGCCTATACTCTTTTTTTATGCTCTTCTCAGTCACTGCAATGGTGGTCACAGTGTAGCCCCATAGTCATGAAAGGTCAGACCCGGCTGATCAATTAGTTGTTGCATATCTTATAAATGTTATTTCTCAGAAGAGTCAATCTGTGCATACATAGAAACATTCTTAGTACCAAGAAACCAAGCTAAGTACTCTGTTAATTACTTAGAGACGTTAGGTAATAGCCAATATTGCCACAAGGAGGTGTTTCACCAGCTTTCACAAAGTTGTGAACAGGAAATGTGAGTGCACTCACTTATTTGTTTCTATATGTCTCATGAAATACTTTGGAGTGATCGTTTCAATAACTGGAATAGGCACCCAATTAAAAAAAAAAGTGGATTTATGGGGCCTCTTGGTCTATTCTACTGTTGCTTTTAGATGTTTCTTTTTATTTGCAACAGAGCTGTTTGACACTTTATTTGTTGTTTATCATTGTGAAACATGCCTCAGACAGTCTTTTCATCTGTTGTTTGCCAGTCCTCACCAGAGTACAAAAAACTTCAAGACTGCAGCACTAGTTATGATGCTTTGGCCTTGGCTTTAAGTAGAAGGAAGAAGGAGGCTGAATACACCTTGGGATTCTGGAAGACCTTCCCAGGAAAGATGACGGTATGTCTGCAACCTCTCTGTGGACCGTAGTCTGTGACAAAACTTTGTTTTATCCACTGTTTGCCAGCATTGCCTGTAGGTACAGCATGTGACCACTGAGACTACATCAGTCATGTCAGTACACCACATTGTCTCTGGATGCCTTTAACCCCATAAGGACTAAATTTTTGCATTTTCTCTTTATGGTAAAATTGATACATTATCTTTATTCTGTAGGTCAATGTAATTAAAATGTCACCTGATTGTACTACTTTAAAAAAAATTGCAAACTTTATTTAACAAAATTGTATGATTAAAATTGTCCTTTTCTGTCCCCTATTTTTTGTGTTTAGTATTTTTTTATGTTTACGCCAATTACCGCGCAGGATCATAAACATAATATTTTAGTAGTTTGGACATTTACGTATGCAGCGATACCACATATGTCAAAAAAACAAAAAAAAAACATTTTTTTTGTAAAATGGGAAAATAAGCATGGTTTTATTTTTATATTAGGGGAGAGGCTTTTATATGATTTTAGAGATTTTTTTTATTTTGCACTTTTTAAGTCCCTATAGGGGATTTTTATTTGCAGTCAATGAATCGGGCTACATCAGTGAATCAGCAGCAGGAGGCAGGTAAGGGGAAGATTGCGGGGGTTTCGTGAGCTCCACTGAGCTACTGATGTAATAAGAAATTTTGTGTCTTGACACCGTCAAACTCTTACTTTCACTTTAGACGCCGTGATTGCTATAGATCACTTTGTCTCAAGCGTTAAATGACGGGCAGCAGCAGGATCGCGACTGCCCACCATAAGCAGTGAGTGTCTGGCTAGCAATAGCTGACACTCATTGCTCTGAAGCGAGTGCAGCTCCTGTGCTCACTTCAAACCCATTTAACGCATCGGGGCGTACAGGTACGCCCTGCTTCTTTAAGTACCAGGGGACGAGGGCGTACCTGTATTCCTGCTACCTTAAGTGGTTAAATAAAGACTGGCAGGGAACCTCTGCGCCATCTGCATTGGATCAGCCAGGAGTTAAAAGAATGATTGCTTATTTTACTATATTAAAGAGGAACATGTCATCTTTTTCCTGCTGCCTGAACCATGAGTCATAGGGGCGGTTCCCAGTGATTTATACCTGCCCTGCTTGGCTTGATTAATAGATCACTGCCTATACTCAAACAGGGAAAGGTCTACCAGTCAAGGCTGGTGGGGTGGGGAGAAGCAACCAGAGACTGCCCTCATGTCAGGCAACATAAGTGATGACTGGGTCACCTTTAAACCATTTTTCCCATTAGCTCTGATATAGTAAGGTGTTATGATGTGATTGTTTGATCTGTAAAATAATGACTGGTAATAATACTCTGCACTGCCACTTACTGTATTTTATATCTTACCATTTTATATTTAGGTAATATATGCAGGGCTCTTTCAGTTCCAGCCGTCACCAACAACCAGGCAGATTACTTGTATTGTATTTGATTAAGGACTTATCCCCCAAATAGGGAACATTATTGGTCTATTATTTAAGGGTGGGTTGTCACAGTTCAGATAAAATGACTGCAGCTTCAAACTGCATAGACAAGTGTCATTTTCAAAGTGACTTAGCTGCAAGCATTTTAGTTATCGGTGACTGCCTAGTTTAGCAGCAAAATGGCAACTTACTAGACACCCATTGATAAACTGCTGCTAAAGTTAAAATATCTGCACATTTTCATATAAATGGCATATCCGTGCCACAGTTTGTGAAATCATGACTTACAAAATCCCTCTTTTCTGAGATGCGCAGGTGATCAGGAGGTGAGGCTGAGCTGCTTAAGGGTGTATTCACACGTACAGTATCCTGCGCAGGATTTGATGCACAAGATTTTATGCTAAATGACTTAATACAGCTCCAAATCCTGTACATCAAATCTGCTCAGGATACTGTGTGTATGTATACACCCTAAAGAGGTTGTCCCACCATTAGAACTCATCCCCTATCCACAGGATTGGCTGCTAAATGTCTGATCCAAGGGTCCCAGCAGTTGGACCCCCGCAAACAGTTATGCCCTCCCCTATTTGTTGTATAAAGAATAACCTGTGATGGTTGGACAAACCCTTTTAAACGCTGCACTGTCACTCGTTTCCAATTGCCAATATAATCTGTAATTTTTTAGTTACTTTGTGGTAACTAATTTATATAGTAGTATAGTAGATTTTATGTGAAACTATCTAATAATTTTGTCTTCATTTGCTTTTATAAACTTCATTTTTGTTCTGAAGGATTCTTTGAGGAAACCAGAAAGACGTCTGATCTGTGAAAGCAGCAACCGTGGACTGTGTTTGCAGAATGCTGGACGCTTTTCTGTCAATTGGTTCATTCTTTTCAATGACTCCTTGGTTCATGCCCAGGTTAGAGATTTCCTTTTGTTGTGCAGATTATTGTTCACCATCACCACCTAGAGTGACAAATGCAGATTTCCACAAGAGCACACATTGAGGCCAACACAAAGTCATCGCCGAATTGTTGTTAAAAAGGAGTCTGACATTCTCTGAAATTATTACAAATATCTACAATAATACAATCATAATTACATTCTGTAAATTTATTCACAGATACTGTATACTTGCAGTCCGTTTTCATTGACTTTGTTATCCATTCTTCTTACAGTTCTCTACGCATCACATTTTTCCACTGTGTACACTCTGGGTAGAGCCTGTATCTGAAGAAATTGCCGGAATGTGGGTATTATTGCACAAATCTATTTGTTTTGTGTCTCTAAAAATGAGCACAATGTATGTTTTGTTTACTGCAGAGGAGTCCTCTGGGATGTTAAATGGCCGTGCTTCGATTTTGGACTCTGTCCATGTATCTACTTTAATGTTTTATTTCCTGCTCTAATGCAAAGCTTTATATTTTAAGCCCCACGTTGGTAATTAAAGTAAATCTGTAGCTATATTCACAATGTTAACCAAAACTTTTTAAAGGCTTTGTCCTACTAACAAATATTAATTTACTCTGTTGTAAAACTTAAATTTTTTTTCAATTTGAATCATATAAAATATTACTCCTGTGTCTAGATATTGCTGTTATATACTTTGGTTCCCCCTGGTGTTCTTTTGATCTTCTGAATGTGCACCTAATATGTTCGAGGCTTTACATAAAGTATGTCACAGCAAAATCTTAAAAATAAAGATGTTTCTTCCTTGTGCTAGCCATTAGGCATGTGGTGATATCAATAACATAGTAGTTTTTTATTTATTATTTTCCCCATAATGCATGACTTTGTAGGTGGAAAATGTGTTTTGTTTATTGTTAGTACCACTGTAGAAGTTGACCATGCAATCGTAATACACTGTAATCTTTCGGTATTGCAATATATTATGTCCAAAAAAACTAAGTTGCATCAACTCGCTGCAGTATATTTCAGATTACAATCCACCCCATAACAGCGATACGAGGGAGGCAAACCTCAGCATCAGCTTGGGGTTACAGCTTTATCATTGAGTAAGAATATTATCCATCACTTTATAAATTCATCAGGTTTAAAGGGGTACTCCACTGGAAAACATTTTTTTTTTAAATCAACTGGTGCCAGAAATTTAAACAGATTTGTAAATTACTTCTATTAAAAAAAATCTTAATCCTTCCAGTACTTATCAACTGCTGGATGCTCCACAGGAAATTATTTTCTTTTTGAAATTTTCTTCCTGACCACAGTGCTCTCTGCTGACACCCCTGTCCATGTCTGGAACTGTCCAGAGCAGGATAGGTTTGCTATGGGGATTTCTTCCTACTCTGGACAGTTCCTAAAATGGACAGATGTGTCAGCAGAGAGCACTGTGGTCAGACAGAAAGGAAATTCAAAAAGAAAAACACTTCCTGTGGAGCACGTAGCAGCTGATAATTACTGAAAGGATAAAAATGTTTAAATGGAAGTAATTTACAAATATCTAGGCTTTAGAGAGAAAAAGCAGGACTTGGCACAGTACTATATACATACAGTCATGGCCGTAAATATTGGCACCCCTGAAATTTCAAGAATATAAAGTATTTCTCACAGAAAAGGATTGCAGTAACACATGTTTTGCTATACACATGTTTATTTCCTTTGTGTGTTTTGGAACTAAACCAAAAAACAAGGAAAAAAAGCAAATTGGACATAATGTCACTCCAAACTTAAAAAATTGGCTAGACAAAATTATTGGCACCCTTAACTTAATATTTGGTTGCACACCCTTTAAAAAAAATAACTGAAATCAGCTGCTTCCTATAACCATCAATAAGCTTCTTACACCTCTCAGCCGGAATGTTGGTCCTTTCTTCCTTTGCAAACTGCTCCAGGTCTCTCTTATTGGAAGGGCGCCTTTTCCCAGCAGCAATTTTAAGATCTCTCAATGGGATTTAGAACTGGACTCATTGCTGGCCACTTCAGAACTCTCCAGCACTTTGTTGGCATCCATTTCTGGGTGCTTTTTGACATATGTTTGGGGTCATTGTCCTGCTGGAAGACCCAAGATCTCGGACACAAACCCAGCTTTCTGACACTGCGCTGTACAGTGCGACCCAAAATTTGTTGGTAATACTCAGATTTCATGATGCCTTGCACACATTCAAGGCACCCAGTGTCAACAGTGGGGTCCTCCTGGGTCTCCTGCCATAGCATTTCATTTAAATGTGGAGGGATAGTTCGCGCTGACACTGATTCTCCCTGAGCATGCAGGACAGATTGAATATCTTTGGAACTTGTTTGGGGCTGCTTATCCACTCCCGGACTATCGTGCAGTGACACCTTTCATCAATTTTCTCTTCCGTCCACGCTCAGGGAAATTAGCTACAGTGCCATGGGTTTCCAAAATGGGGTCACTTGTGGGGGTTCTGTATGGTTCTGGCAGCTAAAACCCTTTGCAGGCATGAAGTGGGGCCTATAATCCTTTCAGCCTAAAATGATGCCCTAAAAGTCAAATTGCACTCCTCTCCTTCTGGATCCTACCTTGCAGCCAAGGAACCAAATATGGCCCAAGCAGGGGTATTTATGAACACGAGACGGGCAGCTCTAAAAAATATATAGGGTGAATTTCCTCCTTTTTAGATGCGATGTACACAAAATATGTCCCACAAATTATGCATTTGTGTGAAGAAAAAAAAAAAAAAGCTAATTTAAATGTTCTCTTACTTATTTTTAACCATTCTAGCCACACAAAAAGGACTCAAAGTACTACTTTTTGGTCTAGATGAATACATTTTGGGTTGTAGTTTCCAAAATGGGGTCACTTGAGGGGGTTCTATATGGTTCTTGCATCTAAAACCCTTTGCTTGCATGAAGTGCAGTTAATAATTCATTCAGCGTAAAATGATGCCCTGAAAGCCAAATGGCCCTCCCCTCCTTTTGGGTCCCGCCACACAGCCAAGGAACCAAATATGGCCTAAGCAGGGGTATTTCCAAAGACTGGACAAGCAGCTCAATAAAATATAGGGTGCATTTCTTTCAATATCAAAAGCAATATACAAAAAATATGTCGCACAAATAAAGCATTTGTGAAAAAAATCAAATTTGGAATTTAACACGGACTTTGTAATAATTAAAATATATAAAATAGTTAAAATACTCACTGTACCCCCTAGTGAATACCTTAAGGGGTCTAGTTTTTAAAATGGGGTAATTTGGTGGTGGTGGGGGGGGGGTTCCTATGTTCTGCCACCTCTAAGTTTCTGCAAACCTTGCAAAAATAGATGTACTTTTTGAATTTTCTAAATTTCAAGTAAAATTGTTAGGGTTCTAATTCATTTAAAATGTTAATTTTAAAAAAATGCTGTTAAAATAAAGTAGACATCTGAAAGTATAAGTTTTTATAAAATTTTTGCTCAGTAAGTATATGCAACCTATTTAGTGTTAAAATAGCACTTTATTTGATGTAGTTTTTTTTTTACAATGCAAAAAAACAAATGATATCTGCTTACTTTAACTATGTACATGAAGTACAGCCTGTGACAAAACAACTATGTCAGAATTATTGTGATTGGCAAAATGTTACCAGAGTTATTCTCTAATAAAGTCTTACATCCCCGATTTGAAAAAACAGGCTTTTATTCTATTTGGATCTTTCTGGTGCTGACATGTATATTACACTTATGATATGTGTTTTTCAAATCTTAAGTGTGTAGCTATAGCTGGTATATATATGTATTTCATCATATATATGGTATATGTTAATTTCAGAAATGGTTTAAAGATCACAACCCCGGAGGAACAGCTCACTTTGGTGGCTTTGTCACCACAAGAAAAGGTATTTATATTTGTTACAGACAATGACATATTTTTGTGATTAGCAAATGATAATTGTATTTGTGGATGCATAATAAATGAAAAGTTACATTGTGCCCCTAGCAAAAACTTAGCTTTTATTTAATCATTAAAGGGGTACTCCAGTGGCCAGTGTTCGGAACATTTAGTTCCGAACACTGTGTGTGTGGCGGGGGTCGGCCACGCCCCCTCATCATGTCACACCACGCCCCCTCAATGCAAGTCTATGGGAGGGGGCGTGATGGCCAACATAAATCAAGTATAGAAAAGCCTAATCAGTAAGGACTAGACCTCTATAGTAACAAGAAGCAATTAGATCCAGAAGATCCAAGTGAGTCTTCACAGTGTGGGAGCTGCTAAGGGTCACTTCTAGCTGTCCATTCAGGACCATGACCATCAGAATCTCATGGAGGACCCCTCTTAGGCTAGGTTCACACTACGGAATTTTCGCCTGCAATTCCGCTTTGAAATTGCAGGCAGAAATTCCGTTTGCTAAGAAGTATAGTGTAGTGAATGGGTTTCCGTTCACAAATTTACACTTTGGAATTTGTGAACAGAAAATCCGCTTGGAAATTTCCGCCTGAAGAATGAGCAAGAATGAGAAATACTCTCAGAACACATTGCAGTCTATTGGAGGCTGCAGTGTCTGCGTGGTCCTAGCGCCAACTGATTCAGTCGGTGCTAGCCACACTCGGACTCTCCGGGCGGAAATTTTCTGCCTGGAGATTCCGTAGTCTGAACCTAGCCTTATTGTAACCCTCAATGAAAAACAAAAAGGCTCATGAGCAACTTGGTATGATCTGAATGTGTAAAGACAAACAAGTCCCGGGTTATCCGGGAGGTCGACACGACTAGGACAGAAACACAAGGGAGGACCCACAATTGTTTTGCATTTTTAATAAACCGCTCCAGTGTTTTGCACCACAAATTTCTCTGGTTTGGCTTTTACTTATACTGGAAACAGCAGCGCCATTTCAAGGGTCATTTTTTCTACTAATGCTTGCATCAGGATTGGACTGCACCTTCTCCTGGGACCCCGGGCTTAGCAGCTATTCCTCCAATTTGCCAGTTACCCACAGTGGTGGGCTAGTATGTGAATTGTCTATTTGCTCAAGGTGAGCAGCCACTACCTAAGGGCCAATTGTGCTCCGAATCTTTTCTTATTCCCTAAAGCGTCTAAGTGGTAATACACGAGGCGCCTCCATCGTTTTTTGTTTTTTTTTCCCCTTTCTTAAACCTACAGGTATTTGGAGCTCTGGTCCTGATAAGAGTGACTTTAACCTGAAGACTGTCTCCGCCTTCACAGTGATTGCTAGAATATGCAAATAGTCAAAACACGGACACAAACACACAAGACTAGAAATTGAAAATAAACAAATGGGACGCTAGACTGGTCACTTAGTTCACGTCATGTCACCCCTGGTGATTAACCACAGATTTCAACTCCATATAAAGGACTGATACACCACGATATACTAAAGCAAAAATAGAATTTAGACAAACCTCAAAATATAATCAACACATAATCATAAATATAAATTTAAACTTCTTTATAATTTAAACTTCTTAATAATAATCCAATTTGTCTTGGTTTCTGGTCTCGGTCCGCAGGGTTATTAGGAATATCATGAAAGTATGTGTAAAAGAGAGTGTAACTTATCAGGGTTAAAGGGGTATTATAGGATTTTGTGAACTTTTTAGCGATTTACCCCTGATGCCAAGTTATGTAGGTTTTAAATTTACTTGTATTACCTGTCTGGGGGTGGATCTTGCCAAGTTTTTTGTTTTTAATGCCCATAGAGGTTCTGCATTCTTTTTCACTAGGAATTACTGGTGTCTAAAGCCTTTTCCAGCTTAATGTGCAGCTCGAGACAACTCGTCGCAAGTCAGCTGATCCCAGGGGGCTTGGCTTCTTCCCTTTTCTAACAAGCAAACTCCCTGACGACATGTGTGGCCTATCTGTACATGCCACTGTGTCAACGCTGAATGCACCCCCTCTATCTGCAGACTATGCTGAGATCACTTTACGGCGTGGGACACATTCAATGCTGGCACGGCAGGACATACAGATAGGCCGCACACATCATTAGGGGACTGGCTTGTCAGGGAAGATGAGAAGCAGCCAAAGTTTTGTTTTGAGCCGCATAGCAAGCCGAGAAAGGCCCAAGATAACCATAATCCCTAGTGCAGAAGACTACAAAACCCCCAGCGGAATGAAAGTACAAAAAATTGTATGATCCCCCCCCCCCCCCCCCTGCAGACAGGTAATACTAGTTGACACCATACATAACTTTGCATTACAGGCACATAGCTTAAAAGTAAAAAAAAAATCCTGCAATACCCCTGCCCCTGTAAAAAAAATCCTGCAATACCCCTGCCCCACCAATGGCGGAAAAAAAGCATTTGTATCCAAAAAAAACATCTTATGTATATTCAACGAAATGTGACACCAGAATGAATATCTGGGATATAAAAAACTGCTACAGGTAATTCATGACAAAATGTGAAAGGGTCTGAAAACTTTTCAAATTCATTGTACATGATATTCTCCAAACTGTAAATCAGTGTTTCCCAACCAGGGTGCCTACAGCTGTTGCAAAATTACAACTCCCAGTAAGCCTTTCCGGGCATGCTGGGAGTTGAAGTTTTGCAACAGCTGTAGGCACCCTGGTTGGGAAACACTGTTCTAAATAAATGACCTAATACAACATTTCAGGCAGTGTACAGCAGGCTGCTGTGATTTTTCAAAAACCCAAAACCGTGTATTGTTAGAGGCTGCATGTATGCCTTTGATAATAATGCTGATGGATACAACTACACAATTTTTCAAAAGTCACAGTAAAAATGTCACCACTATTTTACACCAATATGCAAATCACAGTAAAACCAAGTTGTGGCAAATCGCTGTAAAATGGCCCCATTTTCCCTCATTTTGGAAAAACCTGATGTCAAAACCCATTGGAGTCCGGAGGGAATGACAGGTCCCACTACCAATGCCACCTGCCATTCCATAAAAATCCAGGCCCAACCCAGTGCTTCTGAAGAATAGCTGTAAAACTCTGCTTTTTAGGCGTTTACCATCTTATCCAGCCTAGCAGCCTTTATGAGATGTACACCCCCTCCAGCACCTTGCCCATTACCTGCCTAAAAGTTTGATGCTGGAAAACAGTGAACTTCTTTTCTTTTGTATTTATGATTTATTTTTTATGCAGACTAAATGGCTCAGGGCGATTAGCCAGGCAGTGGATCAAGCTCTGCGGGGAGTACATGAGCCTTCACCCACCACTAGTGGAAGCATTGTAAGACAAGATCCTCCTCTATCACGCAGCGCTAAATACACTTTCTACAAGGATGCACGACTTAAAGATGCCACCTATGAGGGCCGCTGGATAAGTGGAAAGCCACATGGCAGGTATGTCTGTGGCTCTGATCAGAAATGTATATGTTTTCCATTGGTTTGCTCCCACACACCAAAAGTTACCAAATTTATTGGCCTCCTATGAAACTGGCACCAATGTGTGAAAATTACATTGTGAGTGCCACTGGGTGAAAATAGCCATAGACATCTGCATTTACTTGCCCACTGCTGCTTATTTCAGTAATTTAATGTTTCATTAGTGATTTCCACCTCTTCTGTTTACCTGCAGCAAAATTCTTGGCGAACCAGCAGAGTAACACCCCCACTAGTCAGCAGATGGTCAATCTGGGCAGGGGCTACACTGTAATAAATACAGGGTGCCCTTAAAGAGTACCTCTCATGATCTTATTCAATTTTATAATCTTCCCAGTTCGCTGCCCCCATCATGATAAACCACCCCCTTCCTTTATTTTTTTTTTATTTTTTTTTTAGTTTTCTACCTTGATATTGTTCTGTATTTTCTGCTCAGTCTGTCACATTCACAGACTGGGAAGGGGCATTACCTAGCAGGTGTGACATCATCTGAAGCCATACAGGGGAGAACGTCTTCCCTCACTCTGCTACACACAGCCCAGAGCAGTTCAGTGTATGAGATGAGCTATGATTGGATAAGACTGCACACACACCCTTCTCAGCACTCCAGACTGCATTTCCTGTTTTTGGACTTCTGCCAGTCTGTGCAAGAGATGGGGGGGAAATGTGCCCTGGACAAGTAGGGAGACACCTAGTGGCAGTTTTTTTTAAACACAAATAAAACATAGAAAACTTTATTTTTATTTTTTTATAAAACAAAGTATATTGGAAAGATGTTTTATTTACCATGAGGAGTGCAATAGCTAAAATTTGTTTTAATGTTTTAAATTTCTTTAAAGTAGAGACACCCTGTATATACTTCAGATTTTATGTTCAGATTTTATATTTGGCTTCAGTGTTCTAGATTTTTGTTTGTAGAATAGAATCAGAATTCAGACATATGATCAAATATTGTCTTATGTTACTGATAACCACTGTTGGTTTTTCTAGGGGGGTATTAAGCTGGCCAGATGGAAGAATATACACTGGTGATTTTCGGAATGGCTTGGAGGATGGGTAAGTGATCCTGTTATTAGAAACAAGAAAAACATTACTGATTATTTACTTCGGACAGTTGCTGTTAAATGTGGACAAACATTGCTCCCTGGTTTACAATAAAGGTAACAATTGGTAGTTTCCTAAGAAAGTACATTTTCCATTACTAAGATTAGACCTGATTGGAAGTTTACTATTTACAAGTTGCAAGGCAATGATTATTGACCATAATATATCTTTTGATTATACAGCTATGGAGAGTATATAATCCCCAACAAAGCCTTGAAAAAGAATGACCGCTATCTTGGCAATTGGAAAGATGGCAAAATGTGTGGTGAAGGCACCTTCTGGTAAGATCCCATACAGTTAACTAAATAATGTTTCTACCACCCCAATGATCACAATGATTTTGTGGTTTCAGTTATTTTACAAAGCAATTCCTTGTGTCACAGGTATGCAAATGGAGAAGTATATGAGGGATGCTTTCAGGACAATACCCGGCATGGGCATGGGCTTCTTCGTAGTGGCAAATTGACTTCCTCTTCTCCTAGTATGTTTATTGGACAGTGGGTGATGGATAAGAAGACTGGTTATGGAGTCTTTGATGATATCACTAGGTAATTTACCGTATTCTTAATTTATTTCAGACTATTTTTGAAAATCTGGATTCACACATTCGATTAACCATGTCTGTTAAATAGCTATACATCTGCATGCTTTAGGGCTGTGTTTTTTTTAGTTATTTTTTTTACTTATGTTCATCTGGCTTCCCCCTTTTTTATGCAAGAGGATTACTTTATAGCTTTGCAAATTTTGTATAAGAAGGGATATAGACATGAACATAATATTTGGGTAGTTCTGGGCTGCGTAACAACTTTTGTTGTGAAATGTATCATTTGTTTTCAGACAGATTGGATTCACACAACATAATATGGCAGAAAGTTATAGGCGTATTCCAGGGTAAAAACTCTTATAATTATAATAATTTTATTTATATAGCGCCTACAGATTCTGCAGCGCTTATGCATATAGTTTAGTGGCTTTTTTATTTGTATGCATTTTTTAATGCTAATAATCTTTCAGCACTTTTTTTTACATCGACAGTTGACATTTCACGAGTATTAGGAGCATTTTTGTGATTCCATTGATGCCAATGGGAGCACAAGATCCATAATGCATGCAATTAATGGACATTTCACTACTTTCACAATAAATGCAAAAGACGTGCCCCAAATTTAATTGCCTAGTGTTGCCACTAGCAGTAGGGTACACAAAAGGGAAGAGTGGAACAATGTAATAGTAGCCTCTGTGCATGTATACTTTAATGATAATAATAATAATGGCTTTTTTCCCCTGCAGAGGAGAAAAATATATGGGTATGTGGCAAGATGATCTACGGCAAGGCAACGGGCTTGTGGTGACTCAGTTTGGTTTATATCATGAAGGAGCCTTTAGCCTCAATAAAATGATGGTGAGATAACTTAGACTGTGTTCACGTCTGTGCTCTGAGTTTTCTGTCTTGTCATAGGAGCAGAAAAGTACAGGGTGGGCCATTTATATGGATACACCTTAATAAAATGGGAATGGTTGGTGATATTAACTTCCTGTTTGTGGCACATCAGTATATGTGAGGGGGGAAACTTTTCAAGATGGGTGGTGACCATGGCGGCCATTTTGAATTTGGCCATTTTGAATCCAACTTTTGTTTTTTCAATAGGAAGAGGGTCATGTGACACATCAGAATTATTGGGAATTTCACAAGAAAAACAATCATGTTCTTGGTTTTAACATAACTTTATTCTTTCATGAGTTATTTACAAGTTTCTGACCACTTATAAAATGTGTTCAATGTGCTGCCCATTGTGTTGTCAATGCAACCCTCTTCTCCCACTCCTCACACACTGATAGCAACACCGCAGGAGAAATGCTAGCACAGGCTTCCAGTATCCAGGTGCTGCAGAATGGGCAAAACAAAAATTGGAACAGGACCCTCAGTTTACGCAGAAGATTTTGTTCAGTGATGAGGCAAATTTTCATAGGGACCTGGGAGTGGTGTCGTTCATGGGGGGGGGGGGGG
The DNA here is from genome assembly GCF_029499605.1 of Hyla sarda. Taxonomy (NCBI): domain Eukaryota; kingdom Metazoa; phylum Chordata; class Amphibia; order Anura; family Hylidae; genus Hyla; species Hyla sarda. Next base: position 99,992,661 of record NC_079196.1, read on the forward strand.
GGGGAGGAGAAATGAGTAGTTGTTGTTAATGTGTGTTTTTTCTGTTTTGTATGTTGTACACAAAACAATAAACTTATTAAAACTTTCTGATTTAAAAAAAGATAAAGAAGTGCGCCAGTTTCCTTCATGGTGTCTGTGAGCACTTAAAGGGGTACTCCGCTGCTCAGCGTTTGGAACAAACTGTTTCAATGCTGGAGCCAGCACCGAAAGCTCATGATGTCATAGTCACGCCCCCCTCATGATGTCACGCCCCGCCCCCTCAATGCAAGTCTATGGGAGATGGCGTGACAGCGAGCTCCTGGCGCCGGCTCCAGCGTTCAGAACAGTTTGTTCCTAACGCTGAGCAGCGGAGTACCCCTTTAATGGCTACTCACCTGTCCTGGCCCCCACGCTCAGAGAATAGCCAACCCCTGTACAGGAGATCAGCGATCAGAAACGTATCCTCTATCCTGCGAATAGGAAAATGATTTAATTTCCACAGTTGTAGTCAGATGTTGTCTAACGTTGTGTAATTGTATACATTCAGTGTCTTTCTTCATGTCTGCTTTAGGGAACTGGTGTTCTTCTTTCTGAAGATGACACGGTCTATGAAGGAGAATTTTCAGATGACTGGACGCTGAATGGGAAAGTAAGGTTTATTTTTTTATGTAGCTAGTGTATGGATAAATGCCGAATTTACTACTGGTTACTTTTTGTTTCTGCTTGATTTTTAAGGGAGTCCTCAGATTGTCCAATGGTGATTGTATTGAGGGAGTTTTCAGTGGTGAATGGGGATCTGGTATCAAAGTCAGTGGCACCTACATAAAACCAAGCTTGTATGAAGGGGAGAAGGAGGAAACTAAACCACTGTAAGTCCCATTAAGAGATTTGTGTAACATAGTTGTTTTTTTTATTTTACTTTCTTGTTGTAGCATAATATACTTTGTGTGGTGTATAGAATGTATAGTGGGCACTTTTTATTACTGTGATAGTATTTCCAATTTAGTATCCATAGCCTCTTCTATAAAAAAAAATGTTTTATTCATAATCGATCTCTCTTCTTTTATCCTATCCTCAGGTGAGTTATGGGTGGGTAAAACAGGAACATGATATTTTTTTTCCCCAAAAGATCAGCTTTAGGTTCACTTCAGACTTGGGTTGTCACATTTCACCAGATAACTAATGTAGAACTACAGTATACAGTCTTCTAAGGGTGAAATCTGAAGGGTTACTTTTCATCGAGCAATATTAAAATTTAATGGGGTACTCTGGTGAAAAACTTTTTTTTTTACAAAATCAACTGATGCTAGAAAGTTAAACAGATTTGTAAATTACTTCTATAAAAAAATCTTAATCCTTCCAGTACTTATTAGCTGCTGAATACTACAGAGGAAATTATTTTTTTTGGAACACAGAGCTCTCTGCTGACATCTCTGTCCATTAAGAACTGTCCAGAGTTGGAGAAAATCCCCATAGCAAACATATGCTGCTCTGGTCAGTTCTTAAAATGGACAGAGATGTCAGCAGAGAGCACTGTGCTCGTGATTCAGCAGAGAGCTCTGTGTTCCAAAAATAAAAGAATTTCTTCTGTAGTATTCAGCAGCTATTAAGTACTGGAAGGATTAAGATCAGAGCAGAAGACTCCCGGAAGGCAGCGGAGCCAGGTGAGGGGACCTCCGTCTGCCGTGCAGGAAGATCGGATCGCCGCGGCAGCGCAGCGGGCGATCCGATCATCCTGTTAAGTGACCGCGATGCTGCAGATTCCGTGATCTGTATTGATCATGGCATCTGAGGGGTTAATGGCGGACATCCGCGGGATCGTGGGTGTCCGCCATTATCGGCGGGTCCCTGGCTGCGATCCACAGCCGGGACCTGCCACGCATGATGCCGGCATCACTCCGATGCCCGCGGTTATGCTCAGGACGTAAATGTACGTCCTGGTGTGTTAAGTACCACATCACCAGGACGTACATTTACGTCCTGCGTCGTTAAGGGGTTAAGCTCCATCATTTTGAGCATAGTGTAAAAAATGACTTATACTACTTTCCCATTATGTGTATGCAGCAAGCTGGGCTGTCTTTCCGTTCCAGCTGATGAAAAGTGGAAGGCCATCTTTGAAGAGTGCTGGAGACAACTGGGTTGTGAGGCCCCAGGGAATGGCGATCCGCTGAAGGCCTGGGATAACATTGCTGTGGCAATTACAACAAAGAGGCGCCAACAACAAGACAGGTCTGTGCCTTTTTTTTTTTTCTTTTTTCATTCTGTATTGTGCTGTTCTTATCTAATTTGGACCTTCCATTTGCTTATAAATAGTTTCCATACACACTTTGACATTGTCAGCAATCCCTCTAAACACTGTATCAGAGCAAATGTGGAAAGGAATGTATAAGACTAAATGCTTCCTGACCCAATTCCTGCTTCTACTGGGCCATTTTTCTATTATAGAAAAGTATTATGTATATGTGTGGTCTATGATGCTGTTATTTTAATTTAATACAATCTGTCTGTTACAGTCCAGAACCATTAAGCCGATCACATACACAAATGCTGGAGAGTTTGGAGCGAATTCCGCAACACAGTGGTACCTTCACCATGGAGAAATATGAGAAGATCAAGTCATATTTAATAAATGTAAAATACTGTTTTGTATTTTGTGTTACAGTGCCTTGCAAAAGTATTCACCCCCCTGACTTTTTTTCCGTATTTTGGTGCCTCGCAACCTGGAATTAACATGGATTGTTTGAGGATTTTGATCATTTAATCTACAGAACATACCCACAACTTTGAAGATGTTTTTTTTTAATTTTTTTTATTGTGAAGCAAAAAATGTGCATAACTATTCACCCCCCTAAAGACAATACTTTGTAGAGCCACCTTTTGCGGCAATCACAGCTCCAAGTCATTTTGGATAAGTCTCTATGAGCTTGCCACATCTTACCACTGGGATTTTTTCCCATTCCTTCTTGCAAAACTACTCCAGCTCCTTCAAGTTGGATGGTTTGCGCTTGTAAACAGCAACTTTTAAGTCTGACTACAGATTTTCGATTGGATTGAGATCTGGGCCATTGCAATACATTTACAGGTTTCCCCTTAAACCACTCAAATGTTTGGGATCATTGTCTTGCTGAAAGGTGAACCTCCGTCCTAGCATCAAATAATGCATAGACTAGTGCAGGTTTTGCTCAAGAATATCCCTGTATTTAGCACCATCCATCTTTCCCTCAACTCTGACCAGTTTCCCAGTCCCCACAGCATGATCCTGTCACCACCATGTTTTACTGTGGGGATGGCGTTCTTTGGGTGATGTGATGGGTTTGCGACAGACATAGCTTTTTCTTTGATGGCAGAAAAGTTCAATTTTAGTCTTATCCGACCAGAGCACCTTCCCCCATACATTTTGGGAGTCTTTTTGTTTTTAGCTGAAAGCAATGGCTTTCTTCTGGCCACTCTGCCATAAAGCCCAACTTTATGGAGCATACGGCTTATTGTCGTCCTATGTACAGATACTCCAGTCTCTGCTGTGGAACTCTGCAGCTCCTCCATGGTTACCTTAGGTCTCTGTGCTGCCTCTGTGATTAACGTCCTCCTTGCCCGGTCTTTTTTGGTGGGTGGCCGTCTCTTGGCACGTTTGCTGTTGTGCCGTGTTCTTTCCATTTGGTTATGATAGATTTGATAGGGCTCCTGGGGAACATCAAATATTTGGATATTTTTTTTATAACCTAACCCTGACTTTTATTTCTCATCAACATTGTCCCTTACTTGTTTGGAGAGTTCATTGGTCTTCATGGCAGTATTTGGTTACTGATGCCTCCTGCTTAGGTGTTGCAGCCTCTGGGGCCTTTCAAAAAAGGTGTGTGTATGTAATGACAGATCATGTGACACTTAGATTACACACAGGTGGACATCATTTCACAAATTGTGTGACTTCTGAAGTTAATTGGTTGCACCAAAGCTTTTTATGGGCTTCCTAACAAAGGGATTGAATACATACACACATGCCAATTTTCTGTTTTCTATTTCTAAACAATGTACCAAAATATGAAAATAGTCAAGGGGGGTGAATACTTTTGCAAGGCACTGTATATGGCTTTGTTAAAAGGGTTTTAATCTGTACTGTAGTAAATTTTGTCTGCTTTTTATTTTAATAGCTTAGACAATTTCATACTAAATATATTGGCACCCTTGAAATTTTTCAAGAAAATTAAGTATTTCTCACAGAAAAGGATTGTAGTAACACATGTTTTGCAATACACGTGTATTCCCTTTGTGTGTATTGGAACTAAACCAAAAAAGGAGGAAAAAAAGCAAATTGGACACCAAACTCTAAAAATGGGCTGGACAAAATTATTGGCACTCTTAACTTAATATTTGGTTGCACACCTTTTTGAACAATAACTGAAATCGGTTGCCTCCTATAACCATCAATAAGCTTCTTACACCTCTTAGCCGGAATGGTGGACCACTCTTCCTTTGCACACTGCTCCAGGTGTCTATTATTGGAAGGGCGCTTTTTCCCAACAGCTATTTTAAGATCTCTCCACAGGTGTTCAATGGGATTTAGATCTGGACTCATTGCTGGCCACTTCAAAACTCTCCAGCACTTTGTTACCATCCATTTCTAGGTGCTTTTTGACATATGTTTGGGGTCATTGTCCTGCTGGAAGACCCAAGATCTCGGACGCAAACCCAGCTTTCTGACACTGAGCTGTACAGTACAACCCAAAATCCGTTTTAATCCTGAGATTTAATGATGCCTTGCACACATTCAAGGTACCCAGTGCCAGAGGCAGCAAAACAACCCCAAAACATCATTGAACCTCCATCATATTTCACTGTAGGTACTGTGTTCTTTTTTTTTGTAGGCCTCATTCCGTTTTCAGTAAACAGTAGAATGATGTGCTTTACCAAAAAGCTCTATCTTGGTCTCATCTGTCCACAAGACGTTTTCCCAGAAGGATTTTGGCTTACTCAAGTTCATTTTGGCAAAATGTAGTCTCAGCAGTGGGGTCCTCCTGGATCTCCTGCCATAGCGTTTCATTTCATTTAAATGTCAACGGATAGTTTGCGCTGACTGATGCTCCCTGAGCCTGCAGGACAGCTTGAATATCTTTTGGAACGTGTTTGGGGCTGCTTATCCACCATCCAGACTATCCTGCATTGACACCTCTCATCAATTTTTCTCTTCCATCCACGCCCAGGGAGGTTAGCTACAGTGCCATGGGTTGCAAACTTCTTGATATTGTTGTGCACTGTGGACAAAGGCAAATCTAGATCTCTGGAGATGGACTTGTAACCTTGAGAATGTTGATATTTTTTCACAATTTTGGTTCTCAAGTCCTCAGACAGTTCTCTTAGTACGGTTGAAAAAAAGACATACGTCCATCAAGTTCAACCAGGGAATTGAAGGGTAGGGGTGTGGCGCGATATAGGTGAAGGGATGGGATTTTATATTTCTTCATAAGCGTTAATGTTATTTTGTTCCAGGAATGTATCTAACCCTGTTTTAAAGCTATTAATTGTTCCTGCTGTGACCAGTTCCTGAGGTAGACTGTTCCATAAATTCACAGTTTGAACAGCATATTTCAGGTGAGGCCGTACCAATGCTTTATAAAGGGGGAGTATTATGTCCCTGTCCCTCTAGTCCATGCCTCTTTTTATACATGACAATATCCTGCCGGCCTTGTAAGCAGCAGCCTGACATTGCATGCTATTCTGTAGTCTGTGATCTACAAGTACACCTAGATCCTTCTCTACCAGTGACTCTGCCAGTTTTATCCCCCCTAAGACATACGATGCATGCAGGTTATTAGTACCCAGATGCATAACTTTACATTTATCCACATTGAACCTCATTTGCCAAGTGGATGCCCAGACACTTAGTCTATCCAAGTCATCTTGTAACTTATACACATCCTCTATAGACTGTACTGTGCTACAAAGCTTAATGTCATCTACAAAGATAGAAACAGAGCTGTTAATGCCATCCTCTATATCATTGATAAATAAATTAAACAACAGCGGGCCCAGTACTGAACCTTGGGTTACACCACTAATAACCGGGGACCAATCAGAGTACGAATCATTGACCACCACTCTCTGGGTACGATCCATGAGCCAGTGTTCAATCCAGTTACAACAAAAGCGGGCCCAGTACTGAACCTTGGGTTACATCACTAATAACCGGGGACCAATCAGAGTACAAATCATTGACCACCACTCTCTGGGTACGATCCATGAGCCAGTGTTCAATCCAGTTACAAACGAAAGTTTCCAAACCCAAAGACCTTAACTTACCTGTCAGACGTCTATGAGGGACAGTATCAAACGCTTTAGCAAAATCCAGAAACACTATATCCACATCCATTCCTCTGTCAAGGCTTCCTCTTTCTGTTGTCCATGCTTAGTGTGGCACACACAGACACACAATGCAAAGACTAAGTGAACTTCTCTCCTTTTTATCTGCTTTCAGGTGTGATTTTTATATTGCCCACACCTGTTACTTGGGTGAGTTTAAAGGAGCATCACATGCTTGAAACAATCTTATTTTTCCACTATTTTGAAAGGGTGGCAATCATTTTGTCCAGCCCATTTTTGGAGTTTGGTGTGACATTATGTCAAATTTGCTTTTTTTCCTCCCTTTTTTGGTTTAGTTCCAATACACACAAAGGGAATAAACATGTGTATAGCAAAACATGTGGTACTGCAATCCTTTTCTGTGAGAAATACTTAATTTTCTTGAAAAATTTCAGGGGTGCCTTCATTTACGACCATGACTGTGTAGATAGATAGATAGATATGTTTTAATGGGGAGGGGGGTGTACTGAATTTTTATTATGCAGGGGGGAGGGGATTTTTTAAATATTTTTTTTTTAACTTTTTGTTGTACACCTTCTAAGTCACCCCAATAAGCAATCTTTCGTTTGCCTATTCAATTCAATCCCATTGCAGTACATCTATTAATTTTTCTGTACACATGCTGTACAAGCAGAGCTGTTACTGTACGCACAGAGGCCTTAAGTTGCTATGACATCGCTTTACCATAATCTTGTGGCATACTCCTCCTGCATCAAGAGATTAAATGGGTACTGTCATTAGGACATGTCAAAGGTTTTGATCGTTAAGGGTCTTAGTGCTGAGACCTTCACCAGGAAAAGTGCGCTGCATAGCTGTTCAATCCCCTGCTAGTAGCAATCTAAGTCTCGCTGCTCCATTATTAGTTTATGGGGCAGCGAGACACAAATTGCTAGGAGCCGAGGAGTAAATGATCAAAACTTTTGGCTTGTCCCTGTGACATATCAAACGTTTTTGTAAGTGACATGTACACTTTAAATTAAGGTAGCAGTTAAAAGTAAACTCTCCATAGCTTGAGCAAAGGGCTCGGAATGCAAGAGAAAGCATAGATGTGAAGAAGCACATGTGTGAGGATCAAAGTGTTATTGTCATTAGGTTACTATTATTGATTTAGATACATAGTAAAATAACAACGTACCGTATTTATCGGGGTATACCACGCACCGGCCTATAACACGCACCCTCATTTTACCAAGGATATTTGGGTAAGAAAAGTTTTTTACCCAAATATCCATGGTAAAATGAGGGTGCGTGTGTGCGCGTGTATACCCCGATATACCCCCAGGAAAGGCAGGGGGAGAGAGGCCGTCGCTGACCGCTTCTCTCCCCCTGCCTTTCCTGGGGTCTAGAGCCCTGCTGCCGGCCCTTCTCTCCCCCTGGCTAACGGCGCTGCTGCCCGTTCTGTCCCCCTGACTATCGGTGCCGGCGCCCCATTGCCGGCGCCGATAGCCAGGGGGAGAGAAGCGGCACCGACAGCCAGGGGGAGAGAAGGGGCAGCAGCACCCATTGCCGGCGCCGCTGCCCCGTTGCCTCCCCCCATCCCCGGTGGCATAATTACCTGTTGCCGGGGTCGGGTCCACGCTGCTGCAGGCCTCCGGCGTGCGTCCCCTGCGTCGTTGCTATGCACGGCGCGGCGCACTGACGTCATGCGCCGTGCAGCGCATAGCAACGACGCAGGGGACGCAATGGGGCGCCGGCACCGATAGTCAGGGGGACAGAACGGGCAGCGGCGCCGATAGCCAGGGGGAGAGAAGGGCCGGCAGCAGGGCTCTAGACCCCAGGAAAGGCAGGGGGAGAGAAGCGGGCAGCGACGGCCTCTCTCCCCCTGCCTTTCCTGGGGGTGTATCGGCGTATAACACGCACATAGACTTTAGGCTAAAAATTTTAGCCTAAAAAGTGCGTGTTATACGCCGATAAATACGGTATATTGCTGTTCTCATTAGTATATTAGGAAATTGCTCTGATTTAGAATTAGAGGGTTTATTGCTAACAACTTATTTTATTATTTCTTGTAGGCTTGTGAAACCCCAATGCATCAGCTAGGACGGCTTTTGGAAACTTTGGTGGCAGTGTACAGAATGACTTATGTAGGAGTAGGTGCCAACCGAAGACTTTTAAAAGAAGCAGTAAGAGAGATTAAGTCTTACCTCAAGCGGATCTTCCAGCTGGTAAGGTAAGGCATCAGTTTAATTCATCATTTGTTTCTTTTGTAAACATACTGCTACCCATCAGCAATATTCCTGTTGTTTATTCTCTTTTATCCCAGTTCAGTTTCGTGCATACATTTAGTACCCTTTCTGGTAGCTGCGTTAAATAATTTTAAACTGATTACCAATCCGTCACATGCTGATTAGTGTAGACAAGATGTCAGTCTCTCCTTGTGTTGGTTACTTCCTGTGAATTACAGTATTTTATAATCATCTATGAAATCCCTACTGGCAGCTATCAGACCCCTCCTCAGCAAGGCCTGCCCTCATTGTTTGTATGTTCCTTCATGCATAGAATGCTGCAAAATATATAATTTGTTCCCTATGCAAAGGATTAGAAATCCAGTAATAAAGTATATGAGCCATACTGCCACTTTTCTTTTCTTTGCCTGTTATGAGAATCCAGTGCATCAGCACACAGCTTTGCCTTGCCTCCTGCTTGTAAGGGCTTAAAGGGTGAAATCCATCACAACATGGATTCTGTGACCCAGTGACTGACTGAGGGGGCATTTTCAGCCATTTCTTTTATTAAATTAATTTAACCCCTTAAGGACTGAGCCCTTTTTTGCAATTCTGACCACTGTCACTTGATGCATTAATAACTCTTGGATGCTTTTACCGATTATTCTGATTCCAAGATTGTGTTTTTTCGTGACATATTCTACTTTAACATAGTGGTAAATTTTCGTCATTACTTGCATCCTTTCTTGGTGAAAAATCCCAAAATTTCAAGAAAATTTTGCATTTTTCTATCTTTGAAACTCTCTGCTTGAAAGGAAAATGGATATTCCAAATAAATTATATATTGATTCACGTATACAATATGTCTACTTTATGTTGGCATCATAAAGTTGACATATTTTTACTTTCGGAAGACATAAGAGGGCTTCAAAATTAAGCAACAATTTTCCAATTTTTCACGAAAATTTTAAAATCTGAATTTTTCAGGGACCAGTTCAGTTTTTCAGTGGATTTGAGGGGCTTCATGTTAGAAATACCCCATAAATTACCCCATTATAAAAACTGCACCCCTCAAAGTATTCAAAATGACATTCAGAAAGTTTGTTAAACCTTTACGTGTTTCACAGGAATAGCAGCAAAGTGAAGCAGAAAATTCTAAATCTTAATTTTTTACACTTGCATGTTCTTGCAGAACCATTTTTTGAAATTTTACAAGGGGTAAAAGGAGAGAAATTCCCCCAAAATTTGTAACCCCCAGTTCTCTAGAATAAGAAAATACCTCATACGTGGATGTAAAGTGCTCCGTGGGTGCACTAGAGGGCTCAGAAGGGAAGGAGCGACAATGGGATTTTGGAGAATGAATTTTGCTGAAATGTTTTTTGGGGGGCATGTTACATTTAGGAAGCCCCTATGGTGCCAGAACAGAAAAAAAAAGTAAAATGTGTAAATGAGAAAAAACATTTTTTTGCTATTTTGCCCCCCAAAATTTTACATTTTTACAAGGGGTAATAGGAGAAAATGCCACTCAAAATTTGTAACCGCATTTCTTCTGAGTATGGAAATACCTCATGTGTGGACGTCAAGTGCTCTGCTGGCGCACTACAATGCTCAGAAGAGAAGGAGCGCCATTGGGCTTTTGGAGCGAGAATTAGCTTGGAATGGAAGTCGGGGGCCATGAGCACTTACAAAGCCCCCAGTGGTGCCAGAACAGTGGACACCCCCCGCCCACATGTGACCCCATTTTGGAAACTACACCCCTCACAGAATTTCATAAGGGGTGCAGTGAGCATTTACACCCCACTGGCGTTTGACAGATCTTTGGAAAAGTGGGCTGTGCAAATTAAAAATTAAATTTTTCATTTTCACGGACCACTGTTCCAAAAATCTGTCAGACACCTGTGGGGCGTAAATGCTCACTGCACCCCATATTACATTCCGTGAGGGGTGTAGTTTCCAAAATGGGATCACATGTGGGGGGGATCCATTGTTCTGACACCATGGGGGCTTTGTAAACAATTTGCCGCAACTCAAACTTGAAGCAGGAAACTCACTGTAAACCCACCCGTGTGAATGTACCCTGTACATTCACATGGGGGGCAAACCTCCAGCTGTTGCAAAACTACAACTCCCAGCACGCACTGAGAGACCGTGCATGATAGGAGTTGTACTTTTGCAACAGCTGGAGGCATACTGGTTGGAAAACCTTCAGTTAGGTTCTGTTACCTAACTCAGTATTTTCCAACCAGTGTGCCTCCAGCTGTTTCAAATCGCCAAAGGGCATGCTGGGAGATGTAGTTATACAACAGTTGGAGGTACGCAACTACAACTCCCAGCATGACGAGACAGCAGTTTGCACAGTGATCTCCAAACTGTAGCACTCCAGCTGTTGCAAAACTACAAATCCCAGCATGCCCAAACAGCTGTCTGGGCATGCCGGGAGTTGTAGTTTTGCAACATCTGGAGGGCTACAGTTTAGAGACCACTGTATAGTGGTCTCCAAACTGTAGCCCTCCAGATGTTGCTAGTCAAATCACCGGCTTCCGTAGTCTGCAGCACACCGCAGCAGAGAGCCAGCCACACGTCACTGCCGCCCGCCAATCACCGCCGCCGATTGTCGCCGATGGTAAGTGGACCTCCGACGCCGGTCACCATCGGTTCCCCCGTTCTGCCCGGACTACTGTGGGTGGGCAGAACGGGGGAACCGAACTTTAATCCCCCCCCCGCCCCCGATCTGCTATTGGTCTATCACTTCTGAATGACCAATAGCAGGGACAGGAGGGGTGGCACCCCTTCCACCTAACTCCTAGCCCTTCAGGGGGACCAGGGGTGTCTTGGACATCCCCCGATCCCCCTAATTTTCGTACCCATACGCCCTGAGTCCTTAAAGGTGTTTTCCACCATAAGGTGATTTTAGTACGTACCTGGCAGACAGTAATGGACATGCTTAGGAAGGATCTGCACTTGTCTTGGGGCTAAATGGCTATGTTGTGTGATTACCATAACACTTTGGATAGCTTTTTGTGAACTGGTATTTCCTGTTTGACTTTTAGTTTTTTACTACAAATCCCACAATTCGATTTTCCTCCCGCACACACTTCAGCCACCCCACCCAATGAAACATAAATGAGCTGCATCCATTCAAAAAGACCTGCTCTACTTTGAAGCCCTCTAATTTTTTCAAAAAGTAAAAATATGTCCATTTTATGATGCCAACATAAAGTGAACATATTGTATTTGTGAATAAAAAAATAATAATTTTGGAACGTCCATTTTCCTTACAAGCAGAGAGCTTCAACGTTAGAAAAATGCTAAATTTTCTAAATTTTCATGAAATTTTGGGATTTTTTGCCAAAAAAGGATGTAAGTAACGATGAAAATTTACCACCAAAATAAAGTAGAATATGTCACGAAAAAACAATCTCAGAATCAGAATATTCAGTAAAAGCATTTTAGAGTTATTAATGCGTTAAGCGACGGTGGTCAGAATTGCGAAAAAGGGCTCAGTCCTTAAGGTGAAAAAGGGCTGCGTCCTTAAGGGGTTAATCAAATAAGAAACCTGTGTATTTTACCGAGTGCAGGCATATTTCTTCTGGTTAAAAGAAAGATGGCTGCCCAGGGTCCATGGGAATGCCTGTAGTCATAACCGGTTAGCAGAGAAGAGTGGGCTATGGAACATACTCTTCCCCTGACTCTTCATTGCTCTGCCCCTTCCGATAGCCTCTAGGAACTTCAGTAATTGGGATCTGTGTTGCTTCCTCTTGCTATCTTTTTGAAGTGCTCTTAGCTTGTTTTCTGTCTTAAAGATCCACCCAAACAAATATGTGTGTATGGAGATCCGGGCTAGTCACATGTCTAGTCACATGACATCACAGCTAATCATTAATTATAACTGTATATTCTATGTGTGATTACATTCACCATAAGTGACAGATATATCTATTTCATGTATCATGGCTACTATATTTATCATTTTATGATATATTATTCCTGAATTAACTTATCAGGCAACTCAAATTACATGAATGGACATCCCACACATTATTTAGACAATTGAACACAGCATTTAGCTACATAGCTATATACATAATAATAATAATCATTATAATGCCACTATCTATATATATATATATATATATATATATATATATATATAATATATATATATATCAATACTGTATACATATTAATGCTACAGAGATCATATTATAAGATCATATATAGGAATGTTTTATAAAAAGACATTTACCTGTATTTCACCGTTTGCTGGCTGAATCTGCACCTTGTTGACTGACTCTTAGGGACAGGTCTTTTGTTTACAGTCCCCGGTATCATTAGGTTAGTACATATGAAACCTATTGTGTTTACATCTCAACTAACACAGTTAAGATTTTAAGATCTCAAGTATTTGCTTCTCTCAAGACTTTTGTCATTGTTTTTGTAAAATTGTCAACAGACCATTGTCTGACTTGTTTGCCAGACCCCTTGGTTTCTGTATACATGTCTCTTAGGCTGGGTCCACACTACGTTTTGTCCCATACGGGAGCGCATACGGCAGGAGGGAGCTAAAAGCTCGCGCTCCCGTATGTCACCGTATGCGCTCCCGTATGCCATTCACTTCAATGAGCCGACCGGAGTGAAACGTTCGGTCCGGTCGGCTCATTTTTGCGCCGTATGCGCTTTTACAACCGGACCTAAAACTGTGGTCAACCACGGTTTTAGGTCCGGTTGTAAAAGCGCATACGGCGCAAAAATGAGCCGACCGGACCGAACGTTTCACTCCGGTCGGCTCATTGAAGTGAATGGCATACGGGAGCGCATACGGTCACATACGGGAGCGCAAGGTTTTAGCTCCCCCCTGCCGTATGCGCTCCCGTATGGGAGAAAACGTAGTGTGGACCCAGCCTTAGAGAGAGAATACCTTTGCAAACTTTCAGAGGAATACACATTTTTAGATATACTGTGATCTTTCAATGAACTCCACTTAGGCCTACTTACTTGGGGGCTTCTGAGAATTCATACAACATGGCGGACACTTTGCCATGTTTTATCTTTTTCATATTATAACATCTGGTTATATCGGTACCAAATAGCCTGACAAAAAGAATGAAAAGATTGGAGCACTCGCCATAAAACTCTTGACGGTGATCCTTATACCAGATGGATAAACATACGTTCAACACCTTCGTACAGAGTGCAGAGCACATACAGCAGGAACGTGCACCTCAGCAACAGCCGCTGTTTTTCGCCAGTGGCAGTTTGCCGTTGATCAGGGGCCTGACGAAACACCAACTGGCGTGAAACAGTGGCTGTCGCTCAGGTGCATGCTCCTGCTGTATCTACTCTGCACAAATATGTTGAACATATGTTTATCCATCTGGAATAAAGATTACAGTTAAGAGTTCTATGGTGAGTGCTCCAATCTTTTCATTTTTTTTTTTTTTTTGTGGCATAAGACTGTATTCAGCTGAAGCATCTGTTGTGCAGCACCACCATAAAACTCATTATTCTTCACTTTCACCTAGCTGATTTAATATCAGTATAGCCCATTGTGTATGTGGGCAGTGCATAGTACTCTCTATTTAGCTGTACAGCAAAACAGTGCTGTCTGCAGATGGGTATTCTTTCCTTCTGGGGAGATCTCTGACTTGGCATCTAGTCTCAATCAGTTTCTAAAACTGTTTAATTGAAGTGAAAAACTGATGTTTAAGGAATGCTATCTATTTTTAAAGGATATTGTGCAATGTTTTTCTAATTGTTTATGATCTGCATTATAAATGAATCTAGAAGGCTTGCAATTTTCATTCTGACCACAAAGCAAACTGATTCTTCCTGTTCTAAACAGATCACTTTTTAATATCCTCCATATCATCAGTGAAAAGTGTATAGCACAGTATATAAATAATCCTGGATCAGACCATTCACAATAGGTGATGGTCACAGCTCCCCGCCTCCACAATAACATATGCACAGACCATGTTTAAAAAAAAAAAACTCTCCCATTGAAGTCAGTAGGGTGAACCCCTGGACTGTTGTGCAAAATGCTCAGGGAATATGGCTGCATGCTGAATAATATGAAATGATAAATAAATAAAATTACAAATTATAAGAAAACATGTTACAGTATGTAGTTCCGATCAACATTACCTTTACAGACATCTGTCACTGTCTATGACTTAAATGAAGTAATAATAAGCTGAGCAATAATTTTGGCTCTGTATTATTGGAAACTGAAAGCAGCTTTGGAGCTCTGTAATAGAGAAGCTTTATCACACAGAGTACACTGTTAACGGGTCCTATGAGAAGTTGTATAGTGAGGTTGATGAAATGCTAATAATATGTACCTTTTGTTTACCGTAAATATCCACTCTTAAAAACCACTGTTGTTGACTTCAATAAATACCAGTATGCAGTTAGTTCATAACAGCTCTCCAGGGATGGCTGCAGATAGATATAATAATAATAATAATAATTATTATATTTTTTATTATTATAATTTATATTGTCCATGCAGGGGATTTGGGGCTCTGTATCAGAAAAGCAAGGTTTAGACCATTATGTGGATATATTAAGAAATTATTCAACACATGAAATATGCATCCAAAACCATTTGATTCATGCTTGCGAGGTTAACTGAGAATTCTCTCACCCAAGAGAACAAAATGGAGTAAAATAAAAAAAGAGAGTACTCAGTCCTCAGCAAACTAACCCAAAAATTAGGTAATATGATGGATGCATGGTTAAAAAATTGGAAAAAAGCTATTTCCAAATCTATATGGAATTTATTAAAATCAATACAACAAATATATGAATAATATATATAAATCAGCCGCAGGGCCCTACTGCTGTAAGTATTATAAAAAATATATATAAACCTGGAGAGAAATAAATAATAATACAATTTGTAATAATGACTTGGATGTATGGAATTGATTAGGACCGATCCTGTGAAGACAACAGGGCGTGTACACATTTTCAATCCAAAGACACTCTTCAGACCCTGTGCAAGTAAAACTAAAAGAAATC
Source organism: Hyla sarda (assembly GCF_029499605.1). NCBI lineage: Eukaryota > Metazoa > Chordata > Amphibia > Anura > Hylidae > Hyla > Hyla sarda. The sequence continues at coordinate 100,008,182 of NC_079196.1, forward strand.
CATCTGATCAGCCGACTGAAATTTGTGTCACGTGACCACCCACGTCACACGTCAGGAGCTCGCAGTAGCGAGCGATCGCACTTGCCGGTGCATTCGCTGCTCCCAGCTGGAGCAAGAAGCTAACATCCCCCGGGACCCTCAGGACTTACGTGGAGTGGGTGAGTGGCACTTGGTGCCTGTGACTTTCATTTTCAGGAAAAGTTCACCGGCAGATGCCAACAGCCAGACTGCCAGACTCCTAAAGTGTTAATTCTATCTCTGGTGTTGTTTATATGGAATGAGGCTTGCTGCCATTTATTTCACTTATACAGTGACCCCCCCCGATCTACGATGGCCCCGACATACGATAATTTCAACATGCGAGGGCCATCGCATGTTGAAGGCAGCATCAACATACGATGCTTTTGTATGTCGGGGCCATCCCATAAACTGCTATCCGGCAGCGCAGACTGCTTCAGCTGCCACCGGATAGCCGTTTACATTGCCCCGTGTGGTCCGCTGACGATCACTTACCTGTCCTCGGGGCTCCGGCGCGTCCTCTTCGGGATCCCCTGCATCGTCGGCGCTCTCCATCGTCATCATCACGTCGCTGCGCACGCCGTCCGGTCATCCAATAGGAGCGGCGTGCGTAACAACGTGATGGCGGCGACGGAGAGCGAGGATGCCGGGGAAGCAGCGACAGCGATGGAAGGCAACATCCAGGGCAGCGGTGACGGTCCGGAGCGGCGGAGACAGGGGAGTACAACTTCCTATGCTCTTCAACCTGCGGATCTCCAGATGTTGCAAAACTACAACTCCCAGCATGCCCGGAGAGCCAACGGCTGTCCGGGCATGCTGGGTGTTGTAGTTTTGCAACATCTGGAGGTCCGCAGGTTGTAGAGCACTGTCCTATACTTTACATTGCATGGATCTCTCAACATACGATGGTTTCAACAAACGATGGTCCGTTTGGAACCGATTACCATAGTATGTTGAGGGACCACTGTACAAGATATATTCCCATTATTTCTTTTAGGACTTTTGTTACAGATTATCAGGATTTTTGTTAGACTAGCCATTTTACTGGCTTGGCAACAACTTCATGAAACAACGGCGAACTGTTACTTTGTGTTTTTAGGACTTGTTCTACAATTTTTTAAATTTTTTATTCATTTTTTTTTTATTTCTCCTTTTTTTTCTTTATTTATTCATTTTTTTCCCTTCTACAGGACCGGTCCTAATCAATTCCATGCCTCCAAGTCATTATTACAAATTGTCTGTATTATTATTATTATTTATTTATCTCCAGGTTTATATATATTTTTTATAATACTTACAGCCATAGGGCCCTGCAGCTGATTTATATATATTATTCATATATTTGTTGTATTGATTTTAATAAATTCCATATAGATTTGGAAACAGCTTTTTTCCAATTTTTGACAACCATCATATTACCTAATTTTTGGGTTAGTTTGCTGAGGACTGAGTACCCTCTTTTTTATTTTTTTATTTTATCCCATATATGTTGTAATACCAGATTCACAAATGCCCAAAGGGCACACAAAATTCTCCTTATAGCCCCCAGTTCAAAGATAGCTTTAATTAGTGTATACAGATTAAAATAGAAGGAAAATATATAACGTGCAATATTAAAAATACCTGCTGGAAGTTGTAGTTTTGCAACAGTTGGGGGCATCCTGGCTGGGAAACAATGCCTTAAATGGACATGTAGGTGGAAAATTGAAAGGCTTTTGGATGTTAAAATGTGATGAGGAAACAAACAAAATGCAAAAATGAAAGTTGGCCATGTCATTAAAGCCAAAATGGGCTGTGTCACTAAAGGGTTAAGGAATGGCTGCATTTTAGTACCTGTATAAAACAGGTGTTTTTCTGTTTTTCAGATTTTTGTTTCCTGACCTCCCTGAAGAAGGTGGCACAATTCAGCCATCAACCACCCTCAAAGAATCCCCAGACAAGCCACATATCTGCAATGGGCGAACAAGCTCAGAGGCTGAATCTCCTGAACCTGGGTAAACATATCTGAAACTAACAATTTTTACTTTAGATAATACTTATGTTATCAATGGTAATTTTGTTTTCTAGTTAACTCTTAGTGAATCTGACATCTGTATTTGCTGCTAAGAGCTGCAGACACTGTTGGATAGCTGTGGGAAACTGCACCTTTCCTGAAGCTGATGGTGGTTGCCAAACTTCTAAAATCGCCTTTTTATTTTTCAGCCAAGGATGCGGAATCGAGCTGCTCAAGTGCCAGAGCCTGGAACACCTCCTCATTCACTTTCACCTCCCAGCATCTCCAGCTCTCATGTACTAAGCCCTGTATGTCTATTATATTGGAACTGGGAAGTAAGAGCAAGCAAGGTGGTGTGCCAGGCGGTGGCACTTGAGCAGCTTGGCCCCGCTTCCTTGACACTTGGCTGAGAAATAAAAAGGCAATTTTATACATTTGACAACCACTATCAGCTCCAGATACAGTAAGCTTTTATAGCTAACAGCTATCCAGTGGTGTCTACAGCTTTTGGTGGAAAATATAGCTGACAGATCCCCTTTTAAGTGTCACTGTTATTTAAAAAAATTATAATAATTCACTTGTCATAAAGACATACCTGAACTGGTCGAGATCTGGGTACTGAGATGCCCCACATCAATATGCTAGAACTAATGGGGAGAAGCACTCGGTTAAGCACTTTTCCTTCTGTCTCTCTCCTCACTATAGGAAAATATTCTATAGAAAGTCCATGAAGCCCGTATCCTGCAGTAAGCAGAGAGACTGGGAGAAAAGCACACTAAAAAATGTTTAAAATTTCACCTCCTTTTTGATGTATGCTTTGAGCATCTTTTTATATTTTTTTTGTAAATATATATTATATATAGAATATTCTACTATTTATCAAAGGTTTTTTGATGTTTCCCACTCATGGTTTTAGGTTTAAAACATTTTTGAAAAAAATGATCAATTGAATTAATGTGATCCTGGATCTGCTCAGAACTAAAATAACTATGCTGGACTATTTGGTTCTGGCCTCAGATGAGGTTTTGATCTGAAGAAGAAGTACTGTTCATTATTTCAGTGAAGTGCAGACTCTTTTTACTCCAGCACTACTGCATGTATATTTTATTAAGTGGTCAGTGAGGTATTGGAAATGGTAATTGATTTTTCATGTTTTATTAAAACAACTTTCTTTTTTAGGTATGTGGTGACTAGTTCAGGACTACTTCTACCTGTGCTATTGCCCAGACTGTACCCTCCCTTGTTTATGCTGTATGCCTTGGAACATGAGAAGGAAGATGATGCCTATTGGGAATGTGTTTTAAGACTGAACAAACAACCAGATACAGCACTGCTTGCCTTTTTGGGAGTACAAGAGTAAGTAGCATTAGAGCCTGCAAAAAAAACGTAAAGTCAGCCACTACCGTAGTTCAATAAGCCAGAAATCAAGCAAGACACCTGGCACTGCCTTGGGATTAGGAGCACAATGTTATACTGCTGTCAGAGGGCTGAGCGCTTGTAAGAAACAGCTGTTAGTCGGCGGTGCTCACGCTAATGTAGATAATGTAGAAACCAAAGTCCAAGAAAGATACAAGAAGAGTCGGATCACTCACTGGTCTGATGCTGTGAACTTTATTGAAGACTTAATACAGCGGCTATATACAGGTCGATGTCAATGGCAGGGCAGGAGGTGTTACAGAGCCCCGTCCGAAGTGACGGCACCGTTTCACGCCCACAGGGCGTTTCTTCAGGCCCAGAATTGACCTGGTCAATTCCGGGCCTGAAGAAACGCCCTGTGGGCGTGAAACGGCGCCGTCACTCCGGACAGGGCTCTTTAACACCTCCTGCCCTGCCATTAAAATCGTCCCGTATGTAGCCGCTGTATTAAGTCTTCAATAAAGTTCACAGCATCAGACCGGTTAGTGACCCGACTCTTCTTTTATCTTTCTTGGACTACAGTTCAATAAGCCCTTCAGGGCTCTAGAATACATGTCTTTTATGATTTGTTTAAAGGGGTACTCCACTGGAAAACATTTTTTTAATCAACTGGTGGCAGAAAGTTAAACAGGTTTGTAAATTACTTCTACTAAAAAAATCTTAATCCTTCCAGTACTTATCAGCTGCTTTTATGATCCACAGGAAGTTCTTTTCTTTTTGAATTTCTTTTCTGTCTGACCACAGTGCTCTCTGCTAACACCTCTGTCCATTTTAGGAACTGTCCAGGGTAGGAGCAAATCCTCATAGAAAACCTATCCTGCTCTGGACAGTTTCTGACATGGACAGAGGTGTCAGCAGAGAGCACTGTGGTCAGACAGAAAGGAAATTCAAAAAGAAAAGAACTTCTTGTGTATCATAACAACAGCTGATAAGTGCTGGAAGGATTGAATTTTAATAGAAGTAATTTACAAAGCTGTTTAACTTTCTGGCACCAGTTGATTTTCTTTTCTGTTAATTTTTTTTTCCAGTGGAGTACCCCTTTAAGGATAGTCTTTCCTTTTTAATAAGAAAAATGTGGGTAAAATGTAACACTACAGTGATCCTCGACATTAGATTATTTCAACTTACAATGGGCTCTCAGAGCCCATCGTAAGTTGAATATAGTATTAACTTGCGATGACATGTCAGTGCCATGAACAGCTACCCAGCAGTGTTGATTGTTACAGCTGCTGCTGGTACCATCCATCATGTACAACGTCTCTCCACGCTAAACTTCAATAGAGTTATGGACTTACCATACAGTGGCCCACAACATACAGTGGCCCCCCAAAATCAATTAATATTGTATGTTGAGGGACCACTGTACAGAAGTGTTATTTCTCTATCGGCTCCATTGGGGGACACAGACCATGGGTATATGCTGCTGTCACTAGGAGGCTTGACACTATGGTAACAAGAAAAGTCTGCCCCTCCCAGCAGGGTATACCCACCCACAGGCATCTGAGCTAATCAGTTTTAGCTTAGTGTCTGTAGGAGGCAGATGCTGGTCTGGGGTTCCCCAGACCTGGTCAAACATTTTTTATTTTCAAGATTAGGGACGTTTAGATTTTTTTTCCTCCCTTTTCTTGTTTTCAGGTGGGGACTCAGGAACATATCGTTCACTGTTTCCCCATTTGCGATGAAGGGGCACAGACATCGTGGATGTACTGTCAACCCCTTCTCGCCAATGGTCAGCGCTTGGGGTTGTGCCTCACGGGTCCCCCTATCTCCCTGCTCATCTCGCTGTTACAGCCCGGCATGATGCAGGTGACTAAAGCTGACTGAAGACTTTATTAGGTAAGTTCTTCTGACTAAGGGGAGTGTTTTCCCCCCTTTTCTTTCAGGTTTTAGGGACTTTCATCCTCTGGAGACCCCCTACTTTGAGCCCACTCCTCTTCATTGTTACTAGGCAAACCCTACCAAACCCCTGGGGATGTGGGGAACGCTTTTCCTATTGTCAGTGGTGTAGGACTGTGCCCTTCCTTTTTTCCCCCTCCTCCCTCGGCGCCTGTACAGGCGCTGGCACCTCAGGAACGCAGAGCTTACTTTCATTATTCGGCAGCCGCGCGTTGCCGACAGCTCCTTTCCTGCACTTACAGGCAATCGCCGGCACTTCACTCCGGCAGCATCGCTTGTTCGATGCATCTGGAGCACAGTTCCTACTTCATCCTGTCGGCAACTGCGTGCTGCCGGCGGCACTTCTCCACGCTCCCTTCCCTCATGCGTTCGCAGACGCCATTATAACTCGGACAGTTATCATCTTTTGGCTGCGGACTCTTGCCGGGTATTAGCCCCGCCTACTTGCGGCCGGCGGGGATCGTGCCCTAGGAAGTGCGGGCGCGCGATCCAGGCGTTTTTTCTCTGCCAATTAGCGCTGTGCGCGTGCAGAGGTGTTCTCAGGGCCGATAAGAGGCACCATAGTCTAGTCCGGCCCCTCTCTTCTCATCGGTCCTGCATTCCTCCCGGAGTTCTCCTCACAGTCGCTGCCTTTTCTGGGGACACAGAAGCTGGGTGAGACTGTTTCACTTTTGCTATGTCCGAGCCCAGAACTGTCCCTCCCTCTAGACAGCTAACTGGGGCCCTGGTCACCTATTATACTTGCAAGGGCTGCAATTCTAAAATGTCTGGTTCTTCTGAACCCACTTGTTCCACCTGCACCACTGCACTCCCCGACCCTACTGGTATTTCTACTCAGGATCCCCTCCAGACCCTGTGGGCTCTGCTATCCCTCCGGATTGGGTGTCTTCCCTCTCTGTCTATTTCCGACTTGGCTCAGGTCTCCCATTCTGTGGTGACTGCCTTGGAGAGGTCTTCCTTTTGCCCACCCTCTAGAGAGTCCCGCTCTCCCTATGCTAAGCGCTCTCACAAGGGGTAGTTCCTCTGACTCCTCTCCGGAATCTGATAGCAAACATAGGTGCTCCCCTCATAGGTATCGCCCCTCGGCTCCAGCATCCCGTAAGCGCCCCTCTTCTAAGTGACGCTCCCGTGGTCGCCGCTCTGGCTCTCCAGATCCGCGCACCAGGTCAGTTTCACCCTCATCCAAGGCTGCCTCCACCCGTTCCCACTCTCCTGGAGAACTAGAAGATGAGGCTTCTGGTTCTGCCTCAGGACCGAACAGATACGGCCAGCCTGTTGGACACCTTGATCTCGGCCATAAGGGACACCTTTCAAGTTTCCCTTTACCGTTCCCGACCTGCACCCAAAGTTTTCAGCCCTCATGCAGAATTTGAAGCCTTGCTGGAGTCTGCCTGGAAGCATCCTGACAAGTGGTTTCAAGAAACTAAGAAGGTTCAAGCGCAGTTTTGCTTCGCCAAAGTCCTTATTGCTCGGTGGACCTCTCCTCCAACAGTGGACCCACCGGTCTCCCGCCTATCAAAAGCAACTACTCTGCCATTGGCAGATACAGCTTCCTTCAAAGATCCGGCGGACAAGAGGGTAGAGACTCTGGCAAAATTTGCCTTTGTAGCAGCAGGCTCTTCCATTCTTCCTTCGTTTGCTTCTGACTGGGTGTCAAAAGCCCTTTCTGTCTTGGATTCTCAACTCTGCCCGAGGATTCTTTCCTGATCCCCCGTGGAAGAATTGGCTGATTTTAGCTCTCCAAATCTCTAAGGCTGGAGACTGTGTTCTGCTTCCATGCAATCGGCCCATTGTGCGGCTTTTGCCACAGGCAACCTGGTGGCTCTTCGTTGTTCTATGTGGCTCAAGGCCTGGAACGTGGATGCCGCTTCTAAGAAATCTCTGACGGAGCTTCTTTTTACCGGTTCTCGACTGTTTGGTAAGCGCCTGCATGAGATCTCAGAGGCGACCGGTGGTGAAAGTTCCTTGTTACCTCAAAATAGGGCTCGCAGTACTACTTCCTGTCGAAAGTTGACCTCCTTTTGGTCCTTTCGGGCGTTTGGTTCCAGTAGAGCGTCCAGACAGGCGCTCTCACGTGACAAGGCGGCTCCTTCTTTCCAGACCCATCCCTCCTGGAAATCGGATAACTGTTCTGGTCATTTTGCGGCCAAAGCGGGCACCCGCAAGCCTACCTCTGCCTGAAGCTGATTTTTCTCGGGTGGGAGGTCGTCTGTTACTCTTCCGGGATGTTTAGTCTGCGCATGTGCAGGACTCCTGGGTCAGGGACATGGTATCCAACGGATACCGGATCGAGTTTGCCTCCCTTCCAAGGGATCGCTTTTTTCTTTCCCGGGCCCCCCGGTCCCCCTTTCTGGCCAAGGCCCTTTCGGGGCGCGCTCCAGTCCATTCTCATTCAGGGAGTAATTGTCCCTGTTCCTCCCAAGGAGAATTTTTGGGGTTTTTATTCCAATTTCTTCGTGGTCCCCAAGAAAGGGGGTTCCGTTCGCCCGATCCTGGATCTGAAGCGCCTCAACCAACCTCTTCTCCTCCGCCATTCCGCATGGAGTCTCTCCGTTCGGTCGTAGCGTCCATGGATCAAGGAGAGTTTCTTTCCTCGGTGGACCTCCGGGATGCCTACCTCCACATTCCAATCTTTCCAGGACATCAGCAGTATCCCTGCTTTGCAGTTCCGGAAGGCCATTTTCAGTTTGTGGCCCTTCCCCTCGGTCTGGCCACTGCTCCGAGGGTCTCCACTAAGGTCCTGGCGCCTGTTATCGCCCTCTTACGGACAAGGGGTGTCTCAGTGATTCCGTCCCTGGACGACTTCCTGATCAAGGTTCCAACCAGGACCCAGAATCTGGAAAGTCTCCGTCTCACCCTTCAGGCCTTGTCCTGATTGACCAACCAGCCGAAACTGGACAAGTCCAACATAACTCCCACCCAGTCTCTAATTTTCCTGGGACATCAGTTCGAAACGGCGTCCGCCCGGATTCGACTTCCGCCGGACAAGCGTCTGACTCTTTTGATGCTGATGCTCCAGAACTGCGTTCCAGTTTCTCTTCTGCATGGAGTTTCTGGGTGTGATGGTGGCGGCCATGGAGACCATTCCATTTGCCCAGTTTCATTGCCATCCTCTTCAACTTGCGCTTCTATCCCGGTGGGACAGATCTCCGTTGTCCCTCGATTGCAGGATCATTCTTCCCCAGAGTTCTCGCCAGTCCCTTCTATGGTGGCTTCATTCCCCCCTGCTTTTACAGGGGTGCTCCTTTCTGCCCCTCCGTTGGCAAGTTGCCACGACGAACGCCAGTCTTTTGGGTTGGGGAGGTGTTTTCAGGGACCGGACAGTCCAAGACCCTTGGTCGCCCCTAGAAGCCTTTCTCCCCATCAACAATTTAGAACTGAGGGCAATCTATCTTTGCCTGTGCCATTGGGAGATCCTTCTTCGGGACCGTCCTGTTCGTGTCCAGTAGACAACTCCACTGCTGTGGCGTATATCAATAGCCAGGGTGGCACTCACAGCTCGGCGACGATGGCCGAGGTGTCCAGGATTATTCTCTGGGCGGAACTCAGAGTGACGGCCATCTCAGCAATTCACATTCTGGGAGTGCACAACTGGGAAGCGGACTTTCTAAGCTGATCCTCAGCTGACCCTGATGAATGCTCTCTTCATCCGGAGGTGTTTGCAGAGATCTGCAACCTCTGGGGCACTCCAGACGCCTGTCACAACCAGAAGGTTCCTCACTTTGTGGCGAAATCCCGGGATCCCTTGGCTCTGGCCGTGGATGCCCTAATGATACCTTGGTCGAACTTTGCCCTACTCTATCTTTTCCCTCCTCTTCCTCTCCTTCCCAGGGTCCTGAGGAAGTTCAAGGCAAAGGGCGTTCCCGCTGTTCTCGTGGCTCCGGACTGGCCCAGGAGGGTGTGGTATGCCGACATGGTCCGACTACTGGACGACGTACCACTGCGCCTCCCTCTTCGGCCAGATCTTCTCTCTCAAGGTCCCCTTTGCCACCCCCAATTTACTGTCGCTGCATTTGACTGCGTGGCGGTTGAGACCGCGGTTCTGAGGGCTCAAGGTTTCTCTCCCCAAGTGATTCGCACTATGATCAGGGCGCGCAAGCCCTCTTCTGCGAAGATTTACTACCGTACTTGGAGGTCCTATTTTCGCTGGTGTGAATCTCACTCTTTTTCTCCAGTTACATTCTCTCTCCCTTGACAACAGTTTGCTCTCAATTCTTTCTATGCTTTTTCAATGTCCTCTAGCGTCTGATCCCCCATATCCGGACGTTTCTTCAGGGAGTGGCCCACACGGGCCCTCCTTACAGGTGTCCTACACCACCTTGGGATTGAACTTAGTTCTTGGTGCCCTGCAGGGTACTCCCTTCAAACTGCTCAGGGACATTCCTCTTTGTCTCCTTTCCTGGAAAGTGTTGTTCCTTATTGCAATTATCTCTATTAGTAGAGTTTCAGAGCTGGCAGCTCTCTCCTGCCATTCTCCCTTCCTAGTCATCCACCAGGACAAAGTTGTTTCTGTTTTTCATCCTGTCCTTTTGTCTGGCTCCATCTCATCCCAAAGAACGTTTGCTCCACAAACTGGATGTGGTGAGGGCTGTTCAGACCTACCTCTGTCACTTCTTCTTTTCGACAGTGTGACTCCTTTTTTGTTCTTACGGAAGGTCACCGTAAAGGACAACCTGGGCTCTCCGCAACAAGGCTTCGGCCTCCCAGGTTTGTAAAGCGGCCACAAGGTCGAAATTCTACCATGTTCATACCTTTGCATCCGCTGATGCTAGTCTGGGCCGTAAGGTATTGCAGGTGGCAGTGGTCCAGCCTGCCTTGGTTTTCCTTTGCCCACCCTAGGGACTGCTTTGGTACATCCCATGGTCTGTGTCCCCCAATGGAGCCGATAGAGAAAAGGAGATTTTTTATGCTTACCATAAAATCTCTTTCTCAGAGCATCCATTGGGGGAGACACAGCACCCGCCCTTATTTTCTCTGGTGTTCCTGGTTTGGTTACCTGTCCAAGTGTGTGTTCAGTTGATTTTTATTCTGTGGTTTTCTTGGACAGTTTTTTTTTTTTCCCGGTCCTCTCCTACTGCTCTGGGACTAAAACTTATTAGCTCAGGTGCCTGAAGGTGGGTATACCCTGCTGGGCCAACTTTTCTTGTTACCATAGTGTCAAGCCTCCTAGTGACAGACCCATGGTCTGTGTCCCCCAATGGATCCTCTGAGAAAGAGATTTTACAGTGAGCATGAAAAATCTCCTTTTTCTGTAGTTTTTTTTTACTAAATAGAGAAAGGTCAAAGGTGGGACAAGTGAACCATGTCTGAGAATATATAAAGTTACTTTTTTTTTATAATTCTTTTCTTCAGTTAATTCCTTGTTGAATATTATACTATATGTTTATCTATTTTAGTGTTGTCCTTGCACATTTCCGCATGCTGAAGAGACTGCTCAGACCTAATATGGACCTGGGAAATCAACACATCACAATTATGACTGTATGAAGGAGAAAAATACTATACCAGGGAGAGCACTGGGGCACTCCCTGGTGTAGTATTTTTAGGGGAAATTGGAACCCGTCACCACACCTATGGTGCTGTGCTAACTTAAGTGAGTTGTGCTAAGAAATAGGCACAACTCTCTGGAGAGCATGTAGTAATTGTGTGCAGCTTGAGGACCCTTAATGTACCCAGGGGTGCAGATACTACAATAAGGAAGGTCAGGAAAAAATGTGTCTAGACTGAGCGCTTCTGCCAAATTCACACAGGTATTCCAGACTACCACAATTGCACAGGACTGATTTATTCAGAAGGTTACAGAAATGAACAACGCGTTTCAGCACTCTCTCATGCCTTCCTGAGGTCCAATAACAAAACAGTATCTGGCGTCCTGAGCTATCTTCCATGTGCTGTGTGGTCGTTATTGAACCTGAGGAAGGTGCGAGTGAATGCTGAAACTCGTTGTCTAAATAAATCAGTCCTGTGCAATTGTGGTGGCCTGTGTTTAAACATATTTTTTTTCTCTGACCTCCCCAAATATGGCTGTAAACTTTTGCTTTTAACTTCCTGTACACACCATTGAAATGTTGTTTTGTATTTTTTCATTTTGTCTTGCAGAAAATTCTGGCCAACCAGTATTAATTTCTTGGGTGTAAATACAAAGGTATGTAAGAAACCAAGAAAGCAATTCCCGGTATTAATGCTATCCCTGTATCTGTATTCTCTAATACTATGACATGATTTATAAACTCTTGACATGCAGGGCCACCATCAGGGGGGTACAACCGATACCACTGTAAGGGGCCTGGACCCCAAGAGGGCCCCTCCGGTTCCGGCAATTTATATATATTTTTCAATGTCAGTGAGTGATTGCAACTCACTGACTGCTGGGGCCGACCCATTGTTCGCTGACTGATTGAATGACTGTACTCTGTACAGTCAGTCAGTCAATCAGTCACAGATCACACAAGGCAGCGCTGCTGTTGCTGCACAGCAAGTACCTCCGGGCCGGCACCCGCTGTCTCTTTAAAACAGCAGCAGTGGTCACCGGGAGGTACGTCTGCTGTGCTATGCACACTGACGCTGGATCCGATGTCACGTGACCGCAGTAGCGTTGTGGCAGAGTCGGGAAGAGGAAGCCAGCGGTGTGGAGCAGCAGTCTGACTGCAGGCTACAGAGCTGAGCAGCGCAAAGGACGAGCCTGCCCTGAGGAGGCCGGTGGGCCGGCACAGAGCAGAGGTAAATATAAAAAAAATTATGTAAGGAGCTGGGGCAGAACTATGTGGTGGGACCTGCAGTCTGGGGGGGTAAGGACTGAGGCCTACAACTATATGGGGGGGAACAGTTAGCATCAGAGAGGGGTCTACAACAACTATATGGGCACAAGTTGCCCCCATTTAGTTTTTGTAGGCCTTTTTAGCTAATAGTTGCCCATCATATAGTTGTAGGCCCCTTTGAGAGGGTCCTACAACAACTATATGGGGGCAACTTAAACATGGGGGGCCTACCCAAACTATATGGGGCCCCCATAAAGTTTGGGTAGGCCCCTCTTCTAATAGCTGTCGCCATAAAGTTTGGGTAGGCCCCTCTGTTAAAAGTTGCCTCCATAATGGGGAAAACTATTAACAGAGGGGCCTACCCAAACAATATGAAACAACACCGACCAACTAAAATATAGCTTATATTGTATAACTTGTTAAAGTGGTACTCCATTGGAAAACATTTTTTTTTATCAACTGGTGCCCGAAAGTTAAACAGATTTGTAAATTACTTAAATGACATCTGTAGCGTGATTAACACATATCCTCTATCCACAGGATAGGGAATAAGTGTTTGATCGCGGGGGGTCCGACCGCTGGGACCCCCTGTGATCTCCTGTACGGGGCCGCGGCTGTCCCGTGCAGGGGGCATGCCGGCCGCAGCATGACGTTGCAGCCGGCACGCCTCCTCCATACATCTCTATGGGAGAGGTGGGGAGGCAGCGTTCGTGCCTCCCCCATAGAACTGTATGGGGGACGGGGAGGAGACGGGGCGTCACCGTCGACCTCTAGGTCGACGCTACGCGCCTTAGCGCTCACCATGAGCGCTAATGGCGGCGCCCTGTACAGGAGATCACAGGGGGTCCCAGCGGTCGGACCCCCCGCAATCAAACACTTATCCCCTATCCTGTGGATAGGGGATAAGTGTCATACCGCTGCAGTTGTCCTTTAATCCTTCCAGTACTTATCAATTGCTGTATGATCCACGGTAAGTTCTTTTCTTTTTAAATTTCCTTTTTGCCTGACCACAGTGCTCTCTGCTGACATCTCTGTCCATGTCAGGAACTGTCCAGAGCAGCATATATATTCTATGGGGATTTGCTCCTACTCTGGAAAGTTCCTAAAATGGACAGAGGTGTCAGTAGAGAGGACTGTGGTCAGGCAGAAAGGAAATTCAAAAAGAAAACAACTTTGTGTGGATCATACAGCTGCTGAAAAGTACTGGGAGGATTAAGATTTTTTTAATAGAAGTCATTTACAAATCTGTTTAACTTTCTGGCACCAGTTGATTTAAACAAAAATGTTTTCCAGTGGAGTACCCCTTTATGGACTAAGGGCGTACCTGTACTCCCTGGTCCCACTCCCCCAGTTTGAAGCGTGCTCACGAGCTGAGCACACTTCATACCCAGTGGGTCCCGACTGCTATCAGCAGCCAGGACCCATGGTTAATGCCGGGCATCCCCAAAGGGCTGATGTGTGGCATTAACCCTTTAGATGCCGTGATCAAAGTTGTGTCTAAATGCGTGCGTTAACAGTGCCTTGTGCTTTTACGTTTATAAATTTTTTTGTTAAGTGTGCTAGGGTAAGATAGATAGGGCAGATTAGAAAAGGTTATGTAGTTAGTGTTAGTGTAGAGTCCTGCCTAAAAAGAGTCTACCTAGTTGTGGTGGCAGGCTTCATATTCTTTGGTTGACAAATAATTCCTCACTGAAATTATTGATGACTGTCTGACAATTTATTTACTTTCCTTGTAGTTCTTTAAAAAAAAAAAAAAAACTTAAATTGGGGGTGGTTCCTAGGAGATGGAGTTGGCATGGACCCTAGGGGGTGGGGGCGTGCCACGGGGGGGGGGGTTGCCCAGGCCTTGAGCTGTGTAAGGGGCCCCAAAATTTCTGATGGCAGCCCTGTGCACTATCTAATACTAATACCTGATGTACAAAACTAACTACACAAAAAAAGGCATGGTCAAAGTTTTGCCCTAAGGAAAGAATTATGGCCCCACCCACCACGCAGAACCTTTTTTATTGCATAAGTTTTTGATGAACATTCATTACTATTGTAGAATTTGTTTCTCTGCAGGTTTTACCAAGCACAAAAGATTCCTGTTTTGCATCAGCGGTGGAGTGCTTGCAGCAGATTAGGTATGTCTGTCACATAGTAAAGAGGGGGTATTACATTACAACTTCATTACCAATATTGTTTGCAGTGGGCCAAGCAAGTTAGTTCCATGTTTTTACTCGGCTCACATAGAAGATATTCTTAAAACATTTGTCTTTTCTATTGTTTTCAGCACTACATTCACTCCAGCAGACAAACTTAAGGTCATCCAACAAACTTTTGAGGAGATCACACAGGAAGCACAAGAGGCACACAAGGAAGGTTTCCTTTGGTCCATGGATGAGTTGTTCCCTGTTTTCCTATATGTCGTGCTGAGGGCAAGGTCTGTCTAATGTGAATTTTTTAAGCACCATAAAATGTTAGTCATTTAAAGAAAAACTATTGACATATCGTCCAGACATGCCGAATTTTAAATTGCACCAGGTCTCAATCCTAAAACCAGCTGCGATTGCGAGTTTTTAAGCCAGTGAAATGCACGGTAGCTCAGGCTTCATTCCCCATCTGTCAATCAAACCCAACTTTTTCACTGCATTAGTCTATAGAGTGAAAGAGTCGGATGATGTGGCCACCCAGGAAGTAAATAGTGCTGCCACATGCTTCAGACATATAACTCTAGATCACAGCAGGTCTCAAGGCTAAGACCTGGTGCGGTTTAAACAGGAATAGAAATCCACATCTATTTTCTTTCTAAAACAGCTCCATATCTGTCCCAAGGTTGTGTGTGGTTTTACAACTTTGCTCCACTCCCCTTCAAAGGAACTGAGCTGCAAAACCACACCCAACCTGGAGACAGATGAGGAATGGTTTTTGAATGAAATAAGCTCTGTTTTTCTATTCCTGGATAACCCCTTTAAAGCGCATTTGTCATGACATTTAACCCTCTTATCCTTTATAGTAGTATGTCACAGGTGTTACAATAGTACATCAGCCATACCAATGGCTGCTTTATAGCATTTTTGATCATGCTAAAAATTGCTTTCATATGGAGTCAGGTACAGTCAGATAGATGTGGCCAGGGGTTGGCAATACCTCAGGGCTGCCACAGCTATCTCCTTTACATCAGTGCTGGGACTACTATTGATGTTCCTCAGAGCATGTGCCCTCACTCGCTTTGTCCTACATGCCCGCAGCAAGTTTTTTGAGCAACTGCTCACTCCCTCTGTGAGTGCTTGCTCCGAATACCTGCCGGACCAGCGCGCCCAAACATTATGCAGGCATGTTGAGCCGAGAGGCATCTGGAGCAAGTGCTCTCTCAGAGAACTCACCGCAGGCCATCAGGTTCCTGACTCAACATAATAGCAATTTTTAGCATTATCAAAAGTGCTATAAAGTGGCCATAGGTAGGACTGAGTTACTATTGTAAACACCTTTGACATACTGATATTAAGATAAGGAGGTAAAATGTCATGACAATTGCGCTGTAAACTTTGAGCATGTCTAGACGACATGTCAAGAAAAAAAAAACTTTAAATGACTAACTCTTTAAAGCCAGATCTTTGTTATTGTCTCCTAAGCTTAGATAGTTGGCAAGCATTTTACTTCTCATTGCTGTACAGGATACGAAATCTGGGTTCAGAAGTGCATTTAATAGAAGATCTTATGGATCCATATCTACAGCATGGGGAACAAGGAATTATGTTTACGACACTAAAGGTTAGTTTTGAAATTTTTTAAATATTTAGTCACTGTCCATAAACCTTAGATTTCGATTATCTTATTATCCGTTACTTATGAGAAGTAATTCTATTAAGATTATACTAAGAATTGTGTTTACATTTGTACAATCTGTGGCTTAGAGCCATATTTTTGATCTGTGAGTGTTTTTTTAATGCCTTGTGATCAAATCACCACAGTAGGAAGATCCTGGGATGTAGATCACATAAATGACAGACCTGAAAGGGGTCCCCAGCCTAACATTACATCAGGCTTTTGGGGTGCGTCATTTGCCCTGTCCACCACCGAACCATCCATGTTCAATCATTTGAATGGCAGGTATACAGTACTACATATTCTCTGCAGCGGCATGTTCACAAGAGGTGTATAGCCATCAGGAGGTTAGGGTAGCAAAATCATTTGCCAGGGTAGTGATAAGCTGCACCTCTGAAAAAAAAAAAACTAGATGCAGAATGTTCCTTGACAGCTTGTTTTTGCATTTTTGTTCATTAAATCATGAATATAACCATTTTGTTTATTTTTTTTAAGGCATGCTATTACCAAATCCAGCGTGAGAAACTTCACTAGATGTTGAAAGAAACCAGTAATAGTGAAAGAAAACATGGAACAGAGTACAGTGTTATCTGCAGTGCTGTAACCTGCGGTCTGATGCCAAGAATGGTGTTCTATGGCAGGCGCAGATAGTTCTGGACAAATGTTTGGAGTTCATTTGTTACTGAAGTGGTCATGTTTTCTGATGGTATTTAATAATTTGAATACAAAGGATTGACATATATGGCTGCTGGGCTCTGAAACAGTGATGGCTATTGGTGCTAACAGAGTACAGTAATTGGTGGAAATCTGTCTGGAACCTGGAGTGATATATACTGGATAGTATATAGCTTGTTCCTAATGCTGCTTCTTTTGAGCCAATGTCTGATGCGGAACAGGTATTAAGGTTGCAGCACAGATAGTGAAGAAAAAAATGAAAATAATATTGTACAATATAGTACAACCTTGCCCAGCTGCAGAATTAACCTCTTATACATCTACAGTGTTAAAGCACTGCATATTACAGAAAAAATAAGTTCTAGCTTGCCTTTTTTCTTTCATTTTTTTTAATCTTTTAGTTCTTGTTTTGGACTATATTTCAGATTGTCACCTTTTTTCCACACAGATGTCATGAAATTTAGGAATGTATCCAAGTTACATTAAAATCAGACCTGTTCCATTGATCATAATCATGACTAACGAGTCATAAGTAGTCTGAGACCCATTGACAGCATATATGAAATAAGTTGCATCACTAAAGTTCTATGACATCATTTAGTATTGGCTGTTAAATTAAATTTATAATATGGAGTAACTTATCCAAAGTTGACTTGCTATGATGGAACATGAAGATCAGCTGTAGCTTACCTTGTTCATACAGAGTAATAATAGGAATTACTTTGAGCTGGACATACATACAGCTATAGCTTTCATCTTCAATATAGCAGGTACTTACCATGTGCTGCCATCTGAGATTTTGTTAGCAGCACAAATGCATGAAATATGCTTCCATCCAATAAGAAAAAAAAAGAAAATTACCAATTATACCTCCTATAATACAGACAGCTGCCAGCAAGGGTGCCATGTACTGTTTGAATATTTCTACATGAAGGCCATCCAGTTGGACAGGAGTGAAGATGTTAAGCCTTTACTACTGGACTAATCTGGAGATCTCCAGTCAGTCATAGGTTATGTCTTGGTAGGTAGAAGAAATCCCAGCACACACGAGTAGATGCAAATCACCTGGAGTGTTTATTTACAGCATGGCATAGCATAGCATGACAATGTAGCAACACGCAGGATGCTTTTCGGACAGCTCGTGGCCTTCATCAACTGATCTACCTGGGTATGGGTGTAAACAGGTATGTATGGGAGACAGGAAGCCCGCCCCTTCCGGGTGACAGGTGAAAACATAACCTGTCACCAGCCGGAAAGTGTCTTGCCACAACAAACGGGGAGTGAACAAATCCCAAAACATAATAAATACATGTAAATAAAGAAATCTTATACATAATACGGTACAACCTGGTCTGAGGCTATAAAGTGATTCTAGAGGAACCATTCTGACCATGCTCTATACTTGCAAAGATATCAGCGGTGTGTCTATAAGGAAAAACAAGAGAAAAGGATTATAAATATGCAGGAAAAAACATCATCCAGAGGTCTCAATCGAGACTATGAACTCATCCAGATTTTATGATGTTTTTTCCTGCATATTTATAGTCCTTTTCTCTTGTTTTTCCTTATAGACACACCGCTGATATCTTTGCAAGTATAGAGCACGGTCAGAATGGTTCCTCTAGAATCACTTTATAGCCTCAGACCAGGTTGTACCGTATTATGTATAAGATTTCTTTATTTACATGTATTTATTATGTTTTGGGATTTGTTCACCTGTTTGTTGTAGCAAGAGACTTTCCGGCTGGTGACAGGTTATGTTTCCACCTGTCACCCGGAAGGGGCGGGCTTCCTCTCCACCATATATACCTGTTTACACCCATACCCAGGTAGATCAGATGATGAAGGCCACGAGCTGGCCGAAACGCGTCCTGCGTGTCGCTACATTGTCATGCTATGCTATGCCATGCTGTAAATAAACACTCCAGGTGATTTGCATCTACTCGTGTGTGCCGGGATTTCTTCTACCTACCATATGCTGACTGGTCCACGAGCACCACATCACGGGACGAGTGCCGACTACTTCTACTATAGGTTATGTCTTGGCTGCCTTTTAAAAGGAAGTCACAATGTGGTATTTGATGGCCCAAACAGCATTAGACAGACCCCATTGATTTACAGTTGTTACATTGAATGGATAATTGTTATATCAGTATTGCAAAAAAGTATTAATTTAAAGGAGTTCTCTGATTTACATAATAAGGAAATACTACATACAGCCTGCTAGAGGTGTAAAATATAATATACTATACTCTCCTTGTCGGGGGGGGGAGCACTGGGGCTTCAGTCCGCCCTGGTGCCTAAATCGCTGACTCTGCAGTGGGTTTGGAACCTCATTAGGAGAGTTGGGATGTGTTATCGGTAAAGATTAAAGCATACCTGTCAGATCCCACAGAAAAAAAAGTGTATATTTTACTCAGTACTAGAGATGAGTGAACTTACAGTAAATTCGATTCGTCACGAACTTCTCGGCAGTTGATGACTTTTCCTGCATAAATGAGTTCAGCTTTCAGGTGCTCCCGTGGGCTGGAAAAGGTGGATACAGTCCTAGGAGACTCTTTCCTAGGACTGTATCCACCTTTTCCAGCCCACCGGAACACCTGAAAGCTGAACTCATTTATGCAGGAAAAGTCATCAACTGCCGAGCGGAGAAGTTCGTGATGAATCGAATTTACTGTAAGTTCGCTCATCTCTACTCAGTACCTAATCCTGACTATGTACATATAATCTTTATGCCTCTATCACCTATATTTATTATAAAAATCCCTCTTTTCATTAGCTCACAGTGTTAGAAATCCTCTCCGGAGAAGAGGCGTGTCCCTCCTTGTGGTGGTGAGAGGTGATTGGTGTGTCTACTCATGCAGCCTTGTCCAGGAGTCATCTCTTGTCCATGACCCATGGACAAACTGATGCTGCTGCAGGACTTATTTGTGTCCCAGTAGGTATGGGGACACCTAGTGGTGGGATTTTCAGGAGCCGTTTTCTTCATTAAATATTCAAAAAATTTTAAACAACCATATTACAAAAGATCTTTAATTTATTTTCATCAGTAACACCATATAAAATGTTTTTGGATCTGACAGTGCCCATTTAACAGAGACAGTGGCATGGACTGGAGAAAGTAAGGAGAGTATAAGTGAATTTTGTAAGTTTGCACCTATAGCCAGCTGTATTATTTTTTTATTATTTACATTGTAAAACCACTTATAAGATGTGTTTTGGCAGATAGTGAAATCTTACACATTGCAAACATACGAAATACACCTAGAAAATTTTGAATTTAAATGTTTATACCAGTGTTTTTTTTTTTTTTTGTTTTGTTACCTTACTGTTTCTGGCATGTTTTGAGCACTGTGTATGTAAAAACTGTGTGTACAATATGCTTATTTCTTGAAGATGTAAGCACTGGACATGTAACATATAATTTATAGATGTTTATTAACACAGTTGGGTGAAAATCCACTCAAAGAATAATACATGATGAGGTTATGTGGCTTCAGTCCTGTATTTAACTAATATTTATATGCACATTTTATGTTGCCTTCTTTTCTTGTTTCTTGTCATTTCTTTAAGGTGTACCTCCTCTGTAAATTGTGGGTTACCAGTAAGCTCTATTCACACTGCTCTTGCAGAGTACATCAGCAAAGCTTCTGACACTTGCACTAAACATGTGATTTATTTTATTTATATGGATATATTAAATGATTTAATTGACTAGACTATGCAATATTGAGGAATCCCATAAAACAGTTTATACCACACGGTGGTATACTTTTGTTTTTTATATGCCAAAGTAGATGCAAACTAATGTATTTCCCGACATACAATGTACACAGTATAAAGAGAGCCGTAGACTCCTTAATATATTATAGCAATGTGAACAGTACATTTTCTATTGTAAAAAATAGGCTATTTCTGAAATGGCGCTGTAAAAATAGATCCAGTTCAGACGCCCTTTCCTCCAAACACGGGCTACCAGATACATATTCTATCCTCCTATATTCAGCTAGCACGATCCAAGCTGCAGTATGCTGTAAACTCAAATGTGCCTGTTGTCAAAGTGGGGTATGGAGAAGGGCAGTGTCTTCCAACCAGGGTGTCTCCAGCTGTTGCAAAACTACAGCTTCCAGCATGCCCGGACAGCCAAAGGCTTTCCGAGGATGCTGGGAGTTGTAGTTTTGCAACAGCTGAAGCCGCCCTGGTTGGGAAACTCTGGAGTAAGGGATTCCTAAAATAATTTCTTTAACATTTTGAGATATACATTTTTTTTTTAATCTGATTTTGCCCCAGTTGAGCAATAATGTTGGTTTGCAATACCTTACTGTATAATAAATGTCACAAGAATTGGACAGCAATAAATGGATGTGGGTGGATGTCCAAAGTATCTTTCATGGCGGGTTACCTTACCATGACTGTGGGGTCCACTCTTAATAAATGGACTTTTATAACCTTTCCTGTGCTATATTGGAAATTATGTTTTTTTCATTTATTCAATTTACTGTTCAAACAAATCTCAGTGAAGAGACCCAGTTGGAGTATGGAGCTCCTCTTTTAAAAAGGGACTCCAGAGGAGAAAAAAATTTCAAATCGCCTAGTGCCAGAAATCTTCAGCCTTTCAGTACTTATCAGCTGCTGTATACTACAGAGGAAGTTGTGTAGTTCTTTCCAGTCTGACCACAGTGCTCTGAAATTTCTGTCCATGTCGGGAACTGTACAGAGCACATACAAATCCCCATAGCAAATATCTACTGCTCTGAACAGTTCCTGGCACATACAGAGGTGGTAGCAGAGAGCACTGTGGTCAGACAGAAAAAAACTACACAACTTCATCTGGAGCATACAGTAGCTGATAAGTACTGGAAGGATTAAGATTTTTTTAATAGAAGTGATTTAAAAATCTGCTTGCATTTCTGGCAACAGTTGATTTGAAAGTTTATTTTTTATTTTTTTTTATTTCCTCTGCAGTACTCCTTTATAAGGGTTATTCAGGAATTAAAAAAAAAAAAAAATATATATATATATATATATATATATATATATATATATATATATATAATTCTTTTCAAAAACAGTGCCACACCTGTCCTCGGGTTGAATGTGATCTGCAATACCACATACAGAATAGGGACAGATGTTGTGCTGTTTTTGGAAGAAATCATCTCTGTTTGGCTAATCTTGGTAACCCCTTTAAGCAGTGCTTCATAGGAAAAACATGCCGATTTAGCTGTCCTTCAGAAGTAAGAAAACAACTATTTCATACTAGCCAAACCAAGTCTCCTCTAAAGTGGTGAAGCACCCATCTTCAGACGTTTTGCTCTGCTGTAACAGATGTTCTATTCTTTACTGTATAAATAGTTACTACTACGGTTTGTGTCGAGTCGTGTTTTGTCGTTTCTTTGCTTTAAAAGACTGGGAACTGGAGAAAGATTGAGACATTTAACTAAACACATTAACATTTTGTAAAATAAATGTATATAATGATGTGAAGGACTAAAATGAATTGTAACCAGATTGTAACTGATTTTATAAAGTGTTCAAAATATTTTATTGTTCATCTTGTATAAAGTTGCTTTTTTTTTTTTTACCTAATTCGACTGTGCAATCCAACAAAGGACTTAAAGGGTTGATCTACTGAGTACTGGTGTTTATTTCATGTTATATCTGCTATAAATAACAGAAAAAAAAAATCAGTGATCGTGCGCTGAATAAATACAAATAAAAGTCTACAGGTCTCACCTTGAGTGTTGGTGCAACTTAGTGTAGACTACCTGCAGTCTATACTACAAAGTATTTCTTAGTGTCTGTCAGAAGTATACCCCGGGGCCATTCCTTGGCGTATAACTCCAGTGTATAGTGTAATGGCATTTGTCAGATGTAAAAATGTAGACTCCATGTTACACTGTTTTTTCTTTTTTGGCTGTATACCACAGGAATAGCACAGCAGCCTCCACTATTCCTTACAGCAAAAAAAACAAACTGATATGGAAGTGGAGGCCAAAAATACATTTCTTTTGCCTCTTTAGGCAATACGGATGCATTTGCTGTTTACAATAGGAGATTTCAAAGCTCAAATAAACAAAAAGATGGTCTGAATTAAGCCTTAAATTAAATGATGGACTTTAAATCTTGTAGGGGGCAGACCAGTGTCTTGAGATTTGATACATTTTTTGGGTTTGTTTTGTTTCAAACACATTGACAAAATAGGAAAACCATTGCCAAAAGGGTTACAAAGCCCATTTTGATTCTCCCAAGCCCTATCTTTAAAACACTCGATATTACGTGTTCATTACATTGGACTAAGGGTGCGTTCCCACCTGGCGTATACGCAGCGTATTTCTCGCTGCGCAAAATTTACCGCAGCAGCGGGAAATACGCTGAGTATTCCTTGCTCACTATACACAAAGGGCTTTCCGGCGGCAGCCCTATGTGTGCAGTGAGCTTTGGAGGCGGGGCCTTGAGACTGACGCGTGGCTCCACCTCAAAAACTCACTGCACACATAGGGCTGCCTCCGGAAAGCCCTGTGTGTATAGTGAGCAAGGAATATGCAACGTATTTCCCGCTGTTGCCATAAATTTGGCGCAGCGGGAAATACGCTGCGTATACGCCAGGTGGGAATACACCCTAAATCTAAATGTATTATACTAAAACGCACCTATATCACTGACTGTGGAATTGGGATTTTGTTGCTCCACTGTTACACTTAATTGATCTTGTTGCCACTCCTTATCAGCTTTTGTTGCTATGTATTCACATAAGCAACACTATATAGCTATCCTCATAGTAATGAACCATATCTATTCTCAGCACAGCACAGTAATCTTTAAAGGGATACTCTGGTGAAAAACTAATTTTCTCTATCGGCTCCATTGGGGGGGACACAGACCGTGGGTGTATGCTGCTGTCTCTAGGAGGTATGACACTATGGTAACAAAGAAGTCGGCTCCTCCGAGCAGGATATACCCGCCTCCAGGCCCTGAGGTAATCAGTTTAAGCTTAGTGTCTGAAGGAGGTGGACATGGTCTGGATTTCTCCAGACCAGGTCTTATGTTTTATTATTTTCCTAGTTAGGGAATATGTTAGTTTTTTATTCCATTTTCTTTCATGTTTTCAGGTGGGGACTCAGGAACTGCGGCTCACTGTTTCCCCATTGCGAGTAAGGGGGCACAGACATTGCGTATATGCGCTGTTAACCCCCTCTCGCCAACGGTCAGCACCTGGGGTTGTACCTCATGGGTCCGGGTCACCCTATCTCCTTGCTCGCCTCGCTCGCACATGGTAGCCCGGCATGATGCAGGTGATAAAAGCTGGCTGAAGATTTCATAGGAAGACTTCATGAGGTAAGTTCTTCTGACTGAGGTGAGTATATTTCCCTTTCTCCTTAGGTGCAGATTTACAACAGCTGGAGACCCTCTGTTTTTGGCCCACTTTTCTCATGGGTCTAATGAGGCTGGCCTGGACAGGGGGTCCTTTATTACTGGGGGGAGCAGTGGCAGTTTGGATGGGGCACAACCCTCTACACTTTATTCATATATACTGTGTGT
The DNA here is from genome assembly GCF_029499605.1 of Hyla sarda. Lineage (NCBI taxonomy): Eukaryota > Metazoa > Chordata > Amphibia > Anura > Hylidae > Hyla > Hyla sarda. The sequence goes on from NC_079196.1 coordinate 100,032,287, forward strand.
GATGCGGGCGCTCTGAGCGCTGGTTTACTTTCACTTTCGGCAGCGGCTGCTGCCGGCGGCGTCTAGTCCGCTCAGTTCCCCGTGAGCGAACATGCATGTGCATGTGCGCTCGGAGCAAGGAGCGGGCGCCATTACAGACTTCTTGTTAATGCTTCTCTGGGCTCGAACTGTACACCAATCAGCGCTGTGCGCACGATTGGTGGCAGCGGCCAATCAGCGGTGCCCCCTGCTCCTAACACGCCCCTCACTTGCTATTGGCCGGCATTTCTCCTTGACAACCTGCAGGCCACCACCGGTTCGAGTCCCGGGGTGGGACAGAGTGTTACAGTGTTGTGGTTTAATTTTTTAAATAGGCCCATTGTGGTCTATGGGGAAATCAAGGCATGTGAAACAGTAAGCTAAGCAGACTGTATCAGCAACACAGGGAAATGGAACACAGTCTTGGGTGAGAGAGGCCCAGAACGGCCTCCCTCTAAACAGTTAACTGGAGTGTTAGCCACTCCTTTACTCTGTCAATACTGTAACTCTAAACTGTCTGGTTCTGCTGAACCACTTGTTCTGCCTGCTCCCCCAGACCCCCCTTGCTACTCTACCCCGGTTGTTCTTCCCCACCCGGTGGGTTCAGCCGCCCCTCCAGCCAGGGTTCCCTCCCTCTGCCAGTCTATATCCGACTTGGCTCAGGTCTCCCGTTATGTGGTGACTGCCTTGGAGAGGCCCTCCCTACACTGGCCCTCCGGAGGTTCCCGCTCTCCCCCTATTCTGACGCTCTCGCAGCATCATTGGGGTGTGTCATCTGACTCATTCCCAGAGTCTTCTGGCAGGCACGGGCGCTCCCCTCGCAGGCATCGCCCCGTTACTCCGACCTGTAGCAAGTGTTGCTCCTCTAGAGAATGCTCCCAGGGTCGCCGCACTGGCTCTCCAGACCACGCGTACCAGGTCAGTCTCTTTCTTCCAGGGCCGCCTCACACGTTCCCATTCACCTGGAGAACTTGTGGAAGAAGTTTCTGATTTGGCCTCCGACGACCGTACAGATGTGCCTAATGTGGTGTACTCATTGGTTGCGGCCATAAGAGACACCTTCCAGCTAAAGGACCCAGGAACTTCAGACGTGATCCAGAAGTTTCCTTTCATCGTGCCTGACCTCTTCCAGGGCTGTCTCTCACCTTGTTCCCATTCACCTGGAGAACTTGTGGATGAGGTTTCTGATTCGGCCTCCGACTCAGGACCGCACCGATGTGCCTGATGTGGTGTACTCAGTGGTTGCGGCCATAAGAGACACCTTCCATCTAAAAGGACCCAGGAACTTCGGACGTGGCTCCAGAAGTCTCCTTCTCTGTGCCCGACCGGCACTCAAGACTTTTAGCTCTCACGCTGAATTTTACGTCCTGCGGGTATCCGCCTGAAGTCACCCTGACAAGAAGTTTCAGGAAACGAAGAAGGTTCAAGCGCGGTATTCCTTCGCCAAGGACCTCATTGCTCGGTGGACCTCCTCTCCAACTGTTGATCCGCCGGTCTCACGCCTCTCTAAGGTGCCTACCCGGCCGTTGGCTGATGCGGCTGCCTTCAAGAATCCAGCGGACATGAAGGTGGATATTTTGGCAATCTCTGCCCTTTTCCTGCTTTTGCTTCTGCCTGCGTGTCAAAGGCCCTTTTAGTATGGTCTTCCAACTCCGCCAGGGTAGTCTTCAAGATCCCTCCGGAGGATTTATTTAATCTAGCTCTCTGATGCTCTGCAGCCGGAGATTTTTCTGTGTTCTGCTTCCATGTGCAGCCACTGTGCTGCCTTTACCACAAGCTACCTGGTAGCCACCGTCCCTTCATGTGGCTTTAAGCCTGGAATGCGGACGCCACCTTCAGGAAGTGAGGCGACTGGCGGAAAAAGAGTTCTTTATTACCTCTGGTAAGACTCACAGAACCGCTTTCCGTCGTAAGCTCTCCTTCCAGTTCTGCGGACCTTTGGTACCATCAAAGGGTACCAACAAAGGGTCCAGCCAGGCGCCTTCATGGGAAGAGGGCTCCTCTTTCCGATCTCATTCCTCCCAGAGTTCGGCTATCCGTTCCGGCCATTTGGCGGCCTCATCAGGCACCTGTAGGCCTTCCTCAGCCTGAAGGGTCACCCCCACCCACCGACCTCTCTTGGGTGGTTGGTCGCCTTTTACCCTCCAGGATGCCTGGACATGCATCTTCAGGGGAACGTTTTCGAGGTTTATTCCAACCTCTCTGTGGTCTCCAAGAAAGGCGTTTCTGTTCGCCCAGTCTTGGTTCTCGAGTATCTCAGCCAGCGTCTTGTGTTCCCATCCCGAATGGAGTTTCTCCGGACGGTGCTGGCGTCCATGGTTCAAGGGGAGATTTCGTTCCTCTGTGGACATCAAGGATGCCTGCCTCCACTTTTCATTGTTTCTCGGTCATCAGCGGTTCCTCTGCTCTACAGTTCCGGATGGTAATTTTCTATTGTGGTTCCATTTTGGTCTGGCCACTTCTCCGCGGACCTTTACCAAAGTCCTGGCGCCTGTGATAGCCTTTTTATGGACAACAGTTGTTTCCATGATTCCTTATTTGGACTACCACCTCATCTGAGCTCCAGCCAGGACCCAGATCCTGGAGAGTCTTAGTCTCACCCTCCAGACCTTGTCTCACTTCGGTTGGATGGTCATTTGGGACAAGCCCAACCGCTCTCCAGGGGCTCCAGTTCGATGAGGCCTCTACCCGCTTTCGACTCCGCCGACTCTTTTCAAGAGTCTGATGCCTTTTGGCTCCCTGCTCCTGTTTCCTTTTGCTTTTGCATGGATGTCCTGGGTCGATTGGCAGCGGCCGTGGAGGCCGTGCTACTTGCCCAGTTTCATAACCGACCTCTTCAACTGATGATTTTCTTCCGGTGTGACAGGTCTCCATTGTCTCTCGGCCGCAAGATCGTCCTCTCTCGTCAGTCTTGTTGGTCCCTTCTATGGTGGCTTCGTTTTCCCCCTCATTTTTTTTTCGGGGGTGTTCCTTTCTGTCCTTCCCTGCCAGTCTGTCAGACTGTGGAAGTGTTTTCAGGGACCGCCCGGTCTGGGGTCTTGGCCCCCCGAGAAACGTTTTCCCCTTCAATATTTTGGGGCCTAGGGCAATTCTTTTTTCGCTTGCTTCTTGGGAATTTCCCTCCTGGGCGGAACTCAGGTTTCCGGCCATCTCAGTTACCTTCAGTCTGGCCATCCCTGGGATGTGATCTTCTTGGCCGGTCCAAGGCACTGGTCCCTACATCCAGGGGTGTTTGCTGTGATCTGCAACCCCTGGGGCGCTCTAGGCTTGTCCCGCCACAACCGAAGCATTCCTCTCCCTTGGTCGAGCCTTGCCCTACCTTGTCTATTTGGTGGTCGGGCTTTGCACTACCTTATTTGTTTCCTCCCTTTCTTCTCTTTTCAGGGTCTTGAGGAAACTCTCAGTGGGACGTTTCCGAGATTCTAGTCGCCCAGCCTGGGCCCGGCGGGCGTGGTACAGTCATGGTCAGGCTCCTGGACGACTTAACATTGCGCCTTCCTTATCGTCCAGACCTCCTATCTCAGGTCTCCTGTGCCACCCCTATTACCGTCTCTGCTTTGACGGCGTGGCGGTCGAGACCGCGGTTTTGAGAACCGCGGTTTCTCTTCCCAAATAATTCACATCATGCTCAAGGCTCACAAGTCCTCCTCGGCAAACATTTACCGCCGTACCTGGCGGTCTTATTTTAGTTGGTGTGTAGCTCTGGTCTTGTGTCCTGTTACCTTTTTCGGTTTCCCGTCTTCTCTCTCTTGTAGTCGAGATTGGAACTGGGGGTTGTCTCTCAGTTCCCTTAAGGGTCAGGTTTCGGCCCTTTTTCCAGCGTCCTCTGGCTTCTAATTCTCATGTCCGAACCTTCCTTCAAGGAGTGGCGCATGCTGCCCCTCCTTATCGGTCACCTTCTCCCCCTTGGGACTTGAATCTGGTTCTGGGGGTACTCCAAGGTGAACCTTTTGAACCCCTTGGGGAGGTGTCCCTGCGCCTCCTTTCTTGGAAAGTGGCGTTTTCTTGTTATCTCCTCCATTCGGAGAGTGTCTGAATTGGCAGCTCTCTCCTGACATTCTCCATTTCTGGTGCTTCACCAGGACAAGGTTGTTTTCCGGCTAGATCCTTCCTTTTTGCCTAAGGTTGTTTCTGCCTTTCATCTCAATGAGGACGTTGTTCTTTCGTCCTTTTATCCCGCTCATTCTAGGGAGCATTTACTCCACAAACTGGATGTGGTTTGAGCTGTTAGGTATTACCTCTCTATCTCTTCTTCGTTTCGTCAGTTCAATTCCTTTTTCGTCCTTACGGAAGGTCGTAGTAAGGAACAACCTGCTTCCAAGGCTACCACTTCTCGGTGGATCCGGTCTGCCATTTCGGAAGCCTATCGCTGTAGGGGGAAGATTCCTCCCTTCAGGGTTGTGGCTCATTCTACCCGTTTCTGTTGGGGCATCCTAGGTTCTCCAGAACAAAGTCTCGGCCTCGCAGATTTGAAAGGCGGCTACTTGGTCGTCTTTGCACACTTTCTCGAGGTTCTACCGGGTTCATACCTTCGCATCGGCTGATGCTAGTCTGGGCCGTAGACTGCTGCAGGCGGCAGTGGAACTGCCGTCTGCCTGACTGATTATCTGCCCACCCAAGGGATGGCTTTGGTACGTTCCACGGTCTGTGTCCCCCAATGGAGCCGATCGAGAGAGATTTTACGGTAAGTGTTAAAAAATCTTCTAAGGATCCATTGGGGGACACAGCTCACGCCCTTTTGTGTTCAGTTATATATTTTCGTCTGATTCTCGGACAGTTCGTGTTTTTTCCTTGACCTGTCGGTCCTCTCCTATTGCTCTGGTACTAAAACTGATTACCTCCAGGGCATGGAGGCGGGTATATCCTGCTGGGAGGAGCCAACTTCTTTGTTGCCATAGTGTCATTCCTCATAGAGACAGCAGCATACACCCACGGTCTGTGTCCCCCAATGGATCCTTCGAGAAAGAGATTTTACGGTAAGTGTTAAAAAAAAAATTCTCCTTTTTGTAAAATCAACTAGTGCCGGAAAGTTGCAGATTTGTAAATTACTTCTATTCAAATATCTTAATCCTTCCAGTACTTATCAGCTGCTGTATACTACAGAGGAAGTTGAATTTCTTTCTAGAATTCTTTCCAATCTGACTACAGGGCTCTCTGCTGACACCTGTCCATATCAGGAACTGTCCAGACTGCAAGCAAATCCCCATAGCAAACCTCTCCTGCTCTGGAAAGTTCCTGATACGGACAAAGGTGTCAGCAGAGAGCACTGTGGTCAGACTGAAAAGAACTCCAGAAAGAAATACGTATTTATGGAGCATACAGCATCTGATAAGTAGTGGAAGGATTAAGCTTTTGAAATAGAAGTAATTTACACATCTGTTTAATTTTGACACCAGTTGATTAAAAAGAAAAAAAATTCCACGGGAGTACTCCTTTTAATAGCTAATACTTCTCTAGCATGCATTCTCTAAGTGCTGCTATTAAACACTCTGTGTACATGCTACAGTCACAAAGTAATATTGTAAGAACGGCCGAGGGTTCCTTTAGTGTATACACAAGCACTGGGTGCCTGCAGTACAACCAGGGGGAAATCGCCTCCTGCAACATGTATTGGTCCCTGCAAAGATGTCAGTCATTGCCTAGATGTCAGGGGTTTCCACCAAGATTGCAGGATTCTCACCAACTGCAGAAACACCCATATTGGGGATTCATTTGCATGGGGTGGAATTGTTGTTCAGTGTTTTTTTTCTAAAGTATTTTGTATTGCTAATGGCATACATAGATTTATATAGCAGGAAAGGGGTGATCCAGCTTCCTTTAAAACTTTAAATTAGTCCATTAAAAATCCAAAGAAAAGGTGCAAGATAAAAGCAAAATGAAAATTTAACGCGTTTCAGTTTACATGTAAACCTTAATCATAGCGGTATTTCACAAGAGAAAACATCAGCTATAACACTAATGTTTCAGAAGACAGGAACTCTGGTGGCTGTGGATCCACTGGACCTGTGTGGCAGATGGCTCGGACCGTACCAGGGAGCGGAGTCTAAGGTACGGCTGGTTTTCACCAGAGCCCGCCACAAAGCGGGATTGACTTGCTGCAGCAGGCGGCACCCAGGTCGCTACCCCTGGCACGGCTCGACCAGACAGGCGGCTGAGGAGATGCGAGGCACAGGAGGGATAAGGCAGCTCGTAGTCAGGATGGCAGAAGGTCAAGGCAGGCGCCACAGTAGCATAGTCAGGACGTAGCAGGAGGTCAGTAGGCAGGCGGCAGAGGAGCAAGGTCAAGTCACAATAAAGGATCAGATACACGGCAAGACAAAACTCAGGAAAGCTTTCTCTCAGGCAAAAGGCAACAATGATCCGGCAGGGAAGTGTGGAGGAATTTATCAATGAGCCACAGGTGAATTACACTAATGAGTGCACTAGCCCTTTAAATCTTAAAGCTCCAGAGCAGAGAGGCGGGGGCAGGAGAAGCACCAGGTGAGTGACGGACTGGAGCTTGCATGCGGGCGCGTCCCGCGATGCGAGTCCCAGCCCTGCCGGCCGCAGCAGGTTACGGCCCATGCGCTTACGGCCAGTGTGTGCGGCCGGAGCGCGTAACGTAACACCAGCATATACACCTACTAGAGAAGTAATGAACAGGTAAAGGACACCCCTTTCATATGATGTGTGTTCCGGTAGTTAGTAGAATTATTCAAGCAGCTGAATATGTAAATGCAGGCATGTACGCTAAATGGAAAATGGATCTGCGGGAAACCAATAAAATAGAGGAACATAATAAAGTACTGGTACATTGTTGTATAGGGGGACACATCAATAGATATCGGATAAATCCCCAGTTCAATCCCCACGGGTACCTGGTGTCCAGACTGAGGATCCAAAACGCCTCCCGTCTGAATACCAGCTTACTCCAGTCACCACTCCGGCCGGGGGGGGGCTTAACTCTTTTCAATACCCTGAACGCTCAAACCGGTTAAATCACCCATATGTTTCTCAGCAAAGTGTCTCGTCAGTCCAGACATGGATCTTGAGAAGAGTTGTAAGGTGGTTCGGCATTACAAGGTGTTCAGCAATTCTTCTTTTAAATTTTCTAGTTGTACAACCAATGTACTGTAAACTACAGATATCGCACATTGCAAGGTAGATCATGTTTGTAGTGTGGCAGTTTATAAACGTTTTTATATCATATGCAGTACCAGTGGATGTAGATTTGAAGTGGCTTTATATGTGACTATACATGTACAGTAGAGTGTAGAATAAACCGGCAGACTCACCACTTCTCTTTTTCTTTATTGCATTATCAATGCAGTAGCATACTCACATACAGGGTGTAGGGATACAGTGGGGGGGGACAAAAAAGGCAACAGATTCCGTTTCGCACGGTTTACCTCATGGCCGGAGGAAGCACGGTGACCCGTGCGAAAAGGACCCACTGTATCCCTACACCCTATATGTGAGTATGCTACTGCATTGATAATGCAATAAAGAAAAAGAGAAGTGGTGAGTCTGCCGGTTTAGAAGTTTTCTATTATTACCAGAGCACCACCACGTACACAGTCGCATCCAGTTATACCACATCGTGCCAGTTTCTAGAGACCGCAGTGCCGTGCCGTTCTTTGTCTATCTTTGATATGTGACTATATTTGCATAGGTTGCACCGTGTATGGCCACATTTGTAGTATCTAGTACAACTGAGCCAGTTCTGTTTGTCATTGGTTTTGGCTTGGAAGTCACTGGGAGAGAGTTGGTTGTATAAAGATTTACCCCTCCGGGGGACCACTCTGAACCTGCATTTAGTAATTTAGACAGTCTCATTGTAGTGGGCAACAGTTAAGTGTTGTAAGACAATTTGTTTCACTTGTTCAAATTCCGTACTGTATGCTGTACTAAATGTGAGGGGATCAGTAGGAGAGAGCTTGGTTGCTCTGGGGTCTATTTTTCAGGTAGTATCCCTTAGGTTTGGAATTGACAATATTTATAGCACATTGTATGCATATCCTCTGTTAAGCGACTAGTTATATCCCGTGTTTCTGAGCATGTCGTCCTTGCTCTCACAAATTCCCCTATTGCAAGGTTCTTGATGTCGTGTCGTGGGTGATAGCTCTGAATCTAAACTTGAAATCCAAATGGAGTCAGCTCACCAATATCCGACCGCAAGTCACACTAACCAGACAAAAAACGCAGCAACGCCTCATGTGAACAAAGCCCTAGATCATCGAGGCGGAAACGCAGACAACATAGGGCACACAGAAAACATCAGAAACCCGTACCCAAGAGCAAGGACTGTGTGTATGGTTGGATGATCTCCTACAACCACTTGCTACCCGCACCCCAGGATATATTCAAGACACCAAGTCACTTTTACAAGCCACACAGAATATTGCATGGCCAAAAGATACTACGTATGTTACGTTATGCACTCCGTCCGCACACGCTGGCAGTAAGCGCATGGTCCCGTTACCTGCTGCTGCTGGGACTTGCATCGCGGGACGCGCCCGCATGCGAGCCCCAGTCCGGCACTCTCCTGGTGCTTCTCCTGCCCCCACCTCTCTGTTCCGGCGCGTGTCTCCCATCCCCTAGGGCACGTGTGCCGGCGCTTTAAAATTTAAAGGGCCAGTGCGCTCATTTCTGTAATTCACCTGTGGCTCATTGATAAATTCCTCCACCCTCCTCACTTCCCTGCCGGATCTTTGTTGCCTTGAGCCTGAAAGAAAGAATCCCTGTTATTGCCTTGCATCTGATCCTTTGCTCTGTGACCTGACCTTGCTCCTCTGCCACCTGCCTACTGACCTCCTGCTACGTCCCGACTACGCTACTGTGCCGCCTGCCCTTCTGCTATCCTGACTATGAGCTGCCTTATCCCTCCTTTGCCTCGTATCTCCTCAGCCGCCTGTGTTGTCGAGACATGCCAGGGGTAGCGACCTGAGAAATGTCTGTCGCAGCAAGTCCATCCCGCTTTGCGGCGAGCTCTGGTGAAAACCAGCAGCACCTTAGACTCCACTCCCTGGTACGGTCCGAGTCATCTGCCACACAGGTCCAGCTGGTACACATCCACCGGGGTTCCTGTCTTCTGAAACGTGAGTGTTACAATGTGGCTATCTTCCGATATAGGGGCACTCTACATGTATCCCACATACTCATGCAGTCCAAGCTGTAGCATATCATCTTGACAAATACAGCACAGAACTCAAACAATACATTTTAGACATTTCTTCTGATAACACAACTTTTTTGTTTTAATAAACAATATTATTTGCAGATAACTGGATATCCCATTGGAGCCAAATTCTCCCCCTTTCTGGCTAATCTATAAATGGTCCACTGGGAGGAGGTCATCCTATATGACATACCAATCCATTTTTCAACCTTATTGGATGGTATGGCAGATACCTGGACGACCTCCTCCTAGTGTGGCTTGGTACCCTAACAACTAGTAACAAGCTAACGAATTTAGTGAATTTCTAAACCATAATCAGTACAATTTACAGTTTACAACTAAATGGGACAATCTGAGCACAAACGTTTTGGATGTCACCTAGGGGGTACCACAAACAAACAAGATTGTAACAAAGCTATACTACAAAGAAACTGCAGGCAATAGCTTATTACATGCCAAGAGCTGTCACCCACGACACGTCATCAAGAACCTTTCAATAGGAAAATATGTCAGAGCAAGGAGGACATGCTCAGAAACACGGGACTATAAAAAAAAACAGTCTAGATATAACTACTCGCTTAACAGAGGATATGCGTACAAATGCATACAACATGCTATAAATTGTCAATTCCAAACCTAAAGGGATACTGCCTGAAAAATAGACCCCAGAGCAACCGAACCTTCTCTCCTACTGATCCCCTCACATTTAGTACAGCATACAGTACGAAATTTGAACAAGTGAAACAAATTGTCTTACAACACTTAACTGTTCTCAACCACAATGAGACTGTCTAAATTACTGAATGCAGGGGTCCGAGTGGTCCACCGGAGGGGTAAATCTTTATACAACCAACTCTCTCCTAGTGACTTCCAAGCCAAAACCAATGACAAACAGAACTGGCTCAGTTGTACAGGGTGCTATAAATGTGGCCATACATGGTGCAACCTATGCAAATATATTCACATATCAAGCCACTTCAAATCTACATCCACTGGTACTGCATATGATATAAAAACATTTTATATACTGCCGCACTACACACGTGATCTACCTTGCTACGTGCAATCTCTGCAGTTTACAGTACATTTGTTGTACGACTACAAAATTTAAAAGAAGAATTGCTGATCACCTTGTAATGTCTATGTATGGACTTACGAGACACTTTGCTGAGAAACATATGGGTAATTTGACCAGTTTGAGCGTTCAGGGTATTGAAAGAGTTAAGCCCCCCGGCCGGGGTGGTAACTGGAGTAAGCTGGTGATCAGATGGGAGGCGTTTTGGATCCTCCGTCTGGACACCAGGTACCCGTGGGGGGATTGAACTACAGAAACGGTTTGTCGTATATCTATTGATGTGTCCCCCTATACAACAATGTACCAGTACTGAATTTAACATACTTTTTTATTTTGTTCCTCTATTTTCTTGGTTTCCCGCATATCAATTTGCCATTTAGCGTATATGTCTGCATTTACATATTTAGCTGCTTGAATAATTCTACTAACTACCGGAACACACATCATATATGAGAAGTGTGTCCTTTTACTTTGTTTTCTCCTGTGAAATACCGCTATGATTAAGGTTTACATGTAAACCAAAACACGTCAGCATTTCATTTTGCACCTTTTCTTTGGATATTTAATGGACTAATTAAAGTTTTGAAGTTAAGGAAGCTGGATCATCCCCTTTTCCTGTTACACACTTACCCATTTTCTTCCGTGCTTCCTATGAATGATCGTCCAGGCCAAGATGTGAATGCTTGATTACTTCACATGGTGAGCTGACTGCTTTTTCTCTTATGTTTTGATACATAGATTTATACATAATGGGCTTCCTTTCCCATATATATCTGTGATAGTGATTTGGTGGGGTCAAAGCTGCTGACAACTTCCCTTTCATAGTAGGGCATGTGTCACATTCTCACCCTATCAGTTCAGCAGAGACACGTGAGAAAGTGCAAGGGTACCAGACCTCTAGGTACCTGTTGCTAGTCCTAGCAAAGTCACTAAATTAAACTAAGTTTTTTTTACCCGAGCTTCCTTCAAAAAGGTGAGCTTAAGTTAGAGATCAAAGAACAGAGCAGTACAACATAAAGCGCACACTCGAATACATGTACAAGAAAATCTTTATTAGAAAATACACAATACACTTACAATATGTCTAATCAGACAACAAACAAACCCCCCATAAAAACATTTAAAAAGGCATAAACATGCCCTCCCACAACAGGGGGGAGCCCCTTGGACTCCTCCCAGGACACCTGTATGAATAGTAAAGTTCTAACACCACCTCTGAATATATATCCAAATAACACAAATATATATGTATATCTATACAGTCTGCATGTATTATCACAAAAACTGTCAAGTACAAATATATAGTATACAACCTGATCCACAGATATGACAGGAAGTTGGGAAATGCAAGAACCAGAGGTAGTGCAGTAAAAAAAAATCCCTGTACAGGTGTCCTCCTGAACCCCACACGTTCCGTCACCTACTGGTGATTTCCTCAGGGGTGTTATGGAAAAGGAATAACCACATTCATTATATATCCAGTTATCCTAATTAGTTGATGGACGGTACCTGTTATATCTCATACCACATGCACACTCCACACCATGATGGCGGCGATCACTCGCTTGTGTTTCCGGGTTATCTGCATCACTTCCTGTCTCTTGTGTTTCCGGGTTATCTGCATCACTTCCTGTCTCTTGTGTTTCCGGGTCATCTGCATCACTTCCTGTCTCTAAGTGCTCTTAACATGTGCAGTATAGGCACATACTGATTGTCCAACATTGCATCAAATCCTAGGTGTCATAACCCTTAGCAACCATACTAGATATATCAAAGTAGTATGCATACAAATACATAGGAAAGGAGAACACCATTAATTCCTATATGTCGTAACCCCTAGCAACGTGTAGTTATACATCACAGAATGTTTCTATAACAAGTATTTTTAACCCATCAAATCCTAGGTGTCGTAACCCTTTGCAACCATACTAGATGTATCAGAGATATGCATAAAAATACAAAGTAAAGGAGAGCACACTTAATTAACCCCTAGCAATGTGTAGTTATACATCACACACGGTTTCTATAACAAGTATTTTCGACCCATCAAATCCTGTGTCGTAACCCTTAGCAACCATATTAGATATATCAAAGAATATGCATACAAATAAATAGTAAAGGAAAGCACACTTAATTCCTATATGCCGTAACACCTAGCAACGTGTAGTTATACATTACAAAATGTTTCTATAACAAGTATTTTTAACCCATCAAATCCTAGGTGTCGTAACCCCTAGCAACCATACTAGATATATCAAAGTAATATGCATACAGATACATAGTAAAGGAGAGCACACTTAATTCCTATATGCCGTAAACCCTAATAAGTTGACTTTTGTGACATATTCCCAATACTGTACATATAGATGTATAATAAAGCATTATTATTTAGGTGCCAAAACCCCTAGCAACGTATCATAGTGCAGAATTAATACATTCGCTCAAATCTATGTATAGTCAGGTACCTTCTTAATCTTAAGTGTCATAACCTCTAGCAACCATAGTAGATCAATCAAGATATTATGCAAATGTGAATATAGTAGAAGAAAGCACCCTTTGTTCCTATGTGTCGTAACCCCTAGCAACGGGTAATCACGTATAACACACTATTTCCATAGCACATGTTCCCAAGTCCTGAGTACCATGACCACTAACAACATATTATAGTCTATATCAAGTTGACTTTTGTGACATAATCTCAAAGAATTTGATATATCCCAATACTGTGCATATAGACATATAATAAAGCATTGTTATTTAGGTGCCAACAGGGCCGGCCTTAGGTGTTCAGGCGCCCTGTGCGAGCTAACCTTGTGCCCCCCCCACTATTACCCCATAAACATACACAAAGAGGAAAAAAATCTTTGTAACAAATATTTTTTTTAAATATTTAATCAGTCCCCTGCCCCCTTAATCAGTCCCATGTCCCCCTTCACCAGTCCCCTGCCCCCTTAATCAGATGCAGTATAGTTCCCCCCCACATTAGGTGCAGTATAGTTCTCCCACATTAGGTGCAGTATAGTTCCCCCACATTAGGTGCAGAATAGTTCCCCCACATTAGGTGCAGTATAGCTCCCCACATTAGGTGCAGTATAGTTCTCCCACATTAGATGCAGTATAGTTCCCCCACATTAGGTGCAGTATAGTTCCCCCACATTAGGTGCAGTATAGCTCCCCACATTAGGTGCAGTATAGTTCCCCCACATTAGGTGCAGTATAGTTCCCCCACATTAGGTGCAGTATAGCTCCCCACATTAGGTGCAGTATAGTTCCCCCACATTAGGTGCAGTATAGTTCCCCCACATTAGGTGCAGTATAGTTCCCCACATTAGGTGTATAGTTCCCCGACATTAGGTGCCATATAGTTCCCCCACATTAGGTGCAGTATAGTTCCCCCACATTAGGTGCCATATAGTTCCCCCACATTAGGTGCAGAATAGTTCCCCCACATTAGGTGCAGTATAGCTCCCCACATTAGGTGCAGTATAGTTCTCCCACATTAGATGCAGTATAGTTCCCCCACATTAGGTGCAGTATAGTTCCCCCACATTAGGTGCAGTATAGCTCCCCACATTAGGTGCAGTATAGTTCCCCCACATTAGGTGCAGTATAGTTCCCCCACATTAGGTGCAGTATAGCTCCCCACATTAGGTGCAGTATAGTTCCCCCACATTAGGTGCAGTATAGTTCCCCCACATTAGGTGCAGTATAGTTCCCCACATTAGGTGTATAGTTCCCCCACATTAGGTGCCATATAGTTCCCCCACATTAGGTGCAGAATAGTTCCCCCACATTAGATGCAGTATAGTTCTCCACATTAGGTGCAGTATAGCTCTCCACATTAGGTTGGCAGTATAGTTCCCCACATTAGGTGCAGTATAGCTCTCCACATTAGGTTGGCAGTATAGTTCCCCACATTAGGTGCAGTATAGTTCCCCACATTAGGTGCAGTTTAGTTCTCCACATTAGGTGTAGTATAGTTCCCAACATTAGGTGCAGTTTAGTTCTCCACATTAGGTGTAGTATAGTTCCCCACATTAGGTGCAGTATAGCTCTCCACATTAGGTTGGCAGTATAGTTCCCCACATTAGCTGCAGTATAGTTCCCCACATTAGGTGCAGTTTAGTTCTCCACATTAGGTGCAGTATAGCTCCCCACATTAGGTGCAGTACAGTTCTCCACATTAGGTGTAGTATAGTTCCCCACATTAGGTGCAGTATAGCTCTCCACATTAGGTGCAGTATAGTTCCCCACATTAGGTGCCGGCCTTAGGTGTTCAGGCGCCCTGTGCGAGCTAACCTTGTGCCCCCCCCCCCCTATTACCCCATAAACATACACAAAGAGGAAAAAAATCTTTGTAACAAATATTTTTTTTAAATATTTAATCAGTCCCCTGCCCCCTTAATCAGTCCCATGTCCCCCTTCACCAGTCCCCTGCCCCCTTAATCAGATGCAGTATAGTTCCCCCCCACATTAGGTGCAGTATAGTTCTCCCACATTAGGTGCAGTATAGTTCCCCCACATTAGGTGCAGAATAGTTCCCCCACATTAGGTGCAGTATAGCTCCCCACATTAGGTGCAGTATAGTTCTCCCACATTAGATGCAGTATAGTTCCCCCACATTAGGTGCAGTATAGTTCCCCCACATTAGGTGCAGTATAGCTCCCCACATTAGGTGCAGTATAGTTCCCCCACATTAGGTGCAGTATAGTTCCCCCACATTAGGTGCAGTATAGTTCTCCCACATTAGATGCAGTATAGCTCCCCCACATTAGGTGCAGTATAGTTCCCCCACATTAGGTGCAGTATAGCTCCCCACATTAGGTGCAGTATAGTTCCCCCACATTAGGTGCAGTATAGCTCCCCACATTAGGTGCAGTATAGTTCCCCCACATTAGGTGCAGTATAGTTCCCCCACATTAGGTGCAGTATAGTTCCCCACATTAGGTGTATAGTTCCCCCACATTAGGTGCCATATAGTTCCCCCACATTAGGTGCAGAATAGTTCCCCCACATTAGATGCAGTATAGTTCTCCACATTAGGTGCAGTATAGCTCTCCACATTAGGTTGGCAGTATAGTTCCCCACATTAGGTGCAGTATAGCTCTCCACATTAGGTTGGCAGTATAGTTCCCCACATTAGGTGCAGTATAGTTCCCCACATTAGGTGCAGTTTAGTTCTCCACATTAGGTGTAGTATAGTTCCCAACATTAGGTGCAGTTTAGTTCTCCACATTAGGTGTAGTATAGTTCCCCACATTAGGTGCAGTATAGCTCTCCACATTAGGTTGGCAGTATAGTTCCCCACATTAGCTGCAGTATAGTTCCCCACATTAGGTGCAGTTTAGTTCTCCACATTAGGTGCAGTATAGCTCCCCACATTAGGTGCAGTACAGTTCTCCACATTAGGTGTAGTATAGTTCCCCACATTAGGTGCAGTATAGCTCTCCACATTAGGTGCAGTATAGTTCCCCACATTAGGTGCAGTATAGTTCTCCACATTAGGTGCAGTATAGCTCTCCACATTAGGTTGGCAGTATAGTTCCCCACATTAGGTACAGTATAGTTCCCCACATTAGGTGCAGTTTAGTTCTCCACATTAGGTGTAGTATAGTTCCCCACATTAGGTGCAGTATAGTTCCCCACATTAGGTGCAGTTTAGTTCTCCACATTAGGTGTAGTATAGTTCCCCACATTAGGTGCAGTATAGCTCTCCACATTAGGTTGGCAGTCTAGTTCCCCACATTAGCTGCAGTATAGTTCCCCACATTAGGTGCAGTTTAGTTCTCCACATTAGGTGCAGTATAGCTGCCCACATTAGGTGCAGTACTGTTCTCCCACATTAGGTACGCAGTACAGTTCCCCCACATTATGTGCAGTACAGTTCCCCCACATTAGGGGCAGTACAGTTTCCCCACATTAGGTGCAGTATGTTCCCCCACATTAGGTGCAGTATAGTTCCCCACATTAGGTGCAGTATGTTCCCCCACAGACATACAGCCTCCAGCCATATACAGTGTATATACCACAAAATTGGTCCCCTAGGGATCCCTGGGCCAACTTTAAATCAAACAACCTACATATAGATAGACATACAAATTCAATCAATTCCTAAATACCTTAACTCCTAGCAAAATCTAATATTTTATTACAAGACTGGAGGCTCCATTTTGCATCTCTTCTTTACTACTCAGAAGATATAGCAGCAATGAATAACATAAGGAATACAGAAAAAAACGTTAAATATGCAAATAGGTAGGTAACAGGTAGCCAATCAGAGGCCAGCACAGGTGATATAAGGTATAACCAGGAGCATTACTTCCTCTTCTTTGCTGCTCCATGCTGCAGATAAGTTTACCATTACATTTTTCTCCTCACATTCAATTTGCATAATTTTTCTTGTTCTAATATTGTATATATTCATATTTTTTGCCGTGTATTATATCATATCTCCCTTCTGCTTAGTACAGCACCTTCTCCTCCCTCATATTGCTCCGTGCGCATATATTTTTACCTCACTTTTATTTTCATACCACACCGTTCATTCCCCTGGTCTTTCACCATTCTTCTTAGTATATATATATATATATATATATATATATATATATATATATATATATATATATACACCGTATATACTCGAGTATAGGCCGAGTTTTTCAGCACGATTTTTCGTGCTGAAAACACCCCCCTCGGCTTATACTCGAGTGAACTCCCCCACCCGCAGTGGTCTTCAACCTGCGGACCTCCAGAGGTTTCAAAACTACAACTCCCAGCAAGCCCGGGCAGCCATCGGCTGTCCGGGCTTGCTGGGAGTTGTAGTTTTGAAACCTCCGGAGGTCCGCAGGTTGAAGACCACTGCGGCCTTCAACATCATCCAGCCCCCTCTCACCCCCTTTAGTTCTGAGTACTCACCTCCGCTCGGCGCTGGTCCGGTCCTGCAGGACTGTCCGGTGAGGAGGTGGTCCGGTGGGATAGTGGTTCCGGGCTGCTATCTTCACCGGGGAGGCCTCTTCTAAGCGCTTCGGGCCCGGCCTCAGAATAGTCACGTTGCCGTGACAACGACGCAGAGGTGCGTTCATTGCCAACGTACTTCTGCGTCATTGTCAAGGCAACGCCTCTATTCCGGGCCGGAAGCGCGGAGAAGAGGCGCCCCCGGTGAAGATAGCAGCCCGGACCACCTCCTCACCGGACAGCCCTGCAGGACCGGACCAGCGCCGAGCGGAGGTGAGTACTCAGAACTAAAGGGGGTGAGAGGGGGGCTGGATGATGTTGAAGGCCGCAGTGGTCTTCAACCTGCGGACCTCCGGAGGTTTCAAAACTACAACTCCCAGCAAGCCCGGACAGCCGATGGCTGCCCGGGCTTGCTGGGAGTTGTAGTTTTGAAACCTCTGGAGGTCCGCAGGTTGAAGACCACTGAGGGCGAATGATGAGAAGAGGATGATGAAGGGGGGGTGTGGGGATGATGAAGGGGGGTGGGGATGATGAAGGGGGGGGGTGTGGGATGATAAGGGGATGATGAAGGGGGGATGTGCGGGATGATAAGGGGATGATGAAGGGGGGATGTGTGGGATGATGACAAGGGGATGATGAAGGGGGGATGTGTGGGATGATAAGGGGATGATGAAGGGGGGATGTGTGGGATGATAAGGGGATGATGAAGGGGGGATGTGTGGGATGATGACAAGGGGATGATGATGAGGATGTTAATGACGGGTCTGGATGATGACAGGGGGGGATGAGGTATTTCCCACCCTAGGCTTATACTCGAGTCAATAACTTTTCCTGGGATTTTGGGTTGAAATTAGGGGTCTCGGCTTATACTCGGGTCGGCTTATACTCGAGTATATACGGTATATATATATATATATATATATATATATATATATATATATATATATATATTTCCTTTTCCAATCTTTTTCCCGTACCTTCCCTGTTATTCATTGCGGCTCCGCCGTGTGTTTTTTGTCCCCTCGGCTGGTTATCGCTATCTCTGGCATTGCCGGAGTTCTCGCGATAACTGCGCGAGCTGGTTGTCAGTTCGCGCTCTCAGCTGATCCCGCCCGCCGTTTGTAAAGTCAGTCAGCATCCTGTCAGTCAGCAGTCACACTCCTTCTCTCCGCACCTCAGTCGGCAGATAATTGATACTTTTGTTTCAATATGAGCGTTTTGAAACTTCCCTCAGCCTCAGACATTACTGGTATAACAGCACCATCTACTGGTCTTCTTCCTGTACTGTCTTTTCTCCATTGTCCCCTATTGAATATAGATATAACTGGCTAGAGTTAGTGTTATATATTTGTCTGAGGTATTATATATATATATATTTCCATCCATATAATTTGCCTATTTTTGTGTAGTATTATGGCAAATGAGGATACCTCTAGGGTTCCTGAGACCACTAATTTTAACATGCCTGAGAGTAATGCCATTCAGTCCATGGTGGACCTATCCGTCCGTAAAGCCATGGCTTCTATTCCAGATATTGTGGCTCAGTCTATGGCCCTAGTCATGTCTCATCAAGGTCCTCATAAGTCTCCCAAAGCCGGACCCTCTACCCCGTCGGATCAATTTTGGTCCGCGGAGGACTCTACTTCTCAATTAGCAAAAGGCTGGAGAAAGTCTGGGAAGGCCTCCCATAAACGGCCTAAATTACCTACCGGTCCTCAGAAAACATATAAAAAGCCTAAGATGGCCAAGGACCAGGTCTCTCATACAGCTTTTACAAAAAGCAAGCATACTGATGCCAAAAAGGTGCATCCCATACCCTCTACCCGAGAGGAGATAGATAATATTCAGGCTCACAGAGTCTCTCATAGGAACAAACCAGACTCTTACAATACTTCTCCTGACCAATCCTCCTCTGAGGAGGGAGAGATTTCGGAGGCTGAGTCAGACTCTGACTATGAGGACGTTTCTGATAATGAGGATACTACATTAACCTCTGAAGAGCCTAAAACGGTCATTACTGACAGCTCGGGCATACCTTATTTTGACCCGAGTCTCCTCAAGCACCCACGTTCTGGGGAATGGTCCCCTCACTCTAATGTTTCCCAATTTTTGAGCCTATGGTTGAGAAAACCTTTAGATAAGGCCACTCGCAATAGGTTACGGGCTGAATGTCCGAGACCCATTATTCCACACAAATTATATGTCACTCCTGACATCGATCCCACCCTAGTAAAATTTCTCAATAAATCTGGGAAGAATCCCAAGAAAGGGGTGGATCGATCATTCCGTACTATCCAAGATCGTTTTTTAGATCTATTGGGCCCATTAACTGAGATCTTAGATCTAACTGAAGAAGCAAGTTCATCAGGCAACCCTGTGAATTTGGACACCCTTAAAGGGTGGGCTCAAAGAGCCCTTTGCATATATGGGGGAATAAATTCCACTATTTGTACGGAACGCAAAAGATCTATTCTTTTAAAATTAGACCCCCAACTCATTAACCTAGCCTCATCTGAGCCTGACTCCCCTACGGAGGGCTTACTTTTCGGAGACACCTTCATTAAGGAGATAAATAAGTATGTCTCCCTATTTTCGTCTCTGGACAAGGCACAGACTTCACTCAAAAAAGTCTTCCAGCCCCGTGTTTTTCCCAAGGCTGGGAAAAGAAGGGGCAATTTTCCCAGCCAACATGTCCAAGACAGACGATATACTCGTGCCCCTCCAAAACCAGACAGATTTACAAACCCTACCACTTCCTACCAACCCAGCCCCTTCTTCCCTACAAGAGGAAGACCCTGGAGAGCCAGAGGACACCGTGGCTACCCTAGATCCAGACCCAATGCAGGTAAGTCTACAATTGATACCTTCTTTCCCACTTCCATTAGGAGGAAGGATTACATATTTTTCCCATGTTTGGGCGATGATAACCACAGATTCTTGGGTCCTGAACACTATTCTAGGTTATCAAATAGAATTCTTGTGTCCTCCACATCAGACCCTGATTCCTCAACCAATTTATTTGTCAGAAGACAACAAAAATCTTATAGACATGGAAATCAAGGAACTAAGTTCCAAGAATGCAATTACACAAATACCTCCTCATACTCCGGGTTTTCTGAGCAACCTGTTTTTAGTAAAAAAGAAAGATGGCGGTCACAGGCCTGTAATAAATTTGAAAACCCTCAACAACTATGTTTGTTATCATCACTTCAAGATGGAGGGCATAAATCTATTGAGAGATCTACTCTTACCAGACGATTGGTTAGCAAAGGTAGATTTGAAAGATGCTTACCTGACGGTACCCATGCATCATCTTTCTCAACCATACCTCCAATTTTTATGGAAGGATCAGAAGTGGCAGTTCACCAGCCTGCCCTTCGGCCTCTCTTCCGCCCCTTGGTGTTTCACCAAACTTCTCAGGCCGATTGTAGCACTTCTAAGAGCCCGTGGTGTCCGTCTCATTATTTACTTGGACGACATCCTTCTCATGGCTCAATCTCTATCCCTGATACAATTACACATTCAATGGACCTTATCTCTATTTTCCAATCTAGGCTTCATTATCAACATGGAGAAATCAATCCTCTCTCCCTCAAAGGAATTAGAATTCCTGGGATTTCTTATAAATACCCAATCGGCTCTTCTCAGTCTTCCCTCAAAAAGATTGAAAACCATTCGGAGGGAGATTTATTCCATTCTGAACAAGGAGATAGTTTCCCTTTGTTCAATTGCCCGAGTGGTGGGCCTTCTTTCTGCATCCATTCAGGCAATCTTCCCAGCTCCATTACACTATCGAGCCCTTCAACGTCTGAAGGCTCAACATCTTCGACAAGGTCTTGGATATGCAGACGAGATAGCATTAACCCCAGATACCAAAGAAGAACTTCTTTGGTGGCTAAAACATCTTCAGGATTGGAATGGGAAAGCTATTTTCAATTCAGTCCCGGATCTGATCATAGAATCATATGCCAGTCTTACAGGTTGGGGAGCTCGCTGCGGCTCCTCGTCAACAGGAGGAAAGTGGTCTCCAGAGGAGACTATGTTACACATCAACTGTCTCGAGTTATTAGCTGGTTTCTTCGCCCTGAAGAGTTTTGCGAAGACCAGGTCAAATTGTTGCATCCTCTTACGGATGGACAATATCTCCGCAGTTCAATATATCAACAAACTGGGAGGTACCAAGTCTCTACCCCTAGCCAATATCGCAAAAGATTTTTAGCATTATTGTCTTCACAGAGACATTACCATCAAAGCAGAATACTTACCTGGACTTTCCAACACCATCGCGGACTGGAACTCTCGTTTCCTCAAAGATTCCAGCGATTGGCAGTTGAATCCCAAAATATTCAACCGCATCAACTCTCTTTGGGGTCATTTACATCTGGATCTCTTCGCATCCCGGCTGAATCGCCAGGTCCATCGCTTTTACAGCTGGCGTCCGGACCCAGAAGCGGAGGGTATAGACGCCCTTCTCCAGCATTGGCCCCCGGACAATCTTTACGCGTTTCCTCCTTTTATTCTGATTCCGAGAGTTCTCCTACTCATCAAATCTCTGAAGTCAACTGTGGTTCTGATAACCCCTTGGTGGCCAACCCAATTGTGGTTCCCCCAAATTTTGGAAATGATTATAGACTTCCCTCGTCTACTACCATCTCATCCGCTTCTACTTCAGGATTCCTTAGGGAATCCTCATCCTCTCATAACCTCCAACAGTCTTCAATTGATAGCTTGGTTTGTTTCGGGTCAACAAACTCGGATTTCGGACTGTCTAATAAATCTAGAGAGATACTCTCGGACGCTTGGGCCCCAGGTACCAGATCTGCTTACAGATCAGCCTGGAAAATTTGGTCTTATTGGTGCATGCAACGGGATCTGGATCCCGTTCATGCATCTCTAGAACACATTATAAATTTTTTGTCTTCATCTTTTGATCTAGGAAAAGCGTATCGTACCATTAACGTATACAGATCTGCCATTTCGTTCTATCATTCTCCTATCAATTCTATTTCTGTGGGCAGACATCCCTTAGTTTGTAGATTAATGAAGGGTATTAAATTCAGACGCCCTCCTTTACCCAGGTATCATTCTACCTGGGATGTTAATCTACTCTTACAATACATTATCTCTCTAGGGGATAACTAGTTTCTCTCCCTTAAATTGCTTTCTTTTAAACTTACTGCTTTGTTTTGTCTTATATCTCTAAAACGAGTCTCAGATGTCAGAGCCCTTGACATTTCTCACAAACAATACTTACCTAATGGGGTTCGTTTTTCTATATATAGACGGACTAAGACCACACTACAGTCGGTATTCTATCCTTCTTTTCCTCAACAAAAATATCTTTGTGTGGTTTCTTGCCTTCAAACCTATGAACTACGAACTGCTTCCCTTCGCAGTCCCTCTGATTCTCAACTACTGGTTTCTTTCTGTAAACCTTACCGCCCTGTCTCTTCTCCTTCTTTAGCCAGATGGATGAAGCAGATTATGCAATTAGCGGGTATTGACATTTCCATTTTCAGGGCTCATTCTGCTAGAGGAGCCATGTCTACAAAATTACAACAGGCTGGAGTATCTTTATCAGATATCCTTAAAGCTGCTAATTGGTCTTCTGAATCAACTTTTAAGACGTTTTATTTTAGACCAGATCCTCATGTTTCTACTGCAATTCTCTGATTATTTAATTATATTGAATCGTAATTGAGTTTATTGTCTTTTAGCTTTAAACTTGCAAAATGGAGCCTCCAGTCTTGTAATAAAATTTGAGATTTTCCTAGTCCTAATGACAGAAAATATGGATTTTATTAAAGACAGGAGGCGAACATTTCCCCCCCCCCCCCCCCCGTGTGCTCCCTACCCTTATGATTATAATTTTTTCCTTTCAGTTTAACCTCGACAACTGGCAGAGACCATCCTTTCAGAAGACGATCTTCTTCCTTCAATATCTTGTTGGTGTTTTCCTGATTCATTTATTGGAGAATTCATTCCGTTCCTGCGTTCTTCAGACACTTCTTCCCGATCCCTCGTTTGCTACGATTGAGGTCATCCATCCACTCCGAGGATCAAGAGTGATTTATTTTCTTCACAAGTTTTAGTTAGACTTTATTCCAGGACGTTTAATTTTATTCTGTTTACTTATTTAGTTTATATGCATCAAAGAAGAGGAAGTAATGCTCCTGGTTATACCTTATATCACCTGTGCTGGCCTCTGATTGGCTACCTGTTACCTACCTATTTGCATATTTAACGTTTTTTTCTGTATTCCTTATGTTATTCATTGCTGCTATATCTTCTGAGTAGTAAAGAAGAGATGCAAAATGTTCGCCTCCTGTCTTTAATAAAATCCATATTTTCCGTCATTAGGACTAGGAAAATCTCAAATTATGCAGTACAATCCTTCCAAAGTATTCAAGCCCCGAATGTCATAACCCCTAGCAACATGTCATACTAGTGAACTTATTCCTGTACCATTATTTCCATATTCAAGAGTATACATATAAGCCTATATTAGACATAACCCCTAGTAGCATAAAATCAAAGATATTTGTATGACATACCTTCAAACTAACACACTTCGCTCCTAAGCACCATAACGCCTAGTAACATAGAATCAAAAGGTATTTGTATCACATGTTCTTGTGTTCATTGGGTTATACAAACAAACATATAGGTTTTCTCAGGTCCTGATTGCCGTCACCCCTAACAACCTATAGTATTGTATATCACAATCCTTCTATATCATACAATTCTATGTTTAATGTATCCCAGTAATGTTCTTAGGGAATAATGAAAGTAGTGTTAGCAAAAACATAGTACATTCAACTCCTATACTTCGTGACCCCTAACCAACCTAATCACACTTAAATTTATAAGTTCAATCACGGCAACAGTGCCATAACCAATAGCAACATATAGTGTTATATAGTGCATTGTTTCTATCCAAAACCTAGAGATGAGATACCTAAAAATAAAATGTGCTTAATTCTTGTGTGTCATACCCCCTAACAGCGTGTATGATCCTACATGACACACTATCTCTGTGACACATACTTCTATCTCCAAGTTATCTCAATATTGCACATAATAATGAATAGCCGTCCATCACACTACTCCACAAACCTCATTCATACTTCTTCCATACATCGAATACCCGGTACCGTCCATCAGGAGTCTTGCTTATTTACGCCATAGTTTTATTGTTACAGTAAATTAATTCTCTCCAAAAAATATATACTTAACTATGTAGAATAACATTATTTGTCTTTGTTGGATGAGAGGATCAAATATATTGTGGCACTCACGACGCACAGAAATGGGGGAAGCACATGAGCAGCACAATTTTAAAAGCTAATAATTAGTAATCAATTAGGAATATAGGCAGAAAGAACAGTTCTCCTCAAAAAATGTACACATACTCCAATTTTAGTATAGGCAAAGCATCCCAGCTCTCCACTCAAAGAGAGCTTAATGTGGTGTCCCGGTACCGTATTGCATACCGTACCTTGTATGGTGGTCCCCAAAGTCAGAGTTACTACGTTCAGGTGGGACAGCCCCTAATCGCCTCCTTCTACTCTAATTCTATAATGTTTATATGTACATATTTAATAATGTATATTTAATATAATGTATAGTATATTTGCCTTGTTAGCGTCGCAGGACCTTCGGTCATGTGACCATGTTAATTCCTCTATGGTATGTTGGAGGACCTTTGGAGGTCCTTGGGTCACATGGTTACCCATAATTCTATGTAAAGGTGATTGACAGAAGTATTGGACCAATTAGCACTAGTCCAGCCCCTGCCCATATAAAAGAGCTGCAGCCAATTATCACTCTCTTGGGTTGCTGCTCTCGTGGATGCCGGACTAGCAGGACAGATCTGTGCAACTTTCAAAGACACGCTAGGCCAGAAAATCTACCAGCCTCAGCCTAAACTAAACCGTCACTGCTGTCTCCATGTGTGTTGCTGTGTCCACAATAAACCACTAGCATTCGAGTCTTGGCTGCGCTGGACATCTTTTTTAAATTCTATTGTAAACTAAACCGTGAGTTCTAAACTAATCCCCGCTAAAGCTAGCGTGACTACTGGACCGCAACTAAAAGCCCTAAATCCAGTGGAACAGCGCATATCAGTCTACAGACTCTAAAATGCTTAAGGTCCCAACCACTGTCAATCTCTAAGAGACTTTGCATGTATAGCGACTGTTCCGGTTATGAAGCTTGCATAAAATCTTCAGTAAAAGATCCAACTGTTTTCAGAAAACTCTCCGATTGTGGACATTCAATTATTCTATACCTCCCTATCGCTTTTGGGAAGGGTGGCGGTAGAACAAGCATTACAGAGGAGCCCTCACCCTGGCTTCACAAATAGAAAGGGTTAACCAGACACCCTTCAGTAACCGCACAGCTACACTCCCTACACCCAACTCTCCTAGGCTATCACAATAATATATTAGAGGAGTCCATATCCTATATAGATTTTATAAAGGCTCCCGCACATTCTTTCCCTTCTTTTAGTCCAATAGTTTTTCATTCCTTTGTCCATGTCTTCAGATATGGTTCTTCTCTCACAGTTTAAGGGAACAGCATAGATTAGTTACACCAGACTCTGTAGTATACTTTGTGGATCTTGTCCATATGGAAAATTTATTGAATATGGTATAAATACGTTAGTGGACTTCAATAAGGCATAGGGTACATCCCTACCGGATCATAGTATCCTTACAGACTACAGACTAGTTCAAACGATGCATCGTGTCCTTTGGGGGGGGGGGGGGTTAAAATATATATATCCTATGGGGCGAGGGAAGGGGAAGGAATGCAAACCTATGGGAGGGGGCGTGGCAGCTGCCACGCCCCCTCCCATAGGCTTGCATTGAGGGGGTGGAGCATGAAATCACACGGGGCAGGACTGTAATGTCCCAATGCTCCGGCCCTGTGGTCGCCAGTAGTCAGACCTGGAGCGAACATGCTCCGGGGAATGATTGTAACTGGGGGGGTCCCCAGCGGCAGGACCCCGCGATCAGACATCTTATCCCCAATCCTTTGGATAGGGGATAAGATGTCTTAGCGCCGGAGTACCCATTTAATAAATATGGTGCTCCTACACATTACCAGCACACAAAAAAGGGTGTAGAAAAATGCTTCACTTACACCTACAATGATAAATTTTATTCAACCATGTAAATAGCCCAATATATTGACATTAGCTCTGTATTATGGACCTCCAAATATTTATGTAATGCCTAAAATACGCTTTTGTGAAACCAACCTAAAGGGTAGAGAGGTACATAGCATTTTTTACATGAGCTGCATGAATAACTAAAGAAGTGACTCTACAAACATGGCAGTATACAAGTACTGGAAAGGCCATTGGTTATACCAGAATAACCAGTTTTGGGAAAATTGAGATTTACTGCAGAAATGTGATTAATTCTGTTTTGCCCAAAAGTAAAATAAGCATAAAAAAGGTTGTGTCCTATAATGTCAAGAAAAAGATGCGATGTTCAGCATGCTCCTTTATTTGTGACTATATCCATAGCTACATCTAGGGTCTATTTTAAGAATTTTCTCGTCCTGCTACATTCATTTTATAATCTGGACTATGGCTTTAAACAAAGCTGATTAAGTCTTCCGTGCGCAGTTCTTGGTTGAGGATGTGATGGGATTAGCCAGGTTGTTGCTGATAACACTTTTCACACAGGTCTCCATGAAGCTGCAGTGGAATGGTGTCTCACCCTGCTGTTCATCCAGGTAAGATTCTAACTATGAAGCTTAATTACAGACCTGTATGATCCTCACAATGCCCACATAGTGCAGAGTAGGTGCCACATTAAAACACAAGGAAAATAATGGAGCAGCAAAAGTGTTTCCCAAAAATTACACCAAAAACTGTGTGTTCAGTATGGAATAGATAATACATTTTGATGAACCTAGACTACCGCTTCTGCTCCTTTTCCTACTATTAGCTTGGTCTCTTAACTGAGGGTTCTGGCTTATCTTCATCCTGTCCTATCAATATGCCTCCTTGAGCCCACATTTGAGCATTTGTCCCCTCAAAGAAACAGCAGAAAAAAGGAAAGGGGCAACTGGTTTGTAGACAAGTAGTTTAGGGTAGGTTAATTTTACCCACTATCATTATAATCCAAGCATACCACGTAGAAATAAGCTTTTGAGACTTTTGGCATTGGAGGCTGCATTCAGACCTTAAAATTCAGATTCACTAAAACTTGACAGGAGAATAGTGCAACATGCAGTGCTATCAAAACAAGGGGGGTGTTGAGTGGTGGACTCATCTCTAATGTCCATACAACCCAATAAAACATGGACAGGGGTTGTAGGGATACCATGTCATTCATATCAAAATAAAGATCCTTTGGGGATGTCTAGTTTCTCATAGTTTATTTGAATTATGGAATGCCAGGAAATGTATAAAGTGTCCATGACTATAATAGAACATACAGTGCATCACAGCTTCCTATATATCAGGCTGCATACCCACAGACTGATCATTCTCCCAGTCATTACCCCGTCCACTACTGAAAGCGGCCATAAAAAGGTGTGATCATTAGATCTGGATGACATTATACGGACTGTTAGGGTCTTGTGTGCTACACTAGCATGCTCTATGGATAGTGAACTATTGCCCAGTGGCGCAATTCTCTAAGCAATGATCAGCTGGGAAATGTTGGGGTCCTGACATTTATGTGGATGCTGTTTTGACACATATCACTTCTTGACACAGTAGCAGTGCAGTGTAATATACCAGCTATCGGGTCCCTTTGGGACTAATAAAAAGTGAAATGGTTTAATAAAATTTTATTTAATAAAAAAATTGATTAAAATAAAAATTCCTTTATAAAATAATTTTTAACATAACATGAGAAATAAAAGATAAGCTACATGCATTTGGTATTGTCATAACCATAACAACCCAAACTTTAAAATTCTATTACTATTTATCCTAAACAGTAAATGCTTTAAAAAAAATAAAATATAAAAATAATAATAATTTTTTTTTTTTTTTACATTGACAACGATATAAGGTTTTGGCTCATGTGACAATGAAAAAGTAAATTGCTTGGACGTTAGGGCCGGGAATACATGCCCGGGGAGAGGGTTAGTTGTTAACCCTCACAGTGTCAACATAATCCACAGCGGTTGGCAAAAAATTTGTTCACTCACATAGAAAAATAAATATATTTTTGCATTGTGGGAAATAGTCCATGTAAACACAGTAAGAAGACTTCGTGTAGAATAAATTTGATCCTAGAGCATTAATACTAACCACTGAACACCTTTTGGGAAGCAACAAGGCACAAGGTGCAGAATGGATGATTTGAAGTATGTCCCAGATTCAGGGATATCCACTTAAATTCTTATATTTAGTCAGGTTTTTCTTTGCAGAAAATATTACTGTGTCACTAGTTGATACATGTAATGTTTATATATATATATATATATATATATATAACACAAAGAGAAAAACATCCGCACATCCACCATTTGTATTTTGATCCACCTGCTTCTCAGCACAAATTCAAACACTAACAGGTTGTTAGTATACATTTTGATAAAAAAAAGTACAAGCTCACTCGCCACATCAAGGCCACCTATTTAGAATTGCAACCACCACCGCAACACCATGCCCACAGGGGGAGCGACCCAGTAGCCAGGCAGCCCCACTGCTGCCGACCAAGCCCCCGGGCCACACCACCCCACAGACAAAGCATCACAGTAACAATGACCGCCACAGAGAACCACACCAATGTAAATACCTACCAAATGGACCCTGCCAGAGGGCTTGGAGAATTAGCAGGAGACTGCTTAAGGGTTTCCTCCTAGAACTCTCCCAGCCCTCTGGCAGGGAGCATTTGGTAGTTATTTACACTGGTGTGGTTCTCTGTGGCGGTCATTGTTTCTGTGATGCTTCGTCTGTGGGGTGGTGCGGCCCATAGCCAGGGGCTTGGTCGGGCAGCAGAGGGGCTGCCTGGCCACTGGGTCGCTCCCCCTGTGGGCATGGTGTTGCGGTGGTGGTGGTGGTGGCCACCGCCATGTTGGGTTAGGGACCCACTCTAAATAGGTGGCCTTGACGTGGTGAGTGGGCTTGTACAACCTGTTAGTTTTTGAATTTATGCTGAGAAGCAAGTAGATCAAAATACAAATTGTGGATGTGCGGCTATGTTTTTTTTCCTCTATTTTTGTTTTACAAAAAAATATATATACATTTTTTACTGAATGTTGTAAGATACGAAACAGAATGAATAGAAAACTCATTAACACATGACAATTTGTGAAACAATAATTTTTTTACCTTCATGTCTGAGGTTAGGCGGTCACATGCGTTCTGTTGTAACTATTGTGGATAACACTAAATGTTAAGGAGATTAACCTTCTTAGGAAAGAGCAGGAGCACTGATTAAGATTTTCTTGCTAAAGTCATCATGAAAGTGTGTGCTCAGGCTGAGATGTATTTCTCTTTTATCTTTTTGTTATAGTAATGTTGAAATAAGGTAATGTTTTAAATATTATCTAGTGTGAATGACATATTAAAGTTTTTTTTCAAGATCTTAATATCATTAGACCACCAAAATCATATCAATGGGGGGCCAAGTCAAGGTACCTCTGCCAATCAGCTTCTGAGGTAGCCCCCTGTACATTGGTAGGTGCAGCGCCCTCTTCTTTTGTACATTGGTCCTTATTACTACAAGCCGAAGACATGGTAGAAGATGTGCAGGACATTGCAGCCTTTTCATGTTCACTTGAATAAAAAAAAGTCCTGCTCATGTTACCAATCCTCCACCATTGGCGTTGCTTGGTGCCTCTTGACAAGGACATGTGACCTCTGCAGCCAATCACTGACTGGCGGAAGTCACAGTTGCAGCTAGTGACTGGCAGCAGCCATTACAAGTGTATGTGGAGGGCCCAGGAAGCGTTGGAACACCAGCGAAAAGATAAGTAGGTAGTTTTATTTTACCCTATTCTAAACTTTTTTTTTCCCCCCGTTTTACAACCCCTTAATTTAATATATTACTTTGTAAGGCCAATGTCAAGCTTTAGGTCATAACTATATTCAAGAATTTTAGAATGCAGCCAACAACTGAGAGAGATCTTAGACTGTCAAAAGTGCTTGATATTTCATGTTGTTTCAAAATAGTGAAAAAAATTATTTCCAAAAAAGGAGAAAGATAGGGTCATACCAGTCTCTGGGTCCAAAGACTTGCAGGTACATCAGACTTTATTAGCTGGCTACAGGATCATTGTAGCCCATCAGTTTATCAGAGGACCTTCCAGTGGGTCTAGGTTCCGGCACAATAAAATGCTTCAAAGGTTCAGCAGAAGTTAAACTTGTTTGTATCTACTAGGCTTTAGGGTCTATTTCTTATGGGCTAATTTACAATTGACTTTATTTAACCTTGTTTAAATATATAAGCATGCAGTGATAACAAAAGATAGAACACCATTCAGGGCTGGTGCAAGGATTTTTGCCACCCTAGACAAAAGCCAATTTTGTTGCCCCTTGACCCGGCCCCTTTGACACGCCCCCCCCCCTTACTACTGGGGTGACACACTGTAACAAACCTCCTCATCATGTAATCACCTTACTACTAGGCAGGGCCGCCATCAGGGGGTGTACAACTGATACCCCAGTAAGGGGCCTGGAACTCAGGGAGGCCCGGCCGGTCCTGACACATTTTTTTTTTTTCATGTTAGCGAGTCAGTGAGTAACAGTCACTCACTGACCGCTGGGATCGTTACACTACTGTATACATTGATTGACTGTACAGTCAGTCAATCAGACCACACGCTGTACGCATGCTGCACAGCAGAGAGAAGCAGTCTGCTGGCTGCAGTATGCAGAAGAGGAGTCCCTAAAGAAGAGCCTGGCCAGAGAAGGACACTGGACAGAAGTTACTGTTACAGTGCAAAAGGAAAAAAATTATTTGATAGGATTTGGAGCCCGGGGCAGAAATTGCAGTGGAAGGCAGATGAGAGAGGCATACAACAACTTTATGGGGGCAACTATTAACACCTACCCAAACTATATGGGGCCCCCATAAAGTGTGGGTAGGCTCCTCTGTTAATAGTTGCCCCCATATAGATTGGTTAGGCCTCTCTGTTAATAGTTGCCTGTATGTGTAGTTTGGGTATGTCCATCTGTCAATAAGTGCCCTCATAAAAAGAAGGGCCTAACCAAACTATATAAAGCAATACCAACTGACTAAAATATCAATTTTATTGCATAACCTCTTAAGGACGCAGTTTGAAGCACTTTTGAAGCACGCTCAGGAGCGGAGTGTGCTTTATACCCGGTGAGTCCCATCTGCTCTCAGCAGCCAATACCCACGGCTAATGCTGGATATCACCGATCAGGCAGATGTCCGGCATTAACCCAAAATTGATCACAGTGTCTAAATGCAGGAAATGGTAACAAATGTGAATAAGCACCTTCCCTAATAAAAGAGCGATTCACCCCCCTTTTCACATAAAATTTTGTAAAAAAAAATAAATATATACATATGTTTTATTGCGGTCTTCATCAATTTCTTAACAATTTAACCCCTTCAGGACCAAGCCCATTTTGGCCTTAAGGACCAGAGCGTTTTTTGCACATCTGACCACTGTCAATTTAAACATTAATAACTCTGGAATGCTTTTAGTTATCATTCTGATTCCGAGATTGTTTTTTCGTCACATATTCTACTTTAACATAGTGGTAAATTTTTGTGGCAACTTGCATCCTTTCTTGGTGAAAAATCCATAAATTTGATGAAAAATTAGAAAATATAGCATTTTTCTAACTTTGAAGCTTTCTGCTTGTAAGGAAAATGGATATTACGAAAAAAAGATTTTTAGGATCACATATACAATATGTCTACTTTGTGTTTGCATCATAAAATTGACGTGTTTTTACTTTTGGAAGACACCAGAGGGCTTCAAAGTTCAGCAGCAATTTTCCAATTTTTCACAAAATTTTCAAACTCGATATTTTTCAGGGACCAGTTCAGGTTTGAAGTGGATTTGAAGGGTCTTCATATTAGAAATACCCCATAAATGACCCCATTATAAAAACTACAACCCCCAAAGTATTCAAAATGACATTCAGAAAGTGTTTTAACCCTTTAGGTTAATAGCAGGAATAGCAGCAAAGTGAAGGAGAAAATTCTAAATCTTCATTTTTTACACTCGCATGTTCTTGTAGACCCAATTTTTGAATTTTTGCAAGTGGTAAAAGGAGAAAATTTTTACTTGTATTTGTAGCCCAATTTCTCTTGAGTAAGCACATACCTCATATGTCTATGTAAAGTGTTCGTCGGGCGCAGTAGAGGGCTCAGAAGCGAAGGAGCGACAAGGGGATTTTGGAGAGTGTGTTTTTCTGAAATGGTTTTTGGGGGGCATGTTGCATTTAGGAAGCCCCTATGGTGCCAGAACAGCAAAAACCCTCCACATGGTATACCATTTTGGAAACTAGACCCCTCAGGGAATGTAACATGGGATAAAGTGAGCCTTAATACCCCACAGGTGTTTCATGACTTTCGAAAATGTAAAAAAATAATAATCATTTTTACCTAAAATGCTTGGTTTTCCCAAAAATTTTACATTTTTAAAAAGGGTAATAGCAGAAAATACCCCTCAAAATTTGAAGCCCAATTTCTCCCGATTCAGAAAACACCCCATATGGGGGTGAAAAAGGGCTCTGCTGGCGCACTACAGGTCTCAGAAGAGGAGTAGTCACATTTGGCTTTTTGGAAGCAAATTTTGCTCTGGGGGCATGCCGCATTTAGGAAGCCCCTATGGTGCCAGGACAGCAAAAAAAAAAAAAACACATGGCATACCATTTTGGAAACTAGACCTCTCGGGGAACGTAACAAGGGGTTAAGTGAACCTTTATACCCCACAGGTGTTTCACGACTTTTGCAAAAAAAAAATTTTTTTTAACCTAAAATGCTTGTTTTCCCAAAAATGTAACATTTTTAAAAAGGGTAAAAGCAGAAAATAGCCCCCAAAATTTGTAACACAATTTCTCCCGAGTACGGCGATACCCCATATGTGACCCTAAACTGTTGCATTGAAATACGACAGGGCTCCAAAGTGAGAGCGCCATGCGCATTTGAGGCCTAAATTAGGGATTGCATAGGGGTGGACATAGGGGTATTCTACGCCAGTGATTCCCAAACAGGGTGCCTCCAGCTGTTGCAAAACTCCCAGCATGCCTGGACAGTCAGTGGCTATCTGGCAATACTGGGAGTAGTTGTTTTGCAACAGCTGGAGGCTCCGTTTTGGAAACAGTGGCGTACCAGACGCTTTTCATTTTTATTGGGGAGGGGGGATGTGCAGGGGGATGTGCAGGGGGATGTGTATATGTAGTGTTTTTTACTTTTTATTTTATTTTATTTTGTGTTAGTGTAGTGTTTTTAGGGTACAGTCGCACGGGCAGGGGTTCACAGTAGTTTCTCGCTGGCAGTTTGAGGGGGGGGGTGGTGCTGGCTGGGCGGTAGCTTCGGATGAGCAGCAGGTGCTTCGGATGCTGGCTACTAACTTTCTTGCAGCAGGCAGAGTGGTGCCCCCATCAAGAGAGCACTCTAGGCGGCAGCCTATTTTGCCTATTGGCAGAACCTGCCCTGATACAGTTAAAAGTGGACGTATACATGTTCTGTATAGATCAAAAGTGGGACCTCATAATCATCTTCCCTGTTGGCCCTGAGCATAACGATTTCCACTTAAATATAATGCCGATTCTGCCCTTATTATGAGGTCTTTAGATAACTTTGTCTTGTTATTTATAGTAATTTAGAACTTTTAAAAATATTCACATAAACTGTTTTCTTTCTTACAGTTCAATCACTATTGGTTTGACTGGTTTGTTTTGATGGTTCATCCACAAAAAGCTGGAGAGTCTTTAAAAATGAGGGAGACCATGGAGATGAACCCAGGATGTCTTCAGGAAAATGGTAGAAAATCATTTAAAATTCTGATAAATGATTATGGCTGTTACCACAACAGTCTGCTTCACTACATTTTATTACAGACTAAAGGAAGACAATTGTGAATTTTTTTTTTTATCAAGGATATCAATACAGCAGTGGCCAAATTGATATCCTTGATTGTTTAGTATAAGAAGCCAATGTCTTCAGAAATAAGTGGATATGTGCTAACTTTGTATCCAGACTACCCCCTAAAGCACTGCTCTCCAACCTGTGGACCTCCAGATGTTGCAAAACTACAACTCCCAGCATGCCCGGACAGCCAAAGGCTGTCCGGGCATGCTGGGAGTTGTAGTTTTGCAACATTTGGAGGTGCGCAGGTTGTAGACCACTGCCCTAAAGTGTCGAACCAGGGAGCAGGGCTATGCTGTCCTAAGTGCTCAGACTGAATAATCCCCATTAGGTGATTCTACAAGTGTCAGTTTGTTAGCATGCAGATCTATCACACAGGACAGATGAGTTATATGCTAGTTTTGTTGCAGATTCACTGTAGACCTCGCCCCTGCATCCGTAAAGAGGTACTCTGGCGCTAAGACATCTTATCCCCTATCCAAAGGACAGGGGATAAGATGCCAGATCGCGGGGGTCCCGCGGCTGGGGACCCCCGTGATCTTGCACGCAGCACCCCAGTTAAAATCAGTCCCGGAGCATGTTCGCTCCGGGTCTGATTACCAGCGACCACAGGGCAGGCAGCGTGTGACGCCCCCGTGTGATGTCACTCTCCGCCCTTCAATTCAAGCCCCTGGGAGGGGGCGTGACAGCTGTCACAGCTTGCACCTGCCCCGTGGTTGCCGGTAATCAGACCTGGAACGAACATGCTCCGGGGACTGATTTTAACTGGGGTGCTGCGTGCAAGATCACGGGGGTCCCCAGCCGCGGGACCCCTGCGATCTGGCATCTTATTCCCTGTCCTTTGGATAGGGGATAAGATGTCTAAGTGCCGGAGTACCCCTTTAAGGATGCAGGGTTTTTCGTTTTTTTTACACTTTTGTTTTTTTCTCAAAATCTTCTAAAATCTTCTAAAAATCATAAAGCTTTCAATTTTGCACCTACAGACTCATATGAGGGCTTAATTTTCGCGCCACCAATTTTACTTTGTAATGACATCAATCATTTCACCACAAAATTTACCGCAAAACCAGAAAAAAAAACATTTGTGGGGCAAAATTGGGAAAAAAAACACAATTTTTTAACTTTAGCATTTTTCGGTAAAAATGACACTATAGCTTTATTCTGTAGGTCCATATGATTACAAGGATACCTCATTTATATACCGTAGGTTTGATTTTGTTTTACTATGTTAAAAAAATGATAACTACGTGCACCAAAATTAGTATGTGTAAAATTGTCTTCTGACCCCTATAACTTTTTATTTTGCCATATACAGGGATGTATGAGGGCTCATTTTTTTTGCGCTGTGATCTGAAGTTTTTATCGATACCATTTTTGTTTTGATGGGACTTCTTGATCGTTTTTTATAAAAAATTTTAAGGAATACAAAGTGACCAAAAATACACTATTTTGGACTTTGAATTATTATTTATTTTTTTTTTTTACGTGTACGCCATTAACCATGCAGTTTAATTAACATTATAGTTCGGACATACCCCATATGTTTATTTTTGTTTACATAATTTTTTTATGGGAATCTTATTTCATATTCCTCACAGGTTAGTCTGATTTTGGCCTTTGTTTTAAACTGAACCCACAGGGCTTATAATAATCGTGTCCTGTCATTGCTTACAATTTTATATCCTATTTTCTTGCCAAGTTTTTATTTTGTCACTTTTTGAGTGGTTTCACAATACACTTTGTTATGCCATATTTTATTGTTGTTCATAAGTTTGTCACACAAGATTGAGGTATACTAATACAGTATACAAAACCTGTCCAAATCTGAATGATTTTAATCAAGTGATCTGATATATGGGGTAAGCACAATAATCCCCCAATATCAGATGACATTATTGAAGTGACATTAACCTTAAAGGGGTTATCCAGGAATAAAAAAAAACACAGGTAATTTCTTTCAAAAACAGCTCCAAGTCTGTGTCCAGGTTGGGTGTGGTTTTATAACTTGCCTCCATTCAATTCAATGGAACCGAGCTGCAGAACCACACCCAACCTGGAGACAGAAGGGGAGCGTTTTTTAAAGAAAGTAACTGTTTTTCTATTCCTGGATAACCCCTTTAAAATAATTGTCAAAGAAAAATCAAAGATCCTCTCACTTGCTATTAGTAACTGTTGATGGTCTATCTATATGGCCCATGAAAAATCATGGATACAGTTTAATCCTTGTTATCCATAGTTCTTCACTGGTGGCTTCTGAAGCCGCTTCATTTACTTGTATCTGAAACACTAGATACCGGAGTTTTATTAATGTACAAAAGGGGTCGACTTATGTCATCCCCTGTTACACTGAAAGTGGCCATTTTCAGTGTTTTAGGGAAGGACATAAGTCAACCCCTTTTGCACATTAATAAAACTCCAGTATCTAGTGTTTCAGATACAAGTAATAGTAAATATTGTATACCACAGTGAAAAATGTAATTTTACTTGCTCATGAAATTTGGAATTTGTCAAAATAATTGTGGTCTCCACTAACCATTTACTTTCAAATTGTCAAAGGTCTCTCTCAGATCCTCACATTAGTTCTTGAAGAGCTGGGACTTTTCTACCACACAGATGTTAATGGAATTGAAGTATTATACAGTTTGCTCCAGGCCCCATGGCTGCAGTCTTTACTTAAGGTATCGGAATAATGATGATAAAGATTATTGCCAGTATCTAATAACACAGAAGTCAGTATCTAATAACACAGAAATTCTGACAAACATTTCTGCCAAAAATTGCAAATTGGATCTCATGCACATAAGTAAGCAGGGTGCACAAAAGGCCCACAAATCTGGTCCATACCACGTGTTATGACACCTATGTGTGACACCGTCTTCTTCTCTTCCCCTCTCTATACTTACCTCTCTAAAGGCTTAATAAGACACCAAGCACCTTTTTATATTGTGTTAAAGGGGTATTCCCAACTGAATGGCGCCCCGTAGAGAATGGATGGCGCACTGGCAACACCCATGCGATGCCCCATTCATTCGGGGGACGGGGAAGATGATGTTCTCTGAGCAAAAGCTATTGTGTGAATCTCTCTTACTGGTGTCATCTTTCGCTGTTTTCCTTGTCTGTTCTTTGAAGAAAGGCATTACTGGGAAATGATTTGTAGAGAACAGGAAGCCTCAGCTAAGGTTTAGCCCTGGTGGCCAAAATGCAAACTGCAAGATTTTAGGATTATTATAAAATAGAGATATAAAAATGGAAAATTAGAAGAAGCATCAACAAAAATGTGTGCGTGTATATAAAACACAATTTATCAAATGATCAATATTAAATGATCAATTAAGCTACTATTTCTCCTTTGTAAGCAAAGTATCTTAGTAATAGCTCCATCAATAATTCTAATGAACATGAGCTTATGGTTGCAGACTTACAGTGGGGATCAAAAGTTTGGGCACCCCAGGTAAAAATTTGTATTAATGTGCATAAAGAAGCGAAGGAAATATGGAAAAATCTCCAAAAGGCATTAAAATACAGATTAGACATTCTTATAATATGTCAACAAAAGTTAGATTTTATTTCCATCATTTACACTTTTAAAATAACAGAAAACAAAAAAAATGGCGTCTGCAAAAGTTTGGGCACCCTGCAGAATTTATAGCATGCACTGCAAAGCTGAGACCTGCCAGTGTCATGGATTTTTCTCAATCATCATCTGGGAAGACCAGGTGATGTCAATCTCAAAGGTTTTAAATGCCCACACTCATCTGACCTTGCCCCAACAATCAGCACCATGGGTTCTTCCAAGCAGTTGTCTAGAAATCTGAAACTGAAAATAGTTGACGCTCACAAAGCTGAAGAAGGCTATAAGAAGATAGCAAAACGTTTTCAGATGTCAATATCCTCTGTTCAGAATGTAATTAAGAAATGTCAGTCATCAGGAACAGTGAAAGTTAAAGCAAGATCTGGAAGACCAAGAAAAATATCAGACAGTACAGCTCGCAGGATTGTGAGAAAAACAATTGAAAACCCATGTTTGACTGCACAATTCCTCCAGTAAGATCTAGCAGACACTGGAGTTGTGGCACACTATTCCACTATAAAGAGATACTTGTACAAATATGGTCTTCATGGAAGAGTCATCAGAAGAAAACCTCTTCTACCTCCTCACCGCAAAAATCAGCATGAACATATAGACAAGCCTGATGCCTTTTTGGAAACAAGTTCTGTGGACCGATGAGGTTAAAATTGCACTTTTTGGCCGGTATTAGCAAATGTACGTTTGGAGAAGAAGGGGAACAGAATTTAAAGGGGTTCTCCGGTGCTTACACATCTTTTCCCCTATCCAAAGCTTGCATTGAGGGGCGGAGCGTGAGGTCACACGGGGGCGGAGGCGTGATGTCACACGCCGCCGGCCCGGTGGTCGCGTGTAATCAGTCCCGGAGCAAATACGCTCCGGGGACTGATTACAAACGGGGTGCCGTGTGCATGATCCCGGGGGTCCCCAGCGGCGGGACTCCCGCAATCAGGCATCTTATCCCATATCCTTTGGATAGGGGAAAAGATGTGTAAGCACCTGAGAACCCCTTTAATGAAAAGAACCTCTGTCCAACTGTTAAGCATGGGGGGGGGGGGATCAATCATGCTTTGGGGTTGTATTGCAGCCAGTGGCACAGGGAACATCTCATGAGTAGAAGGAAAAATGGATTCATTAAAATTTCAGCAAATTTTGGATGCTAACTTGATGCCATCTGTGAAAAAGCTGAAGTTAAAGAGAGGAGGACTTCTACAAATGGATAATGATACTAAACACACCTCGAAATCCACAGGGGATTACATCAAGAGGCGTAAACTGAAGGTTTTGCCATGGCCTTCACAATCTCCTGACCTCAACATGATTGAAAATCTATGGATAGACCTTAAAAGAGCAGTGCGTGACAGACAGCCCAGAAATCTCTAAGAACTGAAAGACTTTAGTAAGGATGAATGGGCAAAGATACCTCAAACAAGAATTGAAAGACTCTTGGCTGGCTACAAAAAGCGTTACAAGCTGTGATACTTGCCAAAGGGGGCAGTACAAGATATTAACTCTGCAGGGTACCCAAACTTTTGCAGACGCCATTTTTTTGTTTTCTGTTATTTTGAGTGTAAATGATGGAAATAAAATCTAACTTTTGTTGACATATTATAAGAATGTATAATCTGTAATT
Organism: Hyla sarda; assembly: GCF_029499605.1. Taxonomy (NCBI): domain Eukaryota; kingdom Metazoa; phylum Chordata; class Amphibia; order Anura; family Hylidae; genus Hyla; species Hyla sarda. The sequence goes on from NC_079196.1 coordinate 100,071,740, forward strand.
TGATGCTCTTTGGAGATTTTTCCATCTTTCCTTGTCTTATTTATGCACATTAATACAAATTTTTACCTGGGGTGCCCAAACTTTTGTTCCCCACTGTAAGTCTGCACCCAACCATAAGCTCATGTTCATTAGAATTATTGATGGAGCTATTACTAAGATACTTTGCTTACAAAGGAGAAATAGTAGTTTAATAGATAATTTTATATTGATAATTTGATAAATTGTGTTTTATATACGCACACACATTTTTGTTGATGCTTTTTCTAATTTTCCATTTTTATATCTATATTTTATAATAATTCTGAAATCTTGCACTTTGCATTTTGGCCACCAGGGCTAAACCTTAGCTGAGGCTTCCTGTTCTGTACAAATCATTTCCCAGTAATGCCTTTCTTCAAAGAACAGACAAGGAAAAACAGCGAAAGGTGACACCAGTAAGAGAGATTCGCACAATAGCTTTTGCTCAGAGAACAGCATCTTCTCTCCCTGTAGAATCACATTTGAAAAGGTCACGATTGACCTAAATGGGACAGGTCCTGCGCATTGTCAAATATGTCCATGAGTCCTGTGGAAAGCATATGACTAAATGCTGTTAAAAACAACTCTGCTCAATTCAGGCAAGATGGCAGAAAATAGAAACAGATTCCTTTTAAACACATTTCCTTTAAACCATAAGCAGCATATGTTTGCTATGGGGATTTTCTCCTCCTCTGGACAGTTCTTAAAATGGACAGAGATGTCAGCAGAGAGCACTGTGCTTGTGATGTCAGCAGAGAGCTCTGTGTTCCAAAAATAAAAGAATTTCCTCTGTAGTATTCAGCAGCTAATAAGTACTGGAAGGATTAAGATTTTTTTTAATAGAGGTAATTTACAAATCTGTTTAACTTACTGCCATCAGTTGATTAAAAAATATATATATATATTTCCACTGGAGTACCCCTTTAAAGCTAGTCTTACTCCCCTATTTGTACTAGCAGACTTCTGTCTCATATTTCACAAAAGCCATAAGGATCGTAGTGGGATGGTGCCTAAAATTGTTTTTAGTTAGGGATCCTTGTCTACCTATCCAAGAAAATAGTCCAGCGTGCTTTCAATGTGGATACAATATATTGTTTATTTAACTATTAAAAACTTTACAAAACGGCAGAATATACCATGGTCAGCCTAATGCGTTTTGTGGTTGCCCATGTTATCAAAAGCAATTGATAAAGTGGGCAACCACAAAATGCGTCAAACTGACCATGGTTCATATATTCTACTGTTTTGTATGTTTTTTTAATGGATTAAATAAATGCTAAATGTTATCCGCATTGGAAGCAGAAGTAGTAGCTAGACTATTTTCTTGAAAATGAAAATATGAGCACTGTGGATGTCCCTGGGCACGGTTTCCTTCCTGCCTATTTGGTAAGTTGATTCCATGTTTCTTTACATGTGACTTGTCTGCCCATGTTACATTAATGCATCAAACTGCAGAAAAACGGCCTAGTTTTATTGCTCTGTTTATGCACACGGTCACTGCCATGTTATCATTACTCCTCTGCGTCCTTCTCATCCATTTTAAAATAATAATTAACAAAATGTATTTTCTATTGTTATGTTTTCAGTTCCATACAGATAGCCTCAGTTATATTTTCTTCTAGGTACATGATTGTCTGCACCAATATATAAGGAAGAGGCCTGCCCCTGTTGTACCAAAGGCTCGTGCTTTAAGCAGTGAGGTTGGTTAAAGAAATGTCTTCAGTATTGTCTGTTGTTGCCATCATATAGTTTGATTCTGCAATAGGGTTCGTTACTTAAATCCCTATTTCCCACTCATCTGGCAAGCAAATAGACATTAGCAGAGGGAACAGATAGAGAGGAGTAACACAAGCCTGGAATGTGTTAATAGTTTATAACCCTTTAACAACTATGTTGTGTCCTGTAATTGTAGATTGGTACATCTTTTCTTTATGTCCGTGGCATCACTAGAGCATTGAGTATTGGGGATGCAACTTTGGGATCTTTGGCCTAATGCCCCGGATCTCTTGACAAAAGTCAGTTTCAAAAGCAGTTTGTTATTCAACTGCAATTACAGTGCAACACTATGGTGGGGCAGGGAGCTGTCAACTTCTTGCTTTACTGTTCCCTCTCTTTGCTTACAGAACACTTTAGAATTACATATTTAAGGGCAATGTAATGACGAGACAGCATATTTAAACTTCTATTCTGAAAGTTATATCACTTAGTTGTCTTCAATATATGGTGTACTTAGTGTGTGTGTGTGTGTGTGTGTGTGAGACATATGGCTTGGGGATTGTACTCCGTATCTTCTTTGATATTGGCAATCTTCCTGTATGAGAGAAATGATGTAAAGTTCTGATAGACAACTCACAAATGTTATTTCCTGACAGGTTGTAGACGTGTTGCGTGAGTCCCCTTCTTCAGCTGACTCTCGTGAATTAAGGCGTCTTCTGCGAGGCCCCCATATCAAGGCAAGTAATTCCTTTTTTTTTTCCGTTTAGGTATGGGTACATTTTTATAACATTAAAAAATTAAAAATATTCCAGTTGTTTTTGACAACTAGTATTATAATTCAGCAGTTACTCCTACTAGTTTCTGGGTTAATATGTTAAGTAAGCTACATTTGCAATGACAACTCTGCCTTAGTGCGTGAGGTTGTTCTTTCCCCTACAGTCACAGAGTGGCTCTTACCCTCCTCCCCACTCCTATGTTTACTGATGTTATTGGCTAAGGTGGTATTTATCCTATTTTGTACACTTTATAATATCTAAAGTGTTTATTTCATCATTGTCATTTGTATATTTTTTCAGTAGAAGTTTACACTTAGAAGATTAAGATATACAGATTGCTGCTACTGGAATTTATTCTTATTTATTTGGTTTAATACATGTGTGCACTTTATGTATTTTGGGGGCATTATATCATCTTTGGAGGGGATATGGCTGTTTTATTGTTATTGTCTGTATGGAGAGGGTGTGGTAGGTTTATAGGTTTGTGTGATTTTTTTTATAATTCTTTATTTTCAGTTTTCAAGTATAGCATAAAACCATCCCTGCGCAGAGGGAAATATAACAAATACGAAATCAGGAACAATCCTTATCAGTAGGCAGGGTAGCCAAAACCTCAAAGGGGGTTACGGGAATAAGGTCACGTTGCAAGTGCCATTGGCATAACAGAGAGAGAACAGCATACAGGGAAGTGAGGGGGGCATGTGGGGGGGGGGGAGACATGAAGGGGGGGAAGGGATAGGTAGACAAGGGCAACACACAGCAGACACACCAACTACGGGCAATAACACACAAGACTCCAAGCAGGGGGGGAGGTTCCCAATAACCCAGTTACGGAGGGTTAAGCGTGCAGAAGGGCGCGGTATTCAGGATTTTCCTGAAAAGCCATCCAGTAGAACTAAGTTTTAGAATGACGCGCCATACGATGATCGAGGTATGCAGTAAGTTCCTTCATCCGTTAAATGTCCAGGACCTTCAAGATCCACTGAAATTCCAGATGCTTCCACTTGGCTGGGTCAGTTATGTTTTTTTTTTTTTGCAATATATTTTTATTCAACATTTTCAGAATAATACAAAAACATATCAGAAATATCACGATCCCCATCTGGGAAAAATAATGGACCGCGATCCAACATACAATACAACAGCTGTCTTAAAAATGACAAATATTGAGGTGCTGTAGTGAAGGGATGCAGGATTCCCTCTCTCCCCGAAGATTCAATAAGCTTTATCCTTACAGTCTAAATTGAATCAGGAAGTTGTAATGCCCCCAGCGTCCCTTTCAATGATTCCATAAGGTACCATGTGGTGTGTCTAAAAGGATATACTATGTCCGCTACCTCCCGGGGATTATAGTGGGTAAGAATGAACGGTGTCCATTTTTCAAAGAAGCGTGCCGTGCCAGAGTTGCAATGGCGTTCAGCATCCAATCTGTCCACCCCTAAAAAGAACTTCAGTTGAGTTATTAATAATTGCAGGTCCGGTACCCGGTCCTCCAACCACCGGAGAAACAAGCATCGGAGAGCAACCAGCAAGACCACATGTATTATTTTAGGGATCCTCTGGATCCCCGTCTGATCCTCCTCCGGAGGACGAAGCTGGTGAAATATAAGGGTCTGAATTTTAAAAGGAAGACTTACCCGCCAGTGGTCTCTGATGTAGGAGCAGACCGAACGCCAGTAGCCAGCCGAGTGAGCACAGTCCCAGATCCCGTGAAAAAGATTCGTCATAGGTGTAAGACATTTGGGGCAGTGTGTTATACGCTCAGGGAAACAAGGTGACGGTGGGATGTTAAAGCCGTACAAGGCTGCGTGGGAAACTTTAAAATAGGTCTCCCTCCAACGTTCATTTATAACTTGTTTACAGACCGCTTCCCATCCCGTAAGTATAGTCTCATGAATGTCTGGGTCCCCAGTCCATCTCTCCCACGTGGTAAACAGGCGTTTTGGGTCGAATTTCAAAAGTCTCCCCCGTAAAGCTAGGTATAGTTGGGAAATGGAAGTCTTCCTCGGACCATCCCCCACTATGTCATCAAAAGAATGGACAGGGGCTTCAACTGTCAGGTTCCTAAGTCGGGTCGAACAAAAGGAGTATAATTGATTTGCATAGATCAATTGAGTTTGGGGTAAAGAAAATTTAGTTACCATCTCTGCAGGTGAAAGCCATGACCTTCGATCCTCGTCCCATAAATCTCTAGCCCTCAAAACCCCCTCCCTTTCCCAAAGAGCAAGCCAGGCAGATGAAGTCCCTTGAGAAAATTCAGGGTGTCCTCTGAGTGGCATTCGCTTGGACAACAAGTGCGGTAGGCCAAAAGTCTTACGGAGCTCCTTCCATGTAATAATGGTATCCCTAAGGACCTGCGAGCTCTTGACCTGCGGGGGTAACTTAGCGTAGGAAGTATGTAGTAGGGCTGTCAATGACCACGGTGCCGCCAGCTCTCGCTCAATCAATAGGTTAGAGAAGTATGATGAATCATGCAACCAATCCATCACATTGCGAAACAAGCACACCAAGTTGTAACCCCTCACATTGGGAAGGTAGACCCCCCCCTCAATCCTACACAGCATCAACTTTTTAAGCGCAATTCTGGGTCTCTTCCCATGCCATATGAATTTAGTGAATGCTGCGTTGAGTGTCCTGACATCTACGTGCTTCAGCAATATTGGGAGTGTCTGCAAAGGGTAAAGTAGCCTTGGAAAACTTATCATCTTCACCAGATGACAACGTCCCATAAAGGACAGCGGAAGGTCTTTCCACCGTGCTAACTCGTCCCCTATCTTCTTAATCACCGGGGTAAAATTCAACGCATATAGTGTATCTGCGGTTCTCCCTATCCTAATCCCCAGGTAGAGAATGGAAGAAGTGCTATAAGTGATCCCTAAATCCCCGGCCATACGCCCCCAGTGAGGCGGGCCCTTCCCCAAAGGAAGGAGCACACTTTTGGATGCGTTCACTTTATAGCCCATGAAACCTTCCACCCCGGCTAGAAAAGACAATACCTTGGGAACATCCCGCCCTGGGTCATCCAAGAACAGTAGCACATCATCTGCAAACAGGGATATTTTGAGTTCTCTGGAACCCACCGCTATGCCTTTGTACGTATCCGAAGCGAGCAGAAAGCGCGCCAAGGGTTCGATTGCTAAATCAAACAAAAGGGGCGATAAAGGACATCCCTGTCGTGTCCCTCTATGCAGTTGGATATATGGAGACAAAAAGCCCGGGGTATACACCCTGGCTGCCAGGCCAGAATAGAGGTTTTCCAGGAAACCACTGAACCTCCCTGTGATACCAAAGCGTTCTAGAACCAAATGCAACCAATCCCACCGGACATTATCGAACGCTTTTTCCGCATCTACAGCGAGCAGTACAGGGTGGGGCATAGCCGCAGGCCTTCTGCCTACACTATCCATGACTGCTAGAACCTTCCTTATGTTCGTGACAGCTGAACGCGTTTTTACAAAGCCCACTTGATGATCCCCTATCAACTCGGGCAACAGTTTCGCTAACCGGTCCGCTAATATTTTGGTAAGTAATTTAACATCCTGATTAATAAGTGATATTGGACGATAGGAGCCAGGATCTAGCGGATCCTTGCCCGGCTTGGGGAGAACCTTAATGAAGGCTAGTTTTGCTCCCGCCGACAAGTTTCCACCAGACAGGACACCATTAAAATAAGCCGTCAGGGCAGGAGTGACTTGATCAACAAGGGGTTTATAAAATTCCCCCGGATAACCGTCCGGTCCCGGGGCCTTCCCATTGGCTAGAGATCTGATAGCCCCCCTAACCTCTTCTACTGTGATGGCTATGTTCAGCTCTCGTCGTTGGTCCTCAGACAGCTTTGGGAGACTCACTTTGTCCAAAAAGTCCCGGCCCTCAGTACCTGCGTCAGGTGGAGCGGAATACAAGTCTGTATAGTAAGCACCCAATAAAGCACTTACAGCCTTCGGATCTCTACTAATGTGGCCCTGGGTGTCTTTCAGAGCAAGCACATGCGTAGATGAATGTGGGCCCTTCGCCAGTCTAGCCAGCAAGCGACCTGCCTTGTTTCCTTGTTTAAACATCTGGAGATCGTAATGTGAGCGATAAACCCGCTCCCTCCTATCTAACCATAGTTCATAGTCGGCACGTGCTGTCTGCCACTCCAGTTTATTGGGGGGGGTCGAGGAGGACACAAACTTGGAGTACGCTGCGGCTAAGCGAGAACTGGCGGCCGCATGGCCCTCTTGCGACTTACGTTTTAACGTGGAATGATAGGCCATTATTTTACCTCTCAGGACTACCTTGGCTGTCTCCCAGAAAAGGGCAGGGTCCCCTTCATGTAGGGCATTGTCAGTTTGAAATTCCAGCCACCACCCCCGAAGAAGATCTTGAAAAGACTCATCCTTCGCTAAATAAGAAGGGAAGCGCCACAAAAAGTCGGTCCCCCTCGGGTGTGATTGCCGAAACTCCAACACTACAGGGGAGTGGTCAGAAATGATCAGGTCAGAGATGTCCGTTACAGTCACCCTAGGGCAAAGGGAAGGACTTATCATGAGGTAATCAATTCGGGACCAGGAATTGTGTGTGTGGGAGTAGTGCGTGTACTCACGACCGTCGGGATGAAAATGTCTCCAGGCATCCACCAAGCCTGTACTGGATAGGAACGGTTGCAGGACCCTGTCACTCTGTCGGATGGCCACTGGCGTTGATGTCGCCCCTCTCCTGTCCACCAGAGGATCCACCACCGAGTTCAGGTCACCTCCAACCACTACCTGTAGACCTGCTGAACTAGTTAACTCATCTGTTAGGGAACGAAAGAAAGAGGCGTTATCTCCATTCGGTGCATATACATTATAAATAGCATAAGATTGCTCGCCATGTACTAAGGAAATATGGGAAAGACGTCCCTCATCATCATGTGTATGGGAGATCAAATGGTGTTGGAATGCCTTGTGTATCAGAATCAATACACCCTCCTTTCGGTCCACCGCCGGGGAACCATACACACTACCCACCCACAACTTCCTCATTCTAGGGAAATCGGTTGCGGTCAGATGTGTCTCCTGCAAAAGAACCACATCCGGCCTCAAGCGCTTGAGATATCGAAGAATGGACATTCTCTTCTGAGGTGATCTTAGACCCTTCACATTCCACGAAACAATTCTACACATCGTGAATACAGTGAGGAAGGGTAGCAGTAATGCACAGGGAGACGTAGGGACATAACACAAAAACCCACCCAAGGGAAACTCCCAGAACTATGGGCAGACAGGGGAAGAGCAGGGACCGCCAGCGCAAGTTATCGAAGTACCTCAGCACATGACAAGAGCTCGCAGAAGGGGAGCACCACAGTAATCCTAAACCCTTCAACTTAGAGTGTGCCCCTGCTTGCGCAGCTCGTAAGAAAAAAACATTGAAATTATATAAAAAAAAACATGAAAAAACCATATCTGTAACTCCAACAGTGAGGGAAGCCCTGTGTGGAAAGATGGCAACCCTCTGACTGGATGTGGACCTCACTTTTTTCAGACATGAGAGGAGACAGGAACACCCCTAGCACATCTCGCAGTTCCGCCTCGGCTGCTGACGGAGTCTGGTAGGAGCGAACAGATCCATCCGGCATGTGCACTTTTAATGTGGCTGGGTATTGCAGTTGAAAGCGGCGTTTGGCATTGTATAAGGCAGTGCAAACATTGCTGAAAGCTTTCCTTCTCTTCGCTACATCAGCCGAAAAATCTTCAAATATCAGCAACTTCTTGTTACGGAATGTCAGAGGTGTTGTGCGCTTTCGAAACGCCCTCAGGATGCTAACCTTGTCGTTGTAGTCGAGCAGTTTAAATATGACTTGGCGCGGACGGCTATCTGCACCCGCCTTGGAAGCAACATTACGGTCAGGCAATTTGCCTATACGGTGTGCCCTTTCCACCCTGCATTTGTGTGGCAGACCCAGCGCTTTAGGTAGATCACTCTCGCAAAAGTCTTGAAGGTCCGCAGGAAGGAGAGACTCAGTAACGCCTACCAAACGCAGATTGCTGCGCCGTGAACGGTTCTCTAAATCTTCCAGCTTTCCGCTAACATAGCATAAATCCGTGTCCATTTGGCGCAATTTGGTAGCCAGGCTGCTGTTCTCATCCTCAAGCGCAACAATTCTATGCTCCATCTCGCCAATGCGGCCCTCCTGAGCGCCCAAGTCCGTGCGTATCTGCGTTAGGGTGTCACGTATGGTATTTTCTAAAGTTTTCTGTATCGTGGGGGTGATGAGAGAAACTAGCGCTGCGGCCAGTGCCTGTAAATCAGGGTGGGCCGGTGAACCCCCCACAGAGGGTCCTGTGGTCGTGGCATCTGAGAGCTGGACCCCCAGACCAGGGGATTCTGCAAGTTGAGAGAACAGGAGTTGGCTACCAGTCACTTCCATTGCAGCAGGAATAGAGGCGCCGTTTGTGGTCCCGTGCTGAGGGGTAGGGGGGCGGGGGGGTCCAGAGGGCGCAGAAGATACGTGTGATCCAGAGACTGCCGGGCCCTGAGGTCCCTTGTGAACAAATTTATCCATGACCTGGCTGTTATGTCCGGTATGTCTTCACTCCCTAGAGTCAGTGTGGGAATGTCTTGTTGTAATAGCAGCTCAGCAGGGAACAGGGAAGAATAGTCAGTGGTGGCTCAGAGGGGCCAAGATGGTGCTGAGTGGCGCTGTGCAGGTACTCAGCTGAGTACACCCGATGAGGGCCCCCTTTCCCCATACCGGAGCTTGTCCTGACTGCGTGCGCCCGCTATTGTGCTCACCGGGTTCTCCGCAGTCTTCCTTAGGCCGCCCAGCTGTAATCCCGGTCCCCTCTCCGGCACCCGCTATTGCAGTCAGCTACCGGAACTCCTATATCGCTGCGCTGCCCGGTGTATCACGGGGAGCGAGATCTTCGCTGCTGGCTGAACTCCGTAGCCCCCACGGGAGTGCAGGTTCGAGCAGGGACCTCGAGCGGGGCAAAGTCGCCCGGTACTGTGCCGTTCTGGGGTGTGGGGTATAGGAGCTCCGTCCCTCCGCTCCTCACATGGCCGCGCCGGAACCGGAAGTCCTCGGTCAGTTATGTTTTTAGGTGGTTTTAATCTGTCTATATAGTCCTTTGTTTATGTATTGTTCTATTCAATACAATTTGCACTTGTTTGTACTATCTATAATTTTGGTGTGCCGGTGTACATCTTTGCTTAGCCATGCCTTCTTTGTGAATACAGAATTTCAAGCTAGCTATAAAACTGTATTATGGTCTGGTGACACACACCATGTTAAGGTTGCAATTCTTTTATGGCAACTGGATTTGGTTTCAGGCACATCATGGAAAAATTCCCCTTAATGCAGCTAATATAAAAATAACCCATACTTACCTTCCTTTCCACCAGCACCTAGTCTCCAGACTTCTGTTCCTGCCTCCAATGTCATGCTGACCCTGCAGGAACTTCCAGCTCAGCCAATGATTGTGACCTGATCCATGTCAAAATAGGAAGCTACAGCATAGCAGCCAGAAGTAAACAATATTTTTTTTGTTTGTTTTCTGAATGGCAATGGTAGCATAGTTTTTACAGATGTTAGAATGTACTATTTGGCCTTACAAATGCAGTATCTACTCTGGTGTATGCAGTGGGCACAGGTGGGCGTAGTGACAGCCTCCAAGACTGATTGCGGTCATGATTTGCTCAAAAGCTCCACTCTTTTGCAGTCACCCCGGCCTCCAGCATATGGGCTCTACAGTTGCCTCCCTTTTGGGTCCAGAGATGGGCAGAAAGAGAACATTGCACAGTTCCAACAGGTTCCCAGTTTCTGCTTCTCCCCTGTGCTCCCCACCCCGCTGCTGAACCAGAGGATGGTGACCCTCTTCCAGCTGGCACTGGCTCTGCTTTTTGTTTTTTATTTTTTATAACATTAGTGAGAAGGCCATAGTGTCAGGTGGATGTGGGTAGAGTCTGGACATGGTTTATTTGTATAATTTTTATGCTGATCTTTAATTAATTTTCATGTTTCCTTACTTTGGGTTAACATTTATGGCTCTTTGGAACCAATAACCAATTTTCCATAGTTTTCAACATACAATGGACATCCGGGGAACAAATTAATATTGTATGTTGAGAGACCACTGTATTCATAGCTGTTATTACAGGAACAGTTGGGTGGGTCTTACCACAGCTGGACTTCTTGACATGTGTTGAGGGTCACTTAAAGTGTACCTGTCATCAACAAAAACTTTTTATATAATTCAGATAATACTAGAGATGAGCAAACTTCAGGTGCTCAGCTTTCAGGTGCTCCAGTGGGCTGGAAAAGATGGATACAGTCCTAGGAGACTCTCTTTTAGGACTGTATCCACCTTTTCCAGCCCACTGGAGCACCTGAAAGCTGAACTAATTTAAACAGGCTAAAGTCAGCAACTACCGAGCCGAGAAGTTCCTGACAAATCGAATTACTGTAAGTTTGCTCATCTCTAGATAATATCATAATATGTATATTTGTAATAGAATTATGGTAGGACAAGCAGGGATCTGTGCAGGCTCCTGGCTTGTCAATCATCCTAATGTATGAGCCAGGAGCATGTTATAGAGCCTCAGTGCACACTGTCCTGCTTTTTCTTAGTGTACAGAGCCCTGCTTGTCCTCAGTGCACAGAACCCTGCTTGTCCACCCTCACTTCCTGTATTTGGACTCCTCATAGAGACACACAGGCAATAACTGCAGGGACAAAAAAAACACAAATTTTTTTAACCAATGTATATTACAATTTTTGACAACCTTCCTTTTCCCCATATTTGCCAGTCCCCAAATTAGAGATCTCTGGTAAATTTAAATTATACAATAATGGTGTAAAACCACATTAAATTGTACTCAGTATTTTATTAAAGTGTACCTGTCATCAACAAAAACTTTTTATATAATGTAGATAATAAATTATACATACATCAAAGGGGTATTCCAGGCAAAAACTTTTTTTTATATATCAACTGGCTCCGGAAAGTTAAACAGATTTGTAAATTACTTCTATTAAAAAATCTTAATCCTTCCAATAGTTATTAGCTTCTGAAGTTGAGTTGCTGTTTTCTGTCTAACTGCTTTCTGATGACTCACGTCCCGGGAGCTGTGCAGTTCCTATGGGGATATTCTCCCATCATGCACAGCTCCAGGGACGTGACATCATCATTGAGCAGTTAGACAGAAAACTTCAGAAGCTAATAACTATTGGAAGGATTAAGATTTTTTAATAGAAGTAATTTACAAATCTGTTTAACTTTCCGGAGCCAGTTGATATATAAAAAAAGTTTTGGCCTGTAATACCCCTTTAAAGGTATTATCTACAGTATATAAAAAGTTTTTGTTGATGACAGGTACACTTTAATAAAATCCTGAGTACAATTTCATGTGGTTTTACACCATTATTGAATCATTTAAATTTACCAGAGATCTCAAATATGGGACTAGCAAATATGGCGAAAAGGGGGGTTGTCAAAAATTGTTCAGTTTGTAAACTAGAGGGATGTAAAACTTTAAGGGGTTATCCAGTAGTTACGAGCTCATTTCTTCTCAACACAGCATTGCTCCAGTCCAACGGTTGTGTGTGGTATTACAACTTAGCTCCATTCACTTAAATGGAACTTAGCTGCAAAACCACACACACAATATGCATGCAAGCATGTCCTGTAGTTTTTTTTAAATAAATCAGCTCTGTTTTTCTAATGCTGGAGAACTAATTTAACCATTTAACGACCACGGACTTAAATGTACGTCCTGGCTTGGCGGTACTTCGCGCACCAGAACGTACATTTACATCCTGTGTAAGACCGCAAGCATCGGAGCAGTGCTCGTGTCATACGCGGCAGGTTATGGCCGACATCTGCGATCTCGCGGATGTCCGCCATTAACCCCTCAGATGCCGTGATCAGTACAGATCACGGCATCTGCGGCAATGCACACGTTAAAATAGATGATCGGATCGCCCGCAGTGCTGCCGCAGCAATTCGATCCTCTGTAATGGCGGACGGAGGTCCCCTCGCCTGCCTCCGTCTGTCTCCCGGCGTCTCATGCTCTAGTCTGAGATCGAGCAGACCAGAGCAGGAGATAGCCGATGGTACTGATCGGTGCTATGTCCTATGCATAGACTGAACAGTATTAGCAATCAAATGATTGCTATAGATAGTCCCCTATGGGTACATAAAGTGTTAAAAAAAAAAGTTGAAGATTGTAAAAATAAAAAGTAAATCCCCTCCCCCAATAAAAATGAAAATTGTCCATTTTTCCCATTTTACCCCCAAAAAGCGCAAAAATTATTTTTTTAAACATATTTGGTATCTCCGCGTGAGTAAATGTCAAATCTATCAAAATATAATGTTAATGAGCCTGAATGGTGAACGGCATGAATGTAAAAAAAAAAAAAAAAAAAACTTCTGCTTTTTGGTCACATTTTATTCCCCCCAAAAATAATAAAAAATTATCAAAAAGTTTTATATATGCAAATGTAATATCAATAAAAAGTACATATGACGGCGCTAAAAATTAGCCCTCATATTGCCCTATATACGGAAAAATAAAAAATTATTTAAGCGGTACAAAAATATAAAAGTATCTAGCCATGGGTATCATTTTAATAGTATTGACCCATAGGGACCTATAACACTGCACACACTGATCTCCTATGCTGATCACTGGAGTGTATTAACACGCCTGTGATCAGTGTTATCGGCGCTTGACTGCTCCTGCCTGGATCTCAGGCACTGAGCAGTCATTCGTCGATCGGACACCGAGGAGGCAGGTAAGGGCCCTCCCGGTGTCCAGTCAGCTGTTCGGGACGCCGCAATTTCACCGCGGTGGTCCCGAACAGCCCGACTGACTAGCCGGGATACTTTCACTTTAGAAGCGGCGGTCAAAGCTTCTAAAGGGTTAATACTAGTGTTGCTCGCGAATATTCGCAATTCGAATATTATTCGCGAATATCGCATATTCGCGAATTCGCGAATTTTGCGAATATAGCGCTATATATTCGTAATTACGAATATTCGTTTTTTTTTTGTTTTTTTTTTCTTCACAGTACACATCACAGTGATCACCCCTCTCTGCTTCCAGCTTGTGTGGTGTAAAGAAGGCTGTAATACTACTGTGTGAGACTGACGTGCGAAAATTCGCATATGCGAAAATTAACATATGCTACTTTTCGCATATGCGAATTTTCACATATGTTAATTTTCGCATACGCGTATTTTCGCATACACGAAAATAAAACGAGAATATGCGAATATTCGCGAATATATGACGAATACTCGTCCGTATATTCGCGAATATTCGCGAATTCGAATATGGCCTATGCCGCTCAACACTAGTTAATACCGAACATTGCCGCGATCGGCGATGTGTGGTATTAGCCGCGGTCCCGGCCGTTGATGAGCGCCGGGACCGACGCGATGTGATGCGGGGTCGCAGCACGACCCCGCTTCATATAGCGGGAGCCAGCGCAGGACGTAAATATACGTCCTGCGTCGTTAAAGGGGTACTCCGGTGAAAAACTTTTTTTTTTTTTTAAATCAACTGGTGCCAGAAAGTTAAACAGATTTGTAAATTACATCTATTAAAAAAATCTTAATCCTTCCTGTACTTATTAGTTGCTGAATACTACAGTGGAAATTATTTTCCGTTTGAAACACAGAGCTGTCTGCTGACATCATGAGCACAGTGCTCTCTGCTGATATCTCTGTCCCTTTTAGGAACTGTCCTGAGTAAAAGGAAATCCCCATAGCAAACCTATGCTGTTCTGAACAGTTCATAAAATGGACAGAGATGTCAGCAGAGAGCACTGTGGTCATGATGTCAGCAGACAGCTCTGTGTTTCAAAAAGAAAAGAATTTCCACTGTAGTATTCAGCAGCTAATAAGTACAGGAAGGATTAAGATTTTTTAAAAGAAGTAATTTACAAATCTGTTTAACTTTCTGGCACCAGTTTATTTAAAAAAAAAAAAAAAAAAGTTTTTCACCGGAGTACACCTTTAACCCCTTAAGGACGCAGCCCTTTTTCACCTTAAAGGGGTTCTCCAACATAAGGTGATTTTAGTATGTACCTGGCAGACAGTAATGGACATGCTTAGGAAGGATCTGTGCTTGTCTTGGGGCTAAAGGACTATGCTGTGAGATTACCATAACACTGTGGCTGGCTTTTTGTGAACTTTTATTTCCTGTTTTCAGTTTTCTTGTTTGCCTACAAATCCCATGATTCCATTTTCCTCCTTCCCACACATCAGCCACCCCACCCATTGAAACATAAAGGAGCTGCAGACCTGTGGTTTTAAATCTGGGTGCCTCCAGCTGTTGCATTACTTGCAGATTGCTCTCTCCACCCATTGAAGAAGACAGGCTCCCTGTCATCAGCTGACTAGTGAGTCAGGTCTCGACCGCATTGCAAGCTGGGATATATCTGAGACATGAGTAATTTTGTAAAGCTGTTAAAAATAAATATTGGGGTGAAAATCACATAAGAATTGTGAGAAAACCATCACACACAGGTACAGACACTATATTATGAACTACACTAACTTTACAGCCCCTGTAGCATAATCAAATAAAAAAAATTCCTGGAATACCCCTTTAAGGACTGAGCCCTTTTTCGCAATTCTGACCACCGTCGCTTTACGAATTAATAACTCGACAACGCTTTTACCGAATATTCTGATTCTGAGATTGTTTTTTCATGACATATTCTACTTTATTTTGGTGGTAAATTTTCGGCGTTACTGCATCCTTTTTTGTTTAAAAATCCCCAAATTTCATGAAAATTTAGCATTTTTCTAACTTTGAAGCTCTCTACTAAATGGATATTCCCAATAAATTTTATTTTTATTCACAAATACAATATGTCCACTTTATGTTGGCATCATAAAATGGACATATTTTTGCTTCTTGAAAAAATTAGAAGGCTTCAATGTAGAGAAGCAATTTTCAAAAATTTCATGAAAATTGCTAAATCTGAAGGGACAGATAATACAGAACTACAACTCCCAGCATGCCCGGGCAGTCTAGGCATGCTGAGAGTTGTAGTTTGGCAACATCTGGAGGGCTACCGTTTGGGCACCACTGTAAAAGTGGTCTCACTTTCATTCCACCCCCCCAAACCCCCCCCCCCCCCCCACCACCGTCGCTTCCCGACCTGAGCCACGATCCAGCAGTCGTCAGTGACGATCCGGGGTCCCCAGGCATCTTCTTTGCAGGTACCCGGCCTCCATCTTCTCCCCACGTTCCCCTTGACATCCAGGGGTGGGCAGAACGGGGGTTGCCATGGCAGCCCACTGTCCTGCTCTGCCATTGTTCAGAATCAGTTCTGAGCAATGGCAGGGGATAGGAGGAGATCGCAGCACCGCAACCTCACTCCTAGCCCTCAGTTGATCAGGGCTGTCTCTGACAACTCCGATCATCCCTATTTTTTTCTGGGTGATCGGGTCACCAGAGACCCGATCAGCCCGGAATAGCAGAAAATCGCATGTCTGAATTGACATGCGATTTTCTGCGATCGCCGACATGGGGGGGGGTGTCTCAGGACCCCCCTGGGCAATGTGCCGGGGTGCCTGCTGAATGATTTCAGCAGGCATCCTGGTCCGGTCCCCAACCGGCTAGCGGCGGGGACCGGAATTCCCACAATTCCACAATTCCGGAATTCCCACAATTCCCATACGCCCCACGTCCTTAAGGACTCGGGATGCAGGGCGTATGCATACGCCCGGCATCCTAAAGAGGTTAAGGTCAAAATGGGCTTGGTCCTTAACCGGTTAAGGAAAGTATCTACTGTATTTGTTTTTCAATTTTAAAACCAGATACTGATAAATATAACTGTTTTCATCTGATTGTATTTTTAATTCTATTTTCTGTATAAAGATATTTCAAGAGTTTTCTTCCTCCCTGCTCCTTTCACTTTAATCCCTCCTGTAATGATAGAGAGGAAACTGCTGAAAGTTATATGTACAGAACAGGAAGTGTCATTCTATTATTTTGATATGTGGCCAAAATGAAAATTTTAAGATTTCTGGATTTTTCGTTTAATTTCGTTTAATTTCGATAAATTTAGTTAACCAAAGTTATATGAAGCAATGACGTTATGTACTTTTACATTTTTAAAATGTACCTGTAATTTCAACAAACTTCTGAAATATCATAGTGACATAAAAAAAAACAGAGCATCCAAAGAACTATTATAAATATGCACGCGGCCATGGCTGGCAAACACAAAATTACAGCAGCAAGTGTTAAGATATATGTATATTATAAATTGAATTTGCAATACAGCTATTGAAAAAAAATGGAGCTTCTAAATGTACCATATGAGCAAATAGTGTGTACTATCTCATCATGGTAAGGGGACCTTATTGGGATGGACCCTACACTATAGATATGCCTTTCCAGGGGTAGCACTAAGCCCAGTAATAAGAAGGGAATAGCTGGAACCTACATGCCCAGAATTTGTAGGTTTTGTGCTTTCATTCTGTTTGGCTCAGTAGCATTTAAAAATATTTGTTGAAATGTTTAAAATAATTAACTGAATGAAATTTAAAAAAAATCTCAGTAGCCTATCTTACCCCTGATGTATACATATTAAAACTCAATACGAAAAGACAGGGGTTCCAGCTCCACCAAAAAATGTTGTTAAAAAATAGTAACTTTAATTCATATCATATTAAAAAAATTATGAAAGGAAAACACACAAAACAAAAAAAAGTGCTCTAGTGAGTTAAAAAACCACGTCCACCGACGCGTTTCGAACAATTATATTCTTAATCATGGCCATGATTAAGAACATAATTGTAGGAAACGCGTAAGTAGACGTGGGTTTTTAACTCACTAGAGCACTTTTTTGTTGTGTGTATTTTTCTTTCATCATTTTTTAAAATATGATATGAATTAAAGTTACTATTTTTAAACAACATTTTTTGGTGGAGCTGGAACCCCTGTCTTTTCGTATTGGATTGTATCAACCAAGGAAATGGCTTGGCTTTGGTTTCCGGTGCTCCCTGCAAATGGACATCTTCTTCCTGTGCATTCTGACAAATGGTGAGCTGAAAGTACAAACTTTTTTCTTTTTCTAATACATAATAAAACTGTATAACTTCTCAGGCGCTGCTATCTGCCCATGATATTGTGGCACAGAAAGATTTTGAGCCCATTCTTCCTCCACTACCAGAAAACATCCCTGAGAATGAGGAAGCGATGAGGATTGTGTGCCTGGTGAAAAACAAGCAGCCTCTGGTAAGAGAATATAATGGGGCCATCTGATGCAGTTAATTTACATGTTGTAAAGGACTTTATGTAGAAACATGGCATGCTGCAATTCTCTTATTTGTTAATAGGTGTCATGAAGTCTAAAATGCATTTGCATGTAGTAAAGTACAACCATCTTGGTTTGCAGCTGCAATAAAGTGATCTTAGCCTCCATATGTGTAGAAGAAAGTAGGTGCACTCCTTTGTTCAAAGCTCATTGGGAGATATGGTTGTTGCCTGAATGCTATACACCCCTTCTGTCTCTGTTATGACTCTTCCAATAAATTTGGAATAATATAGGAAGGATTATAACATTTGGTTGAGTGAATACTCTGAATTGAGTTGTATCCACTTTCTGTTGGAGCAGTGTCAGACCTACCTCCTTACACCTGTGTATTAAGTTTAGCAATGGCATCTTACACTTATGATATATTGAAACATATTGAATGAGCAGTATATAATTAGTATAACAAGCTTCAGAATGACATTGACAAAGAAAAATAAGCATTTTTTTTATGTGTTCTATATTCTTTGAAGGGCAATCCATCTGTATAAAATTCTCACTGTTTTAATACTTAAAAAATGTTATTATTTTTTTTGCATTAAACATTTTTATTAACACAATTTTTTCAGTACTACAAATATTCGGAACCCCAACAGGGAGATGGGCTAGATGGGCTCCATTATAAGTCTGGATGGAGATCCCAGTGAGATGAGAAGTGAAGTGCACAACCATGCTCTTCCTACCGCTTATTCTATTGATATGTGAGGGTCTCAGACTCTCAGCACTGAGATCCAACACAATCAAAACTTTTGATATGTGAATGACATGTCAAAAGTTTTTTTCAAATGACAAGGAAAATTTCATGAAGTGCAGTTATAAGTAGCTATATACTAAACTACCCAGAAAAGAAATCCACTATGTTAGGGTCATGGCAGGTGGTAGATCCTCTGGGTCTGTGTGGATGATGACGTGAGCCGTGCCAGGGAGCGGAGTCTAAGGTGCTGTTGGTTTTCACCAGAGCCCGCCGCAAAGCTGGATGGTCTTGCTGCGGAAGGCAGCACCCAGGTCACTACCCCTGGCACGACTCGTCCACACAGGTTACTGGGATGGAGTGTGGTACAGGAGGATAAGACAAGACGTGGTCAGGATAGATGTAGGTCAGGGCAGGCGGCACAGGTGCAGGGTCAAGGATCAGGTATGTGGACATCAGGAACACAGTATGCTTTCTCTAGGGTACAAGGCAACAAAGATCTGGCAGGGAACAAAGGGAGGAGCAGATACTTAAAGACAGGAAGCAGGTGTAGACACTTAATTATTTGAGTACTTGGCCCTTTAAATGTAAGAGCACCAGCGCACGCACGCCCTAGGAAGTGGAGGCACGTGCGCTGGGGCTGCGAGGACAGGAAAACCAGGGAGGTGAGTGACAGCCTGGGATTCGCATTCGGGCGCATCCCGCGATGCAAATCCCAGCCCCGCCGGCAGCGGGGACATGACAAGAGAGTGCTCACGGCCAGTGTGTCTTGCCAGAGCGCAGATGTTACAGTACACCCCCACCCCCCTTTGGTCTCCCCCTCTTCTTTGGAACTCAGAAAGTTCCCCACTACATGAGACCAAGGGGTTTCTGGAATGGGCAAAGGCTGTAATGGACTTGCAGGCTTCTGTCGTGGAGTCTTCCATCTTCTAACGTGACCAACTGGCAAAGAAGAATGTCCCCAATTCAAGACTTTACATCTGAATTTAACAGGCACAGAAGGTATCACAGGATGAACATTATGCCTTGGGGTGGAGTCCAATCCTGCGATATCGGAGGATCTGGAAAAAGCGTCAGCTCTGAAGCTTTTATGAGCAGGCCTAAGAGGAGGCATGACACAGTGATCTTGGCAATATTGTCCCCAACAAGTGATTTTACCAGATTTCCAGTCCAGTTGTCGAGAATGATGTTGAAGCCAAGGAAGACCAAGAAGAAGCTCTGAAGTACAATGTGGTAGCACAAAAAACTAAATTTTTTCCTTATGCAAATTCCCCACTTGTATGACGAGGGGTTCAGTGCGGAATTGCACCTTACAGTTCAGATTTTGTCCATTAACAGAAGAAATGTAGAAGTGCTTGGTAAGACGCTTCACTCGAAGACGGTGTTTATGGACCTGGGAGGCACCAATGAAGTTGCCAGCGGAACCGGAGTCCAAAAAAGCAGAAGCGATGAAAGAAGTCTTGGCAGAGGTAAACACTTGAACTGGGGTGGTCAAGCGAGGAGAGGTAATATTCACATCAAGGGATGCCACTGCAACTTATCCAAAAGAAGAGCGTTCTCCCGGATGC
Organism: Hyla sarda; assembly: GCF_029499605.1. NCBI lineage: Eukaryota > Metazoa > Chordata > Amphibia > Anura > Hylidae > Hyla > Hyla sarda. The sequence continues at coordinate 100,091,807 of NC_079196.1, forward strand.
GGAGGACATACAGAACAGTCTTTGAGAAAGTGCTTTGGACTGGCACAATATAGGCACAAATTCTCGTTGCGTCGACGGTATCTTTCCTGCTGCATTAAGTGAAAACGGTCCACTTCCCTAGCCTCTTCAGCAGGAGGCAAAGAAGACAATAGAGGTGGATGTTGGAACACGGGTGCCAGACGAGGTTATCGTAGTGTTCAAGCAGGTTCTTTTTCCAAAGGAAGTTCTTCCTGCCTCTCGGCAAAATGCACATCAATTCGAGTGGCTAAATGGATAAGTTCGTTCAGGTGAGTCGGAGAATCACATGCAGCGGGAGCATCCATGATTCTAGAGAAAAGTCCTTTTTTTTTCCAACTGTAAGTTTTTATTAAAGAGTTTTTCATAGACATAAATTCAAAAACAAAGAAAACAAGTGAGTAATATCATAGGGGCCAGAGCCCAATAGTTTCAGGAGAATGCAACAAAATCACAGGGACCAGAGCCCAATAACAATAATCAAAGCAGAAAGTAGAAAACAAGCAAAAAGTAGGGCCTAGACAGGCTGATTAAAGGGGAACTCAGGTGGAAAAAAAGCTTTTTCAAATCAACTGGTGCAAGAAAGTTAAACAGGTTTGTAGATCACTTTTATTTAAAAATCTTAACCCTTCTAGTACTTATCAGCTTCTATATACTACAGATATACTACAGAGAAATTTGTGAAGTTCTTTCCAGTCTGACAACAGTACTCTCTACTGACACCTCTGTCCTTGTCAGGAACTGTCCAGTAGGAGAGGTTTTCTATGGGGATATGATTCTAATCTGGACAGTTCTGACACGGACAGAGGTGTCAGCAGAGAGCACCGTTGTCAGACTGGAAAGAAATTCACACATTTCTCTGTTTTAAACAGCAGCTAATAAGTACTGGAAGGATTAAGATTTTTTAATAGAAGTCATTTACAAATCTGTTTAACTTTCAGGCACCAGTTGATTTGAAAACATTTGTTTTCTACTTCTTTCCACCGGAGTTCCCCTTTAAGACACTGACAAATTGGAGATGGCCTCCAATACAAAACTATGAGGCTTCCATAACCGCAACAGCTAAAAATAAGTGGCTTGCATAAGTGGGCTACCACGCACCACCAAACACTGACAACACAATAAGATCCACAAACAAGGTGGTGGAGGGGAAGAGGAGGGGGTGAAGGAAGGACAAAAACAGCACACAAAGACAAACACAGAATAGCCACAAAAGGGGGAAAGAGAGAAGAGAGAGAAAGAAAGGGAAGGGAGAAGGGAAAGAAAAATAAGAAAGAGGAAGATTCAAGGTGGTTGCCTATCAGTAAAACTATCCCAGGTTTCCCAGACCGAAAGGAATAAGGGGATGGAATCGTTGAGAGAGGCAGTTAGGAATTCCAAGGAACGAATCTCTCGGATACGTGCTAACAATTCTGACTCAGGGGAGGGGGGAGTCTTCTTCCAATATTTGGCAACAAGGGTTTTGACGGCTAAAACAATATGTTGGAAGAGCTTAAAGGGCTTCTTAGATAAGGAGGGGTGAGAAAGATGGAGAAGATAAATAAGGGGGTCTAAAGGGGCCAATACACTTAATACTTCATACAGCAGTCTCTGCACCCTTTTCCAGTAGTCCTTTAAGCATGACCAAAATATATGGAATACTGTGCCCAGTCCAACCCCGCAGCTCCAACCCTGAAGGGGAATATCAGGGTTAAGCCTACTCAATAATTCTGGAGTGTGATACCAGCCCATAATCAGTTTATACTGGGTTTCCTAGTAGGCCGTGCAGATCGAAGCCTTAGGGGCCTTCTCCCAGATAGCCCGCCACTGTGGAAGGGCAATAGTGGTGTACAGAGCTTCCTCCCTGCGACACATGTTTAGATGCGTCAGCGGGGCTCCCCCCAAGAGGTTGGAGAAGCAAGGAATAAATGTCAGAGAGAAGTCCCCTCGTCTGAGGCCAATCACAGCACAATCTTTCAAATCCAGTAGGTAAGGAGACTACTGTAGACCCATGCATGGATGACATAAAATGTCGCAGCTGCAAGTAGTGAAAGCGCTCAGACGAGGGGAGGTTCCAACGAGTCATCAGTTGTTCAAAGGGCAGGAGAGAACGTGAGAGAGGGTCAACTACATCAGACCAGCAGAAAAGGCCCCTAGAACCCCACTTCCGCACCATAGCAGAAGACATACCAGAGGGATAATCAGGATGATTAAGGAAAGAACACATAGGGGAAGAACACAGTCGGAATTTCACAGAGCAATACCCCCAAACATATTTAGAGAACACCATAGGGCCCAATAGAGGGGAAGAAGAGACAGTATAAGCCGGGGTAGACCAGAGAAGGGTGTTGGGATGCACGGGGGCTAGCCAGAGCTTTTCCAGCTCCATCCAGCGGCTATACGCAGTATGAGGACCACGCTGCAAGATGACGCAAGTGGGCGGCGTATTCATATTTAGTCATGTCCGGAACTGCCAGACCCCCCAGGCCCTACTAGCCATCATCATGGACATAGGGAGGCGATGCCTCTTCCTATCCCAGATAAAACTAAAGATGGCCGACTGAAAAGAACAGAGGGCAGACAGAGGCACACGGGTCGGCAATGTTTCGAAAAAGTAGAGGAGTTTCGGAAGAATTGTCATTTTCACCGCCGCAATAAAAAAAAAGAGATGTACTGCGAGCGTCACTTCTCCAGGAGGGCTCGAAGTTCCCGAAAAAACAGGAGATAGTTGGAAGAGAAGAGAGAAGAGTAGTATGTACTCCCAAGTCTTAAGAGCAGAAGAGGACATTTAAAGGAATAGTTGGAGTGCAAGAGAGTTGAAAGAGATATAGGAAGATTAAGAGGAAGTGCTTCCGATTTAGAGAGATTCAACTTATAGCCCGAAACGACACCATAGTCCTGAAGAGCCCTATACAGATTAGGAAGAGAAAGGAGAGGACGGGAGAGGGTGAGGAGAACATCATGGCGGCCAAAGGCTCAATGCAGAGGGCAAAGATCAAGGGAGACAGCGTACAACTATGGTGAGTACCATTCAGCAGCAGGAAGGTTGGAGAGGGAGCATGAGGAAGTTTAAGTGATTCATTAGGGGAAGAGTAGAGACCCCACAGTGCAGTTAGAAAATTGCCCGTAAAAACCAAATTTCTGAAGGGTGGCAAAAAGAAATAGCCATCCCAGTCTATCAAACACCTTTTCGGCATCCAAGCTAAGGAGTAGCGCCTGCTCGGACCTCCGATTGGCCAAGTCAACGAGATCTATTACCCTCCTGGTGTTGTCACCGCCCTGGCGGCAAGGGATAAACCCAACCTGATCCTTATAGATAAGAGATGGGAGGAAGGAACAGAGTCTAACTGCCAACACCTTAGAAAACAATTTCAGATCTGAGTTAAGAAGGGCAATAGGCCAAAAACTGGAGCAATCATGCGGATCCTTACCGGGCTTAGGTATCAAGGTAATCAGGGAGTGCAAAACAGCCTGCGGGATCACCTCCCATGAAAGAATTAAACAGAGGGACACTCTTAGGTAAAAGAATAGAGGAAAAGGTCTTATAATATAAGTACGTGAAGACATCAGGGCCCGGGGAGCAACCAGCAGGCAGGGATTTGAGAACCTCTAAGAGCCCCACCCCAGTGATAGGTGCGTTGAGAGTTTCCCGATCGGCCCCCGACAAGGTAGGCAGGCTGCATCTGGAAAGATAAGAGTCGAGGACTGCCGCTCGCTCGCTTCCGGGTCAAACGGAAGCTGAGAAGGAAGGGAGTAAAGATTTGTTTAGTAGTCAAAAAAACGTCGAGAAATATCAGCAGAATGATAATGGTGGACACCAGAAGAGTCTTTCAAAGCAGAGGGGGATTGAGCCACCGCCCGGTCACGTAGGCGCCTGGCCAACATAGTGTGTGCTTTATCACCTTTTTCATAAAAACATTGCTTGGCAAACAACAATTGCCGCTCAACCCTATGAAAGGCCAGGTCGCCCAACTGTGCCCGAGCAGCCACCAAGCGCCGCAGAGTCGATAAAGAAGGAGCAGACAGCAAAAGAGCCTCCAGACAAGCAATCTCCTTGCGGAGTTCCTGGGAGCGAGCCAGAGCGTCACGCTTGAGTGGCGAATCCAAAGCAATACAGTGTCCCCGCACCACAGATTTATGAGCTTCCCAGAGAACAGCCTGAGAAGAGACCGTACCCTCGTTAGTGGCAAAATACTCAGTGAGACACCTCAGTATCGACTTAACGATTTAAGGAGGGAATCATTCAACCGCCAATGGCAGGAGCCAAGAGAGGAAGGGGAAGAAGAGAAAGAGAGAATAGGGCAGTGGTCAGACCAGGAGATATGTTCAAGAGAGGAGGCAGAAAGCATGCGTACCATAGGGAGGTTGCCAAAAAAGTAGTCAATGCGCGTATGTAGTTTGTGGGGATGAGAAGAAAAGCTAAAAGAACGGTCCGTCGGATGATCCACTACAAATCGTACAATAAAGAGGCCCGTATAACCTGTCGAAAAATGGAAGCCAAGTGCAATTGGGCGGGGGTAGGAGGAGTAGCACAGAGGGCATGGCGATCCAAAGAAGGAGAAAAGATAAGGTTAAAGTCTCTCCCCAACAACCAGGCAGAGGAGGGGTATTTGTGGAGCCTAGCCAGGACCCTGTGTAAAAACTGGATTTGAGAGGTGTTAGGGACATAAATGTTACAAAGCAAGAGCGGAACCCCACCCAAAATCCCCTCCACCACCACATAACACCCCTGGGGATCCAGAAAGGACGAAGAGACTTGTAGTGGGCAGGACCTAGATTCCAGGATGGCAACCCCAGCCGTTTTCCTATCAGAGACAGCAGAATAGGTTTGTGGAAAGAGATGGTGGAGAAATTGAAAGAATCCAGAATGGTCAAAGTGTGTCTCCTGTAGAAAAACTATGTCAGCATGTAGAGCAACCAACTCCCTTTGCAGCAAACACCTCTTAGAGGGGGGAGTTCAGCCCCTTAACATTCAAGGAAACACACTTGACCATGATGGATAGCAAAGGAAAGGTAAAGCGCCTATGAAGAAACATACTCACTCAGAGGTCCAGAGGAGTCCCTGCAGGGCGAAGAAACAGCAACCCCAGAGCTCGGATTCCAGGGGAGAGGATCCAGAAAAAGCAACCTAAAGTGAGAAAAGAACAAGAAAGCAGAGGGAAAAACGGGAAACACAGGGGAACACAAACGGACACCAAACCGACAGGACGACAAAAAACAAACAATACAGTACAAATGAAAGAACCATTGACCAAAAAGCCAATGCGGAGGTCAAGACCACCAGGGTGGACCTTGAACCAAGGCATGGGCGGTTCATTGCTATGACCTCGAGAGGGGACATGGAAGTTCACCAGCAAAGAACAACCAACAAAAAGGGGATAGGCACGCAACTCCGAGGCCACAGCAATTGATCACAAGAGTAAAAATAAACTTATGGGGACCAAAGAAAGCAACATCACATTAACAATAATAGTGTGCAAGAACAAAATGCAATCAGCAGGGGGAAGAAGTCACATTGCTGTCAGGAGACTTCCAAACAAAGAGCAATAGAGCAAGAACATCGTGACTCGTCGGCACCTCAAGGGGGGGCTCGGGAGGGGGCCTCCGAGACATGAGAAGAGGATTTTCTCTGGGACCCAGTCCGATGAGACTGGACCAGCTGCCACACAGGCGGCAAAGGAGGGGGTGGAGGCGTCAAGTCCCAGTCCATCAGCTGTGGCACTGGTAACTCCAGGGTAGAGCAGAAGGCCTGAAGATCAGAGTAGGAATGCAAAACAGCAGAGCAGCTATCTCTATGGGCATGCAGAGCAAACGGGAAGTTCCATCGGTAGGGCACATTGTGGGAGCGGAGGGCCGCCAAAAGGGGTTGGAGCATCCATCTCTTCCTGAGGGTAAGCCAAGATAAGTTCTGATAGTTGAATAGGTGCCCAATCGAAGTCAAAATGTCACAGAGACCTAGCTTTGGCCATGATAGCCTCCCTGACTTGAAAGTCGTGCACACAGCAGATGACATCCCGCGGAGCCTCCACTGTAGACTTGGGGCGTAGCGCCCGATGAGCCTTATCCAGTTTTATCTTGTGAGAGGAGGGCTTCCCAAGGATAAGGTTGAAGATAGCCTCCAGGGTGATGAAGAGGTCTTCCTCACTGGTAGCCTCCGGTAATCCACGTAGCCTGATATTATTACGCCTCCCCCTGTTGTCCAAATCCTCCACATGGACATGTAGGTCACCGAGAAAGTCAGTTTGAGAGGCAATTATAGACTGTAGCTGAGCGATATATGCCCTGGTTGTATCATCAGCATCCTCCAAGCCCTCCATCCGGTCAGAAACATGCTGAAGGTCCTGGCGCATGGACGCAATGTCTGCCGGGCAGGTTTCCTTAACTTCGGCAATGAGGGACCGGAAGTCCTCCTTAGTTGCGACTTGGAATAGCAGCTGGCTCAAGTCTGGCAGGGCGGAATAGGACATGGAGAGACCGGAGCAGGGAATTTCAGAATCTGAGAGAGCGTCCCAGGATATTGGAGCGGCTCCAGGTTGAGCAGGCGTCCCAGGCCCAGGATGAAGGTGGGGCGGTCCCTGGGGGGGACAGGCGAGGGGTACCAGAGGACATCACAAAGCCCTGTCTGAGCCATTGTGGCTGGGGTGAGCAGGAAGTAGAGAAGCGAGTATCCAGAGGGGGCAGGGTGGTGGAGGGAAGGGGCTCTGAAGGGGGAGAGATATGCCCGTCCTGAGTGAGAGGCCCAGAGGAGTGCAGCCCAGTTCCCAAGGCAGGGGAGCTCTGTGAGGGGGAGGCTGAGCAGTGGCTGAGCTCTGTGAGGGGGAGGCTGAGTAGAGTAGCTGCTGGAGACAGTAAGCCTGAGTGGGGAGATGGCAGGCCCCTCACTAGTGAGGACCAGGATGGAGCGTCAGGTCCCCGAGGAGGAGAGATCGGAGAGGAGGTCACCTGCGGGGGCAGCAGAGCCTGCAGACAGCCCCCAGCTGTAGCAGCTGGAGAGTCAGAGGGTTCACTTACCGCCGGGTCTTGTTGCAGGAGAGCAGAAGGGAAAACAGTCAGCACGGCAGTGGAAGATGGAGGTTCCAGGAGCTGCGCAGCTTCGCTGTGCATGGACGGCTGGGTCCGAGGTCCAGAGGAAGCCGGAAAAGCGGAGGCAGACAGCAGCAGAGGGGATGAGGTCCCGGATATCCCCGGCAGCAGCAGGGAGCAAGCTGGAGGGACCCCTGTGAGCTGTGATTTACGGCCTTCAGAATGGGAGCGCAGGCCCTGCGCAGGTCCTAAAATTGCGGGCAGAGAGGAGGGCTCCGGGGTCAGGGGCAGCTGTAGGTAGCGGAGAATGCCTCCAGGAGCCTCAGAAAGGGATCAGGCAGCAGCAGGAGTGGTTCTCGCCCGTCGGGAGTTCCTCCCCATAGATAAGCAAGGTCACCAGCCAGGTAAAAAGCTAATATAGCAGCCAACAGAGCAGGAGCGTCCTCAGAGTGCGGCCATTCCAGTTGGTGCCAAGCCACGCCCCCCAGAAAGTCCTTTTTTAAAGGTGGCACACAAGGCCTCATCATTCCAAGCAAGTTCAGAGGCAAGTGTGCGGAACTGAACCGCGTAGTTGCCAATGGAGTTACCGTGGCACAGGTTCAGGAAAGCCGTCTCGACAGAGGAGGTTCGCGCGGGTTCTTCAAATGCATTGCAGAATTCTGCATGGAAGGCCAACAGGTTCAAAGAGACCGGATCTCTATGATCCCAAAGAGGAGTAGTCCAGGCTAAAGCTTTTCCAGATAGTAGGAACAGGTGGCTGCTGCTGTTTGCTGTTGCTGTTGCTGAGCGGCAAGAAGCTGTGGCACCATGGCTTAGTGTTGATTCATTTGTTGTGCCTGACGGGCTAACTGCTGTGACTGCTGAGCCACGACGGTGGAAAGATCCGAGACATCTGGCAAAGGCACCTCAGCTGGATCCATGGCCGGATCTTACGGTTAGGGTCATGGCAGGCAGTGGATCCTCTGGGTCTGTGTGGATGATGACATGAGCCGTGCCAGGGAGCAGAGTCTAAGGTGCTGCTGGTTTTCACCAGAGCCCGCCGCAAACCGGGATGGTCTTGCTGCGGCAGGCGGCACCCAGGTCGCTACCCCTGGCACGACTCGTCCACACAGGTTGCTGGGATGAAGTGTGGTACAGGAGAATAAGACAAGACGTGGTCAGGATAGCTGTAGGTAAGGGCAGGTGGCACAGGTGCAGGGTCATGTAACGGAACAAGGATCAGGTACACGGATATCAGAAACACAGTATGCTTTCTCTAGGGCACAAGGTAACAAAGATCCAGCAGGGAACAAAGGGAGGAGCAGATACTTAAAGACAGGGAGCAGGTGTAGACACTTAATCAATTGAGTACTTGGTCCTTTAAATGTAAGATCTTGGGCGCCCACGCGCCCTAGGAGACGTAGGCACAGGAAAACCAGGGAGGGGAGTGGCGGGCTGGTATTCGCATGCGTATCCCAACCCCGACGGCAGCAGGGACATGACAAGAGAGCGCTCACGGCCACGGCCTGGCCGGAGCGCAGATGTTACACACTACAAATAAATATATTAATGATAGCTTTATTAAATAATCAATAGTACGATAAAATTACATTAAAAACACAGACCAGAGAGTGAGATAATTAATGAAAAGAGATATAAAGGTAAACTGATGTAGCAACTCCAGATGACTACAATACTGCCAATAAGGCATATTTATAATAGCAATTGGGATCCAGAGTCATCTGGTGTTGCTGTTTTATATACCTTATTTTACTCTCAATAAATTTCTAAACTAAATTAAAGCAAGCAATGGTTTTGCCCCGAGTAAAACATTTCTGAAACTTTCACTGTTTATGTTAAATTCTTACTATATGTTGCTTTGTTAGTAGGTAGACAGTTTTGCAACATTTGACAGGAGACAAGTTTGACTGAACAACAGGGCCTCCTTGTAATGTATCTTATGTTTTTTTCCATAATAGGATACCATGGAAATCCACTTGGTATACAGTAGTTGTATCACATTAGAGTTTCATGTATCTCAGTCCTTTAAAACATGTGCAGTGGGTTGCTGCTCTGTATATAGCTGCTTGAAAGTAGTTGTAAAAAGACAGCCTGATTTTCCATTAAATTAGTTTCTGTATACAGTGCATATAAAAAGTCCACACACACATTCAAAATGCCAGGTTTGTGTGATGTTAATACATTGAGACAAAGATAATTAATGTCAGAACTTTTTTCACCTTAAACACCTTGAGGACACAAGACAGTTTTGGCCCTGAGGATGCAGCTAATCTTCTGACCCCTATAACTTTCTTATTTTTTCATATATTGGAATGTATTTTTTGTACCTTGATCTGTAGTCTTTATTGGTATCATTTTTGCTTTGATGGGAATTTTTGATCACTTTTTTTTCTAATATATGATGTGACCAAAAATCCAAAATTAGATTTTAATAATACGGGCAATTCAGCATGTGGTGATACTAAATATGTTGTTTGTTTGTTTGTTTTTTGTAAAATGAGAGAAGAAGGGTGATTTTATTTTTATAAGAGTAGGAGCTTTCATATAATTTTAAAAACTTTTTTTATTTTATTTACAAATTTTAACTTCACCAGGACCAAGGGCGTACCTGTATGCCCTGGTCCCGTTAACAGGGTTTAAAACGTTCTCGTGAGCGGAGAACAGGTTAAACCCGGTGGGTCTCGGTTGCAACGGGCAGCCAGGACTCACGGCTAATGATGGGCACCGCCGATCAGGCCAATGCCCGGCATTAACCCTTTAGACGCCACAATCAAAGTGGATCGCAGCATCTAAAATGCAGGGTTAACGGTGCTGGTAGCTCAGTGACACTGATCAATGCTATGCTATGGCATGGCATTGATCAGTATATTCCCTATTAAAAGTTTTAAAATTATTAAAAGTTTTAATTACCCCCCTTTTCCCATTTTTTAAATAAAATAATGTAATAACTAAGTAATATGCAGAAATATAAGAAAGTTATAGGGGTCAGAAGAGGACAATTTTAAACATACCAATTTTGTTAGTTAGGATTTTTTTATAGTAAAATAAAACCTACATAAATTGGGTATCCTTGTAACCATATGGACCTACAGAATAAATATCAGGTGTCATTTTTACCAAAAATTGTAGAAACGGAAGCCCCCAAAAGTTACAAAATGGTGTTTTGTTTTGTTTTCTATAATTTCACCCCACAAATATATATTTTTTGGTTGTGCTGTAGATTTTGTTATTAAATGATTGATGTCATTACAAAGTATAATGGGTAGCACAAAAAACAAACCCTTATATGGGTCTGTAGGTGCAAAATAGAAAGCGGTATGATTTTTAGAAGAAGAGGAGGAAAAAATGAAAGCGCAAAAACAAAAACTGGCCTGGTCCTTAAGGTGAAAATGGGCTTGGTCCTTAACCCCTTAAGGACTCAGGGTTTTTCAGTTTTTGCACTTTCGTTTTTTCCACCCAAAAATCCATATTATGGCCTACTTTGCAGTGACATTAGTCATTTTACCCACAGTAAAAAAATTCACGGTGAAACGAAAAAAAAAAATAATTGTGCAACAAAATCGAAGAAAAAACGCCATTTTGTAACTTTTGGGGGCTTCCGTTTCTACGCAGTGCATATTTAGGTAAAAATGACACCTTATCATTATTCTGTAGGTCCATATGGTTAAAATGATACCCTACTTATATAGGTTTGATTTTGTCGGACTTCTGGAAAAAATCATAACTACATGCAGGAAAATGTATACGTTTAAAAATGTCATCTTCTGACCCCTATAACTTTTAAATTTTTCCACGTACAGGGCAGTATGGGGACTAATTTTTTGCGCCGTGATCTGAAGTTTTTATCAATTTGACTTTTGTTTTTATCTGACTTTTTGATCACTTTTTATTCATTTTTTAATGGTATAAAAAGTGACCAAAAACACACTTTTTTGTACTTTGGAATTTTTTTGCGCGTACGCCATTGACCGTGCAGTTTAATTAATGATATATTTTTATAGTTCGGACATTTACGCATGCAGGGATACCACATATGTTTATTTTTATTTACACTGTTTTATTTTTTTATGGGAAAAGGGGGGTGATTCAAACTTTTATTAGGGAAGGGGTTAAATGACCTTTATTAACACTTTTTTAGGGACCTATAACACTGCACACACTGATCTCTCATGCTGATCACTGGCGTGTATTCACACGTCTGTGATCAGCGTTATCGGCGCTTGACTGCTCCTGCCTGGATAGTTTCACTTTCGCTTTAGAAGCGGCGGTCAGCTTTGACCGCCGCTTCTAAAGGGTTAATAACGCACATTGCCGCGATCGGCGATGTGTGGTATTAGTCGCAGTGCGACCCCGCTTCATATCGCGGGAGCCGGTGCAGGATGTAAAAATACGTCCTGCGTCGTTAAAGGGGTACTCCAGTGAAAAACTTTATTTTTTTTTTTTTTTTGATCAACTGGTGCCAGAAAGTTAAACAGATTTGTAAATTACTTCTATTAAAAAATCTTAATCCTTCCTGTACTTATTAGCTGCTGAATACTACAGTGGAAATTATTTTCCGTTTGAAACACAGAGCTGTCTGCTGACATCTCTGTCCATTTTAGGAACTGTCCAGAGTAAAAGGAAATCCACATAGCAAACATATGCTGTTCTGGACAGTTCCTAAAATGGACAGAGATGTCAGCAGAGAGCACTGTGCTCGTGATGTCAGCAGACAGCTCTGTGTTTCAAAAAGAAAAGAATGTCTGCTGTAGTGTTCAGCAGCTAATAAGTACAAGAAGGATTAAGATTTTTTAATAGAAGTCATTTACAAATCTGTTTAACTTTCTGGCACCAGTTGATAAAAGTTTTTCACCGGAGTACCCCTTTAAGGGGTTAAAGGGGTACTCCGCTGCTAGACATGCTAGACATCTCATCCCCCATTTAAAGGATAGGGGATAAGATGTCTGATCATGGGGATTCCACTGCTGGTGAGCTCCCACAGCACTAGGCATTCTAAAGAAATACCGGGTACCTGCAGCAGTGGTCATGACATCATGGCCACGCCCCCTCCATTCATGTCTATAGACATGAATGGAGGGGACGTGGTGTGATCTCATGAGGGTCCGTGGCTGGGTTGTCACAATCACAGCCTCCCGTTCTGAACATTCTGAACAAATTGTTCAGATCGCTTAAGCACCGGAGTACCCTTTAAAGGGGAGCTCCGGTGGAAACAAGTAGAAAACAAATGTTTTCAAATCAACTGGTGCCTGAAAGTTAAACAGATTTGTAAATTACTTCTATTAAAAAATCTTAATCCTTCCACTACTTATTAGCTGCTGTATAAAACAGAGAAGTTTGTGAATTTATTTTCTGTCTGACCACAGTGCTCTCTGCTGACACCTCTGTCCATGCCAGGAACTATCCAGATTAGAATCATATCCCCATAGAAAACCTCTCCTGCTCTGGACAGTTCCTGACACAGACAGAGGTGTCAGCAGAGAGCACTGTGGTCAGGCTGGAAAGAACTTCACAAATTTCTCTGTAGTATATATGTAGTATATAGCAGCTGATAAGTAATAGAAGGGTTAATATTTTTAAATAGAAGTGATTTACAAATCTGTTTAACTTTCTTGCACCAGTTGATTTGAAACATTTTTTTTTTGCCACCGGAGTTCTCCTTTAAGTCCCCATAAGGGACTTTGAAATGCAATCATTATATTGCATGCCTATTGCATAGCATTTCACAATGTGATCAGCCCTCCACTGATGCAGCCAGTTGAACCGGCAGCTGGATGCAGGTAAGGGGACCCTCTGCCGCCATTTTAGCTCATCGGATTCTTGCAATCACATTGCTGGAGTACAATGAGCACCCTGAGGAAACAGGCATGTTTTATTTATACCCTTAGATGACGCGATCGGCATTGATCATGGCGTCTAAAGGGTTAATGATGGGGAGCAGCGGAATCACTGCTGTCCATCCTTAGCAGTGAGAGTCTTGCTACTGAATGCTCAAAGGCATACATTTACTCCCTGGTGCGTAAAGTCATCTAGGGGCTAATGTGACCTATAACGTGAACAATTCCATTGCAAAACAAACTGAAATATTATAGGGGTAAAGAAAAAACTAAATAACACATAATTCTGGTTAAATATGTGTTTAAATATACCCTTAAACTAATACTTTGAAGCACCTTTGGATTTTATTACAACAATTTGTGATTATTTAGAGTCACTTTAAATGATGGCAGGTGTGTAATGACTTCTATTTACCGTAACATAAGTTTGAATGTGATTGGTTAATTCTGAACACAGCCACATCCCAGTTATAAGAGAGTTTGCACACTTATGCAACCAGATTTTAGTGTGTTATATACATACACAAATTTCCTTCTGAAAGATTTCAGTTTGTTTTGCAATTGAATGGTTCAGGTTATAAGTCACATTAAAGGTAGAACAAGTTCTGACATGATTTATGTTTGTTTCATTCTTTAACATCACGGAAACCTGACATTTTAATAGAAGTGTGTAGACTTTTTATATCCACTGTATTTCCTCCATTGTGATAGTGTACAATCTGTTCTTGACTCCCAACCTTATTCCTACCAGAGAGGTGAGCAAATCCACTGCTATGGACAATTCTGAGATCTGGGTCAATATATATATTATATGTGGAAGGCAGCTACAGGCACCACCCAGTACAAATCTACAGTACTACAGACTTATTTCCCATCAGAGTATGAAGTGGATAAAGCTCAGGGAAGAATGTTGGGGCTGTCTATACACCTATTAATAAACTAGAGAGAAAGAAATTAATACTCTAGTGTATTGTAGTGGATTGGTAATGTGGAGCCTTTCCTTTTCCTTTTGTTAATTTTGATTCCAATGTACAGGGTGGGCCATTTATATGTATGCACCTTAATAACATGGGGATGGTTGGTGATATTAACTTCCTATTTGTGGCACATTAGTATATGTGAGGGGGGAAACTTTTCAAGATGGGTGGTGACCATGGCGGCCATTTTGAAGTCGGCCATTTTGAATCCAACTTTTGTTTTTTCAATAGGAAGAGGGTCATGTGACACATCAAACTTTCACAAGAAAAACAATGATGTGCTTGGTTTTAACGTAACTTTATTATTTCATGAGTTATTTACAAGTTTCTGACCACTTATAAAATGTGTTCCTTGTGCTGCCCATTGTGTTGGATTGTCAATGCAACCCTCTTCTCCCACTCCTCACACACTGATAGCAACTTCGCAGGAGAAATTCTAGCACAGGCTTCCAGTATCCGTAGTTTCAGGTGCTGCACATCTCGTATCTTCACAGCATAGACAGTTGCCTTCAGATGACCCCAAAGATAAAAGTCTAAGGGGGTCAGATCGGGAGACCTTGGGGGCCATTCAACTGGCCTACGATGACCAATCCACTTGATGTGTTTCCCTCTTTATGCACTGAAGCTGGCACGTTCCCTGAGTTTTTCCAGCAAGATGGTGCACCACCACATTATGGGTGTCAGGTCCGAGCATTCCTAGATGAACAGTTTCCTGGAAAGTGGATTGGTTGTCATGGGCCAGTTGAATGGCCCCCAAGGTCTCCCGATCTGACTCCCTTAGACTTTTATCTTTGGGGTCATCTGAAGGCAATTGTCTATGATATGAAGATATGAGATGTGCAGCACCTGAAACTACGGATACTGGAAGCCTGTGCTAGCATTTCTCCTGCGGTGTTGCTATCAGTGTGTGAGGAGTGGGAGAAGAGGGTTGCATTGACAATCCAACACAATGGGCAGCACATTGAACACATTTTATAAGTGGTCAGAAACTTGTAAATAACTCATGAAATTCCCAATAAGTTTGATGTGTCACATGACCCTCTTCCTATTGAAAAAACAAAAGTTGGATTCAAAATGACTGACTTCAAAATGGCCGCCATGGTCACCACCCATCTTGAAAAGTTTCGACCCTCACATATACTAATGTGCCACAAACAGGAAGTTAATATCACCAACCATTCCCATTTTATTAAGGTGTATCCATATAAATGGCCCACCCTTTAGTTTCTAGTTATTCTTGGTTTTTCTGCAGAAATATGTACCCTAATATACTAAGTACACTACACTACAAAGTCCATATGTGGGAAACCCTGTAGCTCTTCTTTCTTTCCTGTATATAAAGCCACATATATAGACCCATATATAGACCAGCCTGAATGGCATTATCAATAACTTGTGACCAGTAACTCTTAAATGATTTCTTCCAAGGGAGCTACGATTAAACGTCATGAAATCACAGGTGACATCATAGTTGCCAGAGTAATCCATGGTGGCCTTGCAGATAGAAGTGGTAAGATGCATATATTTCCATTATAAACATAACTGACATAATAAGAATGACCACTATTGTATTTTAAAGTGTTCATTAAAGCATTGATCTTGTTCCTTTCTTCCATCATAGGTCTGCTGTATGCTGGGGACAAGCTGGTGGAAGTAAATGGGATTCCTGTGGATGGACTGGAGCCTGAACAAGTTATACAAATACTGGTATTTATTTTATATGATATAAAATATATATGTGTATAGTTCCAATATTTTGTCTGAAAAATAAAGATATACAAGTGAACTGTCATGTAGACACAAAGCATTTTCATAATACAAAATGACATTCCAGAGTAAATGTCTCTATTTATTTTCCTTAGTCTTAATCCCTGGTGTGTTCTACAAATTGTTCCTGTCACATGGTCTTTTTCTCTTCTATTTCATCTGTGTTCTCTTCTCTTTCCTTTACTTATTTTCTCTTTTCTCTCACAACTCTCCATCTCTTCCCTCTGTCAATCCCTCTCTTCCCTTTCCTCTTCTTTTATCTCACTCCACTTTTCTTTCCCTTCTTTCTCTTTCCTTTCATATCTCTACATCTCTTCCCTCTGTCAACCCATTTCTTTCCTTTCCTCTCTGTACTTTTCCCTTAACCTTCTCATCTTTTTCTCTCGCACCTCTCCATCTCCTCCCTCTGCCAACACCACTCTTTCCTCTTCTATTTTTTTCTCTCATGTCTTTCCTCTTTTCTCTTCTATCCTGTTGCCTCTTCCTCTTTTTATGACCGCCCTTTCTTCCTTTTGCCTCTTTCCAGTCTCTCTCTCTATCTCTCTTTCTCTGTCTCTCTCTCTCTCTCTCTCTTTCTCTCTCTCTCTCTCTCTCTCTCTCTCTCTCTCTCTCTCTCTCTCTCTCTCTCTCGCTCTCGCTCTCGCTCTCCCTCCCTCCCTCCTTTTCCATCTCCACTTTCCTGTCTCTCTTCTTTTTCTCATTCTTCTTACTTATTTATTTTATCCCTATTTATACCACTTTTCTATTTGTTCTCTTTATATTTGCCTCTTTTTCCCTATTACTTCCTTCTTCCTTTATTTCTTAAATTTTCTCCCTCTTTCTCTTCTTCTCTTTCCCTTGTTCCCCTCCTCTTCTCTTGACCCTTTAAGTTCCCGCTCTTTCTAATATTTTCCCTCCCATCCTCTTATTTTTCTGGCTCCATTTTCTCTATTTCTCTTTAGTATTATTCTCATCTCTATTTAATCTACAGGTTCATTCTGATGGAACAATCATATTTAAACTCATACCCATTGGTGATCGTACAGTCAGCAGTCACACAATGGTAAGTATAACCTATATTTTAATTAAACTCTGCCTATTATGTTACTTTGTTTTCAATATATCCTCCTTATGTCAATGGCTTTATGCAGTTAAATTACAAGACAGCAGATAGGATCTTCACTGCAAAAGTATAATTTATTTATGCCAACATCTTGTGCATATAAAACAGGTGATCTTTTGGCCTTTCGCAAGCCTAGAGGGCTGATTCCATCAATGCCATAGACTTGGAGTCGAGTGTGAGGGTGCATGCTTGACCACCAATATATTTAGACACCTACTAACCACGACCTTGTGACTGGGGAAACAGGCAATAAAGTCCCTCTGCGAGTTTATTGGGGTCTCAGTGATTGAACCCCACCAATCCAGCATTTATCACCTATACAGTGGGTAGGTGATAAATGCTTCATGATTGAATACTTATTTAATGCTTTCAAGACTGTGTTTAATTATACTTGACTTCTAAAAACCATAATCATTTATGGTTTTCCATCTACAGAGTCATTTGTAGCAACACATTTTCTTTTAATATAAAGTGTAAGGTGAACCTTAAAAAAAATATATATTTGTGGCATGGAACTAAAGTTAAAAAAAAGTTATTTTGCTAATTTCTTGGGGGTGGTAGTGAGGGTAGAAGTAAAGGGAGGCATTATATAGTAGCAATAAGGCTAGTTGGGATAAAAAGAACCCAGGTAGAAATGTAGTGGCAGAATGGTTGAATGAGAGGGGGTCAGTGGGGAGAATGAAGGGGGACAAATAGGCAGAGACCAAAGGGAGGGCACCTATATACACAAGGAATCAGGAATTTTCTAGGGTGTGGTAACAGGAAAGGTGCATATAGTACAATGATAGGGCTAACTAGAATGAAGAAGGGGAATAGTATGGACTTAAGTAAGAGTGGTAGAAGATGTAAGAGAAGCAAATGGAGGGCAGCTGACCAGGCAGAGTAATAAGAAGCAGGTCCGGCTCTGCCTATAGGAAAAATGGGCAGCCGCCTAGAGTGCCTTCTTGATGGGGTTGCCGCTCTGCATGCCACAAGAAAGTTAGACAAACAGCATCCAAACTACTCATTCAGCCAGAAGCATGCGGAGGAGGTTTGTTACAGTGTGTCACCCCAGTAGTAATCTAATTACATGAGGGAGGGGCCTTTTACAGTGTGTCACCCCAGTAGTAAGGTGGAGTGTGTCAAAGGGCGAGCCGATGGGCAGCGTTAAGGGGGCGGCAAAATTAACTTTTGCTTAGGGTGGCGAAAAACCTTGCTCCAGCCAAGGAGTAGTTAGAAGGGACAAGGAGTGGACCATGTAAAGGGGGGGGGGGGGGCAGTGAAAATAAATAAAATGACAAAAGGAAAAAGCGAGATAAAAAAGAAAGAGATAACAATATGTGGAGAAAGAATCAGGGGAATAAGAAGGAATAGAAGTGAGGAAAAAGCAATGATGTAGTAGATGGAAATGGCAACTACATGAAGGAAAGGGCAACTAAGAGGAAGACACATGAAAATAAGTTAAGTAGGGAAGGAGGGAGAGTTATACCCAGAGCATAGAAGTCATCCCCCTGGAGATTAACATGTCTGTGGAGAGAAATGCTATATCAGGTTTAAAAATACTTAATATGCAATACTATGAAACACTATTAACAACAAATGTTAGTGTTTTTGTACACTAACTGGTACACCTTGTTAGTACCAAGTTGGGCAACTTTATATACCCATTTGTGATTCGCAATATATATAGCCCTGTTATATGGGATGAAAGGCTAACCACGTTGCCATTGCCATGCATAATAGGGCCATAGGTCAGCTGCCAAACAAGCAGACTCTGATCATGTCGTTTTGACCTGTTAAAATATCTTTGCCTCTTTTGAACTCTTTTATTGGGCTCAAATGACCACTTACTCTGGATGAGAGTTCCATAGTATCACTGCGTCTACAGTATTTTCCTTTTTAATACATAATCCCAGCCTGGATTTCTGGATATCTTGCTGTATTTCCCTTGGCATTTAATTTTCCTCCCTAAATACAGTGGACAAGAATACATAATCCCAGCCTAGATTTCTGGATATCTTGCTGTATTTCCCTTGGCATTTAATTTTCCTCCCTAAATACAGTGGACAAGAATGTTTTTAATATACCGTATTTATCAGGGTATACCACGCACCGGCCTATAACACGCACCCTCATTTTACCAAGGATATTTGGGTAAAAAAAGTTTTTTACCCAAATATCCTTGGTAAAATGAGGGTGCGTGTGTGTGCATGTGTATACCCCGATACACTGTTTCTGACCCCGCAGAAGCCACCAGGAAAGGCAGGGGAGAGAGGCCGTCGCTGCCGCTTCTCTCCCCCTGCCTTTCCTGGGGTCTAGAGCCCTGCTGCTGCCACTTCTTTCCCCCTGGCTATCGGCACCGCTGCCCCATTGCCTCCCCCATCCCCGGTTTTATAATTACCTGTTGCCGGGGTCGGGTCCGCACTGCTTCTGGCTCCGGTGTGGCGTCTCCTGTGTCGTTGCTATGCACTGCGAGGCGCAATGACAAGTGATGTCTTCAACGCGACATAACTGCATAGCGCAGCGCATAGCAATGACGCAGGAGACGCCACACTGGAGCCAGAAGGAGCGCGGACCCGACCCCGGCAACAGGTAATTATAAAACCAGGGTAGGGGAGGCGATGGGGCAGCGGCGCAGATAGCCAGGGGGAGTGAAGCGGCGCCGATAGCCAGGGGGAGAGAAGCGGTGGCAGCAGGGCTCTAGACCCCATGAAAGGCAGGGGGAGAGAAGCGGGCAGCGACGGCCTCTCTCCCCCTGCCTATCCTGGGGGCTTCTGCGGGGTCAGAAAACCGGGGATGGGGGAGGCAATGGGGCAGCGGCGCCGGCAGTCTCTGGACCCCAGGATAGGCAGGGGCAGAGAATTGGGCAGCGAAGGCAGGTCTCTGGACCTGCAAAAGCCGCTGCAGTTCATTGATTTAAAACGCCCGCTTTAAATCATTGAACTGCAGCGGCTTATCGGCGTATAACACGTAGATAGACTTTAGGCTAAAAAATTTAGCCTAAAAAATGCGTGTTACACACTGATAAATACGGTATCCACTTTTTCCTCATCACTCTCTATAATTGCTCCCTCATTACTTTTGAAAACGCCAACTTTTTCTTTTTCTGTTAACATTGTTTTTTTTGCGGGACAAGTTGAACGATTCAATAGCGTCAATGGTACTTTCTTTTCTGTTTTTAGGAGATAGACAAACAAAATACAGCAATTCTGGCATAGTATTTTTGTTTTAACAGCGTTCCCCATGTAGAATAAATAATGGGATAATTAATTTTATATATATAAAGATGTATTTTGTAAACAAAAAAAATAGTATTGTGGTCATTGAAGTGTAGATTTATAAAATAAAAAAATTCTCATAACAGGCACATTTCAATGACATTTTTTCCTTTACAAAATACATTTTAACTGGTGCTGAATCCTGTGTGCTTAATCTTGGTTTTCGTTCTTTTATAGCTCCCTATTTCCCTTGTTTATGTTGCTCACACTGCATGCAGTTCACTGAGGAGGAGGGGGAGATCCCTTGCTTGCCCAAACATGTGGGAACTTCCTCTCTCATTTCTCAGAGCTGACAATTAGCTCCTGTGTGCACTGCGGCTCTGTAAAATGCCCCTGACTCACAGAGCCGGCTGATTGACAAGCCTGAAGTATGCACAGAGCCCTGCTTGTCCCGCCCACACTTCCTGTATTTTGTCTGCTGCTGGCCAAGACACACAGGCAGTAGCTGCAGAAACAAGAAGGTGTTCTACACTGTGTTCTGGACCCCTAATGGTAAGAAGTATAGAGCACTTTTTCACACACAAAAAAAAAATGTTTGCATACATATAATGTAATTATCTTCATTTTATAAAATGTTTTTTTAAATGAGTGTCCAGTAAAACGTTATCAGCTAATGTTTTTTGAGTTCACTATTCAGACAATCTTGTCCCTTTGTACTCCCCTCACTGTCTTTATAGTGGGGCTCTACTGTAATGCATATTCTGTTCCATCTAATAACAGACCATACTGTATCATAAAAGAAGCCACATGCCCAATAACCATGTCCTGTAACATACAAAGTGCACCTAGAAAATGTTTTCAAATGTTGGTAACTATGCTCTGTCTCTCACTATCTGCTGATCTCTTCCACTCCAGTATAGTGCACCAACAGCCTACACATTGACTGAAGCCACATCTGTTTTTCTAAAGTACATTGCTACCCGTGCTGTCCGTCATATATGTAAGATTTTTTTAGGTCCCGTTGTGTAGCACCGTTTCTGGCTTTCCAGGTCTCCTCACTCAGACCTCAGACCACCGTTTTGTTTCATGGCAAAATGTAACCAAAGAAAATGATTTTTTACCCACATTCAAGCACTCTTACTTTGTGCCTGTTATGAGATTTATAAAAAATAAAAAAGTCTAATCAGTGGCGTTGCTAGGGTTGGTGTCACCCTGTGCGGTAGAAAATGGTGTCACCCCCATACCTACCCCCTCCCCCCCAGTAAGTTTTTAGCCTGTTGTGACAGACACCACTGTTGTAGCGCATTGTGAGAAATTCCAGTATAATAATCAGATATACCAGTTGCTACAGAACAGGAAAGTGTTAAAGAAGTTTTCACAAATTTAAATATACAGATCCCAGAATTACTTAAAGGGGTACTCCACTGGAAAACATTTTCTTTTATATCAACTGGTGCCAGAAAGTTAAACAGATTTTTAAATTACATGTATTTAAAATCTTAATCCTTAGAGTACTTATAAGCTGGTGTATGCTCCACACAAAGTTGTGTAGTTCTTTCCAGTCTGACCACAGTGCTATTTGCTGACACCTCTATCAATGTCAAGAACTGTCCAGAGCAGGATAGGTTTGCAATGGGGATTTGCTCCTACTATGGAGAGTTCTTGACATGGACAGAGGTGTCAGCACAGAGCACTGTGGTCAGACAGAAAATAAATTAAAAAAGAAAATAACTTCCTGTGAATCGCTTATACAGCAGCTAATAAGTACTGGAAGGATTAAGATTTTTAAATAGACGTAATTTACAAATCTGTTTAACTTTGTAGCACCAGTTGATTAAAAAAAAAATGTTTTCCAGTAGAGTACCCCTTTGAGCAGTGGTGAGGTTATGCTGGGAGTTGTAGTTTCACTGACCATAACTGTAGAACTGACAAGTGACTACAGCTCTGATAGGACATAGAGAGGAGAATGTGCAATGACATCAGTGACTACAGGTGACATCTTCTCTATAGTCTTTCCTTATCTAATTCAGATGGTACATACCACCAGGACTTGTTCCAGCTAAAACTTATCTCTGCAGAATGTGACGCCCAGACGTCTCCTCACTATGTCAGCGCATTCTCATCCTCTATATGAAAACAAGTATTATTATAAACCTGCCAGACACTGTATCCTCTAAATATAATACTACTATACACTATACTCTTTGATTATAAACCTTCCATACACCATACCCATTAGGTAGCACAGATTCCCCACATTTGGTAGCAGTTTCCCCACATTAGGTAGCATAGATTCCCCACATTTGGTAGCACAGTTTCCCCACATAAGGTAGCATAGACTCCCCACATTTGGTAGCATAGACTATGCACATTTGGTAGTAGTTTCCCCACATTAGGCCGCAGGTTCCCCACAATGGGTCAAAGTCTCCCCACATTAGATCGCTGGTTCAATCCCCCCCCCCCCCACACACACACACACACAAAACCACATACAACACAGAGAGACACAAACACAAACACACACACAGTCAGAGAGACACACACTCACAGACAGACACACACACAGAGTCACACACAGACAGAGATAGAGACAGACAGAGAGACAGACACACACACACTCACCCATCCAGCGCAGCGATCCTTCTCTCCGGGCGCCCTGCGAGTGACGTAACTGACGTCCTCCTGCGTGGCCATGCGGTGTGACGTAAGGCCGGCGCAGACGTGAGAGTGGAGGCCGGGCACAGTGGTGATGATGACGGGCCCAAAGTGCAGGTAAAGGCCGGGGGGGGTGCTGACGGACGGCGCACCGCACACACAGCGCAGGTGAAAGCCGCGGGGGGTGTGTGTGCTGATGGACGGGCGCACCGCACACACAGTGCAGGTGAAGCCGGGGGGGGGGTGCTGACGGACGGGAGGCTGGTCGGGCACAGATGGGGGGTGTTGGTGTAGCTGGGGAGGGGGGGTGCTGCGGAGGGTCTTGGTGTCACCCCATTAGGTTGGTGTCGCCTGCACCCCCCGCACCCGGGTCGCAACGCCACTGAGTCTAACAAAGTCTGTTGGCAGACATCAAGCAGGCCATACTTTAGGCCATGTATACTTTTTTTTTAACTACTTAAGAACACTGGACAAAAATGTATGTCCTGGTGTGCTGTACATTTACATTCTGTACATGAAGCGAGCACAGGAGCTGCTCTCAGCAGCCAGGGACCTGCCTGTAATGGCGGACATCAGAGATCGTGCCGATGCCCGCTATTAACCCTTCAGAAGCCACATGCGTTAATGTCCAAACTCTTAAAATATAATGTCAGTGAACAGCAGAAACGTAAAAAAAAGAAAAACTCTGCAATTGCTGCTTTTTGGTCATATCACATCCCAGAAAAAGGAAATAAAAAGGATTCAAAAAGTCACATATATCACAAAAGTGGTACCGATACTACAGTGGTAACGATACTACAGATCACAGCTCAAAAAATTAGCCCTCATCCATCCCTTATATTGAAAAATTGAAAAGTTATAGGGGTCAGAATAGAGCCATTTTTAACCTAATAATTTTGTTAAAAGAAAGTTTGATTTTTTTTTTTTTTTTTTTTATAGTAGTACAATCATAGAAAAGCATGTAACCATGAGTATTATTTAAATTGTATTGACCCACAGCATAAAGAGAACATGTCAGTTTTACTGTTAAGTGCACTGTGTAAAAACAAAACCCTCCACAATTTGCAATATTTTTTTGTTGCGCCATACATTTTAGAGTAAAATGTCTTAGGGCCGGAGTACCTCTTTAATACTATCAAGCAAGGAATGCACTTTTCCATAGTAGATGTAACAGCATTGTATGTAATATTCACTTGATGGCATCTACTTGTCTAATTTAGTTTGTTTATTATCTTCTTTTGTCTGAAAAAGCTGTTTGTCAGAGCAATGGCAGATTACTGGCCTCAGCAGGATCCCGTCATACCTTGTGCAGACGCTGGCCTGCCTTTTAAAAGAGGAGAAATCCTTCAAATAGTTGACCAGAGTGACTCTATGTGGTGGCAAGCAAGAAAAGCTTCAGATCTCAGCGGGTGCGCCGGCCTAATCCCATCCAACCACTTACTTAAGAGGTACAGTTATTGTAACACTGTTAACAGATCCTTCAAGCTTTTGATTCCTACTACATGAGCCATTTAGTGTAAGTTTATTCCTTTTTATGTATTTAGGAAACAACGGGAATTCTGGTGGTCTCAGCCATTCATGTCTCACTCTTGTCTTAAAGCATCCCAGTGTAAGTATCTGCCAGTGACAATATACAGTGGGGAAAAAAGTATTTAGTCAGCCACCAATTGTGCAAGTTCTCCCACAAAAACATGAGAGAGCCTGTAATATTCCTCATAGGTATACCTCATCTATGAGAGACAGAATGGGGGGAAAGAATACAGGAAATCACATTGTAGGATTTCTAATGAATTCATTGGTAAATTCATCTGTAAAATAAGTATTTGATCACCTACAAACAAGCAAGATTTCTGTCTCTCACAGACCTGTAACTTCTTCTTTAAGAGTCTCCTCTATCCTCCACTCGTTACCTGTATTAATGGCATCTGATTGAACTTGTTATCAGTATAAAAGACACCTGTCCACAACCTCAAACAGTCACACTCCAAACTCCACTATGGCCAAGACCAAAGAGCTGTCAAAGGACACCAGAAACAAAATTGTAGACCTGCACCAGGCTGGGAAGACTGAATCTGCAATAGGCAAGTAGCTTGGTGTGAAGAAATCAAGAGCAATTATTAGAAAATGGAAGACATACAAGATGACTGATAATCTCCCTTGATCTGGGGCTCCACACAAGATCTCACCCTGTGGTGTCAAAATGATCACAAGAACGGTGAGGAAAAAATCCCAGAACCGCATTGGGGGTCCTAGTGAATTACCTGTAGAGAGCTGGGACCAAAGTAACAAAGGCTACCATCAGTAACACACTACGCCACCAGGGTCTCAAATCATGCAGTGCCATATGTGTCCCCCTGTTTAAGCCAGTACATGTCCGGGCCCATCTGAAGTTTGCTAGAGAGCATGTGGATGATCCAGAAGAAGATTGGGAGAATGTCATATGGTCAGATGAAACCAAAGTAGAACTTTTTGGTAAAAACTCAACTTGTCTTGTTTGGAGGAGAAAAAATGCTGAGTTGCATCCAAAGAACATAAAACCTACTGTAAAGCATGGGGTGGAAACATCATGCTTTGGGGCTGTTTTTCTGCTAAGGGACCAGGGCTACTGATCTGTGTAAAGGAAAAAATGAATGGGGTAAACTCCCCAATACAGGTCGTCTGTCTAACCCAGGAAGAAGTACAGTGCCTCCTACAAAAAATCAAAGTAGGCAAATCGCCAGGTCCGGATGGCATTTTCCCCCATGTTCTAAAGGAATTAAGTAATGTAATAGACAGACCCACTATTTTTTATATTCAGGGACTCTATAGTAACAGGGACTGTTCCCCAGGAATGGTGCATGGCAAATGTGGTGCCAATATTTAAAAAGGGGACAAAAGGTGACCCAGGGAATTATAGACCTGTTAGTTTAACCTCTGTTGAATGTAAATTGTTTGAGGGTTTTCTAAGAGATGCTATTTTGGATAAAAATAGATGTATGACTCCATATCAGCATGGCTTAATGAGGGATCGGTCCTGTCAAACCAACCTGATCAGCTTTTATGAGGAGGTGAGCGCCAGACTGGACCATGGCGAATCGCTGGATTTCGTATATCTGGATTTTTCCAAAATATTTGATATGGTGCCACATAAACGGTTGGTGCATAAAATGAGAATGATTGGGCTGGGGGAGAATGTGTGTAAGTGGGTAAGTAACTGGCTCAGTGATAGGAAACAGAGGGTGGTTATTAATGGTACTTATTCTGGTTGGGTGACTGTAACTAGTGGGGTACCACAGGGGTCAGTCTTTGGTCCTGTTCTACTTAATATATTCATTAATGACCTTGTAGAGGGGTTGAATATTAAAGTAGCAATCTTTGCAGATGATACTAAACTCTGTAAAGCGGTAAACACAATAGAGGACAGTTCACTGTTACAAATGAATCTGGATAGGTTGGAGGTTTGGGCTGGAAAGTGGCAGATGAGGTACAACACTGATAAATGTAAGGTAATGCACATGGGGAGGAGAAATCCGGGCTGGCATTATGTATTAAATGGGAGCACACTTGGGACGACTGACGTGGAAAAGGACTTGGGAGTCTTAGTTAACAGTAAATTTAGCTGTAGTGACCAGTGTCGGGCAGCTGCTGCCAAGGCAAATAAAATCATGGGGTGAATCAATAGAGACAGAGATGCCCACAACAAGGAAATAATTCTACCGCTGTACAAATCACTAGTCAGACCACACATAGAATACTGTGTACAGTACTGGGCACCAGTGTACAAGAAAGATATAGTGTTGCTGGAGAGGGTTCAAAGACGGGCAACCAGAGTAATACGGGGAATGGGAGGATTACAGTACCCAGAAAGATTATCAGAATTAGGGTTATTTAGTTTAGAAAAAAAATGAAGGCTTAGGGGCGACCTAATAACTATGTATAAATATATCAGGGGACCGTACAGAGATCTCTCCCATGATCTATTCATACCCAGGACTGTATCTATAACAAGGGGGCATCATCTACATCTAGAGGAAAGAAGGTTTCTACACCAGCACAGACAGGGGTTCTTTACTGTAAGAGCAGTGAGACTGTGGAATTCTCTCCTGGGGGAGGTGGTCATGGTGAACTCTGTAAAATAATTGAAAAGGGGTCTGGATGCATTTATGGAGAGAAAGAACATTGCTGGTTATGTATATTAGATTTATAGGGACAGAACATTGATCCAGGGATTTATTCTGACTGCCATATTTGGATTCGGAAAGGAATTTTTACCTCTAGTATGAGGGTTTTTTGCCTTCCTCTCGATCAACTCAGTAGGGACTCATTATTGTTATAGGTTGAACTTGATGGACTCTGTTCTTTTTTCAACCTTATGAACTATGTTACTATGTTACTATGTATTGTGAGATTTTGAGTGAAAACCTCCTTCCATCAGCAAGTGCATTGAAGATGAAACGTGGATGGGTCTTTGAGCATCACAATGATCCCAAACACACTGCCGGGCAACTAGGAGTGGCTTCGTAAGAAGCATTTCAAGGTCCTGGAGTGGCCTAGCCATTCTCCAGATCTCAACCCTATAGAAAACCTTTGGAGGGAGTTTGAAAGTCTGTGTTGCCCAGCGACAGCCCCAAAACATCACTGCTCTAAAGGAGATCTGCATGGAGGAATGTGCCAAAATACCAGCAACAGTGTGTAAAAACCTTGTGAAGACTTACAGAGAACGTTTGACCTCTGTCATTGCCAACAAAGGGTATATAACATAGTATTGAGATGAACTTAATTCACAATAGAAGAGAAAGGAAGCAAAGCGCTCACCGTTTACGTAGGCAGACGAGTCACTTCAATAGGGTTATCTCTGGACTGGGCATGGGTCCATGCAGGGAGGCGGCAGCTGGTAACCGGGGGGAGCTCAGGCGTCGGGCTGACGCCTGAGTTCCCCCGGTTACCAGCTGCCGCCTCCCTGCATGGACCCATGCCCGGTCCAGAGATCACCCTATTGCAGTGATTCGTCTGCGTACGTAAACGGTGAGTTCTCCGCTTCCTTTCTCTTCTATTGTGAATTATATGCATGCTATATTTCTTAGCGTGTAGCGCTCACCTGAATTCATGTTACATACACCTGAGTGAGTCGTCTATGAGTTGCGTACACAGCAAATATATAGCACGGTGGTGCTGGCATTCAGTACTTCTTTTTGTGATAAGAGTATTGAGATGAACTTTTGTTATTGACAAATACTTATTTTCCTCCATAATTTGCTAATTAAAGGGGTATTCCGGGCAAAAACATTTTATCCCCTATGCAGGTGCTGCAGGGAGATCGTGGGGGGTCCCAGCGGCGGGCCCCCTGCAATCAGACATCTTATCCCCAAAGGATAGGGGATAAAATGTTTTTGCCCGGAATACCCCTTTAAGTCTTTAAAAATCAGAGAATGTGATTTTATGGATTTTTTTTCTCATTATGTCTCTCGTAGTTGAGGTATACCTATGATGAATATTACAGGCCTCTCTCATCTTTTAAAGTGGGAGAACTTGCACAATTGGTGGCTGACTAAATACTTTTTTTTCCCCACTGTAAGGTTATCCCTTCTTCTCTTGCTTTGTTTAGAACAAATATTTAAACTGTTAAAACAGAAAATAAACAAAGAGGGGGACATAATCAAAATGGCATGTGCCAAATATCTGGTGCAATTTGCACCAAAAACCTGGCTTAGGCTGCATTCACACTTTGTTTTTACATTACGGGTGCTGGATCCGGCTGGGGGAGGGGCAAACTGGGCTCTCCCCTACCCCAGCCGGACCAGCGCTGAATTCCATTTACTTTAATGAGCCGACCGGAGTCAAACGGTGACTCCGGTCAGCTTATTTTTGACCCGTGTGCGGTTTCCTGACCGGGCCTAAAACCGTAGTATACTACGGTTTTAGGTCCTTTCACAAAACTGGATATGGGTCAAAAATGAGCCGAACGGAGTTACCGTTTGACTCCGGTTGGCTTATTAAAGTAAATGGAGTTCAGCGCTGGTCCGGGTGGGGTATGGGAGACCCCGGTTTGCCCCTCCCCCAGCCGGATCTGGCACCCTTAATGTAAAAAACGAAGTGTGAATGCAGCCTTAGGTCACTGGATCCAAATTTTTTATGTGCTTTAGAAAGGCAGATTTAGTTTCAGTAAAGCAGCATAGGCTAAAAGGGGTACTCCACAGAAAAATATTTTCTTTTAAATCAACTGGTGCCAGAAAGTTAAACAGATTTGTAAATTATTTCTATTAAAAATCCCAATCCTTTCAGTACTTTTCAGCTGCTGTATAATACACAAGAAGTTCTTTTCTTTTTGAATTTCCTTTCTAGTCTGACCACAGTGCTCTCTGCTGACACCTCTGTCCATGTCAGGAACTGTCCAGAGCAAGAGAGGTTTTCTATGGGGATTTGGTCCTACTCTGAACAGTTCCTGACATGGACAAAGGTGTCAGCAGAGAGCGATTGTGGTCATGCAGAAAGGAAATTCAAAAAGAAAATAATTTCCTGTGTATTATACAGCAGCTGAAAAGTAATTGGGATTTTTTTTATAGAAATAATTTACAAATCTGTTTAACTTTCTGGCACCAGTTGATGCAAAAGAAAATGTTTTCCAGTGGAGTTCCCCTTTAAATGTCTCAACAAATGTGCCACTTTGAGGTGCAAATTTTTGGCATAAAACTAAGCCAACTAATAAAGATGCAAGCTTAGACAAGACCTTCTAATGTGCCAGATTTTAAATCAGCCTGAGCTACTGATAAAAATCTAACACATTCTTAGTCTGTCAAGTCTGAGTTTACACTGTTTAAGAAGTAGACAGTTTTTCATTATCTCCCTCTTACATTCAACCCAGTTGTCAAGAATGACTACACCAATAATCTTATATTGACTACACCAATAATCTTATATTCTATCAACCATATTATTGTAATTCTATGCATAAATTTCATAATTCAGTACAATTTTTCTGGCCGCCCCTCGATCACTATGGAGATGACTATTTTTATGAATCTCCAGCCAGTGCCTCACTGCTTCTCTGTCATAACACTGCTTCCTGTCAAAGGCCACTAGGAAAGCTATTCATGTGCAGTATATAGCTTACAATAAATTCAATACAAGCCATATAAATTCATATACCGCTAAATCCTTTCTTGTGTTGTCTGAAAGCAGAAAGTTATCTTTTAATGTGAACATGTCACCTACATTTCTTTTTACCAGTAAGGCTCGTTTCACACTACAAAATTACTCCTACAAATTACATTACAAAATTAGTTTTAAAGATCTGTACGAAGTTCTGTCTGAAAATCAGCTGAAAACGGCAGTTACAAAATCCTATACGGCCGTTAGAAAATCCCACAGCCTATAACAGGCTATAACAGGTTAAAACAGGTATTAAAAAAATCCCATAGACTTTAATGGGATTTTCTAACGGCCATATAGGATTTTGTAACTGCCGTTTTACAGCTGATTTTCAGACGGAACTTCGTACAGATCTTTAAAAAGGAGTAATTTTGTAGTGTGAAAGGGGCCTTAGAGCTAGATACTGAAACGTGTTATTTTTATAATTAGCTTCTACATTCTCATTTTAATTTTATTATTAAATTTTTATGGGCATTATTGTGTGGGGTTGCCTGAGCTGTTTTTAGCAACATTTAGAGATATGCTTTACAGCCAGCCCATGGAACTTAAGCAACAGTAGTCTGAAGCTGTCACATTAACATGAATGGGGGAGGTTTCCTGACGTACTCTGTGACCTGTACAAAGTTCATTCTACAGGGAGGGGGAGGCCAAGCTTAGCTACTTTGAAGAATCGGGCTTATCTGTACACTTGTGTCACCTTTCACTGTACTCCTTTATGTGATGATAAGGAGGACACAGCTGGAAAGTGATCTGAACAGTACAGGAAGTCTCAGCGTATTATTGGGCCTAGTGTCCAGAATCGAAATGGCAAGATTTCAGGATTAATTTATTAAAAATGTATGTAAAATAAAAAAATAAAAATCACCAGTCTTAAAAACTTGTTTAACATTGAATTAATTTAACCACTTAAGGACCTAGGGCGTATGGATACGCCTTGACGTCCTGGTACTTAAGGACCCAGGGCGTATCCATACGCCCGTGGAAATTTCGGTCCCCGCCGCGCGGGGACCGGGCCGGGGTGACTGCTGATATCAATCAGCAGGCACCCCGTGCAAATGCCCATCGGCGATCGGCGCAAATCGCAAGTGAATTCACACTTGCGATTTGCGCCGATTCCGGGTCTTACGGGTCTATTGTGACCCGGAATAGAAGGGGGATCGCGGTTGTCTAAGACACCCACGATTCCCCTGTAGGCATAGGAGTGAGGTGGTAGGGTTGCCACCCCTCCTATCCCTGCTATTGGTGGTCTAGACGCGACCACCAATAGCAGATCGGGGGCGGCGGGGTTTACTTTTGTTTTCCCCGTCCTGCCCACCCACAATAGGCGGGGCAGAACGGGGAACCGAAGGGGACCGGGCGCTGACGTCCACTTACCCGTCCGGAGGCTGCGGCGACGTTGATCGGCGGGCGGCGTCACGTGCGTCTGAAGAGGACGGCTGCCGGGATCCTACGGAAGCCGGTAAGTAGATCTGGAGGTCTACAGTCTGAGACCGTGGTCTCTAACTGTAGCCCTCCAGATGTTGCAAAACTACAACTCCCAGCATGCCCAGACAGCTGTTTGGGCATGCTGGAATATGTAGTTTTGCAACAGCTGGAGGGCTGCAGTTTGAGACCACTATACAGTGGTCTCTAAACTATATCAGTCCAGATGTTGCAAATCTACAACTCCTAGCATGCCCACATAGCTGTCTGTTGTCTGGGCATGCTGGGAGTTGTAGTTTTGCAACATCTGGAGGTCCACAGTTTGGAGATCACTGTGCAGTGGTCTAAAAACTGTAGCTCTCCAGATGTTGCAAAACTGCAATTCCCAGCATGCCCAGAAAGCAAACAGCTGTCTCGGCATGCTGGGAGTTGTAGTTGGGTACCTCCAGCTGTTGCATAATTACATCTCCCAACATGCTCTTCGGTGATTAGTACATGCTGGGAGTTGTAGTTTTGCAACAGCTGGAGGCACACTGGTTGGAAAATATTGAGTTAGGTAACAGAACCTAACTGAAGGTTTTCCAATCAGTGTGCATCCAGCTGTTGCAAAAGTACAACTCCCAGCATGCACGGTCTGTCAGTACATGCTGGGAGTTGTAGTTTTGAAACAGCTGGAGGTTTGCCCCCCCCCCCATGTGAACGTACAGGGTACATTCACATAGGCGGGTTTACAGTAAATTTCCTGCTTCAAGTTTGGGCTGCGGCAAATTTTTCGCCGCAGCGCAAACTCCTAGCGGGAAATTCACCGTAACCCGCCAGTGTGAATGTACCCTAAAAACACTACACTAACACCTAATAAAGGGTAAAACACTACATATACACCCCTTACACTGTCCCCCCCCCCCCAATAAACAATTTAAAACGTCTTGTACGGCAGGGTTTCCAAAACGGAGCCTCCAGCTGTTGCAAAACAACAACTCCCAGCATTTCTGGACAGCCACTGACTGTCCAGGCATGCTGGGAGTTTAGCAACAGCTGGAGGCACCCTGTTTGGGAATCACTGGCATAGAATACCCCTATGTCCACCCCTATGCAATCCCTAATTTAGTCCTCAAATGCGCATGGTGTTCTCTTACTTTGGAGCCCTGTCGTATTTCAAGGAAACAGTTTAGGACCATATAGGGGGTATCTCCATACTCGGGAGAAATTGCACTACAAATTTTGGGGGTCTTTTTTTCCTTTTACCGCTTGTGAAAAGGAAAAGTTGGGGCCTACACCAGCCTGTTAGTGTAAAAAAATAAAAAAAATTTACACTAACATGCTTGTGTTGCCCCATACTTTTTATTTCCACAAGCGGTAAAAGGAAAAAAAGACCCCCAAAATTTGTAACGCAATTTCTCCTGAGTACGGAAATACCCCAGATGTGGGCGTAAAATGCTCTGCGGGCACACAAGAAGGCTCAGGAGTGAGAGGGCACCATGTACATTTGAGGCCTAAATTGGTGATTTGCAGAGGGGTGGCTGATTTTACAGTGGTTCTGACAAACGCAAAAAAAATAAAATATCCACATGTGACCCCATTTTGGAAACTACACCCCTCACCGAACGTGACAAGGGGTATAGTGAGCCAACACACCCCACAGGTGTTTGACGAATTTTTATTAAAGTTGGATGGGAAAATGAAAAAAATTATATTTTTTCACTAAAATGCTGGTGTTCCCCTAATTTTTCATTTTCACAAGGGAAAATAGGAAAAAAGCCCCCCAAATTTGTAACCCCATCTCTTCTGAGTAAGAACATACCCCATATGTGAATTTAAAGTGCTCTGCGGGCGAACTACAATGCTCAGAAGAGAAGGAGCGCCATTGGGATTTTGTAGAGAAAATTTGTCCGGAATTGAAGGCCACATGTGTTTACAAAGCCCCCATAGTGCCAGAACAATGGACCCCCGACACATGTGACCCCATTTTGGAAACTACACCCCTCACGTAATGTAATAAGGGGTACATTGTGAATTTACGCCCCACAGGTGTCTGACAGATTTTTGGAACAGTGGTCCGTAAAAATGAAAAATTAAATTTTTAATTTGCACAGCCCACTGTTCCAAAGTTCTGTGGGGTGTAAATACTCACTGCACCCTTTATTAAATTCTGTGAGGGGTGTAGTTTCCAAAATGGGGTCACATGTGGGGGGGTCCACTGTTCTGGCACCACGGGGGGCTTTGTAAATGCACATGGCCCCTGACTACCATTCCAAACTAATTCTCTTTCCAAAAGCTCAATGGCGCTCCTCCTATTCTGAGCATTGTAGTTCGCCAGCAGAGCATTTTATGTCCTAACATGGGGTATTTCCATACTCAGAAGAAATGGGGTTACATATTTTGGGGGTCATTTTCTCCTATTACCCCTTGTAAAAATGTAAAATTTAGGGGGAAAACTGCATTTTAGTAAAAAAAAAAAATTTTTTCATTTACACATCCAACTTTAACGAAAAGTCGTCAAACACCTGTGGGGTGTTAAGGCTCAGCGGAACCCTTGTTACGTTCCTTGAGGGGTGTAGTTTCCAAAATAGTATGCCATGTGGGTATTTTTTGCTGTTCTGGCACCACAGGGGCTTCCTAAATGCGACATGCCCCCAAAAAAACATTTCAGCAAAAGTTGCTTTCAAAAAGCCAAATGTGACTCCTTCTCTTCTGAGCATTGTAGTTCGCCCGCAAAGCATTTTACGTCCTAACATGGGGTATTTCCATACTCAGAAGAGATGGGGTTACAAATTTGGGGGGGCATTTTCTCCCATTACCCTTTGTAAAAATGGTAAATTTGGGGGAAAAACTGCACTTTAGTGAAAAAATTTTTGTTTTCATTTACACATCCGACTTTAACGAAAAGTCGTCAAACACATGTGGGGTGTTAAGGCTCACTGGACCCCTTGTTACGTGCCTTGAGGGGTCTAGTTTCCAAAATGGTATGCCATGTTGGGGTTTTCTGCCACCATAGGGGCTTCCTAAATGTGACATGCCCCCCAAAAACCATTTCAGCAAAATTCCCTCTCCAAAATCCCATTGTTGCTCCTTCCCTTCTGAGCCCTCTAGTGCACCTGCCGAACACTTGACATACACATATGAGGTATTTCCTTACTCGAGAGAAATTGGGTTAGAAATTTTGGGGGGATTTTTCATCTATTACCCCTTGTAAAAATTCAAAAACTGGGTCTACAAGAACATTTTCTCCTTCACTTTGCTGCTATTCCTGTGAAACACCTAAAGGGTTAACACACTTACTGAATGTCATTTTGAATACTTTGAGGGGTGCAGTTTTTATAATGGGGTCATTTGTGAGGTATTTCTAATATGAAGGCCCTTCAAATCCACTTCAAAACTGAACTGGTCCCTGAAAAATTCAGATTTTGAAAATTTTGTGAAAAATTGGAAAATTGCTGCTGAACTTTGAAGCCCTCTGATGTCTTCCAAAAGTAAAAACACATCAATTTTATGATGCAAATATAAAGTAGACATATTGTATATGTGAATCAATGTATAATTTTTTGGGAATATCCATTTTCCTTACAAGCAGTGAGCTTCAAAGTTAAAAAAAAAATGCAAAATTTTCAATTTTTTCATCAAATTTGACAAAATTTTACCACTAACATAAAGTAGAATATGTCACGAAAAAACAATCTCGGAATCAGAATGAAAGGTAAAAGCATCCCAGAGTTATTAATGCTTGAAGTGACAATGGTCAGATGTTCAAAAAATGGCCGGGTCCTTAAGGTATATTTGGGCTGGGTCCTTAAGGGGTTAAACTTGGTCTAACAATAGGTAAATTTAGTGCTTTCTCTGTAAAAACTGAGCTATGGCCCTGATACAAATATTATGAAATTCTGATAGACATCAAGACAATAAGTAGTACATTTTGTGGAACTTTTAGGCTGAGTTTCCACTTGTTTTGTTTTTTCTGGCAGTTTTTGGAATACTGCCACTGCAGTTTTTTAGCAAAAGTCAGAAGTGGATCCATAAGGGAGGAGAAGTGTAAGTCCTTCCTTTATATTTCCCATTCCTTTTGAAAACACTTCTGGCTTTGGCTCAAAAACTGCAGTGGTAGATCTAAAAAAAACTGCAAGAAAAAAAAACAAAAAACAAAAAAAAAACAAGTGGAAACTGAGCCTTAGAGGGGTGGAGCCCATTTTGAATTTTACAATGAGGCCCCATGATATACAATTTCTGTATATGGCCCTGTTTATCAAACAGTAATACATGACTTGGTTTAAGTTTTACTTTGTTTCTTCTTTAATTTTTCTTTCAATGGACAGTGAGCACAATTGGGGAAGGTAAGAAAATCAAACATTAGTATTCAGCTTCTTGCTCAGGACATGCACATCTATACATATTTAGTTTAGTTATGCCAATACCAAAGGCTACTTTGATGATTCTCTCATTATTCCTAGAGGAAGACATGAAGATTGATGAGAAATGCGTAGAAGCTGGTAAGAATTTACAATATATTAAAACCTTTCTAAAAGACCACTTTGAGAAGGCAACCACCTATCTGAATTATATGACAGATTATCAGTTCACCATACATTGGTACATATGCATAGCGGTCATTTTCTTTGGAAAGATCACTTTTCAATACAGTTTTGCTTGGTCCTTTTTAAAGAAGTTTTACTGTATCTGTATTATAAAAATTGTGTATGATGTTCTGCACCATACCTTACCAACTAGGGATTTGCAGAGTCCAGATACCCGAGTTCAGAACACTGATCAATAAATCACTGGGGAACAGCAGTAGGGAGAACTGTTATTTTTATGGTAGGGATGTCATCAAGAAAGGCCATCAGTATCTGAACAGAGCTGGTAGCAGATGACTCCATACATAGTCATGGGCGTGTTGGGTTATTGCAGCTCCTAGTGAAGGAAATGGGAGCTGAGCTGCAGGAACCCAGTATGGCCAATAAAAAAGTCTCAGAAAACCCTGTCATACAGAATACTCTAAGATGGCAAAGTAGCCTATAAATCACTCCTAAAACAAATTATTGGCCAAAAATAATTTATTGCTGTTTTCAACTTCATAGTCAGCTTTCTTGATGTTAAAGGAGTATAGTTTTTAGGGTTTCAGCTTCAGAAAATGAGTCACTGATGTACTGAAGTTAAAGGGGTATTTCAGGCCAAAACTTTTTTTTATATATCAACTGGCTCCGGAAAGTTAAACAGATTTGTAAATTACTTCTATTAAAAAATCTTAATCTTTCCAATAGTTATTAGCTTCTGAAGTTGAGTTGCTGTTTTCTGTCTAACTGCTTTCTGATGACTCACATCCCGGGAGCTGTGCAGCTCCTATGGGGATATTTTCCCATCATGCACAGCTCCCGGGACGTGACATCATCATTGAGCAGTTAGACAGAAAACTTCAGAAGCTAATAACTATTGGAAGGATTAAGATTTTTTAATAGAAGTAATTTACAAATCTGTTTAACTTTCTGGAGCCAGTTGATATATTAAAAAAAAGTTTTTGCCTGGATAACCCCTTTAAATTTTATTTCTGTCATAGTCTTACATCATAGTGTCAGTGGCATGCATAGAAGAAAGGGTGCCCTATGGCAAATTTTGAAATGTGCCTCCTACTGAAGGGCTAAACTCTACATTGTTGATTAAAAATAAATACAAAAGGGTTAGTATGTCACAGCAGGTTAAAATAGGCTAGGAGGGTGGGCGATGTTACTCTGGGATAAAAAAAAATTAAGGAAATAATAAACCACGTATACCTGAATAATAATCATAGTATATGACAATTTTTCTAGTGAATCGCTTATATTGATGATAAAAAAATAAAATAAACACTGTTCTAGATGTGGAGATGAAACATGCCCCAAATCAGAGCAGTATTGGCAATCTGTTGTTTCAAAGATATCCAAAATGAATAAGGTTAAAATACCAAATAGAATAAGGGAATGTATTTTGGATGAGGGTACTGAACTCTATTAAGAAAATAGAATTAAGAAAATTCTTACTGTAAGACTTTCATTCATGTCCTGGCTCAGAATAGAATTTCCAATAAGGGATTTTGCTGTAATTTATTTATAATTTACTGTCAATTTTTAATTCTTTCTTCTGCTAGATGAGGAAACATTTGAATCAGGTAAATATAAATATAGATATAGATACATAATGAATGACTTATGCATTGTTAGCCATAAAGGTCATGTATCAGCATCTGTGTTTGCATAGCTGTAAATATCAGGTGTATGATATTACTATATCGAAAGCTGTTTGGTAGGAAGCTCTGTAATAAAGCAATAAATAAAGCAATAATGTAATAAAGTAATCTGAGTGTTTATTGTAATCTAGTGAACAGTAGTGCTGAGCTGTGTATACCCACCTCTCGGCTCTGCTCACTGAGCCATGCCAGCTGTAATGCACATAAAATTCCCTCATGTCCTTCTATCTTACTTCTTCACACACACTATATTTTCTATGCATTCATGTGGTGCCATTGTTTTATATTAATTCTCTTTGGCCTTTAATCTTATCAGAGGAATTAAAAGGAGGTAAGGTGATATTTCTATTTCATGTTTACTTTGAAGGGGATGGTTGAAATGTTATATGGGGTGTGTTATGTGTATGCACTAGGGCAGGGACATAGGTCATTGCCATGACTATTGCTGTGACCAAGAAAATTAAGTTGCTGAATGATGAAAAAAAACAAAGTTAACTTCTCAAATGGCTATTTTTTATATTGAGTTTACTGCTTAGCCTTGCCATTGTGTCTCTTTGCAGCTGCTAAATGATCAGTGTCTGTTTTGGTCTTAGGCCTCATCCACACTGTGGACATTCCGCATGCAGCAGAGTCCAATTGTTTTCAATGAAATCCTGCTACTCTGTTCAGATTGTGGGATTGCCACAGTGGACCTGAACATGTTCATTCTTTTGGCAGAATTTCTACTGCATTGCCGTCTAAGGATTGCCATCTATAGATTTTAATAAACTTGATTGGTATACCAGTGTGCACACTAGATAAATAACCTACAGAAGGTGGCCATACCTGAAAATAATACACAAACAAGAATTACAAATGTATTTTTTTATAAGATATAGTAAGGTTTGTTTACAGATTTTTTTAATAGCTTCCAGACCATGCTTTTTACTCCCCTTCCTGACCAGACACATTTTCCGATTTTTTTAGTACATGCAGATTTCAAAGCTATAAAGTGTCTTCTCGTTCGCGCGGATGTCCGCCATTAACCGCTCAGATGCTGTGATCTCTATATATGTACATATATGTCCTATGCATAGCACTGAACAGTATTAGCAATCAAAGGATTGCTATGGATAGTCCCCTATGGGGACATAAAAAGTGTTTTAAAAAAAGTTGAAAAATGTAAAAATAAAAAGTAAAAAAGAAGTGAAAAATCCCCTCTCTTACTTTCCTCACTCCCCTGCCGCCAAGTGAATCACAGAACACCTTTTCCCGCACTCCACTGCATTCTGGTTTGGTGACATGACATTGCACGCCCACTCATCCAGTCAGTGTCTGGGCCATTACTGCATGTGATGTCATGTCACCAAACCTGCACTGGACAGCTGGAACTGGAGTTCTGTGATTTCAGATAGCGGGAGTCAGGAAGGGAAGATATTTTTTTTTTTTTTTTTTTACTTATCTCTTCTGAGCGGATTGTCAATAGAAAAGAATGGCCAGAAGACTGATTTGACTTCATTTACTAACCTAACATGTACTGCTGGTATGGTTACCGGTTTATAAGCACTCTTCGGAAATCAGCTTAACATTCACTGGCCTCTTGGTGAATTTGTGATGTGCTTGTGTTTATTTACAGCAGCAGGGGTGTAGCTATAGAGGTAGCAGTCGCATCAGGGCCCTAGTGCCTAAGGGGGCCCCAAAGCACATCTGCCCCATAAGAGAGCAGTACAATAGTTGGCATATGGGGCCCTGTTGCAGATTTTGCTTTGGGGCCCCAAAGATAAAGCTACGCCTCTGTATAGCAGCCAATCTGAGCTGCAGTGTAAAGCATGAAAAAGTGAGAGAACAGCTGGGCTGGCTGAGTCACTGATAAGGTGTTTAAGACCACCTCAGCCATCAACTGTAGCTTTGACTATCATACAGCTGAGGCTAGGTTCACATCTGTGTCTGAGATTTCGTTCTGGGCTTCTGTCGCAGATTCCATTAGGCAGCAACAAATCGAGACAGACGGTTTGGTGTACAACAGACAGAACCTGACAGACCCATCTGAATTTATTGGGGTCCGTTGGGTTTCCAACTGGGGTCTGTCATTGCTTTCTATGTTCTTTTGTCTGGTTACTTAAACTAAACCTGTGAGGGAGCCTTCAATGCAGCTGTGAACCTAGCCTTAGCTGGAGTTACTGATCACAGATCTGTCCTAATGGCACAAGTCTACAGAAAAATGGAGCAACTAACACTGAAGAAAATGAAAAGTGGGTCTCGTCATGTGACAGAATGAGAAATTTTACCGTTGGGTTTGATATTCCTCCATTCTAATGTACCTAAACAGGACCATTTGGGTCATGACCCACTGTCCTCTAATAGGCTGCAAAAAATGAGCTGCCCATTAAAATGGTGCTGGAAATACTACGTTCATACGGTGTCCATATTAGGACATCATGAGGTGTCAGACAAACCCACCTCAGCTCTCAGCCAAACCTCCGTCATGCCTCAGACAAACCTCGGTCATACCTCAGACAAACCTTCATTACACCTCAGACAAACCTCGGTCATACCTCAGACAAACCTTCGTCACACCTCAGACAAACCTCCCTCAGCTCTCAGTCAAACCTCCGTCATGCCTCAGACAAACCTCGATCACACCTCAGACAAACCTCCATCACACCTCAGACAAACCTCCCTAAGCTCTCAGACAAACCTCCATCATGCCTCAGACACCAGCCAGACAGCCGTAAAAGTTTTTCACCCTCCCTACACTAACTGTGTAGCAGAGGAAAGCAGAGCATGCGCTCTGAGCGGTACAGACAACTGCGCATGTGCAGGGCTACACTAGCGCTACACTCCTAATGCTGCCTACTTTAGCCCTATGCTGTCAGCGGAGTGCTGTGCATGCGCTTTCAGTGTTCTACGAATCGAGAAAACTTTACATCAATGGCTGTTCGGCTGACGTCTGAGGCATGACGGAGGTTTGTCTGAGAGCTGAGGGAGGTTTGTCTGAGGTGTGACGGAGGTTTGTCTGAGGTATGACCGAGGTTTGTCTGAGGCATGACGGATGTTTGGCAGAGAGCTGAGGGAGGTTTGTCTGAGGTGTGACGGAGGTTTGTTTGAGGTGTAACAGAGGTTTGTCTTAAGCATGACAGATGTTTGGCTGAGAGCTGAGGGAGATTTGTCTGAGGTGTGACGGAGGTTTGTCTGACGGCTGAGGGAGGTTTGTCTGAGGTGTGACGGAGGTTTGTCTGACGCCTGATGATGTTCTTATATGGACACCATACATTCAACTG
Source organism: Hyla sarda (assembly GCF_029499605.1). Taxonomy (NCBI): domain Eukaryota; kingdom Metazoa; phylum Chordata; class Amphibia; order Anura; family Hylidae; genus Hyla; species Hyla sarda. The sequence continues at coordinate 100,132,377 of NC_079196.1, forward strand.
CATCTCACGATATGACAATATGAATGTAATAACTAAGCATCATGGTCTTTTGCCTGCCGGAGAAGATTTAGTTTTCTTGGCTGCTTTGCAGTTTGCTGTCATATAGTGGTACTCCAAGGAGATGCCCATGTGTGCTGATACATTAGGGGTCTGCTGATACATTATGGATATCACCCAATTGTTTATGGAGCAGAACAGACCTTTTCCAGCCTTTCATAATAGTTTTGCCTTCTCTGAACTGTGATGTTGCCAGTTAAAAACTGTAGTTCTGAATATTCACTATGAACACAGCGTACAATAACTTCTTATGCTACATAGAACTTTATTTAATGTGAAGGTAAAGAATGACAGAATTTTACAATAACATCCTTTCTCACTCGCCTTCCTGTTTTTACATGCATGTCAAGAAGAGGAAGAATATGGCAGTGATGGACAGCCGTATGCTATTGGTATGTCTGAGACTTGTTATTACAGCAAAGGAATGTGGATTAACTATTATACAGAGGGTTCCATGGGGAAACCCACATCCTAATAAATATGAGCAGTTCAATAAAACAAGGTTAGAAAAATAAATATAGGACACATGTAGGTCTTTAGAAAAAAGCATTGTTGTTCCATAATATAAGCACAGATCACATTGTGAGTAGATATGGTAATTGGCAGTTATTTTGCCATTGCCCATTACAATTTTTGATTATTATGTTTCTATGGGATTTACTGACACAAATAGGTTTTCTAGCTTCATGTATTGAGACATATTCACTATACTAAAAAACAAAAAACAAAAAAACATGGTTACTAATATACTCTGTATACCAAAAATATATACCAGGAGCCACAATATTCAATCAAGGGTCACTGCTATAGAACAAATAAACCTAAAATGCTAATGCAGCAAAATGCCCCAAAATAGCTAATCAACAAATGTAATATGATATTTAATTTATATTATTTAATTTTACAAATGAGCAGAGCACAATTTTTAAGCCTTCATACTTTATTCTCAATTAATAGAAAAGTGTCCTAACTGCATTGCTTCCTCTGCTCATTGTTGCTTATTGTGGATTTTGTTACTACACTAACCATCTTACCAGTCATGTTCTACCTCAGTCAAGAGAAATATTAATGGGAAAATGTACTGATATAAGAACATTTATATAGATAATTTACATTTGCAAATGATGACAGTTATGTCTGTACATATGGCCAGAGTCTGGAAGCTTCCATTGTATACTGTATATACTTTTTTGCTTATATAGTGCAGAAAAATGTAGAAGTTCTTGTATATACCTATTTAGTAAGTCCACTATTTATGGATTTTCTGCCATCCTGATTTCATCTTCAGCCTCTGACTTTGTAGAGATAGGTAGGAGCTACTGCAATGTGATAAGACTTCACACCCCTAAGTGTAGCAAGTGATAGAGCAGTCAGAATTTAAGTCCCCAAACTAACACACTAGAGTATGAATCCTGATGTCCCAATACTGATACTGGTATCGGTATTGGGAACAATAGTGGACATTTGCACGAGTAAAAAAAAAAATTGGTGAAAAAAATTATAACAATAACTAAATGTATATTTAACCCCTTCCCTTATAAAAGTTTGAATCACCCCCCCCCTTTTCAAAAAGTTTAAATAAAATAAAAAATAGACAAAAACTTTAAAAAAAAACCTGTCACATGACATTGAAAAAAGTATTTATAATTGGTATCAGCGAGTACTCATTCTTAAAAAAAAAATGGTATTGGGACATCCCTAGTATCAATGTATTCTTAAGTGTTGTAACTTCAAGCAGCAGGACACTGTCAGGGTTCATCTTATAGAACACACTAGAGAATCCGCTCTCAGAAGAGACAGGCAATATGAGTTCAGGTACTGTAAGCACTCTGCAGATAATTACTGTATCAACTTGCCTACTATATCACTGCTCTCCTGGTCTCATAGATAGAATAGCAATTATATCTTTAGCAGCACACTATGCATGGAGGACCTATAGATAAACAGGAAGGGCAGATCATGGTGGTATATATTATAGTAAATGTGCCCTCATCTTTCCCTTAAAGGGGAACTCTGGTGAAAAAAAATATGTATTCAACTGGTGCCAGAAAGTTAAACAGATTTGTAAATTACTTCTATTTTAAAATCTTAACCCTTCCAGTACTTATCAGATGCTGTATACTACAGAGAAATTTGTGAAGTTCTTTCTAGTCTGACAACAGTGCTCTCTGCTGACACCTCTGTCAGTGTCAGGAACTGTCCAGAGCAGGAGAGGTTTTCTATGGGGAAATGCTTTTAATCTGGACAGTTCCTGACATGAACAGAGGTGTCAGCAGAGAGCACTGTGGTCAGACTGGAAAGTGTTGCATCATTTTCTCTGTAGTATACAGAAGCTGATAAGTACTGGAAAGGTTAAGATTTTTAACCCCTTAAGGACCCAGGTCTTATGGGTACGCCCTGGCTCCCTGGTACTTAAGGACCCAGGGCGTACCTGTACGCCCATGCGAATTTCGGTACGCCCAGGCAAGGATCGGACCGGGATGACTGCTGATATCTATCAGCAGGCATCCCTTGCAAATGCCCAGTATGGTCCTGAGACCCCCCCCCCCCCCCATGTCGTCGATCGCCACAATCGCCGCATTTCCCCATATGTGGCTCTAAACTGTTTCCTTGAAATACGACAGGGCTCCAAAGTGAGAGAGCGCATTTGAGGACTAAAATAGGGATTGAATAAGGGTGGACATAGGGGTATTCTACGCCAGTGATTCCCCAACAGGGTGCCTCCAGCCGTTGCTAAACTCCCCGCATACCTGGACAATCAGTGGCTGTCCGGAAATGCTGGGACTTGTTGTTTTGCAACAGCTGGGGGCTTCGTTTTGGAAGCACTGCTGTACGATACGTTTTTCATTTTTATTGAGGGGACAGTGTAAGGGGGTGCATATGTAGTGTTTTACCCTTTATTATGTGTTAGTGTAGTGTTTTTAGGGTACATACCCACTGGTGGGGGTTTACGGTGAGTTTCCCGCTAGGAGTTTAGGCTGCGGTGGAAAATTTGCTGCAGCTTTTTGTGAAAAACTTATTGTATGGCAGTGTTTCCAAAACGGAGCCTCCAGCTGTTGCAAAACAATAACTCCCAGCATTTCTGGACAGCCACTGACTGTCCAGGCATGCTGGGAATTAAGCAACAGCTGGAGGCACCCTGTTTGGGAGTCACTGGTGTAGAATACCCCTATGTCCACCCCTATGCAATCCCTAATTTAGTCCTCCAAATGCGCATGGCGCTCTCTCACTTCGGAGCCCTGTCGTATTTCAAGGAAACAGTTTAGTGCCACATATGGGGTATTCCCGTACTCGGGAGAAATTTTACTAAAAAGTTTGGGGGGCTTTTTCTCCTTTTACCCCTTATGAGAAGGAAAAGTTGGGGGCTACACCAGCCTGTTATTGTTAAAAAATAAAAAAAATTTACACTAACATGCTGGTGTTGCCCCATACTTTTTATTTTCACAAGCAATCAAAGGGAAAAAGATGTAACCCCCAAAATATGTAACGCAATGTCTACAGAAATACCCCATATGTGGGCGTAAAATGCTCTGCGGGCACACAACAAGGCTCAGGAGTGAGAGTGCACCATGTACATTTGAGGCCTAAATTGGTGATTTGCACAGGGGTTGCTGATTTTACAGCGGTTCTGACATAAACGCAAAAAAATAAAAATACCCACATGTGACCTCATTTTGGAAACTACACCCCTCACGGAACGTGACGAGGGGTATAGTGAGCCTTAACACCCCACAGGTGTTTGACGAATTTTCATTAAATTTGGATGGGAAAATTAAAAAAGAATTTTTTTTCACTAAAATGCTGGTGTTACCCTAAATTTTTCATTTTCACAAGGGAAAATAGGAAAAAAGCCCCCCCAAAATTTGTTACCCCATTTCTTATGAGTATATAAATACCCCAAATGTGGATGTAAAGTGCTCAGCTGGCGCACTACAATGCTCAGAAGAGAAGGAGTGCCATAGGGATTTTGAAGAGAAAATTTGTCCGGAATTGAAGGCCACGTGTGTTTACAAAGCCCCCATAGTGCCAGAACAATGGACCCCCCCCCCCCCCCACATGTGACCCCATTTTGGAAACTAAACCCCTCACGTAATGTAATAAGGGGTACAGTGAGCATTTATGCCCCACAGGTATCTGACAGATTTTTGGAACAATGGTCCGTGAAAATGAAAAATTTAATTTTTCATTTGCACAGCCCACTGTTCCAAAGATCTGTCAAACGCCAGTGGGGTGTAAATACTCACTGCACCCCTTATTAAATTCTGTGAGGGGTGTAGTTTCCAAAATGGGGTCACATGTGGGGGGTCCCCACTTTAACAAAAAGTTGTCAAATACCTGTGGGTAGTTAAGGCTCACTGTACCCCTTGTTACGTTCCTTAAGGGGTTTAGTTTCCAAAATGGTATGCCATGTGGGTATTTTTTGCTGTTCTGGCACCACAGGGGCTTCCTAAATGCGACATGCCCCCCAAAAACCATTTCAGGTAAATTTGCTTTCAAAAAGCCAAATGTGACTCCTTCTCTTCTGAGCATTGTAGTTCGCCCGCAGAGCATTTAACGTCCTAACATGGGGTATTTCCATACTCAGAAGAGATGGGGTTACATATTTTGGGGGGCATTTTCTCCTCTTACCCTTTGTAAAAATGGTAAATTTGGGGGGGGGAACTGCACTTTAGTGAAATTTTTTTTTTTTCCATTTACACATCCGATTTTAACAAAAAGTTGTCAAACACCTGTGGGGTGTTAAGGCTAACTGGACCCCTTGTTACGTGCCTTGAGGGGTGTAGTTTCCAAAATGGAATGCCATGTGGGGTTTTCTGCTGTTGTGGCACCATAGGGGCTTTCTAAATGTGACATGCCCCCAAAAAATCATTTCAGCAAGTTCACTCACCAAAATCCCATTGTTGCTCCTTCCCTTCTGAGCCCTCTACTGTGCCCGCCGAACACTTGACATACACATATGAGGTATTTCCTTACTCGAGAGAAATTGGTTTACAAATTTTTTAGGGGGATTTTTCTCCTATAACCACTTGTAAAAATTCAAAAACTGGGTCTACAAGAACATGCGAGTGTAAAAAATGAAGATTTTGAATTTTCTCCTTCACTTTGCTCCTATTCCTGTGAAACACCTAAAGGGTTAACACACTTACTGAATGTCATTTTGGATACTTTGAGGGGTGCAGTTTTTATAATTGGGTCATTTGTGGGGTATTTCTAATATGAAGGCCCTTCAAATCCACTTCAAAACAGAACTGGTCCCTGAAAAATTCAGATTTTGAAAATTTTGAGAAAAATTGGAAAATTGCTGCTGAACTTTGAAGCCCTGTGATGTCTTCCAAAAGTAAAAACATGTCAACTTTATGATGTAAACATAAAGTAGACATATTGTGTATGTCGATCAATGTATAATTTATTTGGAATATCCATTTTCCTTATAAGCAGAGAGCTTCAAAGTAAAAAAATAAATGTAACATTTTTTCATCAACTTTTGGAATTTTTCACCAAGAAATGAAACAAGTATCGACAAAATTTTACCACTAACATAAAATAGAATATGTCATGAAAATACAACCTCGGAATCAGAATGAAAGGTAAAAGCATCCCAGAGTTATTAATGCTTGAAGTGACAGTGGTTCAAAAAATGGCTGGGTCCTTAAGGTATATTTGGGCTGGGTTCTTAAGGGGTTAAGGTGAAAATGGGCTGGGTCCTTAAGGGGTTAAATAGAAGTAATTTACAAATCTGTTTAACTTTCTGGCACCAGTTGATTTGAAAACATTTGTTTTCCATTTGTTTCCCCCGGAGTTCCCCTTTAAAGGCTCTGGCACATTTCAAAGTCAGGGCATGGTATATCATGGCCAAAAATGTATAAATCTTTGCTGAAGGGAGCTTACAGATAAATTATGAAATGACATTTGTGCTCATTGTTGTGACAATAACATTTATCTGTCCTCTCCACAGCTGGTTTTCGGAGAAGTATGCGCCTTTGCCGAAGAAAGTCTCACAGCACCCAAAATACCTGTTACTCTAGATGTCCAAGTAGCTGTTTTCACACTTTAGCTGCTCCTTATGAAGAGGTTGTAAGATATCAGAGAAGGCCCTGCGATCGTCATAGACTTATTGTTCTAATAGGTTCGTCTATACGTGTTCAGAGATTACAGACATGAGAACTGAATTCACATAAATACATGGAAATGTCATACAATGGCCGAAATGTATCAAACTGCCTGAAACCAATGTCTGATTTTGCCAATAGTAACCAATCACAGCTCAGCTTTTATTAACTTAATGAGCTCTGGTAAAGTGAAAGTTGAGCTGTGATTGGTTGTTATGGGAAAATCAGACAGAAAGGCCCAGATTTATCAACCTGTCTAAAACCAACCCTGTACATTTCCTTATTTTTTTGTGGTAGCAGAATAACAATCCTGTAGATTATTAGAACATAACATTATTGTACAACATGTTTTTTTCCTGGCAGGACCTTCTGGAGTTGGTGTTAATGAAATAAGAAAACAGCTTATTCGACTAAATCCCAATATGTTTTACAGCCCTGTACCACGTAAGTGCTAATATTCTGACTCCAGGAGATGTCCAGTGCTTTCAGACCCTTTTGTATTTTAAGCATACCTGCCATATCACAGAAATGCTTTTATACGTTACTCACTAGTTCCTGCAGAATCCTTACATGTCATTTTAGCTTCTGTATTATGGCTCACAAATCCCTCTGTTCTGCTGCTCACTCATTCTGAGATCCACTGCTTAGGAAGGGGCATGTCCGAGGGAAGCACTGAGCCCGCCCTCACTCACTCACTAATTCACTTCCTCCCAGAGTCTGTTGTGCTGGGTCTCTTCGTCCAATCATTGCAGGCTGCTCTGTAACCCCCTCATCTCTGTTTATAGACTGGAATTTGATAGATAGGACAGGAGTGAGCACAGAGAAGTGCTAGTCCTTATCTCACATCCTGGACTTTGTTCTAGCCTGTGCTTCAGTTGGGATAAAGATGATGCTACAGCTGTACAAGATTGTATTCTGGATGTTATAGGGACACCTAGTGGTCCCTTTTTATAAGCCATGATTTCTATAAAAAGGAGATACAAATGTTTTATGAAGTATATAAGAAAGGTTAATGTTTTGCCAAGATGTACAACATAAAAAAAGTTTTTGGATTCTGACAGTGCCCATTTAAGTATTGTGCAGCTTTGTGCTATAAAATATAATAATATACTATAATAAATATAATATATAAATAAATAATATAATAATTAATAATCATCACCACCACCATCATCATCATCCCGATACCATTTTTTTTTAAGACAGAGTATGAGTACCAATACTTTGTGACAGGGTTTTTTTCCCCTTAAGGTTACGTTCACACGAGCGGATCCACATCATATTTTACGCTGCGGGTCCTCCGCTGAAGGACCGCTACATGACTTTAGATGTGTCTGCTCAGAGCGGCAATACGCCGCTATGAGCAGACACACTGCGATGTGCAAGTCGCAGCACGCAGTGTACTTGCACATCACGGCCGCTCTCGGCCTAGCTCATGGGGGAGCAGCCACGATGTGTGGGAGTACACCACGCATGCCTTGTGATTCACACATCGCTTCAGTGTGTCTGCTCGTAGTGGCGTTTTGCTGCTCCAAGCAAGCACATCTAAAGGCAGCACATCTAAAGGCAGCATGTAGCACTTTATACTGGCAGAGAGGAGCGGAGCAGAGGGGAATGTGCCACTTCCTGTGTTGGTGTGTGTAAAGCCTGCAGGCAGCGTCCAGCCTGTTATTTTCTTACCGGTATGATTTTGTATATTATCTTCTCCTCTTCGGACAGCATTTATCTCTCCTATCCCATCGTTAGTCATCATAGTATTATCTTCACATCCTTCTTACATGTATATTTCCCTCACATGTATAATCTGATAATTGAATTATCATATATTATTCATGTGCTGAGAGGATTGTACATGTGCGGAGGGGATTGTTAGATTATTCATGTGCGGAGGGGATTGTACATGTGCCGAGGGGATTATCAGATTATATATGTGCGGAGGGGATTATCAGATTATTATACATGTAAGGAGGGGATTATCAGATTATACATGTGAGGAGGGGATTATACATGTGAGGAGGGGATTATCAGATTATACATGTGCGGAGGGGATTGTACATGTGAGGAGGGGATTATCAGATTATACATGTGCGGAGGGGATTATCAGATTATACATGTGAGGAGGGGATTATCAGATTATACATGTGTGGAGGGGATTGTACATGTGCGGAGGGGATTATCAGATTATACATGTGAGGAGGGGATTACACATGTGATGAGGGGATTATCAGATTATACATGTGAGGAGGGGATTATACATGTGAGGAGGGGATTATCATATTATACATGTGATGAGGGGATTATACATGTGAGGGGGGCGGGGGATTATCAAATTATACATGTGGAGATAATACTATTTCCGTTACTATTCCCTTCAGGGCATAAAGCCCCTTTACTAGGGTTACCCCTTAAAATATCACTTTTTTTGTTTTGCTATAAAAATTCCCCAATGCTGTGCAAATAATACAAACGGGCATTGAAAACACAACCTAGGTATTGGTTTTAGGTCCTTCTTGGACCTCTATTAGGCTGGAGGTATTATCATAGGATCATAACTTCCATGTCCCTATTTCTATTTTATATGTTGTAATAATTCCCTTCATTTAGATCCTCTCAATCTCCTCTTATTCCAACCCTGGTTGCTAGTTAAAACACAATCTTTAGTATCCCCCCGACATTTCACCGGAAAGAGCCGGCTTTCTCAAGGTGCAGGACATTAGTTTGAACACTATTAAAAATAGTTCACATAGGATTACACAATTTTTTATAATACATAGGTTATATTATACACCACAACTTTTGGGAAAAATAGGCAAATCTAAAAAAAATATAAGTGTCCAAGATGTGAGGGCGAAGGAATGTGGTTTTTCCATATGTATTACGACTGTTCGATGCTTAAGGAATTTTCGTTGAAGGTGATATGGATGATGGAGGGAAGGCTAGAGTTGGAGGACGGGGATAAATTGATAACCTGGTTATTAGGGGGAGGAAGAACGGAAGGAAGAAGGATGGATAAGATTTTAATAGGGAAAGTGATATCACACAGGGGCGTAGCTGTGACGTCACAATACTCCGGCCCCGTGATCAGCAGTCATCAGACCCAGAGCGAACAGGCTCCGGCGGGACCCCCAGGATCAGGCATCTTATGCCTTATCCTTTGGATAGGGGATGAGATGTCTTAGCGCCGGAGTACCCCTTTAAGGTCCTTGGGGGAGATTTATCAAAACCTGTGCAGAAGAAAACTTGCCCAGTTGCCCATAGCAACCAATCAGATCACTTTTTTCAATCTTAGGGAGGCCTGTGAAAAATGAAAGAAGCAATCTGATTGGTTGCTATGGGCAACTGGACAACTTTTTCTCTGCGCAGGTTTAGATAAATCTCCCCCATTGTTTTGCTGGAAGGTGAAGCTTTAGAGGCCTATAGCACTCCTGATCAGGGTTTCATTAAGAAAATATATTTACTTTTTCCATTCAGCTTTCATTCAACCCTAACCAGTCACCCTGTCCAATAAGCTGAAAAAACACCCTCACAGCATGATGTTCCACCATTTTGCTTCACTGTAGGCATAGTGTGGGACAGGTGATGAACATTTACTGGTTTCCTCCAGACATGGGGGGAGATTTATCAAAAACTGTGCAGAGGAAGAGGGGTGCAGTTGTCTATAGCAACAAATCTGATAGCTTCTTTCATTTTTAACAAGGCCTCTGTAAAATGAAAGAAGCGATCTGATTGGTTGCTATGGGCAACTGGGCAATTTTTCCTTTGCACAGTTTTTTTTTTATAAACCCCCTTGACGGTTAGAATTGTGACAAAAAAAACATTGATCAGTCGAGAGAATCTAGTTTCACAGTCTGATAGTCTTTTTACAAACTTTAGGCAGCTTTCATGCATCTTTTACTGAGGCTTCTTTCTGGCCACTCTGGCATGAGGCCCAGATTGGTGGAGGCTGCAGTGATAGTTGGCCCTCTAGAAGTTTCTCCCATCTGCACACACGATCTTTGAACCATTTGGTTCTTGGTCATCTCTGTTACCAAGGCCCTTGTCCCTTATTACTTATTTTGGGGGTATGATCTGCTCTATGAGTGCAGGTTGTTCCAAACTTATTCCATTTAGGAACTTTGGAGGCCAATGAACTTCAATGCAGCAGAGATATTTTAGTGATATGCATTTTCAGCTGTGAGACCTTATATAGACAGGGCTGTATCTTTCCAAACCATGTCCTAACAACTACATTTACTACAGGTGACTCCTAACAAGGTGTAGAAACATGTCCGAGATGACCAAGAGAAATAGGCCCCAGAGCTAAATTTCAAGTGTCACATGGTCTGAACACTTATGTCCATATAAAATAACATAGTCATAACAGATGTTAGAGGAATCCCATTCACATGAATGTGATCCTCTTTGCCGTTATGACTCCCTTTAGGCTCTGTTACACGGATGTTAATGGCATTCAAAGTGAGAAAAAAAGAGCCCTTAACGTCCGTTTGTAAACGAGCTTCAGACATAGTGTAAAAGAAGCCTTTGAATGATGGTAAATGGACTGATATTAGGGGGTGGTGTGATTGTTTCTGGATATAAGTCAGAAATATGTCTTTTTCCTACAGACTTTTAACATACTTTATACTTTTATTTACTTTAATAGAAGCGGTTTTGTAAATAGCATTACACGTGGCAAATATTAACATGAAAGTTCACACAGCATATTAACAGACGATCACTCTCAAAGACAAGCTGTCTCGGCACCTCTGGCCGCTAGCATACAGGTCACTTTAGTTACGGTACCCACTCCTTCGGCACTACTTCTCAGAGATCCCAGTCTCCGATGCTCACGTAGTAAGATAGCACATAATTCTCTCTGCATATGGAAAGCATGAAGCACTCACCAGGCATTTTCTGTTCCATCAGTAAGCATTGCACCTGCCCGCTCTCCTGCTGCTGTACTACGCCATGAAATAAAGATGTCTTACTGATGGAACAGAAAATGCCTGGTGAGTGCTTCATGCTTTCCATATGCAGAGAGAATTATGTGCTATCTTACTACGTGAGCACCGGTGACTGGGATCTCTGAGAAGTAGTGCCGAAGGAGTGGGTACCGTAACTAAAGTGACCTGTATGCTAGCGGCCAGAGGTGCCGAGACAGCTTGTCTTTGAGCGTGATCGTCTGTTAACATGAAAGTAACTATGTCCCAACAGACACTACTCGTCACAAGAAAAGCTATGAAGAGACCGGCCGAGAATATTTCTTTGTATCTAAAGAGACATTTGAAAGTTTGATATACAGCCACAGGTATGCAATACGTAAAAAGGTTTAATACTGGCGATATCTTCTTATAAAATGATCAGCCCACTCTTGTTCCTATAACTTCATATATTTAAAGGGAAAATATCAGAAAGTTCTGTTCTTTACATTACATTTGTATCATTAATGCATTTTGTATTTATAAACTCTTTACACTGGACACCGGGGGAAACAATGAAACAACTCATTGTGCCGGTTGGGTTTTTATGCACAGATACAGCTTCAAATAACTCAGTATCATTCTTGTCACCAAGTTAACTCCTTGGCAACATCTGCCATACATGCACAGTGGATGCATAGGTGTGCATAGGGCTCTCCCATATACAAATGCATGGAACGCTTGCTGATATGCCGCCATAACGCCTGCTGAAGTTGAGTTGTTCTTTTCTGTCTAAGTGCTCTCTGATGACACGTGTCTCGGGAACCGGCCAGTTTAGAAGCAAATCCCCATAGCAAACCTCTTCTACTCTGTGCAGTTCCAGAGACAAGCAGAGATGTCAGAAGAAAGCACTGTTGCCAGACAGAAGACAACAGCTCAACTTCAGCAGCTGATAATTATTGAAAGGATTAAGATTTTTTAATAGAAGTAATTTACAACTCTGTTTAACTTTCTGGAGCCAGTTGATATTAAAAAAAAAGTTTTTCCTGGAATACCCCTTTATGCCCTCTTGGAAACATTTCTGTGGACACTGGGTGGATGTATGCTGTGAAAGTATACAGCAGGCTCACGAGCTCAGCCCACTCCATATACATGGGTGCCATCTGCTTTCACCAGCTAACCTTTGCCATTAGTGACCAGCTTCGGAGTTCCCTATGACAATAGTCATTTAACCTTTTAGATGTGTGGGTCAATAGCGACTGCAGCATCTAGAAGGTTAGATGACAGGTGCCGGTCATGTTTTATGCCTTCTAAAAGTCTCTGTAGCTGTTGTAATTTGAGACAGAATGATTCAATAATGATGCAATGCACAGGTACTGCAGTATACTGTATAAGTAATAACATAGTAAAGTCCCCTGAGTGAATTAAATTGAGTTAAAAAAAATAGTGAATAAAAAAACAAAACTAAATTACTAAATAAATAAACATAAATTGGTATTGCCACATGTGGAAATGTTCAAACTATTCAATTATAACATCACTGATCCTATGTAAACAAATAAAATATCCAATGCCAGAATTGCAGATTTTTGGACACATCACATACCATAAGATATGGCTAAAAAGCAATAAAAAAAAAAGTCCCATGCACCCCAAAATGGTACCACTTAATTTTACAAATCACTGTGCAAAACACCCACCTGCATAAACCAAGCTGTCCATGAAAAAAAGCAAGTGTTATCGCTTTTAGGAAAGGTGAAAAATAAATGGAAAAAAAACAAACATGAAAAATGGCTGCATCATTAAGTGGTTAATACATTTTATTTTTAATATATATATATTTTTTTTTACCAGTTTCCTGGAGTATGGAGAATACAAAGGGCATATGTATGGTACCAGTGTGGACACAGTGAAAGAAGTACTGGATGCTGGTAAAATATGCATAATTGACCTGGAGCCACAGGTTAGAGCCACAGTAAAGAATCAGTTCTATGAATAACTACATTAAAATGAGAATAGCCCCAAATCACAAATGTGTTAAAGCAAATGTCACTGAATATATTATGGGAAAGATTTATCATTGTATTTAGAGCTTTTTTGTTTTTTTGCACGTGCGCCTAAGCCCTTTTTTGGGCGACTTTTGTGGATACACAGAAAGTAACAAACAGCCGTACATAAGCAACTTTCAGTTTTCACTTTGCAGTGGTCACAAATTTATGGAGAGCACTTTTAAAAAGTTTCACAAAAAGTTACAACTGCGACTTTTTGTGGAGAAAAGTCACAGAGGAGAGGAGGAAACATACAAAATGGCGTTCTGAACTGACTTGTTTTTTTGCTTATGTTCGCCAAATTTATCAACCCCCACTTGATAGTGGTAAGGAAGAACAATCAGCTTACCCCTTAATCGCCTCTCAACAGCAGCGTGGATTAGTGTGCATCAGTAGATAACCTCCAGCTTGTATGACTAAGGTGGAGGTTAGGGTGTTTCTTTTGTAAGGCAAAAAATTAAATGTGACAGTTTTGCAGACTTTGCTTATACCCTGAGTCTCAGTGATGTAAAAGATATATATATGTATGTATGTATATATATATATATATATATATATATATATATATATATATATATATATATAGATATATATATGCCAAATTTCAAGAAGATTGGATAATATTTAGAGGTTGCACACTTTTATCAGTTCTGTAAAAGTAAGCAAAAAATTAGATTTTTCAATGTTAATAGTTTTTATTGGGAAAACTAGAAATTACAAACCTAAAATATTAAAACTAGGCACTAAGATTAATAAGTAGGGAGACCTTGGGGGCCATTCAACTGGCCCACGGCGACCAATCCACTTTCCAGGAAACTGTTCATCTAGGAATGCTCGGAGGAATCTTACTTACATTATGGGTGTCAGGTCCGAGCATTCCCAGATGAACAGTTTCCTGGAAAGTGGATTGGTCACCATGGGCCAGTTGAATGGCCCCCAAGGTCTCCCGATCTGACCCCCTTAGACTTTTATCTTTGGGGTCATCTGAAGGCAATTGTCTATGCTGTGAAGATACGAGATGTGTAGCACCTGAAACTACGGATACTGGAAGCCTGTGCTAGCATTTCTCCTGCGGTGTTGCTATCAGTGTGTGAAGAGTGGGAGAAGAGGGTTGCATTGACAATCCAACACAATGGGCAGCACATTGAACACATTTTATAAGTGGTCAGAAACTTGTAAATAACTCATGAAAAAATAAAGTTACATTAAAACCAACCACACCATTGTTTTTCTTGTGAAATTCCCAATGAGTTTGATGTGTGACATGACCCTCTTCCTATTGAAAAAACAAAAGTTGGATTCAAAATGGCTGACTTCAAAATGGCCGCCACGGTCACCACCCATCTTGAAAAGTTTACCCCCTCACATATACTAATGTGCCACAAACAGGAAGTTAATATCACCAACCATTCCCATTGTATTAAGGTGTATCCATATAAATGGCCCACCCTGCATATCTTTTACATCACTGATGACTTGGGGCGTAAGCAAAGTCATATGAAAATCACATCTTTGGAAAAATGAAACACCCTAGTGGAGGTCATCCACTGAAACGCGTCACTTTGTACGTCCTGTGTATCTGTGTTCCTAATAAAAAAGGTTTTATTGCACATATTATTGTGCTGGACATTTTTCTCTACAAACTCCCCTTGATAGTTTGATAAATGCATCACACATAAGCCAAACCAACCAATGATAAATCTTCCCCTATGTGTTTTATATATAAATGTGGTTGTGTATGTTAAAGGGGTATTTTGAATTATATTAACTCATTCACTATCCATAGTATAGGGCATAAGTGCCAAATTGCAAGGAGTTGGGCCCTGTTCTGGAGATTGGGGTGTTCCCAGCTCTGACACTATCCTGTGAAAAGGGGATAAGTTCATTTAACTTGGAATGTCCCTTTAAATAATAATAATTTGGGTGCCTTCAACTACCATTGGGTAGAGCTCACTGCCTATGAATTTATTAGGCTCCCGTAAAACTGTTGGGACCTGTATAAATCTTTATGCATCAGACTCCCCCTAGGCTGCTGGTAAATAGAATTTTATTCTTTTACAAATATATAGAGAAAGAAAAGCTAGGAAAGCAATAAAGCCTGTGTCTCTATAGTTACTTAGAAGTGGCTTGGTGTTCTTTCCTTTATGGAGAGTATTGCATTGATTTAAAACTACACAGTATTTATAGGCAGATATATATATGGTGGATTGTTTGCTATATTTAACAACATTAAATAACCGCAGTTCCTTTATGTCTTGAATGCCTGCCCAGTTTGGATCACATCATCTTGGTTTCTTATCCTCGAATGTATGCTTTATAAATTTATTTGGGAAAGAAAAAGGGGTAGATTGAAATATAATGTCCTGGCACTTTCAGATAGGGATAGTGGTTTGGAAATGCCAGATTTCAGAGGTTATCTAAAACACTTTACATGTTAAAGGAATACTGTAGTGGAAAATAACTAATCCCCTAGGGCGCCCCCCCCCCCGCGATCTCCTGTACAGGGTCTCGGCAGTCCACATGAAGGGAGCGTTCCATCCCTGTATGACGCGGGATGCGGAGGCTGACACGCCCTCTCCATGTTTTTCTATGGGTTACATGCGTGTTGGCCACCATGTCATGCTGGAGAAGGACACACCACCTTCCCTGCAGACTACCGGGACCCCGTACAAGAGATTGTGGGGGGTCCCAGCGGTCAGACCCCCCCCCCCCATATCTATATAGGGGATTTGCTTTTTCCACTACAGTATTCGGTGCATACAGTATATAATTAATTACTGTATGCACTCGACAAGTTGTAGTTTTGCAGATATTTTCCTAGCATTTGAAGCGGGCCAACTTATATAAGACATTCACATATGAGGATCTCTTTGTCAAAACTTAAAAGTTTTCTAAACATAAATTCTACACATTCCACACCATTGTGGCCCAATATCATATGTGCAAGAATTTTATAAAAATAGATCAAGGGGGATTTTGGGCACTGGTACAATTGAGGGAAATCACTTTTACAAGGTCACTATATTTAGGAGTTTTGAACAAATGCAGTTGGATTGTAATATGAAATTAGAGCACAAAATTTGGTATCTTCAGGAAAAATGGCAGACAGAGAGGAATTTATTGCAAGCCAAGGAGTTTGAATGTGGTTAAAATCTATAAAATGATTAAGGAGATAAAGAGAAAAATAGAATTAAAGGTATATGGGAATGTGTGGGGATTTGCGCTGATTCAGATCTCTGGGATATGGCCTACAAAATGCTTCTTCCCTCATCTTTAACACTAATTTTAAAATTATCCAATTTAAATGTATACACAATTGCCCAAAAACACTAGCAAGACTTAAATGTTAGGATAATTCCAACTGTCCCCGTTGTAGGAAGGAAGAAACAGACTTCTTCCATATTATATGGGATTGTAGTGTTGCTAAGGTATATTGGTCAAAGGTCTTCCAGCATTTGACAGATGGAAAATTTCTTGGGGATACGCACTCTAGTACCTTCTCACAAGTAATTTGGGGACTAGGAAACTATGGGGCAGAGATTTGAGAATTGCTGATTAGACGATTTACCTGTGCTAAAATTATAATATTAAGAATTTGGCTCTCGAACAAGAAACCGGAATTTCTAGCTTGGCTAAATCTGGTAGAGAAAAATACGAATCCCTCAATTGTAAAAAAACTGAGAAAGCTTTGGCAAAAGTAAAAATAATTTGGAATACTTGGAAGGTTTAATTTGAAACCCGGGTAATGAAGTCTTTTTTTTTCTTTTCCTCTGGGTTGGGTTGGGTGGAGCACAGGGTAAAAATATTGCTTGTTATTATGTATGTACCATTTGTAAACTTTGGAATAAAAAAAAATTATAAAAAAAAAAAACACAACATCAAAAAGAAATAATTTTTAATAATTTCGAAATAAACTATGGCAGTGGCACATATTGTTGAATTTTTTTCTTTTCTACAGGGTGTTACAGGCGCTCGAACACATGAACTTAAGCCATATGTAATATTTATAAAACCACCGAGCCGAAACTGCATGAGGCAGACAAGGAGAAACGCCAGCATCCTCACCAATTACTATGTGGACCAGAAGTATAAGGTAGAGTTACATACCTGTTTTAAAGGCAATAACATAAATAATACTCTTGTCTTTTAAACAACAACACACAGTGCTACATGTGATCTTACACTGTCAGGTCCTTGTGGGTTTATCACTAGTTTCACTGGCCCAAAGGGCTCATGGCGGTGAGCAGGAAAATTTTCCTCCTTAATTGCCATTTGGAGTCTTTTCTGTATGCAGTTGCTGGTTACAAAATGCACAGGAAAAAAAATGTGTAGTAGATTCCTGATAGATTTTGTCCATCATATTGCTATGGCAAAATTTTCAGCTTAAAGGCATAGTCCAGCTTTAAACTTTTTTGAGCCATCAATCCCCGGCTGCTGGCATATAAAACAACGACCTAGACTCAACTGCTGCCACCTCTGTGCCCTCATATCGCTGCTCCAGTTCTCTGCTACCGCCGGCGATTAGCTGATAAGACTGCACTGAAGTCCCACCTCGGCCAGAAGTAGCCTGAACAGAAGGTGATGTGCCACGACATGTCTTATTCCTGGTGGGACATTGTATGGCCAGCGATTATCTCATCAGCAGTATGACGCGTCGAACACCAGCAAGCAGAGAGAAGATGGCACCAGAGGACTGGAGCAGTGATACCGGGGCACCGCAGAAGCAGGTAAGTCCAGGATGTTGCTTTATATGCCAGCAGCCAAGGGATAAAGGTCTAAGCTGGAGTACCCCTTTAAAGGTAGTCACTAAATAGACCCCATTAGATTATTGCAGCATGCAGCTGAAATTTTCTGCAGTGGAATATCGCCATACTAAATCATGATTTACCCATAGCAGCTTAGCTTTCATTTCTCACATTGTTCTGGTAAAATAAAAGTGTAGCTGTGACTGGTCGTTGTGGGCAAAACACAATTTTCTCTCGGCCAATGACCAAGATTTACTAAAACAGTTTAAATACTAGTGCAAATTCAGACACAGTATTTAAATGTGCCGAATGTATTATGATGCAGGCTGACTGATAAATCTAACGCATCTTAATTGTCAAATTTAGACTATTATTTGACTTAAAGTGTACCTGTTGTTAACAAAAACTTTTGATACAATATAGATAATACCATTATATGTATACAATATTTTTAATATACATTGAATATTTTTGGGTGAAAAAAAATTCGGTCCCTGCAGCTATTGCCTGTGTGTCTCTATGAGGAGACCAAATACAGGAAGTGAGGACAGGACAAGCAGGGCTCTGTGCAGGCTCCTAGCTTGTCAATCATCCTGATGTGTGAGTCGGGAGCGTGTTGCAGAGCCTCACTGCACAGAGCCCTGCTTGTCCTCGCTGCACAGAGCCCTGCTTGTCCTCAGTGTACAGAGCCCTGCTTGTCCTCACTGCACAGAGCCCTGCTTGTCCTCGCTGCATAGAGCCCCGCTTGTCCTCAGTGTACAGAGCCCTGCTTGTCCTTACTGCACAGAGCCCTGCTTGTCCTCAGTGTACAGAGCCCTGCTTGTCCTCACTGCACAGAGCCCTGCTTGTCCTCGCTGCACAGAGCCCTGCTTGTCCTCACTGTACAGAGCCCTGCTTGTCCTCGCTGCAGAGCCCTGCTTGTCCACTCACAATAGCATATACTGGTATTATTTACATTATATAAAAAGTTTTTGTGACAGGTACACTTCATCTGCACCAGAATTTGGCGTATCTTGAGCCACACCTCTTTATACACTTTTTCTTTTCTACCACAGCCACGCCCTTTGCGTACAATTCATTATAAATGTGGTACATGTCATGCAAGACTATGTTTCCACACAACTTATTTTTGCTTTTTTTTTTTTATCCTGAAAAAAACATAGCAAATTTGCAATGTTTGACACCAAAATATGACCTTGCAGATTTAAAGTCATATTTCCATATCTAAGATTGTTTTAAACATTTTTCACTTTGCTGCTACTCTAAAGCTATGGAAAATCTGTGTGACCCTATCCTAAGACATAAAAGCTGTGATTTCCAAATCATCATCTTGGGGCTACATTTTGAAGTGTTCGCTGTATGCAGAGGTCACTTTGCTATCTTATTAAACCTGCAGGAGGAAGACTTTCAGGAAATAGAAGAATCTGCAAAGAAGATAGAAGAGCAATATAGCCAGTTTATTGACCAAGTGTTGGTGAATGATGATCTGCAGTCTGCTACAGTCCAGCTCCTGTCCATTGTCCGCCGTGCTCAGGATGAGCCACAATGGATCCCTGCGTCTTGGATTTGTTCAGATTCATAAATATTTTACAGATGAGATTACTTACTCAAAGACTTATATGATTCTTGTCAGCCCATAAAAATGAATATTGGCTGATCTGTATAGGGCTATCCTGACTCTCCCCAACAGCAGATGTTGTGGTAAAAAAGGAACTGGATAGGTTTGCCTTCAACAAGCCAGATTCTTTCAGGAGAAAATAAGCCAACACCAAAGTGGTCTGCCATTGGCTTAGTACCTTAAACCAGGCATGCATGTTTATGGGGTAGGATGAGGAAGAATAGCGGTCTACACAGCCACTCTTCACTACCTTATAGAACAATGAAGGAAGACTGCGGTACCTAACATACTATTTTACATTTTGAGTAGATATAAAAGTTGAGCTACTACAATTCTAGCATATTTAACAATCTTACATACCAGACAGCTAACAGATTCAGTTTAGCCATTTTTTTCCCTTTCTTATACTTAGTATTCTAGAAAGATATTTCTTAAAGAGTATGTTTTTTTCTTTTTGTCAAACTGAGATCTTGCAAAATGTGGTGTGGAAGCAGCCTTGAACAGATGCAGCAATCCAGTGTTTTTCCTACATGTATTTGTCCCAGGTCATGTAATGTGCAATAAACAATAATGGAGCATGGTCCTGTGTCATTCCAGCTGCTTATGTCGTAGCAGAGCAAAGGAGAGGTTGCTGTATTTGTATGGGACCTGTAACTAGTCAGGCATTCATAGCATCCTGCTAATATAGCGTTAGCATACATGATCAGAAAAGAGATTTGGGGGGAAATTTATCAATTTATTTGTACTTTGCACAAAAAAATTGCACACTAGTTTTCTGGTGGAAGCATTGATACATTGACACTTTAGTTTTCCAGATTTATACTGGATCTGCCATGTCATACTGGTTGGGCCATACTGCTGAGACAAAAAAAAACAATTTCCCAGTCGCTCCTCAGTGGGGGACACAGAGACTATGGCTCTTGCCACTAGGAGGCACTGACACTAGGGAAAAAAAAAGTCGGCATTCCCTGGCAGGATATGCCCACCAATTGAGGTAATCAGTTTTAGCTAGTGTCAGGAGGAGGCAAGACACAGGTCTAGTGCTCTCCAGACCTGGTCTGTTTTCATTATTTTCTAGTAAGGGCTGTTTAGTTAGCTTTTTTCCACCCTTTTGTTTCTCATTTTCATGTGGGGGTTCAGGAGCATGGTGCTACCTGTTCTCCCAAAGACATGTACTGTTAACCCCTTCTCGCCACCGGCTAGCGCCTGGAGGTTGTACCCTGCACGCCCCTCTATCATAACCTGGTATGATGCAGCGTGGCCATAAGATGGCTGAAGCGGTCTGGGTGAGTATACGAAGACTGGGGGTGAGTATATGAAGACTTGGGTGAGTATATCATCCCCTCCGCCCGCCCGCCATTGGACTCGCAGTTACGGCAGCCGTCTCATGGTAGCCGCCGGCTTTTGCAGTAGCTCCCTGTACTTTTTGCGGCCACTGTATTTTCTTCAGCTGCTCAGATCTCCTCCGGCGCTTGCTGGCCAATGGGACACATAATTGCGGCAGGTAGGTCCTCCCCTCTTCTCCCCATGCTCAGTGCGGGAATCTGGAGACTAGCTGAGGGACAAGACAGCGCCGGACAGGAAAAGCTCAGCGCCTCTCATGAACGGAGTTTAGCTCCGCCCCGCCTCCCGCAGCGAGCCCTCCAGGCTTAGGGAGTTGCATAAGTTGCTAACGCTACCATGGATGTCAGAGGCTGTCTCCCTCGTCTGACTCTCTGGTTCAGGGCCATGTTCTGCTCTAGCTCAGCGGAAGCATGTCTAGCCGGGCACCGCTGTCACCCCCCCTGGCCTCGGAGCGGCAAGCGCTCCTACCGCGCGCTGCTCACCGCTCCTGTTTAGTTTGCGGCTCCCTGCGCTCAGTCACTGCAGGCTGTACACAGCTGCTGGCTTAGTGCAGCGAGTTGTCGATTAGCTGCTTAGGCACCGGTGCTTGTCGCAGCCTGCGGATGCTTTCCACAGCTGCGACCCCCCCCCCCCCCCCTTCAGCAGCAATGAGCATCGCCTTCCTGGAGGGTGGGCCCTTTTTCCAGGGTGTCTCACAGGACACCCGCAGTTCCTCTCTTCTTCTGCCCCTCTCCTTTCCCCCATAGCGCGTCCAGGCTTGGGCTGGGGGGTTAATGCCAGGAATTCGTGGGGCACCCTGTGTCCCACGCCAGCTTTATTTAAAAAAAAAAAATAATAATAATAATAAATTGTCTGCCCCTGGTCTCTTTGACTGGCACCCTCTAGTGGCTGTTAATGGTATTGTGTTTTTCCACCTCGTCACGACAGCACCACCAGAGAGATTGACTCCTCCTCCAGGAACAGGAAACCCAGAGAACAAAAAGGATGCACTTCCATCTCTTCCTCAGTGGTTTCCTGTTCCTGTAGGAAGCCTGGAGATAATCTATGCCTCTGGTGTGGATGCTGTGACGGTGGGGGTGGGGTCCAGAGGAGGCTTTCTCCCCTAGTTTGGCGAGTATTCTGGACCTCCATTTAACTCCCTGGTGGGGAGTTTTTCCTTGGTGCCCCCAGCAGCGGTTACCGGCGCCACCGCCCGCCTCCCTTCTCCCTCCGCTTCCTCGTCCCCGTTCGCACGGCAAATCTGTAGTACAGATTTCGCCTGCGCATTCTTTACCTGTAGCGTGGACGAGGGGGGTTTCGGAGCTCCGGCGGCGTTCACTGGAGAGCTCCGTGGCTGCGGCCTGCTGGAGGCGGGGCTCAGTCACATGACCGTGACAGCTGGGGAGGAGAGGGGCGCATGTGACGTCAGACGCCGAGGTCCAGACCTTCCAGGGCAGCAGATTTAAAAAGGGGAATCCCTTTTCTGCATCCCTGCCTCCAGTGCACAGAGGACACCGGTCTTAAGCTGCAGCTACGTGCCTCCAGGAGGGAGAAGCTTCAGGAAGATGAGCTCCACTAAGGATGTTCCTTCCAAGCAGGACCGTGAGGAATCCAAAACTGCTTCCACGGTACGGTCCCTGGCGGAGGGGTGAGTGTTATGGCTCTTTAGGTATAGCTTCTTATTGTCCTTCTATTTTTCTAGGATACTCCTACAAAAAGTTGTTAAGAAGGCTAAGCATAAGGCATGTCTTATGTGTAAAGCTACGCTAGCATCTGATTATCGTAAGCCTAATTGTCCAGCCAGTATTGATAGAATCATTGCTACAGGTGGGTGCAGGTGTTTTGTTTTAAAATATATGTTTATATATTTTTTAGGGGGTTTCTGTTATTTGGATATCTGTGTACATTTTTTAGAATCCCCGTCCTTGATTATGCAGATGCAGGACATGGTTAAGAGCCAGATAGAGTCTGCCCTTAAAGGGTTTCTTCCGGTTGTTACCCCTCCGCAGCCAGATATGATACCTTCTGTTCCTATTGATGTTGAAGAGGAAGAAGGTTTGATCTCGGTGCATTCTGATTCAGGTATTCACTTTATGTGATATTGGTTTATTTTGCTTTTATACTATGAAGGTAGTCATAGTTATATATTCCCTACAGGGGATGAATCCCGTTCATCGGAGGATGACTTATCGGGAAAGCCTCTCTTTCTTTCGGAAGATTCCGAGCAATTAATTAAGGCGGTGAGGTCCATCATGTGGTTTGAGGAAGTTAAAGAGCAGAGGTCCATTCAGGATATCATGTTCGAGGGCCTAGAAGAAAGAAAGCGCAGAGTCTTTCCGGTTCATAGGACCATTTCTCAGCTGATAAAAAAGGAGTAGGAGTCCCCGGATAAAAAAAAACCTTTATTCCTAGGGCAATTAGAGTCAGCCTCCGAAAAGGGGTATTTCCTTTTAAGTATTGGGAGCGCCCTCCTAAAATCGATGTGGCTATATCTAAGGTCTCCAGGAAGGGGTCTTTACCGTTTGAAGATTTAGGTTCCCTAAAAGACCCGATGGACAGAAATGCAGAAATTTTTCTTAAAAGGGCTTGGGAGACTGCAGGGGCCACTCTAAAGCCTTCTGTCACTGGTACCACTGTTGCAAGATCTTTGGTTATGTGGGTCCAGTTATGTGGCCAGTTATCCTCATGTGTCCAGAATGACATGCCCAAGGAGCAGACTCTTTCTTTATTAGCTACAATTAAGAAGGCCTCTGCTTTTCTGGCGGATTCATCATCAGATTCTGTTAGGTTGTCCGCCAGGTCGGCGGCACTCACTAACTCTGCCAGAAGAGCTCTCTGGATAAAAAATTGGTCAGGGGAAAGTGGTTCAAAAAGTATGTTATGTGCCATTCCCTGTGAGGGAGAATTTTTGTTTGGTTCAGTTCTCTCTGATGTCTTAGATAAAGTGGGTGATAGGAAAAAGGGATTCCCATCTTCCTAGCCTCCTAGACAGAATAGGCCTTTTCGCTTTAAAGGCAAAGGAGGTAATCAGAATAAAAATAGAGACTCTTCCAATAAGTGGAAGTTTTCCTGGAAGGAGAGTGGATTTATGTTTAATCCTCCTGCTACCTCTTCCAAAAAACCTGAATCCCAATGACGGGATCTTCGAGTAAGTGGCAGACTTGGAAATGTTTTCCCATTCTGGAAAGAACATTTTAACAGCTCTTGGTTAATCCAGACTATTCGTGACGGTCTCCGTCTAGATTTTATTAGTTTGCCACCTACTCGGTTTCTGGTCACTAAACCCCCTTCAGGCCCCTCAGGTCAATCTTCATTACAGGGAGAGGTTTTATCCCTTATTGATAAAGGTGTTTTGATTCCGGTTCCCCCACAGGAACATGGTTCGGGGTTTTATTCCAGCCTTTTCCTTGTGGGAAAACCAAATGGTACGTTCAGGGTGATTATTAATCTCAAACCACTGAATCGTTATTTAATTTATAATCGTTTCAAAATGGAGACAATAAAATCCACAGTTAACCTTTTGTTTAAGGATTGTTTTATGTCACCTTTAGATTTAAAAGATGCTTATCTCCATGTCCCTATTCATACTGATTATCAAAAGTTTATTTAAGGATTGTGGTTTCTGTTAATTCTCAGTTGCTTCATTTACAGTTTTGTGCTCTGCCTTTTGGTATAGCTGTGGCCCCTAGGGTTTTTACAAAGGTTATTTCCAAAATGGCAGCCCATATTCGGGAGGGAGACGGAATTTTTAATTCCCTACCTGGATGACTTTCTGTTGGTAGCTGAATCCGAAGTCAAAGTAAAAGCCTTTTTGTCCTGTACTATTGATATACTTCATGAGCTGGGTTGGATAATTGAGAAAAATTGTCCCTTGTTCCTTCTCAGTAGAAAGTTTTTTTGGGTATTTTGTTTGACTCCTTGGTACAAAAATCTTTTCTCCTTCCAGCCAAAATAGAAAAGATTATGTCTTCAGTTAGAGAGATTATTAGTTGCCCTTGCATATCAATTAGGAAAGGTATGTCCGTTTTAGATTTATTTACAGCGTCCATTCCAGCAGTCCCCTGGGCCCACTTCCATGCTCGAGCATTACAGTTCGAGCTCCTTGGGGCTTGGGATGGTTCTCAACAGGATCTGGCTAGACGCATTGTATTGCCCCCTCAAGTGCTGGCCTCTTTGGATTGGTGGTTAGTTAGAGATAACCTTTCTAAAGGGGTAGATTGGGTTTATCAAGACCCTGTTGTCATCACTACTGATGCCACTTCTTGGGGTTGGGGGGCTCATTTAAATGACTTAATCTTGCAAGGTATCTGGGAAGAGGAAGTTTTGACCAAATCCTCAAATTTCAAAGAACTGTTGGCGGTGTATAGGGCGCTTGAGTCAGCCAAAGAGACTATTAAGGGCACCAATGTTAAAATCTTCTCAGATAATACCACCACTGTGTCTTTCATAAATAGACAGGGAACTACGAGGAGTACTTCCCTCATGAATTTGTCTTTTCAGGTCCTATCTTTTGCAGAATCCCATCTAAAGACAATATCTGCAGTTCATATCAAAGGGGATCTAAATTTCAGAGCAGACTTTTTAAGCAGTCATTCAATCTTGCAAGGGGAGTGGCGGTTAAATCCCTAAATTTTTCGCAAGATCACAGCTCTCTGGGGAACCCCTCAAGTGGATCTTTTCGCTACCAGGTGCAACAAACAGGTCAGAGACTTTCTTTCCCTAAGTCCAGCAGACAGACCCCTAGCAGTGGACGCTCTTTCTCAGACTTCGGGGTTGGGACTTGGGCTACGCCTTTCCTCCTCTGGCATTAATCCCCATAAGGAGTCATAAGGAAGATCAAAGAGGACACGGCGACAGTCATATTAATAGCCCCATTCTGGCCACGGAGGGCATGGTTTTCCTCTCTAAGGACTATGTCGCTAACAGATCCCTGGGTTCTTCCGGAAATTCAGGACCTTCTCAGTCAAGGCCCGGTCCTTCATCCAGATTTCCGCAATCTCCATCTGAGGGCCTGGCTCTTGAGAGGATGATCCTAAAGTCCAAGGGTCTGTCTGATGCTGTTATTTCCACTTTACAATACAGTAGAAAACCTGTCACTACAAAAATTTATTTTAGGATATCGAAGAAATTTTTGTCTTTCTCAGGCTCTACTGCATTTAATTTAGATAGGCCGAATTATGCCTCTATTCTTGATTTTTTACAAAAAGGTCTTGAGAAAGGATTAAGGGCTGCCACCCTTAAAGTACAAGTAGCTGCTCTGGGAGCTTTATTTGGTCAAAAGATTGCTAATCATCCCCGGGTAGTGAGATTCTTTAAGTCTGTTACCAGGATGCAACTTGTCAGTTCACCCGCTGTTTCCCCCTGGGAATCTTACTCTGGTGCTTAATTCTCTTTGTAGGAGTCCCTTTGAACCTTTATCTTCTATACCCCTGAAGGTTTTGGTTAAAAAAAACTGCTTTTCTTATAGCTATCACGTCTGCTAGGAGAGTAGGGGAGTTAGCAGCCCTATCCACTAGAGAACCCTATATCCAGATAGGATTATTTTAAGACCTGACCCTGCCTTTTTACCTAAAGTGGTTTCAGGGTTTCATTTATCTCAGGAAGTTGTCCTTCCATCCTTCTGTGCAAATCCATCTTCAGAAGGGGAAAGTTTATTCCACACACTTGATGTCCGCAGATGTGTTATAGAGTATTTGGAAAGAACTAGAAGCTTTAGAAAACCAGATAAGCTGTTTGTCCAGTTTTCAGGTCCCAACAGGGGAAATAGTGTTAGAGCAGATACTATTGCCAGGTGGGTTAGGCAGGCCATTGTTGCAGCCTATTCCTCTGCAGGTATGTCTCCTCCAACCAACCTGAGAGCTCACTCTACTAGAGCAGTCGCCTCTTCATGGGCAGAGAAAAGAGGTGCGTCTATTGCTCGAATCTGTAGGGCGGCTATTTGGTCATCCTCACATACTTTTTTTTCGGCACTATAGACTCAGGGTTGATGACCTATCCTCCTTGGCTTTTTCACGCAAAGCTCTTCAGGCGGTGGGTCCCACCCTAGTTTTTCTCTGGTATTCTCTCTGGTGGTGCTGTTGTGACGAGGTGGAAAGCCGGTAATTACTCACCGGTAATTCTATTTCCTCATAGTCACAACAGCACTACCTACTACTCCCACTCCTTTTTTCTTATATCTTTTCACATGTGGTGTGTTCACTGAGGTGTAAAAAAAAAAAAAAATAAAAAAAAAAAAATTATATATATGATTGTATATACATTTGTTATGTGTATAGTCTTGTGTTCTAACCGTTAAGTAGGATGCTTCTTGAGTCTCGGTAATCCACTGAGGAAGAAAGGGAAGTGCATCCTTTTTATTCTTTGGGTTTCCTGTTCCTGGAGGAGGAGTCCATCTCTCTGGTGGTGCTGTCATGACTACGAGGAAATAGAATTACCAGTGAGTAATTACCTGCTTTTGTGGCTCCCTCTTGTGGCAACTCATGGCTCTTACAGTTTTTTGCCCGTAATATCTGTTTTTATCAGATTATTATCTGCTGGGTCCTTTTCTGGGACTGTATATGGGGTCCACCCTTTTTTTTTTTTCCAGATAGCGCTATCGGCACAATGTTTTTTTTGCCCTATGCCTCTGGCATAACTAATTCTGCAGAGTTCTCACGCTGTTAGGGAGCATATGCGAACCGCGGTAGAGGGTAGTTACGCGGTCTCTGGAGATTCCAGGGTTACATTCCGTGCCTGGTTTCCCCTTCTGCTGAGTACCATGCCATGTCTACTGTGCCCACGGCCAGTCCTAGTCCCTCCCTATCGGGGCATGGCTCCGGTCCGGTGCCCATACAGGGTTTCTGCACTCCTGGCAGACGCCTAGGTCCTTTTTGGGGGTTCTTCCTCCAACTGTCATCCATCAGGGGAGGGTTCTTGGCATGTGCATATACTATTATTCCCTCCTCCCCAGGTCACCAATCTCATAGCTGCCACGTCCGTGGTTGACATTCCAGTACCCCCCTACAGTGTGAGGTGTCCCACGGAGTGACCTGTTGCATACTATGGACCCATACCAGTAAGCCAGACAGTGGTCTGCATGGTTCCTCCGCCGCCTGTCATTTCTCACATGCCCGATTGTCTCATTTTAAAAACTGCCCTATTTAGTCAAAAGTTTGGTCAAGTCGAATATTTTATAAAACTCTGTGACCCTTTAACCAAACATAGGCAAACTCTGCTTACATCCTCCATGCATACAAGCAGTAAGTGGCATGTATTCTATGTACTTAGAACCAGCATTAGCTGCATTGTATGAGGAATGCTATTTTAGTCTTGGAACTGAACTGCAGCAGAATATAGAACTTTGTGAGATCTTATTCTTAAGTAATTCCGGTATACTCAGATAAATAGCTTTGTTTGGTTGATGTGCTTTATAAAATGTCACTTAAGGGAAAAAAAAAAAAACACAGGAGTCTGTATTGACAAATAAAAAAGGTACACGTTGTGATGAGAACCAGTGGAAATTATTGAATCAGCTATAGAATCCTGACATGCCAGAAGTGTAGCTTACTTACAGTACCCAGTACTGAGACCCCCACCAATCTTACAACTATCAAAAAGAGAATCCAAAGCCACAGAGAGTGGAAATCTCTATGGACAAGGCCCTGTTGTATTTTTTTAGTATAGATTTTCAATAAACTTACAGTTTTTATGCCTTGGATTCTATTTTTAAAAGTTGTATATATGCGGTTAGGTGGAAAACTACACCAAGTTCAGCACGGAATACAGGTGCTATAAGAGACCAACAATTCTTGAAGAACTCTAAAATGAAATGGCAGAATCTGTACACTGCAAGATCAGCTTTCCAAGGAGAGCCAAATGGAAACAAATGAGCACAGGAGTTTAGGGCTTCTGTCCATTTGAATTAATAATTAGTCCACATTGTAGTTCATGCACCAACATCTGAAGGTGGCGCTGTGTATCTGTAGGAATACAGTTTGTTGTCTGCACCTCCGCTTAGGATCAACTGTAAAAAAAAAAAAAAAAAAAATTTTTAAACACAGACATTTCAATATTGTCCAATACCCAAATATACCACCGTAAAATAACAGAAAAAAAACCCATTACAAATATGCTACCTAGCTGCTACTAAGAGCAAATACAAGCCATCCTTTTGGTAGTGACTGTTTTTCTAGTGGCCATTAAAGGGGAACTCCAGTATATAAGTTCTTATACACTGCTCAAAAAAATAAAGGGCACACTAAGATAACACATGCTAGATCTGAATGAATGAACTAATCGTATGAAATACTTTCATCTTTACATAGTTTGTGTGATTTTGTTTTCAGCACATTCAACTATCAATGGAAATCAAATTTTATCAACACATGGAGGTCTGGATATGGAGTCACACTCAAAATCAAAGTGGAAAACCACACTACAGGCTGATCCAACTTTGATGTAATGTCCTTAAAACAAGTCAAAATGAGGCTCAGTAGTGTGTGCCTGGGCATGCTCCTGATGAGGTGGTGGATGGTCTCCTGAGGGATGTCCTCCCAGACCTGGACAAAAGCATCCGCCATCCTGGACAGTCTGTGGTGCAATGTGGAGTTCGTGGATAGAGCGAGATATGATGTCCCAGATGTGCTCAATCGGATTCAGGTCTGGGGAACGGGCGGGCCAGTCCATAGCATTAATGCCTTCCTCTTGCAGGAACTGCTGACACACTCCAGCCACAGGAGGTCTAGCATTGTCCTGCATTAGGAGGAACTCAGGTCTGAGGATCTCATCTCGGTACATAATGGCAGTAAGGCTACCTCTGGCAAGCACATGGAGGGCTGTGCAGCCCCCCAATGAAATGCCACACCATTACTGACCCACCGCCAAACCGATCATGCTGGAGGATGTTGCAGGCAGCAGAACGTTCACCATGGCATCTCCAGACTATCACATCTGTCACATGTGCTCAGTGTGAAACTGCTTTCATCTGTGAAGAGCACAGGGCACCAGTGGTGAATTTGCCAATCTTTATGTTCTCTGGCAAATGCCAAACGTCCTGCACGGTGTTGAGCTGTAAGCACAACCCCCATCTGTGAGCGTTGGGCCCTCATAGAGTCTGTTTCTGACCGTTTGAGTGGACACATGCACATTTGTGGCCTGCTGGAGGTCATTTTGCAGGGCTCTGGCAATGCTTCTCCTGCTCCTCCTTGCACAAAGGCAGAGGTAGCAGTCCTGCTGCTGGGTTGTTGCCCTCCTACGGCCTCCTCCACGTCTCCTGATGTACTGGCCTGTCTCCTGGTAGCGCCTCCATGCTCTGGACACCATGCTGACAGACACAGCAAACCTTCTTGCCACATCTCGCATTGATGTGCCATCCTGGATGAGCTGCACTACCTGAGCCACTTGTGTGGGTTGTAGGCTCCATCTCATGTTACCACTAGAGTGAAAGCACTGCCAGCATTCAAAAGTGACCAAAACATCAGCCAGGAAGCAAAAGAACTGAGAAGTTGTCTGTGGTCACCTCCTGCAGAACCACTCCTTTATTGGGGTGTCTTGCTAATTGCCTATAATTTCCAGCTGTTGTCTGTTCCATTTGCACAACAGCATGTGAAATTGATTGTCAATCAGTGTTGCTTCCTGAGTGGACAGTGTGATTTCACAGAAGTGTCATTGACTTGGAGTTACATTGTGTTGTTTAAGTGTTCCCTTTATTTTTTTTGAGCAGTGTATTATCTAAAAGTGTTATTAAACCAAGGATATTATTTAATCAGCAGTATTCCCTTTAAATGTACTGTGATAGCTATTTCGACAGGTCTGTTCTAGTAAGGACTTCTATTCTCCATAAAACAATTCTAAATAAAAAAAATTAAAAAAACATCTGGAGGTCCATAGTTTGGAGACCACTGCTCTAGATGGTTACTGAATGGTAGTAGATACATGTCAAGTGAGCATATCCAAAAAGAAGCAAAAAGTATGACGGTAAGACTGATACTTCTCTTTTGTATTCACTCATGTTTGCCTTTAAATCACTGCACTAAAAATCAACTTAAGTAATGAAACATAAATGTGTCGTGTTATAGTCCTTACCCCATGTTCTGTCCAGTCAACACTTAAAACTTTATCTTCATGTGCAGCAAGATCATAAAGAGGGGCTTTACAACTGAGAAGGGAGCAGAAAGAACAGTGAAGCTAAATACCATGGTAAAAAAGGGTATACGATGGACAAACAAAGATTAATTCATGGCCTCCTACCTCCTGGTGTCCCAAAGCTTCACAATCCTATCAAGTGATCCAGATACAAGTTGCTCCTCATTGGTTGGCGACCATTTTACTGTTGTTACCCATCCTGTGTGAGAAGTTAAAGAAAGCAGGACCAGGGACCCATCTGTAGAGTAAAGCAACATTCATGAACACTAAAAACATAAAACTTTCTTATTTGTTCTGTAACTAGAATTTAACATGGAACCTGTTGGAACTTGTTGAATGACAGCTCTTTTTGGGGGGGCTGCCCTCTTTACTACTTATCCCAGAACAGGAGATTTACATGAATAAATTACTAGTTATACAGGAACACTATCAATCTGCTCAGCTCCTCCTAATCTATAACACAATGCCTGCAGATTGGACTGACGTTTTAATGGGGTACTCCAGTAAAAAAAAAAATAATTCATATCAACTGGCTCCAGAAAGTTAAACCGATCTGTAAATTACTTCTATAAAAAAAAAAAATAATAATCTTAATCCTTCCAGTATTTATCAGCTGCTGAAGTTGAGTTGTTCTTTTCTGTCTGACAACAGTGCTCTCTGCTGACACCTGTCTGTCTCAGAAACTGTCCAGAGTAGGAGCAAATCCCCATAGCAAACATATACTGCTTTGGACAGTTTCTGAGACAGACAGAGGTGTCAGCAGAGAGCACGGTTGTCAAGGACAGAAAAGAACACCTCAACTTCAGCAGCTGATAAGTACTGGAAGGATTAAGTTTTTTTTTTTTTTAATAAGTAAGTTACAAATCTGTTTTAACATTCTGGGGCCAGTTGATGTGAAAAAAAAAATTAGGAGGAGCTGTGCAGGTTAATAGTGTGAAAAGTTCCTGGATTACTAGTAATTTATTCATGTAAATCTGTTGTAAAGGAGGGCAGCCTCAAAAAAAGAGAGGACCACCCAGTTGACTACTTAGCCTAGAATTAGCAGAGATTTACTTGGGCAAATGACAAGTTATCCTGAAAATGGTTCCCACATAACGATTTATCAATCTTCTAAGCTTTTCCTGCTCTATAACATGATCCCTGCAGATTGGACTGGAATTTTATGGTAAAAGGTATCCTTTAAAGGAAAACTGTCAGCCAGTTCACCCACCCAATACACTGGGTTATAGTGTGGGTGAACAAGAGTCCATACACGGGTCACTTACATTTTAGCGTTTTGTTGCCGCCGAGTTTTTGTCCTCTAAAGTTCCGTAATTAATCTCCTCAGTTGTACATTGGAGGCGTGTCCCCCGCCAGCAGTCATGCTTTGGGTTACGGAGGAAGGGCCCTAAGCCCTCCCCCCTTATTTGCATATTTTCTTCAACTACATGTCCTAGTGAACGCAGTGGTCTGTCTGCAGAGCGCATGCACTGAAGTTTCTATCCAGCTCATGTCCTGATGACGTGAGAGCTATGAGTCAGGAGAGACGCTCTGCACAGCATAACCGTGCATGCACCGGTCCCTCGCTACACTTGACTTCCGGGTAGCGAGGGACCAGCACATGCGCAGTTACGCTACGCAGAGCGGCTCTCCCGACAAAGCTCTCGTCATCAAGACATCAGAGCTGAGTAAAAACTTCAGCGCATGCGCTCTGCAAACATAGCGCTGTGCTCAGGGGGAGTGTGACTCCACGTCACTAGGAAGTGGAGTTGAAGAAAAGGAATATGCTAATAAGGGGGGCGGGCTTAAGCCCCTTCCTCTGGAACCCAAAGCATGACTGCTGGCAGGGGACACGCCTGCAGAGTGCAACTGAGGAGGTGAATTACTGAAATTTAGAGGATAAAAACGCTAAAATGTAAGTGACCCGTGTATGGACTACTGGTCACCCACACTATAACCCAGTGTATTTGGTTTAATGTGGGTGAACTGGCTGACAGTTTTCCTTGAAAAGGCAGCCTACAATACAATAAAAGAGAAATAAAAAAAGACTCTTTGCTGACTTGTCTAATTCTTGGAACTTTTTATTAATAAGAATATATTCAAAGTGCTCACTATCTGAAATTTTAATTCCATAGTTTTTCTGCTTATTACGCTTCAGGGGGCCTTTTTTTATATCTGTGTTGGAAGTCCCGTAAGGAGCCTCTATTGTAGATTCTTTCAAAAATACTGAAAGAACTGTGCAGTATGCAAAATCATGAAATACAGAAAGACTCAAAGTCAATGGGGTCCATTAAATGCAGTCAGTGTCTGTCATTTAACAAATGAAATTGTTTCTCAAGTCACTCTCCATGACAGCACCCCCGGAGGTTGATCTCTGTGCCCAAATTGGGACAGGAAGACAGGATAAAGAAAAAGTCCCTCCCCATACCACTCCTTGGTGTTTTCATGTCCCTCATGCGGCATGGGAAAAGATGTTGCACTCTCTCTAGGGTGCTTGCCAGTGTCCGGCTGAGTAGGGTATCTGTCATCATCAGGAAGCTCTCCAGCATGAGTGAAGGGGGATGGAGAGTGGTTTGGGGCTTTTTGGTGGTCCCCTTCCAGGTTGGCTAAAGGGAGTCGTCTGTGTCCTGGTGGTGTGGTGGACTCTGTGGGGGTCCCATGCGGGCTCTGGCTCGCACTGTATCCTGCCCAAATCAGTGGGGGTTGTGGCCTAGTTGGCATGTGTGGCCTCTAGGGTTTATTATGCGGCACTTTGTGGAAAGATAGGCTCCTGTGCCTGCCTATTAGCCTCTGCTCTCTGACAAGGATGCACCTAAAAAGCCTAAAAGAAAATAAAGCTGGAAAGTGTAGATAAATATACATTATGGTCTAAAAAGCTTCTCTCCAATTAAGACGCTCTTCTGTCAAAAATGTATGGAGAAGGAAGTGAAAGATGCTAAGCCTTCATTGATGAACATCCAGTCATCAACTCTTCCACCTTCCAGCCGAGAACACCCCCCTCTCCTGTTCCAGGAACCAGTGTGGAGAAAAAACAAAACAAAAAATCCTAGTTTTTTTTTTTTAGTTTCTGAAGAAGGGTTGGAGGAGGGCCATAGAATCACATTATGCTGGGTCCCGCACTAGAGACGAGTGCTATGGAGCTGGAGAGGAAAACCATGTCTCCTAATGCACAGTGATATGCGGCAGGGAGAACAGGTATTTAGGAAGCAATTCTGATACATATTAAAAATCTAAGTGATTTAGCCATGGGATGTTTCCAACAGCTCCGGTGACATGTAGGCATTGTGGTAGAGCGGTAAGCACATACATACCTGGTGGGACTGTCCTATTTTCCTGCCTTTCTGGGAGTCTGTGTTTTAACTCTTTAATAAAAAGGTCTTCTCTGATGTCTATCTACCCTCTCCTAAAATAACTCTTCTTACTCTAATCCTGGGCTCCCTTCCATGGTCCAAAGAGAGGCTTCAGAGACATTTTCTGGGGGCAGTGAGGGCGTTTATCCTTTGGCACTGGAAACCTCCAGTGACGCCATCCTGGGAAGAATTTGTGGAGACCTTAAATAGGGTGCGTAGAATGGAGGAAATGGTGGTTTCTGACATGGATAAATCTGATGCCTTTACTAGGGTCTGGCTGTCCTGGGACTCTTTTCTGGAGTCCCCAGAGTTTTTTTCTTGGGTGGGTTGATCCCGTGGTTGGATATGATTATATGAAATCTTTCCCTTACCTTTTTCCTGACTTTCTCTCCCATCTCTAACTTCCCTTTCCCCCCTCTGCTTTCTTGCACTGGTACTGGAAGGTTCCCACTCTTACTCATTTTCATTTTATTGTCGATGTGGTCCCGCGTGATCACTTTTTTTTGTGCCTTTCATGTGTGACCCATATCTTCATACATTCCATTGTTTCTCTTGTTAAAACTTTAATAAAAACAGATTTACTAAAAAATTAAGTGATTTAGAAAAGGGATTGCATAGGACTGCATTATACATATGTTTTGTAAGGTGGGGAGTTTGACTGGGGCGGTACACCTGTCAAACCTTATCACAGGTGTCCTAAGGCGAGCTCATGGAGGACAGAAAGCTCCCATGGAGCAGAAGGGCTGTTTCCGAGTGGAAGAAATAACTGAGAAGAATGAGTACTAACCTTTAGTTCTTGGATCCCATAAACGGATATGTCGGTCTGTACTACCAGATGCCAGTCGTTTGCACAGTGGCGAGTAAGAAATACAATTAAACACCTTGCTTCCAGTCTAGTAGATAATAAAAGAAAAGTATCAACACTGAATTCATTACATATAACAACCACCAGATATAAAAACAACCAAACATTTAACCTTTTAAGGACCAAGGGTGTGCAGGTACACCCTTGCGTCCTGGTACTTAAGGACCATGGGCATACCTGTACACCGTGAATCCTTAAACGGCTTTGAATCAAGCGCAGGAGCAGCGCTTGCTTTAGAACAGTGAGTGTCGGCTACTATCAGTAATGACAGGCATAAGTGATCCAGTCACTGCCGGTCATTACCCTTTGGACACTGTGATCAATGCCAGTCATGATATCTTAATTGAAAGTAAAACATCTGCGGTAACTCAGAGGGGCTCACAGAACACCCACGACATGATCGCAGGGGTTCCATGAGCTAAGATGGCGGAGGAAGGCCATAGCAATAGCATTATAC
The DNA here is from genome assembly GCF_029499605.1 of Hyla sarda. Classification (NCBI taxonomy): domain Eukaryota; kingdom Metazoa; phylum Chordata; class Amphibia; order Anura; family Hylidae; genus Hyla; species Hyla sarda. The sequence continues at coordinate 100,167,949 of NC_079196.1, forward strand.
AGTAAATGCAACCTAATGATTGCATTTAAAAGTCCACTATGGGGACACCTAAAAGTAATTCTTTTTTTATTTTATTTTTTTTTGTTTTTTACACTTTTTCCCATTTAAAATTTTCCCATTTTACAAAAAAAATATATATTTTTTTTTACATATTTGGTATCATGTGTGTAAATGTCCAAACTATTAAAATAAGGAGAGCTTTATGCTTACCGTAAAATCTCTCAGATGACCCATTGGGGGACACAGATGATGGGTATATGCTGCTGTCACTAGGAGGCTTGACACTATGATAACAAGAAAAGTCGGCCCCTCCCAGCAGGGTATACACACCTACAGGCACCTGAGCTAATCAGTTTTAGTCCCAGAGCAGTAGGAGAGGACCAACAGATCAGAAAAACACATGAACTGTCCTAGAAAACCACAGAATAAAAAGTAACTGAACACACCCTCGGACAGGTAACCGAACCAGGAACACCAGAGAAAGAAGAGGCGGGTGCTGTGTCCCCCAATGGATCCTCTGATTTTACGGTAAGCATAAAAATCTCCTTTCCTCTATCGGCTCCATTGGGGACACAGACCATGGGACGTACCAAAGCAGTCCCTAGGGTGGGCAAAAGAAAACCAATCATGTGTAAGGCTGGACCACCGCCGCCTGCAACACCTTATGGCCCAAAGGTATGAACCTGGTAGAACATCGTGAAGGTGTGCAAAGACAACCATGTGACCGCTCTACAAACCTGCGGGGCCGAAGCCATATTGCGAAGAGCCCAGGATGACCCGACAGAACGAGTGGAATGAGCAGAAACCCTGAAGGGTGGGGTCTTCTACTTGCAGCAGTAAGCTTCCGAAATAGCAGACCGGATTTACCGAGAAATGGTGTCCTTTGAAACAGGTTGTCCTTTTCGGCAACCTTCCGTGAGAACAGAGGAGTCATACTGTCGAAAAGAAGAAGTGACAGATGGGTCCGAACAGCCCTCACCACATCAAGTTTGTGGAGCAAACGTTCTTTGGGATGAGATGTACTCATTGAGATGAAAAACAGAAACAACCTTAAGTAAGAAGGACGGAACCGGACGGAAAACAACTTTGTCCTGGTGTATGATCAGGAAGGGAGAACGGCAGGAGAGAGCAGCCAGCTCTGAAACTCTACTAATAGAGGTAATTGCAATAAAGAACGCCACCTTCCAGGAAAGGAGGTGAAGAGGAATGTCCCTGAGAGGTTCGAAGGGAGCACCCTGCAGGGCACAAAGAACTAAGTTCAAGTCCAAAGGAGGTGTAGGGGACCTGTAAGGAGGAGCCGCATGGGCCACTCCCTGAAGAAAAGTCCGGACATGGGAATTGGACACTACAGGACATTGAAAGAGAATGTAAAGGGCCGAAACTGAGAGCTAACTGTTGTTCTAGCCCCGACTGCAAAAAGGAAAGAAGTTTGGGGAGTGAAAACGTAACTGGAGAAAAAGGAGTGAGGTTCACATCAGTGAAAAGACCGCCAGGTACGGTGCTAAATCTTCGCAGAAGAGGGCTTGCACGCCCTGATCATAGTGCACAGAAGAGGGCTTGTGCGCCCTCCTGGGCCAGTCCGGAGCCACGAGAATGCCCTCTGCTTTGAACTTCCTCAGGACCCTGGGAAGGAGAGGAAGAGGAGGGAAAGATAGGGTAGGGCAAAGTATGACCAAGGAATCACAAGGGCATCCACGCCCGGGGCCAAGGGATCCTAGGACTTCGCCACAAAGTGAGGAACTTTCTGGTTGTGGCGGGGCGCGAATAAGTCCACGTCTGGAGTGCCCCAGAGGTTGCAAATCTCTGCAAACACCTCCGGATGAAGAGACCACTCGCCTGAGGATCGGCTGAGAAAGTCCGCTTCCCAGTTGTGCACTCCCGGGATGAGAATTGCTGAGATGGCCGGCACTCCGAGGTGTCCAGGATTCTTCTCTGGGGGAACTCAGCACTCGCCGCCGAGCTGCGAGTGCCGCCCTGGCGATTGATGTACGCCACAGCAGTGGAGTTGTCCGACTGGACATGAACAGGATGGTCCCGAAGAAGGATCGCCCAATGGCACAGGCAAAGCTAGATCGCCCTCAGTTCCAAAACGTTGATGGGGAGAAGGGCTTCTCGGGGGATGGGACCAAAGGCCTTGGACTGTCCGGTCACTGAAGGCACCTCCCCAACCCGAAAGACTGGAGTCAGTCGTGACGACTTGCCAACGGAGGGGCAGAAAGGAGCACCCCTATAAAAGCAGAGGGGAATGAAGCCACCACAGAAGGGACTGACAAGACCTCTGAGGAAGAATGATCCTGCGATCGAGGGATAACAGATCTGTCCTACCGGGATAGAAGTACAAGTTGAAGAGGGCGGTAATGAAACTGGGCAAATGGAACAGCCTCCATGGCCGCCACCATCCAACCCAGAACCTCCAATGCAGAAGCAAATTGAAACTGGAACAGGGTTCTGGAGCATCCAAACTCCTAACAAAAGAGTCAGCCCCTTGAACGGCGGAAGCCGAATCCGGGAGGATTCTGTATCAAATTGGAGTCCCAGGAAAATCAGAGACTGAGTGGGAGTTCGGCTGGATGGTCAATCAGGACAAGTCCAACCTAAACGGGACAAGGCCTGAAGGGTGAGACGGAGTCTCTCCAGATTCTGGGTCCTGGTTGGAACCTTGATCAGGAGGTCGTCCAGATATGGAATCACTGAGACACCCCTCGACCGTAAGAGGGCGATCACAAGTGCCAGGACCTTGCTGAAGACCCTTGGAGCAGTGGCCAGACTGAAGGGAAGGACCACAAACTGAAAATGGCCTTCCGGGAACTGCAAAGCAGAGATACTGCTGATGTCCTGGAAAAATTGGAATGTGGAGGTAGGCCTCCCGGATGTCCACTGAGGAAAGAAACTCTCCTTGATCCATGGATGCCACGACAGAATGGAGAGACTCCATGCGGAAATGGTGGAGAAGATGTTGGTTGAGGCGCCTCAAATCTGGGATCGGGCGAACGGAACCCCCTTTCTTGGGCACCACGAAGAGACTGGAGCGTGCCCCGAAAGGCCCTTGCCAGATAGTTGGACCGGGGGAGCCCAGGAGCGAAAAAAGCGATCCCTTGGAAGGAAGGCAAACTCTATCCGTTGGATACCACATCCCTGACCCAGGAGTACTGCTCATGCGCAGACCAAACATCCCGGAAGAGTAACAGACGCGGATGGGGGCGTCCCTTCAGGCAAAGGTAGGCTTGCGGGTGCCCGCTTTGGCCGTGAAACGACTGGAATGGTTACCAGATTTCCAGGAAGGACAGGTCTGGAAGAAGGGAGCCTGTCTGGATGCTCTACTGGATCCAAACGCCCGAAAGGAATTCGAAAGGAAGTAGTACTGCGAACCTTATTTTGAGGTAACATGGAACTTTTACCCCCTGTCGCCTCTGAGATAACCTCATCTAGGGGATTACCAAACAGGAAGGAAAAAGGAAGCTTCGTCAGAGATTTCTTAGAAGCGGCATCCGCGTTCCAGGCCTTGAGCCACGTAGAACGATGAAGAGCCACCAGGTTGCCTGTGGCAAAAGCTGCACAACGGGCCGACTGCATGGAAGCAGAACAAAGAGTCTCCAGCCCTAGAGAGCTAAATCAGCCAATTCCTCTGCGAGGGATCCGGAAAGAATACCCTGGCGGAGTCGAGAAGCCCAGACTGAAAGGGCTTTAGAAACCCAGGCAGAAGCAAACGCAGGAAGGAAGAGCCCGCTGCTTCAAAGGCGAATTTTGACAGAGTCTCTACCTTCTTGTCCGCCGGATCCCCTTCACTCAACAGCCTGTTTTGGCCTTAATGACCAAGGCCTTTTTTTCAAATCTGACATGTGTCTCTTTATGTGGTAATAACTTTGGAACGCTTTTACTTATCAACCCAATTCTGAGATTGTTTTTTCGTGACATATTGTACTTTACATTAGTGGTAAATTTTGATTGATATATTCAGCGGTTTTTGTAAAAAAATGAAAAATTTGGCGAAAAAAATGAAAAATTTGCATTTTTCTAGACTTTACATTTTATGCTTGTACCATAAATAGTCATATCGCACCAAATTAATGATTAATTCACATCTACAATATGTCTACTTTATGTTCCCATCATTTGATAAACATAATTTTACTTTTTTAGAATGTTAGAGGGTTTATAAGTTTAGCAGCAATTTTCCAGATTTTCAAGAAAATTTCAAAATCTGATTTTTCAGGGACCAGTTCAGTTCTGAAGTGGAATTGAGGGGCCTGTATGTTAGATACCCCCATAAATCACCCCATTTTAGAAACTGCACCCCTTAAAGTAGTCAGAATGACATTAAAGAAGTTTATTAACCCTTTCGGTGCTTCACAGAAATGAAAGCAAAGTGGAGGCTGAATTTAAAAATTTCATTTTTTTTGCAGATTTTTCATTTTTATCCATTTTTTTCTGTAACACAGTAGGTGTTGACAAAGAAATAAAACTCATGATTTATTCCCTGAATTCTGACGTTTTTAGAAATATCCCACATGTGGCCTTTGTGCGCTACGTGTCTCTCATGCAGGCCTCAGACATGAAGGAGTGCTATGTGGATTTTGGGGCACCCTTTTAGTTTAGGATATTTTGTTGGCATCATATAAAGTCGCAGAGGCCTTGGGGTGCAAAAATATTTTTGGGAGACAAGTTGACGCTTTTATTGGTACCATTCTGGGACACATGTGACACTGATTGTTTTTTATTTTATTTTTTATGAGGTGATATACATAAAAAAATCTATTCTGCAGTTGTTTTTTATTAAAATAATTTAGGTCGTTCGTCATGCGGTATAAATGACGTGTTAACTTTACTCTGCAGGTTGATACGGTTACGGCGATACCAAATTTGTATGCTTTTTTTTTATATTTTAGTTCATTTATAGCATAAAAATGATTTTTGTAAAAAAAATCACGTTTTTAATTCGCCGTATTCTGTGAGCCATAACTTTTTTATTTTTTCACTGACGCAATTGTGTGAGGACTCTTTTTTTGCGGGACATGTTGATGTTTTTGGGGGGATTATTTTTGGGTTTGTGTTGGGGGTGTATTATATATATATAATTTATTTTACTATTTTTTCCAATTTTTTTCATTTTATTTTTCACATTTTTTATTTTAATTTTTTTTCACATTTTTATTTTTTTTTTCACTTTTTTTATTTCTTTTTCACTTTATTTCACATTTAACTTTTTTTTGTTTTACTGTTATACACACAATTCAATGGAGTACACATCTGTACTCCATTGAATTTTGCCTATGTCTGTCAGTACTGACAGGCATAGGAAAGATCAGTCTCTACCTTAGGTAGAGACTGATCACTCATGTTGCCATGGCAACGGAGGCTACTGTCAGTCCTCCGGTTGCCATGGCAACCATCAGCGCTCTGCTTTCACTTTGCAGAGCGCCGATGGTGACAGTTGGAGCTCCCTCCCTCTGTAATCCTAATAGACGCCGCGGTCACAGTGACCGCAGCGTCTACAGGGTTAACTCAGGATCGGAGCTGCGCTCCGATCCTGAGTGCTGCGGGCGGCCTCCCCCAACGGGGCCCCTCTCACCACCGATCGCTTCACTGAATGAAGCGACGGAGGAGAGGGGGAAGGAGGAGACCGCCGCCAGATCCCTGCTTTCGGTTCGTCTGAACTGACGGACCAATAGCAGCGATCGCCGGCCGGGGACCGCTGCGATTGGTCCCTGGCCGGCTTCAGGGAGGTCCTGCTGTGTAGCACAGCAAGTTTCATAAAACTGTCACAGTGCGCGGCGGCGCTGTGACAGTTTATGTCCATCAGGTACATGTACCTGATGTTGCGCGAAGTCACGGCTAATCATCAGGTACATGTACCTGATTTTGCGTAAACGGGTTAAAGGAAGCTGCATCTGCCAGTGGTAGAGTAGTTGCTTTTGATAGGCGAGAGACCGGTGGGTCCACTGTGGGAGGAGAGGTCCACCAAGCAGTAAGGTCCCTGGCGAAGGGAAACTGCGCTTGAACTTTCTTAGTTTCTTGAAATCGTTCGTCAGGATGCTTCCAGGCAGACTCCAAATTCAGCATGAGATCTGAAAACTTTGGGTGCAGGTCGGGAACGGTGAAAGGAAACTTCTGGAGCTACGTCCAAAGTTTCTGGGTCCTCCAGATGAAAAAAGTGTCCCTTATGGCCGAGACCAAGGTGTCCACCAGGCTGGAGGTATCTGTACGGCCCGAGTCAGAGGCTGAACCAGAAGCCTCATCTTCCAGTTCTCCAGGAGAGTGGGAACGGGTGAAGGCAGCCTTGGATGAGGATGAAACTGACCTGGTGTGCGGATCTGGAGAGCAAGAGCGGCAACCCGGGGAGGGTCCCTTAGAAGAGGGGCTTTACGGGATGCTGGAGCAGAGGGGCAATACCTATGAGGGGAGCGCCTATGTCTGCTAGCAGACTACAGAGATGAGCAAGAGGAACTTCCCATGGTACGCATGTGAGAGCACTTAGCATAGGGAGAGCGAGTCTCTCTAGAGTGTCGGCGAAAGAAGGACCTCCCCAAGGAAGTCACCACGGAACAAGAGACCTGAGCCAAGTCAGAAATCGACTGGGAGAGGGAAGACACCAATTCCGGAGGGATAGCAGAGCCCACCGGGTCTGGAGGAGAATCCTGAGTAGAAATACCAGGATGGTCAGGGGGTGCAGTGGTGCACGCGGAACAAGTGGGTTCAGCACAACCAGAAATTTTAGTATTGCAGCCCTTGCAAGTATAATAGGTGACCAGGGCCCTGGTTAGCTGTCTAGAGGGAGGGACAGTTATGAGCTCGGACATAGCAAAATTGAAACAGTCTTACCCAGCGTCTGTGTCCCCAGCAAAGGCAGCTGCTGTGAGGAGAACTTTGGTCCGCAGCTGAGGAGAGAGAGACAGGACGGGAGGAATGCAGGACCAATGAGAAGAGAGGGGCTGGACTAGACTAGGACACTTCTCATTGGCCATAAGAAGCACCTCTGCGCATACACAGCGCTAATTGACAGAGAAAAAGTTTACGCTCGCAACTCATAGGGCACGATCCCCGCCAGCCGTGAGAGGGCAGGGCTAATAGCCAACAAGAGCCGTGGCCAAAAGATGATAATTGCCCTGGTTATAATGGTGTTTGCTTTTACTACCAGTTGCCTCTGCGAATGCATGATGGAAGGGAGTGTGGAGAAGCGCCGCCAGCAGTATGCGGCTGCCGATAGGATGAAGTAAGAAACTGTGCTCCGGATGCATCGAGCAAGCTATGCGGTCGGAGCTAGGTGCCAGCTCTTCCTTGTGAATGCGGGAAGGGAGCTGCCGGCAGGCGCGCCGAGAGAGAGGAGGGGAGAAGGAAGGGCACAGTCCTACACCACTACACTAGCATTCCCCACATCCTCAGGGGTTGATAGGGGTTGCCCAGCAACAATAAAGAGGAGTGGGCTCAAAGTAGGGGGTCTCCAGAGGATGAAAGCCCCTAAACCTGAAAGAAAAAAAAAAAGGGGGAAAAAATACTCACCTTAGTCAGAAGAACTTACCTAAAGAAGTCTTCACTCAGCTTTAGTCACCTGCATCGTTCCGGGCTGTAACAGCGAGACGAGCAGGGAGGTAGGGGGACCCGGACCCCTGAGGTACAACCCCAGGCTCTGACAGTTGGCGAGAAGGGGTTACAGTACATCCACAATGTCTGTGCCCCTTCAATCGCAAATGAGTTAACAGTGAACGCTATGTTCCAGAGTCCCCACCTGAAAACAAGAAAAGAAAAGGGAGAGAAAAATCTAAACGTCACTAATCTTGAAAATAATAAGTGTCTGACCAGGTCTGGGGAACCCTCCTACAGACAGTAAGCTCATACTGATTATCTCAGGTGCCGGTAGGCGGGTATACCCTGCTGGGAGGGGCAGACTTTTCTTGTTACCATAGTGTCAAGCCTCCTAGTGACAACAGCATATACCCATGGTCTGTGTCCCCCCAATGGAGCCGACAGAGAAATAATGTTTATGATACCGCACTGTAAACAGCGTAAACGTAAAAAAAATAAAATAAACACACACCAAAAAAAATATATATAAAAAGCGATCAAAAAGTCCCATGAAAGCAAAAATGGTAATGATAAAAACTACAGATCATAAATCCCCATATACAGAAAATAAAGTTATAGGGGTCAGAAAAGGACAATTTTATGCATATATATTTTGTTTAAAAAAAAAAGTTAGCAGTAAGAAGCCGAGCCCTGTATATGAAGCCTGTAGGGAAAGGTGGAGTGGATGCACACCACTGCAGTCCCTGTACCTTTGTTTACTATGATGGGCATTTATAAAGTATTTTTTTACGGCTACAACCTGTTTTAGCTTATTATAACCCAACTGCTGGTGTCTATAGTTCCATACCTTGTACAGAGCTAACAGATTCCCTTCAAATTGTACATATCTTTGTTCCTTTACGATTCTCAACATAAAGTGGCTCACATCTCAGTCTGTATTCTGCTAACTCTTTAGATGTGTCAGCGATCTCCGGGCCGGCACCGGAGCGGTCTAAACATGGAAGCTTTGCAGCTTCCATGTTTGTGACACATGCCATGTCCCCCTCCATCTATGTCTATGGGAGGGGTGTGACAGCTAGTACATAGCAGTCTTGCCTCCTCGCATAAACATGAATGGAGGGGGCGTGACAGCTGTGGCCGCCTGTCATTCGGCACCAGATGAATGTGGTGCTTGGCCAGAGATCGCGGCCGGACCCCCGCAATAAGACGTCTTATACCCTATCCTTTGGATGAGGATAAAGTGTTTAGGGGCAGAGTACCCCTTAAATCAGTCACTTCAAGCGCAGCTGCCCATGCTTTTAAATACATGCTAGCTCTATGTTGTAGTACAGTTGTTGTGCATGGAGGCCACACTCTTCTTATCCTAATCCCCAATTGTGTGTTTCAAAGTTGCAAGGGCAGTGTAAAATGTCACTTTTTTCCTCCGCCTTTTTAACCTAAAGCTAGATATATGGGCTTCATAAATTCACCCAAATGAGTACAGGACACCTTCAATAGTAAATTAAACAGTCTTTTATGCTATGCAGATCTTACCAAAGTGGTTTTAGCTTCCCCTGCTTCAATATCCCACACTTTAATAGTGTGATCCCATGATGCACTGCAAACTTCATCTGCATCAGACCACAGCACTGATGAAATGGCTTCATTATGTCCAGAAAGAGTAACAACCGGTGTCTGAAATAAGACAGAACATCCTCCGTAAATCCTTACTCTGTTAAATCCTTCTGTTTGTAATGCCCAGCACCCAATTCACATTTTTTTGGCACTTCATTAAAACACATATTTGAAATAAAAAAAAAATGTCTATCTTCCCTTAGATTACTATGCATCACATTGTGACATTTTTCAGAAATCTGTGGGGACGGAGGGCGTACCTGTACGCCATCTGCACACTCCCTGTCTATATCGCAGGGCAACGCTGTTGGGCCCGGCTCCTAGCAACGTCCGGGACCCGTGGCTAATAGCGCGCGGCGCGATGCCGCGCGCTATTAACCCTTTATACGCGGCATTCAAAGTTAAACGCCACGTCTAAAATTAAAGTAAACTGCTACGTGCTAGCTCAGGGGGCTGTTCGGGATCACCGCAGCAAAATCATGGCATCCTACCTTTCTCCTCGCTGTCCGATCGACGAATAACTGCTCAGTGCCTGAGATCCAGGCATGAGCAGTCAAGCGGCAGAATCATTGATCAATGGTTTCCTATGAGAAACCATTGATCAATGTAAAAGATCAGTGTGTGCAGTGTTATAGCCCCCCTATGGGAGCTATAACATTATAATAATAAAAAAAAAAAAAAAAGTTAAAAGATCATTTAACCCCTTCCCTAATAAAAGTTTGAATCACCCCCCTTTTCCCCATTTAAAAAAAACTGTAAATAGAAATAAAATTAAACAGATGTGATATCGCCGCGTGCAGAAATGTCCAAATTATAAAAATATATCGTTAAACCACACGGTCAATGGCGTACACGCAAAAAAAAATCCAAAGTCCAAAATAGCGTATTTTTGGTCACATTTTATATCATGAAAAAATTAATAAAAGCGATCAAAAAGTCCGATCAATACAAAAATGGTACCGCTAAAAACTTCACGGCACAAAATTTTTTTACCGCCCCGTACGTGGAAAAATAAAAGTTATAGGTGTCAGAAGATGACAATTTTAAATGTATACATTTTCCTGCATGTAGATTTCTTCCAGAAGTAGGGCAAAATCAAACCTATATAAGTAGGGTATCATTGTAATCGTATGGACCTACAGAATAATAAGGTGTCATTTTTACCTAAAAATTTAGTGCGTAGAAACAGAAGCCCCCAAAAGTTACAAAATGGCGTTCTTTCTTCAAATTTTGTTGTACAATGATTTTTATTTCCGTTTCGCCGTGGATTTTTGAGTAAAATGACTGATGTCATTACAAAGTAGAATTGGTGGCGCAAAAAATAAATCATATGGATTTTTAGCTGCAAAATTGAAAGGGTTATGATTTTTAAAAGGTAAGGAGGAAAAAACTAAAGTGCAAAAACTGAAAAACCCTCCATTCCCAAGGGGTTAAAGAAAAAAAATATAATAATTTTCTAAGCCTCATACAAACTTACTCTAGTTAAACCCAGCTGCTCAGTTTTCTGTTTCTTCCTTGGACGGTTTGATTTGTTCTCAACTTCATCTTCTTCATCCGTAGGCACTGCAATGTACAATAAAATCTTTCTGAGAAAGCTACCGAAAAAATTGAATTGAAAAGTTGTCTTCTATGGGGTGAACGTAAAGGGGTTATACAGGAAAAAAAACTTTTTTTATATATCAACTGGCTCCAGAAAGTTAAACAGATTTGTAAATTACTTCTATTAAAAAAATCTTAATCCTTTCAGTACTTATGAGCTTCTGAAGTTAAGGTTGTTCTTTTCTGTCTAAGTGCTCTCTGATGACACCTGTCTCGGGAAATGCCCAGTTTAGAAGCAAATCCCCATAGCAAACCTCTTCTAAACTGGGCGTTTCCCGAGACAGGTGTCATCAGAGAGCACTTAGACAGAAAAGAACAACCTTAACTTCAGAAGCTCATAGGTACTGAAAGGATTAAGATTTTTTAATAGAAGTAATTTACAAATCTGGTTAACTTTCTGGAGCCAGTTGATATATAAAAAAAAAGGTTTTTCCTGGAATACCCCTTTAAAGAAAATGGCCCCTGTGCAAAATGTAAAATATAAATATGTATGTAAGTTATGTAATATGCAAGGTATAAATATGCAAAATGTATAAATATGCTGCATGAAATCTATTCTGGATAAAGAGATGATCTTTTGGACAAGTTACACTGTAAGGGGAACTTTGGATCTCTAGACAATCATTCTAATGTCCAAAGTAAATATTGATGGTGCATTGTGCTTATTAAATTGTGGACAATATGTGGAATTTGGCTGTAAAGAATTGTTATTGCTTTTTTATTTTTATTTATTTTTTTATTTTTTATTATGCATTTAAATTTGTAAAACAACAACAACAAATAGACTAAAACACTATGTGAAAACCCAGTTTTAACCCCTTAAGGACACATGACGTTCTCATACGTCTCCATTTCCGAGTCCTTAAGGACACATGACGTATGAGAAGGTCATGTGTTTTACCGGCCCCCCGCAACCATCTGGAGCGGAGCCGGTGCCCGATGCCTGCTGAAATCGTTCAGCAGGCATCGGGGCATATCGCCCAGGTGGGTCATGATGACCCCCCCATGTCGGCGATGGCCGCAGATCGCTGGACAATTCAGTCCAGCGATCTGCGGCGGATTCCGGGTCAATCGGGTCTCCAGTGTCAGAGACGGCCCCGAACAGCCAGACCCAGCAGGGGTGAGGTGGCACTGGTGCCACCTCACGATCGCCCTGATTCATCGGCCGGATTACCGGCCGACCAATCAGGGCGCCTGCTGCGGGTGTCACTCCCGCAACCCGCTCCGCCCCTCTTCCGGAGGACGTGAGCGGGTGCGGGACATGCACCCCAGGTGCTGGGGACCCCGATCCCCGGCGTCAATGTTGGGATCGGGGCCCCAGGAGCAGCAGCGGCGGCGACGACGAGGGACTGACCTGTGTGGCGAGGATCGTTGGAGGTGAGTGACAGCCTCCTGCTGTTGCTTAGCAACAGCTCCCAGCATGCAAAAAGGGCATGCTGGGAGCTGTAGTTATGCAACAGCAGGAGGCAGACCACCACAACTCCCAGCATTCCCTTATGGGCATGCTGGGACTTATGGTTTTGCAACAGCTGGAGGCACATTCTTTCTATGGAAAAGTGTACCTTCAGCTGTTGTATAACTACAACTCCCAGCTTGCACAAACAGCTAAAGTGCAAGCTGGGAGTTGTAGTGGTGCATCTGGTGGTTGCATAACTACAACTCCCAGCATGCCCGTTGGCTGTCGGTGACTGCTGAGAGTTGTAGTTTTGCAACAGCTGAAGGCACACTGAGTTAAGTAGCAAACCAGTGTGTCTCCAGCTGTTGCATAACTACAATCCCCAGCATCCCCAGCCAAAGTAGTATGCCTCCAGCTGTTGCATAACTACAACACCCAGCATGCCCTTCCGCTGTCCGTATATGCTGGGGGTTGTAGCTTTTGCAACAGCTGAAGGCACACTGGTTGCAAAACACTGAGTTTGTTACCAAACTCGGTGTTTCACAACCAGTGTGCCTCCAGCTGTTGCAAAACTACAACTCCCAGCATGCACTGATAGACCGTACATGCTGGGAGTTATAGTTTTGCAACAGCTGGATGTTCCCCCCCCCCCCCCAATGTGAATGTACAGGGTACACTCACATGGGCGGAGGATTACAGTAAGTATCCGGCTGCAATTTTGAGGTGCGGCAAAATTTCTGCCACAGCTCAAACTGCCAGCGAGAAACTACTGTGAACCCCCCGCCCGTGCGACTGTACCCTAAAAACACTACACTAACACACAATAAAATAAAAAGTAAAAAACACTACGTATACACATACCCCCTACACAGCCCCCCTCCCCTCCCCAATAAAAATGAAAAACGTCTGGTACGCCACTGTTTCCAAAACGGAGCCTCCAGCTGTTGCAAAACAACTACTCCCAGTATAGCCAGATAGCCGTTGACTGTCTAGGCATGCTGGGAGTTTTACAACAGCTGGAGGCACCCTGTTTGGGAATCACTGGCGTAGAATACCCCTATGTACACCCCTATGCAAGTCCCTAATTTAGGCCTCAAATGCGCATGGCGCTCTCACTTTGGAGCCCTGTCGTATTTCAAGGCAACAGTTTAGGGCCACATATGGGGTATCGACGTACTCGGGAGAAATTGCCTAACAAATTTTGGGGGGTATTTTCTGCTATTACCCTTTTAAAAAATTTAAAATTTTTGGGAAAACAAGCATTTTAGGTAAAAAAAAATATATTTTTTTTTACATATGCAAAAGTCGTGAAACGCCTGTAGGGTATTAAGGTTCACATTACCCCTTGTTACGTTCCCGAGGGGTCTAGTTTCCAAAATGGTATGCCATGTGTTTTTTTTTTTTGCTGTTCTGGCACCATAGGGGCTTCCTAAATGCGGCATGGCCCCAGAGCAAAATTTGCTTTCAAAAAGCCAAATGTGACTCCTTCTCTTCTGAGACCTGTAGTGCGCCAGCAGAGCACTTTTCACCCCCATGCGAGGTGTTTTCTGTATCGGGAGAAATTGGGCTTCAAATTTTGGGGGGTATTTTCTGCTATTACCCTTTTTAAAAATGTAAAATTTTGGGGAAACCAAGCATTTTAGGTAAAAAATATATTTTTTTTTTTACATATGCAAAAGTCGTGAATCACCTGTAAGGTATTAAGGTTCACTTTACCCCTTGTTACGTTCCCTGAGGGGTCTAGTTTCCAAAATGGTATGCCATGTGTTTTTTTTTGCTGTCCTGGCACCATAGGGGCTTCCTAAATGCAGCATGCCCCCCAAAAACCATTTGTCGCTCCTTCCCTTCTGAGCCCTCTACTGCGCCCGCCGAACACTTTACATAGACATATGAGGTATGTGCTTACTCGAGAGAAATTGGGTTTCAAATACAAGTAAAAATTTTCTCCTTTTTACCCCTTGCAAAAATTCAAAAATTGGGTCTACAAGAACATGCGAGTGTAAAAAATGAAGATTTTGAATTTTCTCCTTCACTTTGCTGCTATTCCTGTGAAACACCTAAAGGGTTAATACACTTACTGAATGTCATTTTGAATACTTTGGGGGGTGTAGTTTTTATAATGGGGTCTTTTATGGGGTATTTCTAATATGAAGACCCAAATCAAATCCACTTCAAAACTGAACTGGTCCCTGAAAATAGTGAGTTTGAAAATTTTGTGAACAATTTCAAAATTGCTGCTGAACTTTGAAGCCCTCTGGTGTCTTCCAAAAGTAAAAACTCATAAATTTTATGATGCAAACATAAAGTAGACATATTGTATATGTGAACCCAAAAAATATATATTTTGAATATCCATTTTCCTTACAAGCAGAGAGCTTCAAAGTTAGAAAAATGCAAAATTTTCATTTTTTTCATCAAATTTTGGGATTTTTCACCAAGAAAGGATGCAAGTTACCATACAATTTTACCACTAAGTTAAAGTAGAATATGTCACGAAAAAACAAATCTCGGAATCAGAATGATAACTAAAAGCATTCCAGAGTTATTAATGTTTAAAGTGACAGTGGTCAGAATTGCAAAAAACGCTCCGGTCCTTAAGGTATAAAATGGCCTGGTCCTTAAGGGGTTAAACTAGGCAATGATAGTGACTTAAGGTCGGTCCCTCTCCTGGTAGTTTTCAGTCCGTATTCCTTTTTACATCCACAGAACATTCCCTATGAAGCTGATTTGTTATTCTAATAGAATGATCAAATGATGTTCACTCACCTGCGGACCAGATCTTCAGCATCTTGTCCCATGAGCCACTGCAAAACTAAAGACAAGACAAGCTGGTTAAACATCCTGTCAGAAGAGCATTAAAGTTTTTAAATGTGGAAAGAGATACAGAGCCAGCCCAGCACTATCTCTACGGAGACCTTCACGTAAGCCAATGTTATCACACGTTGTTCAGTGCAGCAAGTTATCACAGTCCCATGCAAATCACTAGAAGCGGTGCTCAATCCTCCATAGTCAAAGCAATGACAATCCAAATACGAAGAAACTTAAGGAGGCACTCACGTTTACGGTGAAAGCAGGGTTTCCTCTTTCTTTATTTCAGGTGCGGTAAAACACAGCACAGTGGGACGCCATAGCGGTACGGACAGGCCGTGGCAATTGTTTCACGCCAGAGGCGTGAAACAATTGTCATGGCCTGTCCGTACCGCTATGGCATCCCACGCTGCTGTGTTTTACCACAGCTGAAATAAAGAAAACCCTGCTTTCACCGTAAACGCGAGTGCCTCCTTAAGTTTCTTCGTATTTGGATTAAAGTTTTTAAGCCATGCTATCTTGGATTAAAGAAAGGTTGTAATGGGGATTTCTATATGCACATGTGGTGCGCACAGTGCATCCCTGTCTTCATTCCCACAAAAGAAAGTGCCCGATCAGCCAATTACTTACAGCAGTGGCAACCAGCCTCAGCCATAGGTTGACTGAGCGGGCAGAATCTGTTTAAATGACAAGAGTAGGGGAGGTGAGTATCCATTTCCTTATTTTATTTAAAGGGTACCTTTCATCAAAAAAACTTTTGATATATTATAGGATTAATGTATGCAGAATAACTTTCCAATAGCATTATTAAAAAAATATGCTTCTTTCTATAAAATTTTCCACTTTGAAAAAATGACCACTAGGGGTCTCCCTACCAGTCCTTTTTTTTTTATAGATTTCAGATTTATGCTGGAGTCCTAAATCTCAGACTGCAGCCGGGACACAGACAAACTCCTTGGCAGGGAGCAGTGCAGAGCTTGTCTGTGTCCCGGCTGCAGTCTGAGATTTAGGACTCCAGCATAAATCTGAAATCTATAAAAAAGGACTGGTAGGGAAACCCCTAGTGGTCATTTTTTCAAAGTGGAAAAATAAATAGAAAGAAGCATATTTTTTAACAGCATGCTATTGGAAAGGTATTCTGCATACATTAAGCTATAATATCAAAAGTTTTTTTGATGAAAGGTACCCTTTAATTGACTGTAGACAAATTATTTGTGTTTACCCCCATGCAGTTTTAACAAATCATAGTTCTAGTTCATTAAAAAATAAATAATCCCTTACTTTACTGCCAGAACCATCCACAGCTATGGAGTCCACACTGCCAGCATGTCCTCTGCAACAATGAAGAGCCTTCACTTTATTCTTCTCAGCATTCCACTCCCAAAGAAGAATAGTCTGGTCCATCGATGCACTCAGTAGCAAACAGGACAGGCTGTCTATGAAGAACAATTCACAAACATAACTATACTCAGAAGACTGATTTTAAAAACAAAGGCCACTGGTCTATCTGGTCTGCCCTATTTTCCATAAATGTAAATGTTTAAGCTTTACAATCCCAAAAAAAAAAAAAAAAAAAAAAAAAAAAAAAAAAGATTAACTAATATCTATCAGCATGCACCCTGTGCAAATGCTCAGGGGGGTCCTGGGAGCCCCCCCATGTCGGCGATCGCCACAAATCGCCGGTGACCCGGAAAATAAGGGTTATCGGGGTTGTCCAAGACACCCACGATCCCCCTGAAGGGATAAGAGTGAGGTGGCAGAGATGCCACCCCTCCTATCCCTGCTATTGGTCATCCAGAAGAGGCAACCAATAGCAGATCGGGGGCGGGGTTTAACTTTCGGTTTCCCCCTTCTGCCCACCCACAATAGGCCGGGCAGAACGGGGAAACAGACGAGGACCGGCGCCGAAGATCCACTTACCCATCGGCGGCAGCAGCGGGCGGTGATCGGCAGCAGAAGAGGACGGCGATGCGGCTCCTACGGAAGTGGTCTGTAAACTGTAGCCCTCCAGATGTTGCAAAACTACAACTCCCAGCATGCCCAGACAGATATTTGCTTTGTGGGCATGCTGGGATTTGTAGTTTTGCAAAAGCTGGAGGGCTACAGTTTGGAGATCTCTCTGCAGTGGTCTCTAAACTGTAGCCCTCCAGATATTGCAAAACTGCTGTCACGCTGAGAGTTGTAGTTGCATACCTCAAGCTGTTGCATAACTACATCTCCCAGCATGCACTTTGGTGATCAGTACATGCTGGGAGTTATAGTTTTGCAACAGCTGGTAGCATACTGGTTTTAAAATACTGAGTTAGGTAACAGAACCTAACTGAAGGTTTTCCAACCAGTGTGCTTCCAGCTGTTGCAAAAGTACAACTCCCAGCATGCACTGTCTTTCAGTACATGCTGGGAGTTGTAGTTTTGAAACAGCTGGAAGTTTGCCTCCCCATGTGAATGTACTGGGTACATTCACATGGGCAGGTTTACAGTAAGTCTCCTGCTTCAAGTGTGAGCTGTGGCTCATAAACCTCCGCCAGTGCGAATGTACCCTAAAAACACTACACTGACACATAATAAAGGGTAAAACACTATATATACCCCCTTACACTGTGTTGCCCCCCCCCCCCCCAATAAAAAAGAAAAACGTAATGTACGGCAGGGTTTCCAAAAAGGAACCTCCAGCTGTTGCAAAACGACAACTCCCAGCATTTCCGGACAGCCACTGACTGTCCAGGCATGCTGGGAGTTTAGCAACAGCTGGAGGCACCCTGTTTGGGAATCACTTGCATAGAATACCCCTATGGAATCCCTAATTTAGTCCTCAAATGCGCATGGCGCTCTCTCACTTCGGAGCCCTGTCATATCTCTAGGAAACTGTTTAGGGCCACATATGGGGTATTTCTGTACTTGGGAGAAATTGCACTACAATTTTTTGGGGGCTTTTTCTCCTTTTACTTCTCATGAAAAGGAAAAGTTGGGGGCAACACCAGCCTGTTAGTGTAAAAAAAAAAAAAACAACAAAAACATGCTGGTGTTGCCCCATAGTTTTTATTTTCACAAGCAGTAAAATGAAAAAAAGACCACCAAAATTTGTAACGCAATTTCTCCTGAGTACGGAAATATCCCATATGTGGGCGTAAAATGCTCTGAGGACGCACAACAAGGCTCAGGAGTGAGAGCGCACTATGTACATTTGAGGCCTAAATTGGTGATTTGCACAGGCGTGGCTGATTTTACAGCGGTTCTGACATAAACGCAAAAAAATAAATACCCACATGTGACCCCATTTTGGAAACTACACGCCTCACGGAACGTAACAAGGGGTATAGTGAGCCTTAACACCCCACAGGTGTTTGACAAATTTTCATTAAAGTTGGATGGGAAAATAAAAATTCACTAAAATGCTGGTGTTACCTTAAATTTTTCATTGGAAAATAGGAAAAAAGCCCCCCAAAATTTTTAACCCCAGTAAGAACATACCCTATATGTGGATGTAAAGTGCTCTGCTGGCGCACTACAATGCTCAGAAGAGAAGGAGCGCCATTGGGATTTTGTAGATAAAATTTGTCCGGAATTGAAGCCCGCATGTGACCCCATTTTGGAAACTACACAACTCATGTAATGCAATAAGGGGTACAGTGAGCATTTATGCCCCACAGGTGTCTGACAGATTTTTGGAACAGTGGTCCGTGAAAATGAAAAATGTTATTTTTCATTTGCACAGCCCACTATTCCAAAGATCTGTCAAATGCCAGTGGGGTGTGTAAATACACTGCACCACTTATTAAATTCTGTGAGGGGTGTAGTTTCCAAAATGGGGTCACATATAGCACCACGGGGGGCTTTGTAACTGCACAAGGCCCCTGACTTCCATTCCAAACAAATTCTCTTTCTCAAAAGCTCAATGGCGCTCCTCCTCTTCTGAGCATTGTAGTACACCAACAGAGCACTTGACAACCACACATGGGGTATTTCCATACTCAAGAGAGTTTTGGGGGGCATTTTCTCCCATTACCCCTTGTAAAAATGGTAAATTTGGGGGGAAAAACTGCACTTTAGTGAAATTTTTTCTCTTCTCATTTACACATCCAACTTTAACGAAAAGTCGTCAAACACCTGTGGGGTGTTAAGGCTCACTGGACCCCTTGTTAAGTGCCTTGAAGGGTGTAGTTTCCAAAACGGTATGCCATGTGGGGTTTTTTCTGCTGTTCTGGCACCATAGGGGCTTCCTAAATGTGACATGCCCCCCAAAAACCATTTCAGAAAAACTCACTCTCCAAGATCCCATTGTCGCTCCTTCCCTTCTGAGCCCTCTAGTGCACCCGCCAAACACTTGACATCCACATATGAGGTATTTCCTTACTCGAGCGAAATTGGGTTACAAATTTGGAGAGGATTTTTCTCCTTTTACCCCTTGTAAAAAAATTCAAAAACTGGGTCTACAAGAACATGCCAGTGTAAAAAAAATGAAGATTTTGAATTTTCTCCTTCACTTTGCTGCTATTCCTGTGAAACACCTAAAGTGTTAACACACTTACTGAATGTCATTTGGAACACTTTGAGGGGTGCAGTTTTTATAATGGGGTCATTTGTGGGTTATTTCTAATAAGAAAGCCCTTAAAATCCACTTCAAACCTGAACTGGTCCATGAAAAATTCAGATTTTGAAAATTGTGCGAAAAATTGGAAAATTGCTGCTGAACTTTGAAGCCCTCTGATGTCTTCCAAAAGTAAAAACATGTCAACTTTATGATGCAAACATAAAGTAGACATATTGTATTTGTGAATCAAAATATAATTTATTTGGATTGTCTATTTTCCTTACAAGCAGAGAGCCTCAAAGTTAGAAAAATGCAAAAAAAAAAATTTCTTCATCAAATTTTGGAATTTTTCACCAAGAAATGATGCAAGTATAGACAACATTTTACCACTAACATAAAGTAGAATATGTCACGAAAAAAAAATCTCGGAATCAGAATGAAAGGTAAAAGCATCCCAGAGTTATTAATGTTTAAAGTGACAGTGGTCAGATGTGCAAAAAACGCTCTGGTCCTTAAGGCGAAAATAGGCTTGGTCCTTAAGGAGTTAAAATTGGAATGAGTTTCATTACCTTTCTTCACCCAGGCAACATCTTTAACAACTTCTGTGTGGCCTGCTATGGTCATGAGTGGCTTCCCCTCGACAGACCAGATTCTACATGTTTTGTCATAAGAACCTGTTAAAATCCTAAACACAAAATGAGAAGATGATGCAGATTAAAGATTAGATGACATAAGGATAGTGGTCAACAAACATGAAGCTGGATGTACCATTCTTCACTTCCGGCTATGGAGCTGACCCAGTCATCATGAAGCATGCATTCTTCAGGTTGGGGGGCTGTAATCTTTTCCACATATTCTATTTCAACCACTTCTTCCTATAAATAACAAAGACAATGTATCATGTTTATATTTATAGATGTGCTTTGTAATACATTTTCATTATTAAGATTTTAATCAAAGTGAATCAGTCCAAATCATTGCAAGAGGTCTGCCATTATACAGCTTTTAAGTCAATCAAAATATACCCTACCAGACGAGCCAGAACTTTCAGATACACACACAGTGTGACCCTATACCAAATCACACAAGGAATTAAAAACATATACAAGGCAACAACTCATTTTATAGTTCTATCTGTACACTATCTGAATAAATGCACCCAGAGCTGCTCTACACTGACTTTTCCAGGGCATAATCCCTAATGTAAAACTCTCACCCTCATGGGGCACATAAAAGGGGGCAGTATAAGAAGTCATACAGGTAGCCATGATCTGCTCTGTATAATATTACAATATCATCCATAGAGAGAATTTACTTAAAGGATAGGGCTCTGATCCAAGCAGGCAATGAAGGAGTCATGCTCTATAAGGAAGCGGCTAAAGAAATCCCAGAGAGATTTTCTCTTTAAATGGCAGATCCCCACATACCGTATATACTAGAGTATAAGCCGACCCGAATATAAGCCAAGGCCCCTAATTTCACCCCAAAAACCCAGGAAAAGTTATTGACTCGACTATAAGCCTAGGGTAGGAAATTCATCATCCCCCCCCCCCCCATGTCATCATCCAGACCCACGTCATCATCATCCAGACCCCCCCCCCCCCCCCCCCCCCCCGTCATCATCACCCTTTCAGTGGTCTTCAACCTGCAGACCTCCAGTTGTTGCAAAACTACAACTCCCAGCATGCCCGGACAGCCATCGGCTGTCCGGGCATGCTGGGGGTTGTAGTTTTGAAACATCTGGAGGTCCACAGGTTGAAGACCACTGCGGCCTTTGTCATCATTCAGACTAACTTTTAAGTTTGCTACTCACCTCCCGTGGGTGGGAAGGGTGAGCTGTCCGGGCCAACTATGCTGCAGGGACCGTCCAGTGGGGAGGGTTAGTCATTCCGGGCTGTCCATTTTCACCAGGAGGCCCTCTTCTCCAGGCCGGCCCCAGACTAGTGATGTTGCCTTGATGACAACGCACAGGGACGTCCGTGCACAGCAGACGTACCTGCGTATGAACGTCCCTGTGCGTCGTCGTCAAGGCAACGTCACTAGTCCGGGGCCGGCCTGGAGAAGAGGGCCTCCTGGTGAAAATGGACAGCCCGGAACGACTAACCCTCCCCACCGGACGGTCCGTGCAGCATAGATGGCCCGGAACATTTTACCCTTCCTTTCCACCAAGTGTAGGTGAGTAGAAAACTAAGGGGGGCCTGGATGATGACGAAGGACGCAGTGGTCTTCAACCTGCGGACCTCCAGATGTTTCAAAACTACAACTCCCAGCATGCCCGGACAGCCAATGGCTGTCCGGGCAAGCTGGGAGTTGTAGTTTTGCAACATCTGGAGTTCCGCAGGTTGAAGACCACTGAAGAAGGGATTGACAGGCTGAGAGTTCACTCGAGTATAAGCAGAGGGGGGCGTTTTCAGCACGAAAAATCTTGCTGAAAAACTCTGCTTATACTCGTGTGTATACGGTATGATATTGTTTGAAAAAAGCCAAGCTGAATTACACCTGGATTTTTCTTATTTTTGACAAGGAATTAACTCAACATGACAATGTACACACTGCAGTGCAACCTTAACATATATGCCCAAATAATTCCCCACTGTATATGCTTAATGTATGGTTCATGCAAATGCAACTTTATGAACTGAAAACAAAAAATAACATATTTAGCAAAATAAATGTACTCATGTAGCCCCAGTAGGTGACTTAAAGATTACCTCTTTCCTCTGGTCACTTACTGCAATAAGATGTCTGAAGATGGCATACATTTTCACCACACAGTAAACATCATTTTAGGGAGCATTCATATGTACTGTGTTTGCTGCGGATTTGATACTGATCATTTAGTTACATTAATTAAACACATCAACAAATCTGCAGCAAACACTGTGGGGGAGATTTATCAATACCTGTGCAGAGGAAAAGTTTCCCAGTTGCCCATAGAAACCAATCAGATCGTTTTTTTCATTTTGCAGAGGCCTTGTTAAAAATGAAAGAAGAAATGTGATTGGTTGCCGTGGCCAACTGAGAACTTTTCCTCTGCACAGGTTTTGATAAATGTCCCCTTGTATGTGTGAGGGTATTCTTAGGCTATATTCACACAGACGAATTTCCTAACGGAATTCCGTGGAAATATTCCACTCGAGTTCTGCTGCAGCAGACTTCCATTGAATTCAATGGGATTCTGCTACACTGTGCACTTGGTAGAAACATCTCCCACAGAAATCACGATTTCAGCGTCTGCAGAAGCAATGAACGTATACATTGTTTCTGCGGATTACTCTCGGAAATGCATTAAAGTCTAGACGGAGCATTTCTGAGCACCGGCAGAACATGCAAATTTTCAACATGTCTGCCCATGTTTTCTGTGAACATAGCCTTAGATGTCAGGCAGGAACAAGGTGGCGTCACCTACTGTTGATATGCCTTCCATTTCCATGTGTTTGATAAGTTGCAACCGAAGAAACTGGCTCCTGACAAGGCAGTCAAACTCCACGTGAGTGTGTTCATCTGTGGAGGAGAAAAGATCAGTCATTAATATAATCAAGTAACTGGATAAGGCATATTCACCTGAACTGAGTGAGAAAAGTGTAGAATGTTATGACTATAGTACCAAGATGTGTGCAGGCTTGAGCCCAAGGGATAACGATTGGGTGTCTGATGAGGAGTGGACACATATGTGAAAACATGTGAAATAGTCTTGTATATGGAAACGTTATTTATTGCCTGTGAATCCAGAGCATTACTATGGATGGACCCTAGAGTCCGGTCCTTTGCTGGATGGATGGAAATCCCTTGTATATACTATTGTCAATTAGGAGTATTTGGTGTATAAACTTCAGAAAAGCCTGTCCAAGTTCCATAAGATCTGGGTCACATGGTGTAACTCTCTCCATACTAACTACAATATTAACTGATTTTTGGCAGTCAGAAACGCCCTGCAGCCACCTGCACCCTTATCTCCCCCATGTCCCATGCTCATGGATCACTAAGTAACTTTTCCCAACTACCCTTTTTCACTATGGAACTTAGCCCCTAATGCCTGTCCCCTCTCGATCCCCTTCATTTCTTATCCCTCTGTGCTTAAATGTGACCATTGAGCGTGGTCTTGTTTTGTTTATGTTGTTTTGTCAGTTATGTAGTTATGTGTCAACAGTTCCCACTATAGTTGATGGTTCTGATGCCCATATTTTCTACCATCTTATGCATTCCCAATGTGCCAGTTGGGCTGTTTATCTTACGTGTTGCTGCTGATTGCTGTTTGTTATCCTCTCTGCTTATTCACACTGCAATGAACTTAGTTTAAAAAATGTTTTTATGTTTCTTGACTACTAATTTAATGTTTCTTGACTACATAAAGTAGCCTGTAATGAATTCAAGCAAAGAAAAAAGTATGTAGCCAGCTCACCGTTTGTAATGATTTGGTCCTGACACTCGTAGGAATTGGTTCCCCATAGCAAGAAGCTAAGCCGTTGTCCTGGTATACAGATAAACCATAGAAGAGAAGGTTCCAGCTCACGAAAAAAAAATAGATTATAAATTCTAAAAGTCCAAAATTTATTCAGTCCATATTAAAAGCAAAACACCCTGTGTGGTTAAAAAAAAAACACGCCGACACGTTTTGGACTGTCTAGTCCTTAGTCATGGCCATGACTAAGGACAAGACAGTCCGAAACGCGTCGGCGTGTTTTTTTTTAACCACACAGGGTGTTTTTGCTTTTTGATTTTAATATGGACTGAATACATTTTGGACTTTTAGAATTTATAATCTATTTTTTTCGGGAGCTGGAACCTTCTCTTCTATAGCCTGTAATGAAGCCAGGCCTATACAAATCTCTGAATATACACTGCATAGACATCACCGAACCAACACATGGTCCTGGAGTACAGATCACTGAAATCTTAGCATATATAAAGTATAGTGGGTCATACTCTTGACCACATGTTTGTTTGGCTGACAGCTATCTCTCCTGATTCCCCCATATACATGCATGCTCAGCAGAGTGTGCACTTCTCCTTCATGGGGAGAAAGCTGCTGACAGACCGCTGCAGTGCCACCTCATCTCTGAGAACAAAAAGGAACAGCAGCTGAAATCCAACATGCCCGACTCTTCTTCTCTACAGACATCAGTAGAGAGTTGGTATTACCCTGTACAGGGTTTCCCAACCTAGGTGCCTCCAGCTGTTGCAGAACTACAATTCACAGTACAAGTTGTTGAGAGTTGTAGTTTAGAAAAAGCTGGAGGCACCCTGGTGTGGAAACACTGCTGAACATATTAGGCGGGAGGCAGAATTTGTCCAACACAAATTTAATGTGTATGAAAAGCTTCATGAGGAGCAATTTTAGTGTTCACGTAAATTCATGAAAGCAGTGACCTCCACTACACAGACATACCATTCTTTGTTTCAAGCACCTTGTTGATGATATTGCTGAGATCAGTTATTTCTGAGGAAGCAGGAATGGAAAATGGAACATCATCGATCTTATACCTAAAACATAAAAAAAGTTATTGAATGATAACTTACTTTTCCTACAAAACTATATAATACATCAGTTCGCTCTACAGGATAAATGAACATTGGACTGTATTTTGAATTGTCAGGTCCCCTTTTAAAGGGTAGCTCCCACCATCCTATTTTTTTTTTGGCTAGCCCGCCCCCCCCCCCACGTCACTAGTCCGTTCACTCCTCAATCCCCAACCCCCAGCCCCGCATACCCCGTTTCCTCATTACACTTGCAGTTACTCCAGAGTCCGGCAGCGGGCGTGCAGGGACAGCGGCGGTGATGTGCGGGAGGAGTGGCCTCCCAGCCAGTGGCCGGGGAGCCAATGCGCTCGCTCCCGCCTGTCTGATTGACAGGCAGGGAGCGAGTGCAGCCTAACTGAAAAAGGACTGATTGCCACTCCAAAATCAGTCCTTTTTCAGTGGCCGATTTTTAAATGTAAATTAAACCTTTTTAATGAAAAAAAAATTATAATAAAAGTATATTAGAGATATGTTGTAGTACATAAGTACTACAACATATCAAAAAATAAAGTTGGTGACAGTGCCCATTTAAGGGTTATTGTCAGCACAGACATGGCATATTCACAGGACATTCCATAAAGGTCTGAAAGATGTAGGTGTTCTCACCTGGCTGGTATGTTCATTTTAGATTTTGTTAAGTGATGAGGCAAACTTTTATGTGAATGGTGAAGTTAACAAACAAAACCACCGCTATTGGTCTGACACTAACCCACATTGGATAGATCCCTCCAAGACTGCTGGAACACAAACATTGATGGTATGGTGTGGTATATGGGGTACAAAGATAGTGGGGCCATTCTTCATCAATGGAAACCTCAAGGCCACTGGATATGTGAAATTGCTACATGATGATGTGTTTCCCTCTTTATGCACTGAAGCTGGCACGTTCCCTGAGTTTTTTTCCAGCAAGATGGTGCACCACCACATTATGGGTGTCAGGTCCGAGCATTCCTAGATGAACAGTTTCCTGGAAAATGGATTGGTCGTCGTGGTCACCACCCATCTTGAAAAGTTTCCCCCCTCACATATACTAATGTGTCACAAACAGGAAGTTAATATGACCAACCAGTTCCAATGTATTAAGGTGTATCCATATAAATTACCCACCCTGTACAAAGGATCCCTAGGATCATAAGGGTAAGTGCCGTATTTTGCTGCATATTATCTGCAGCTGATTTTGCTACCCATTGACTTCAATGGATAGAAATATATGCAGCTAAATATGTGTGACCCTACCCTAATGGAGTAATTCAGCCCTTAATAGTATATCCCTTAGGGACAGAATAGGGGATAAGTGCCTGTTTGTGAGGGGGGTATGACCCCCCCCCCTCAATCTCCAGAGCAGGGTCCTGTCTCTCCCCACTGTATTGAATGATGGGTTTGCACAAGCTCTAGGCATTGTCTCTACTTGAGTTGATCACGGAGGGGGTGTCTGAGAGGTCTTATGTGTGCACAGGGTACAGCAGACTAATAGTGCAGTCAGATAGTATATTGTGGCATCCTCAGAGGACTTTGTTTTCACAGAGCACTGGTGGGCACTAAGGACTGCGTTTACTGTTGACAAAAGTCCTTCACTTAGGGAGAACCTGAGCGGAACAGCACCTTGCCACCACACAGACAAGACAACTTACGTATACAGTGGTAGAGGGGGGTTGTTTAGAATCAGCTACAGTGCAGTTAAAGGGGTACTCCTCTGAAAAAACTTTTTTTTTTCTTATCAACTGGTGCCAGAAAATTAAACAGATTTGTAACTTACATCTATAAAAAAAAAATCTTAATCCTTCCAGTACTTAGCGGCTATATACTACAGAGGAAATTCTTTTATTTTGGATTTCTTTTCTATCTGACCACAGTGCTCTCTGCTGACACCTCTGTCCATGTCAGGAACTGTCCAGAACAGGAGAAAATCCCCATAGCAAACATATGCTGCTCTGGACAGTTCCTAAAATTGACAGCAGAGGTGTCAGCAGAGAGCACTGTGGTCAGACAGTAAAGAATTTCCTCTGTAGTATACAGCAGCTAATAAATACTGGAAGGATTAACATTTTTTTAATAGAAGTAATTCACAAATCTGTTTCACTTTTAGGCACCAGTTGACTAGAAAAAATAAAAAGTTGTCTTCCACCAGAGTACCCCTTTATACGTCAGACGCTAGAGGCTGCACAGCAGGACTTTAGCGTCCAACAATTCTTCATGAATTTCGTTGCGCATAAGGGAAAGTGACTTCAGGCTAATCCGGCCCCTGAGTGTAACTCTCCTGTTTTCACATATAAAGAGCAGAGGGGCAGTGGCATTTGCAGAACCCGCTGGTATCGTGTTTGAATGCAGGATCCCAATTCTAATGCAGTCCTCTACTGTGACTCCTTGTATACTGAATTAGAGTTCTCAGCATTCCAACACATGATTACTGTTATGCTGTCAGGCAAACTATTAGGCTTTGTCTCTGTCAGCCTTTATTGCCATGAAAGAAACCCTCTGGGACCTTGCCACTGTACCTCAGGGACTGATAGGCTGACCCCCCTTCCCATTGCTGTACTCCTTAGATGTCGCAGTCACTGGAATAGGAGGTAACTCAGATTCCAGCCACTGCAATATGATGTTGGCTGAGCGGAGGATCTAAATGCTGAAGCTTGTAAAGAGAAGGAAACCTGACACATCAGTAAAATAGAGATATAGAACATAAAGCAGTATTTCCCTACTCGTATGCTTTCACCTGCTGCAAAACTACAACTCCCACCATGCCCAGACAGCCAAAGGCTGGAGGAACACTGGTTGGCAACAGCTGGAGGCACACTGGTTGGCAAACACTTTACACAGAGTAACAATCATTGAGGGCTGATAACAGAGAACAATAGCCTAGACTGCAGCTTATATGGGAGTGACAGTGCTGATCAGTGCTGGGTAAGAGGAGGATCAGGCCCCGGTCTGTAGAATGCTCCTCCGGTCATACACCACACACACACGGTACTCACTTCTTATTCCTGGTGAAGAACCGAGCCTGGATCTGCGCCATGGCGGCCACTGTCTGTAGAACACACTCAATGCTCCTTACTATACGAACCACGTGTTACACAGAGCAGGACGACTAGCCGAGCACCTCCCAGCCTATCGATTCATCGGCCTGCTGTTAAAGGGGCAGTGCTCACATACCTCAACTACTCATTCCTTCTGCGCTGCGTTCCATCTCCGTTTCCGGAATGTTCCCAACGTCACGAGTTGCGTTCCACTGTTCTTACGGAGGCCGAGAGGCACTTAGAAAGGCACGGGTGTACGCATGCGCGAGTGTCCTGGTCTCCATGGTGGTGCCTGTGAAAGCCAAGACGAGGTTGAGTAGACTCGTTTTGAATTTTCTCTCCTTTGGTGGTTGGGTCCCTCCCCTCCCCCCATATAGAGCTGTGTCCAGGGCAGGGAGTGGGGTTATGCTACGGTGGAGCCGTGTGGGGACCCGGGGACGGTGTGAGGAGAGGCGCCCTGCCTTATTAGCTCATTGTTTAGGCGTCTTCTAATATGGCGGTGCTGTGTGCTCAGGGATAGCTGACGAAGATGTCACATCGACATGCTCGACCGGAACACGGCATTGCTGCGTCCCTCCCCTGTACAGGAGTATACAGATATCAGGTGTATACTGTGTCATCACACTACAGGAGTATACAGATATCAGGTGTATACTGTGTCATCACTACAGGAGTATACAGATATCAGGTGTATACTGTGTCATCACACTACAGGAGTATACAGATACCAGGTGTATACTTTGTCATCACACTACAGGAGTATACAGATACCAGGTGTATACTGTGTCATCACACTACAGGAGTATACAGATACCAGGTGTATACTGTGTCATCACTACAGGAGTATACAGATACCAGGTGTATACTGTACAGGAGTATACAGATACCAGGTGTATACTGTGTCATCACACGACAGGAGTATACAGATACCAGGTGTATACTGTATCATCATACTGTACAGGAGTATACAGATACCAGGTGTATACTGTGTCATCACTACGGGAGTATACAGATACCAGGTGTATACTGTATCATCATACTGTACAGGAGTATACAGATACCAGGTGTATACTGTATCATCACACGACAGGAGTATACAGATACCAGGTGTATACTGTATCATCATACTGTACAGGAGTATACAGATACCAGGTGTATACTGTGTCATCACTACAGGAGTATACAGATACCAGGTGTATACTGTGTCATCATACTGTACAGGAGTATACAGATACCAGGTGTATACTGTGTCATCACACGACAGGAGTATACAGATACCAGGTGTATACTGTATCACCATACTGTACAGGAGTATACAGATACCAGGTGTATACTGTGTTATCACACTACAGGAGTATACAGATACCAGGTGTATACTGTGTCATCATACTGTACAGGAATATACAGATACCAGGTGTATACTGTATCACCATACTGTACAGGAGTATACAGATACCAGGTGTATACTGTGTTATCACACTACAGGAGTATACAGATACCAGGTGTATACTGTGTCATCATACTGTACAGGAATATACAAATATCAGGTGTATACTGTATCATAACCTTGCAGACTTACTGGCGTATACGGCGCTGATCAGATACAGTGAAAGGCAGAGTACATAACTATTACATTGTGAGACGTCTCTAATTGTAGACATTCTCTTTCCTTATTCATCTGGACCAGAAGCATGTGATGACTTCTAAACCACACAGAAAGGAGTGGGGGATGGGCACTACACCAAAATGTATATAGCAGAGTTCTTAGCAAGCACTGAAAAATCTCGTCCCGGTGAAATGAACAATATGGGGTGCAAGACACTAGCGGGAATAGGCAATAAATATGCAATAAAAAATAGCATAGAGAAATATGTCTGCACTCACCATGATGTTCAGAAGCAGTTCATGCTTTTACTGTAGCAGAACAAAAATATGAACAGAGTCGATAAATAAATTCAACCGGGGTGCAGGGAGGGAGAGCGGCTACCAGCTGGAGCGTATAAACAGAACGAACGCGCAGTTTCGCGTCAAAGACTCATCATCCGGATGATGCATCTTTGACGCGAAACCGCGCGTTCGTTCTGTTTATACGCTCCTGCTCCAGCTGGTAGCCGCTCTCCCTCCATGCACCCCGGTTGAATTTATTTATCGACTCTGTTCATATTTTTGTTCTGCTACAGTAAAAGCATGAACTGCTTCTGAACATCATGGTGAGTGCAGACATATTTCTCTCTCTATGCTATTTTTCATGTGATGACTTCTCTTGATACTGACCCCACCACAAAATTTCATTATACCCCACACCAGGCCCTGAAAAAAAAAATTTAAAAAACATGTCAAAAGTTTTGATCGGCAAAGGTTTCAGTGCTAAGACCACCACAGGTCAGGAGAATGAGCGAGGAGGAGTGCACAGCAGCAAGCTTCACCATCTCTCAGTGAATTACATCCTCTGGCTATGGTGTAAGTCTATGTGGCTGCAGCACATAGATCACTGCGAGACAGAGAGTGAAGTGCAAGCTTCTCAACACTCATTCTCCTGATCAGGTCTCAACACTGAGACCCTGAGTGATGAAAACTATAAAAAAAAATGTTATAAATAAATGACCTGAGCTTTTTAAAGGGGTTATCCAGCTGAAAAGAAAATGTATTGCTTATCTACAGAAGGGGTCCCCTGTGATCTTCTGAATGGGCTATGGCTCTTCCGGCTGCATGGAGGAGTAGACAGCATGTGACATCTGCGACTGCATCCATTGTCCATAAGGCTAGGTTCAGACTACGGAATCTCCAGGCAGAAAATTTCCGCCCGGAGATTCCGAGTGTGGCCAGCGCCGGCCGAATCAGTCGGCGCTAGGACCGCTCGGACACTGCGGTCTCCAAAAGACTGCAATGTGTTCCGCGCGGATTTCCGCCTGAAGAAAGACCACCGCCTTTCTTCAGGCGGAAATTTCCAAGCGGATTGTCCGTTCACAAATTCCAAAGTGTGAATCATTCACTACACTATAAATTCTGAACCAAACCTTAGAGTTCTGGGTATTCTTAGGTACAACACAGCTCCCACAGTCAGTGCATGGAGAGCCGGGGCCCTGTTCTGGAGAGGGTAGGGGTCACTTATACAGATGCACTTACACATACCTTCACCTCTAGGCTAGGTGCAGACTATGTTTAAAGGGGTACATCAGAGGGAAAAAAAAATACTTTCAGATTTACTGGTGCCAGAAAGTTATACAAATTCGTAAATGACTTCTATTACAAAATCTTAAAGTTCAGCTGCTGTATAATCCAGAGGAAGTTGTGTAGTTCTTTCCAGTGCTCTCTGCTGCCACTTCTGTCTGTGTCAGAAACTGTCCAGAGCAGTAGAAAATCCCCATACCAAACCTCTTCTAATCCAGACAGTTCCTGACACAGACAGAGGTGTCAGCAGAGAGCTCTGTGCTCAGACTGGAAAGAACTACACAACTTCCTCTGGATTATACCGCAGCGCATAAGTACTGGAAGGATAAATATTTTTAGATCAAAGTAAATTACAAATCTGTTAAAATTTCTGGCACCAGTTGATTAAAAAAGTTTGGATCATCATTGCCCCATAACCTCTAAGGACATCACCAAAGTGACAAAATATGTTAGGAGGGGCACTGTAGAGTGTTCTGAACATCAGCACAGTACACTATTTTTCCCCTGACCCACAGTGCAGGTGTGTAAGGGTTTCAGTTTATGTACAGTACAGACTTTTTAGTGACTATGGACACATATGGGGAGATTCATCAAAACCTGTGCAGAGGAAAAGTTGCCCATAGCAACCAATCATCTGGCTTCTTTTATTTTTAACAGGGCCCCTGCAAAATGAAAAAGGCGATCTGATTGGTTGCTAAACCCCCCCCCCCCCCCAAAGATCTAATAGTGGAATAGTGCTGGGTTTTTAAACCCCCCATTCCCCCTTTTCTTGACTCCTATTATTTGCAACACTATTAAAAAATGTTTTATTTACAATATTAGTGGGGGAAATAAGTGGATTTGTATACCCAACCCCCCCCCCCCCCCCCCCCCCCCCACAAATTTGGGTCTAGCTTTAGTATCAGCATGGGCACTCAGTGGTTGCAGCATCGCTTTTAAGCCAGGTTCACATTCTGCTCTGGATGGAAATTCCTGTCTGCGGCTTCCAAATGTGACCAGTACCTACTAATTCAGTCGGCGCTAGGACCGCACAGACATTGCCGCCCCCATAGACGGATTTCTTTTGGCGGTGGTATATGCAATGTTAAAATTCAATAATGTGCACTGTGCAGCGGAATTCCATTGCCAGCACCTGAATTTCATGAGCGGAATTTCAAGATGTTTCCCAAGTGTTTCCCAACCTTTTTTGGCTCGGGGAACCCCTCGAAAAACATTTTTTCACGGGGCACTCCTACTGAAGTTGACGAGCAACAAAAAATTTTTAAAAATTACGCAATACACTATCTATTTATCTGTGGATATGAAGTTACATCTCACAAATGGCGTCTTCTCTGATCAGCTTCATTCCCTTCTCTTTTCCATCTGGTCCAGGCCATCATGACAGATTCTTCCAGCCACAACTCTTCACCGTTAAAGGGTTATCCAGGAAAAGAAAATTTTTAATATATCAACTGGCTCCAGAAAGTTAAACAGATTTGTAAATTACTTCTATTAAAAAATCTTAATCCTTTCAGTACTTATGAGCTTCTGAAGTTGAGTTATTCTTTTCTGTCTAAGTGCTCTCTGATGACACGTGTCTTAGGAGCTGACCAGTTTAGAAGAAAATCTCAACTTCAGAAGCTCATAAGTACTGAAAGGATTAAGATTTTTTAATAGAAGTAATTTACAAATCTGTTTAACTTTCTGGAGCCAGTTGATGGAGCCAGTTGAGGAATACAGGGGCGTATAGGTGTAAAGGGGTGTACAAAGGTGTACATGGGTGATAGGTGTTTAGAGGAGTGTACATGGGAGACAGAGGGGTGTAGAGGAGTGTACAAGTGGTTAAAAGAGTGGTGGACAGGAGTGACAAAGGGACAGAGGGGTCATTAGGGGGGTGGACATG
The DNA here is from genome assembly GCF_029499605.1 of Hyla sarda. Classification (NCBI taxonomy): domain Eukaryota; kingdom Metazoa; phylum Chordata; class Amphibia; order Anura; family Hylidae; genus Hyla; species Hyla sarda. Next base: position 100,201,005 of record NC_079196.1, read on the forward strand.
GGTGACAGGTGTAAACTGGGCGGTGGTCAGAGGGGTGGACGGGGGGGGTGAACATATGTGACAGGGATGACAGAGGGGTGGCCAAGGTGGACATGGATGACAGGAAAGTGGACAAGGCAGATATGGGGGTGAACAAGGATGACAAGAGGGGTGAATAGGGGGGTGGACATGGGTGACAGGGGGTAGACTGGGGTGTGGACAGGGGGGGTGAACAAGGGTGACGGGGTAGACTGGGGGGGAACATGGGTGACAGGGATGGACAGGGGGTGCACATGGATGACAGGAGTGGACATGGGTGAGGGGGGGGACATGGGTGACAAGAGGGGGGGTGGACAGGGTTAAGAAGGGGTAACAGAGGGGTGGAAAGGGTACAGTACCTTAAGCAGGCCATTTTTCTTCACTACACTGGCATGGGAATCCCGCACAGCTTAAACATTCCTCCCCTCTCCGGCAGGACACAGACTCAGGGCTCCGGCAGGGCACTCATTCACTGCGTCTTGCGGGGGGAGGGGGGAGACGCTGGGGCACGGGTCACTACACCGGCACGGTAATCTGGCAGGGCACCCCGGTTGGGAATCACTGCTTTAGGCTATGTTCACACGGTGGAATTTCTGCATGCAAAAGTTCTGCATTAATTTATAGCCAATACACTTCAATGGGATTCTGCTGTCCCATTCACACAGCTGAATTTCTGCTGCAGAATTTCCACTGCAGGAATTTTATTGAAGTGAATGGGAAATACATTTCTGCAGAATTTACTACAGAATTTTCAAGCAGATTTCTGTGCAGGAATTTCACCGTGTGAACATAGCCGTAGGCCAGATTCACAAGGCAGAATTTCTGCACTGAATTATGAATGGAATTCTGCATAAATATATAGACAATTTACTTCATTGGAATTCCTGCAGCAAAAATTCTGCTGTGTGAATGGGTTAGCAGAATTCCATTGAAGTGTATTTGCTATAAATTTATGCAGAATTTTCATGCAGAATTCCATTCACACAAAATGAACAGGTTAATTCTTTCTGTGGACACAGAATTTCCATGCCAGAAACATCCAGCACGAAAATTCCGCTATGTGCACAGCACAGCAGAATCCTGTGGAATTTCGCACAGAAATTCGGGACGTGTGAACGTGGCCTAACTGTTAAACCAAGATCTGGTGTGGCCAGTTGCCTTAACATGTTACATTTGTTAGTCACAATATTGGTAAATAGGGTCCACCCATGTGTTCTTAGCACTAATACACCTATTTTGAGAATGCCTCAGAGTTTGTTAGAGAGAATTACTGAACAAACAGCAGCAAGAAGACCAAGAAGCTCACCAAAGAGGTCGGGGATAAAGTTGTGGGAAAGTTAATTAAATAAATAAAAATTTCTCAGTCGGCTCTATTGGGGGACACAGAGATCGTAGGTATATCTTGCTTTCACTAGGAGGCTGACACTAGGCATACAAAAGAAAGCTGGCCCCTCCTGTCAGGATATACCCCGCCCACTAACTCTGAGCTAATCAGTTTTAGCTTAGTGTTAGTAGGAGGCAGACACAGGTCTGGAGTTCTCAAGAATTGGTCTTTTTTTTATTTTATATCTATGGACTGTTTTAAGTTCCTTTTCTCCGTTTTATTTTCTTGTTTTTGGGTGGGGGTTCAGGAGCATGGTGCTACCTTTTCCCCTATATGCGGCTAAGG